>NC_064620.1:499153774-499785858 GCF_023898315.1 Schistocerca nitens | reverse complement strand
CTGGGCACGAATTCGGCGTTCCGAAACATCCCAAAGGTGTTCTACAGGATTCAGGTCAGGACTCTCTGCAGGTCAGTCCATTACAGGCATGTTATTGTCGTATAATAACTCCGCCACGGGCCGTGCATTATGAACAGTTGCTCGATCGTCTTGGAAGATATAATGATCATCCCCGAATTGCTCTTCAACAGTGGGAAGCATCAATATAGGCCCGTGTTGTGATAGTGCCACGCAAAACACGACCACACCGTAACACCACCGCCTCCAAATTTTACTGTTGGCACTACACAAGCTGGCAGATGACGTTCAGCGGGGATTCGTCATACCCACACCCTGGCATCGGATCGCCACATTGTGTACCGTGATTCGTCACTCTACACAACGTTTTTCCACTGTTCAGTCGTCCACTGTTTACCCTCCTTACATCAAGTGAGGCGTCGTTTCGCATTTACCGGCGTGATGTGTGGCTTATGAGCAGCCGCCCAACCATGAAATCCAAGTTTCCTCACCTCCCGCCTAACTGTCACAGTACTTGCAGTGGATCCTGATGTAAATTCCTTTGTGATGGTCTGGAAAGATGTCTGCCTATTACACATTACGACCCCCTTCAACTGTCGACGGTCTCTGTCAGTCAACAGACGAGATCGGCCTGTATGCTTTTGTGCTGTACGTGTCCATGTTTCCACTTTACTATCACATCGGAAACAGCGGACCAAGGGACACCCAATCACATGAGCACGTTCGAAGTCCGTGAGTTCCGCGGAGCGCCCCATTCTACTCTCTCACGGTGTCTAATGACTACTGTGGTCGTTGAAATGCAGTACCTGGCAGTATGTGGCAGAATAATGCACCTAATATGAAAAACATATTTTTTGGGGCTGTTCAAATCAAATGGTTCTAAGCACTATGGGACTTAACATCGAGGTCATCAGTCCCCTAGACTTAGAACTACTTAAACGTAACTATCCTAAGGACATCACACACATCCATGCCCGGGGCAGGATCCGAACCCGCGACCGTAGCAGCAGCGCGGTTCCGGACTGAAGCGCATAGAGCCGCTCGGCCAAAGCGGCCGCCGTTTGGGTATGCCTGGATACTTTTGGTCACATAGTGTTTCTACCTCAGTTGCAGATAGTCGTCTCTGTAATGCACAGTCACGAATCTGTGTTACCTCCGTGTCAAACTCTAAGCCGTAACAGATTATCGGTACGAGTCGCGCACTCCCGTTAGTTGTGAGTACTGGAAGGCAAGGAATAAAAAAATTCCCCTCTCTCAGTGGCCGCGCTGCTTACCTCTCTGCACCTAGGTAACTTAACTTACTTCACGACTGCATTCACCAGCTTCAGCTAAAATTAAGCAAATCCTTGAATGTTGCTGTCTCAGTAAGTATTTTTGTTTATTACTGAGGACGAAAATTACTCTCTCTTCATAGGGAAAACTTGTATTAATTAATGTTGCATTATCGATGAGAGCTGATTACAAGTTTTTGGGTCACTTAAGTAATTAAAAAATTGACTTATAATCTGAGTCCCCTATTAATCATTTTAGAAGCATTTCCTAAGTCGATAAATCGAAGACACTAAGGGTACCGTTTTAAAAATATACGGTGAAATTAAGATAATAATGACGAATGTCTATAAGTAGACCAACAATAAATACAGTTATAGATAAAATGAGATCAAGGAAATGCAATCAAAACCTACCTGGAACTACGATCTACTAGAGACAATGTAAACAATGATATAAAAATCTTACGGCATGGATCGTACGACTAGCGGAAAACATGCTTCCACTGGTTCCTAGAAATGCCACATTGCTCTCGCTCAGCGCAAAGCCCTGCAGTTGTTTGGCTAACTTGCCCATAACACCATCTGACTCGCTGTTGCCCGCCGTGTTACTAGTTTTGAATACTGGCTGATTAAAACATATACTTCCGCACGATTCTCATCCTCTTTTTTGTGATTTCCAAACATTGCTCAACTTCTTCGTTCCACTGGAGAGAGGCCAACCGAATAGTTTTACCGACGGGCCTTGGCACACTCCGCGCATAGTATTCTGCAAGCTTCCAAAACGTTTCCATATATATTCCTGATATTTTATTGCATTCTATGACCCTGACCTGTTACAAGTGCAGGAAAATCTCTTGCGCAGGCGTTTACAGGCTCACGGAGCTCTCCATGGCCTAAGCCAACACCACTTCGGCTTCGGAGAGAGAAAGTCGATTAAAGAGGCCATCGACCAAGCTTTACAAATTACCAACAACACCAGGGCTAAGTATGCAGTGAGAATTATGAACGACATTGCGGATGCCTTTGATAATCCATGGTGGCCCGCAGTGTTCAAGAGACTCATACAACTTGAGGTACTCGAAACACTGACCACAGTCCACTAGACTACTGTAAGAACAGAGTGGCCGAATGGCAAACGTACGATCTAAAAGTAATCAAACGAATTACAAAATATGCCCCCAGGTTTCGATATATGGCCCCATCTTCTGGGACATCACTATTGAACCTCTCGTGCAACAACTAGAGGGAACAATAATGACAGATGTGGTCGCACACGCAGACTACCTTTTGGCTGTAGTGTCTGCTAATAATACGTTCCAGCTAGAAGGAAGAGCATGTGGAACACTCTAAACAGTAACACAACTCAAGACAGCCGATAACAAAACAACATACACTTTACTAAAAGGGACTCTCCAGAGAAACTCTAGTTTTAAAATAGGGGACAGAAACAATTAACGAGCAATCACCACATGCTGTCTTGGGGTACACATAGACGAACAGAAAAATTTCCGTGAACACATGTGCATTGTCACAAATAAAGCAAAGAAAATACTATAAAAACCAAGAAAACTACATTAAGAACAATTTGAACTCCGCTTGTCGGTAACAAGGATATAGAGCATTGTGCACTCTTCGTATCGGTACTTAGCTTCGCCGCCAACACATTGGCTCCCGGGTTGAGCCTATCAACAAACCGGACCCTCATCAGACGAGGGCAAAGGAGCGGCTTACTTAGACTATCGGGAGCTTTCGACAGCACCTCAGTGGAATCACTCTGTCTGGTGCTCGGAATCTACCCAACAGAATTACGATAAGATATGGAGCGGCTATGTAGTAGCTTAAGGTGGGAAGGCACGACCAGGTTCGAAAGATAACTGGAGTACCAATTGATACGACGCGCCAATTAAAAAACTGGAAGATACATAGATGGCAAGGTGAGTGGGACCCAAGTGATAAGGGCGGCAGGCCACACCAATTCTTTCCCGATGCAAGGGAGAGACTAAAACTCAGACAAATGGATCCCAGCCGCGGTGTGGTCCACTTCTTAACGGGACACGGCACTTATCCCACGCACTTAAACCGCGTAAGTCTGGGGTAGACGCCAACATGCACTTGTGGGGAAGAAGGCTCTCCAGAACACATCGTCATTTTCTGCGGACAATATACCTACATCAGACACACATTACACTTAAACCCTATCATTGTTCATGAGATCATACACGCAATCCTCAGGGACCAAGACCATTGGACCACGTTGAGCACGCTCTTTGACAATATACCCAAAGTATGTCTATATGCATAGATGAGAAGGAATCCAGAGGGTAGAAAACAACACTGATACCGAAATGGAATGAGGTGACACGACTGAAAACGAAGAAATACACTCAACACAAACAGCGAAAAAAATAACATTAATCTCAAGAACTCTGTAACCAAGCATAAAAACAACATACTGACAATATAATGCAAAGGCAATTTTTAAAGGTTAAGGTTTAGTTACTAGGAAATCTACAGTAGATAAAGAGCTGTGATTTGCCTTCATTGGCTTGATGGACAATTGCAAGACACTCACCGTCATACACCTTTGGTGGAGGGACATTTTTCCACTACCATCTATCCTATCTTCTGTTTTTATTTTCCAAAATATAGTCAATTTTATAAATGTTTATTATCTATTATTTCTCGTTCTTAAATACAAGAATCCTGTTTATTTTAGAAAAAAGAATCCGTATTTATAATATGTTTTAAAGATATAAAATGTCATAACCTCTTTTCTGCTTCCTAAATCCCTCTCTTGTATTCGTAAATCGTTAATTTTAATATTTTCGTTTCTTAATTACTTTTAATTCTAAAGTATTTAAAACTGCAATATGACTAATCCTTATTAAACGTCATAAATAACAAATAAGCTGCACATTCAGTGCATGTACGATTTCGTATTGCGAAAGTACGACCTGTCTTAGTAACAAGGTGGCAGATCGTTTGTAAATGGTACCAAACAAAATACACTCCTGGAAATGGAAAAAAGAACACATTGACACCGGTGTGTCAGACCCACCATACTTGCTCCGGACACTGCGAGAGGGCTGTACAAGCAATGATCACACGCACGGCACAGCGGACACACCAGGAACCGCGGTGTTGGCCGTGGAATGGCGCTAGCTGCGCAGCATTTGTGCACCGCCGCCGTCAGTGTCAGCCAGTTGGCCGTGGCATACGGAGCTCCATCGCAGTCTTTAACACTGGTAGCATGCCGCGACAGCGTGGACGTGAACCGTATGTGCAGTTGACGGACTTTGAGCGAGGGCGTATAGTGGGCATGCGGGAGGCCGGGTGGACGTACCGCCGAATTGCTCAACACGTGGGGCGTGAGGTCTCCACAGTACATCGATGTTGTCGCCAGTGGTCGGCGGAAGGTGCACGTGCCCGTCGACCTGGGACCGGACCGCAGCGACGCACGGATGCACGCCAAGACCGTAGGATCCTACGCAGTGCCGTAGGGGACCGCACCGCCACTTCCCAGCAAATTAGGGACACTGTTGCTCCTGGTGTATCGGCGAGGACCATTCGCAACCGTCTCCATGAAGCTGGGCTACGGTCCCGCACACCGTTAGGCCGTCTTCCGCTCACGCCCCAACATCGTGCAGCCCGCCGCCAGTGGTGTCGCGACAGGCGTGAATGGAGGGACGAATGGAGACGTGTCGTCTTGAGCGATGAGAGTCGCTTCTGCCTTGGTGCCAATGATGGTCGTATGCGTGTTTGGCGCCGTGCAGGTGAGCGCCACAATCAGGACTGCATACGACCGAGGCACACAGGGCCAACACCCGGCATCATGGTGTGGGGAGCGATCTCCTACACTGGCCGTACACCACTGGTGATCGTCCAGGGGACACTGAATAGTGCACGGTACATCCAAACCGTCATCGAACCCATCGTTCTACCATTCCTAGACCGGCAAGGGAACTTGCTGTTCCAACAGGACTATGCACGTCCGCATGTATCCCGTGCCACCCAACGTGCTCTAGAAGGTGTAAGTCAACTACCCTGGCCAGCAAGATCTCCGGATCTGTCCCTCATTGAGCATGTTTGGGACTGGATGAAGCGTCGTCTCACGCGGTCTGCACGTCCAGCACGAACGCTGGTCCAACTGAGGCGCCAGGTGGAAATGGCATGGCAAGCCGTTCCACAGGACTACATCCAGCATCTCTACGATCGTCTCCATGGGAGAATAGCAGCCTGCATTGCTGCGAAAGGTGGATATACACTGTACTAGTGCCGACATTGTGCATGCTCTGTTGCCTGTGTCTATGTGCCTGTGGTTCTGTCAGTGTGATCATGTGATGTATCTGACCCCCAGGAATGTGTCAATAAAGTTTCCCCTTCCTGGGACAATGAATTCACGGTGTTCTTATTTCAATTTCCAGGAGTGTAAAATAAAAATGTTACAGTGATATAACCTACGACAGTTTATAAACTGAACATAGACATGTAGATGCACAGTATGAAATATAAGTGCTAAAGGTATACATGCACCGACTCCTATGGACTTCCGAAGTTTCCATCGTTTCGGAACGCTGACATATTGTTCATGTCAGTGCAGGTGGATGCCCTCCGCAGTATACATCGACAGATGGGTAGCTGGCCACGCTTGGAGTGGTATACGATGCTAAACCAAGACGGCAAAGATATTTAAATAGCCAGTCATGAGACTGGAAAAGTCTGTAAGATTTCCGGACCAGCCACAGTCAGAGAAATTGTAACACGTATTTGAGAATATGGTTGTTGAAAGTAGAATTTTCTGGTTTGTTAGTCCGCATCTTGTTGCACTTTCTTCACACACAATCAATGTTTCGAGTAGAGGTTAGAAATGATCTCTGTACACTCGCATTAAAGTTGCCAGTGAGTCTCTCAACTCGCTGTCGTCTTAAGCCTGGAGACTCCACCCGCCACCTCCGCCCCTGCGCATTCAACAGAAACCCGTCGCTTGAGTCTGTTGTCGGGTACTAGTGGAATGTATCCGCGTAGAAAGTACACAGTTGTTTGACATAACGACTTTTATTTACCAATAATTATATATCTGTTAGGAGTGAATATTGTTCTCTTTATACAGGGTGATTTTTTCCTCCGTTTACAGCTGTAGGGACTGATGGATGAGAGGATACGGAACAAACAGGGGCTAGTGAACTTCCGTCCTGGAATGCACGGTTTCCATGCTACAGACCATTTATCTATCCGTACATTGTTACAGAGACTGCGGTTTAATACGTGCTGTACCATGCAGACACAGTTACAGCTTGTGTTGAAAATGGTTTCCATGTGCCTTAACGCATGCGCGTACACGCAGTAGCATGTTCTGCCCCACATGTTTCACATCGGCCTGAGCGCATCCGAACAGTGTCAAGGGCAGCATGAATACGGTGCTCCAGTGTCTCCACATCTGGAATGGGCTCTGCATACACGATACTTTTGAGATGGACCCATGACCATAAATCGCACGGACTGAGATCCGTTGAACGAATAGGCCGTGCAGCTGGACCCGGTCGTCTGATCCAGCGACCAGGGATGATACGATTGAGACGCGTCCCGACGTTAACGGAAAAGCGGGCTAGTGCACCATCGTGTAGCAGCCACATAATCATCAATGGCACTTCTTCCAGCGGGGGAGGCAAAGTCACCCGCAAGAAACGCCGATAGTTCCGGCCTGTTAGGCGACGTGGAAGGAAGAATGTTCCCAAAATACGGTCGCCAGTAATCCCGGCTCACACATGCCGCCCAAAGATGACTGTTATGAAAGTTGAAGATACCATTCCGTGTAACGGTCGGCGGGATGGGTCTCCTGATACAACCTTGCTGACCTCCGCCCGTTGCCACTCGGGTTTCCGTAAGTAAACATGTCGGCAAGCTCTCGATTCGAATACGCAACCATTGTGTACAAACTCATAAGCAAGAGAAGTGAATCTGACACAACATTACCAAGTACTATGGCAGGAGAGGGCGTTAGGGCATGACTTATGAGGAACAGTACCACCCTCTAGCAGGAAACCATGCATACAGTAACTACGGCTGCATGGTGCAGCGCGTATCAGACGGCAGTCTCTGTAACAAAGTATGATTGAATAAGTGGTCTCTAGGATGGAAATCGTGCATTTCCGGTCATAAGTTCATTGGCCCTTTTTTCTTCCATATCCACTCATCGATGAATCTCAAGAGTTTGTACACAGTGGAAAAAATCGCGCTTTATATACTAGTGGTCGAAACTGCGTGAAAAACTTTCAAGGGTGTTGCAGCGTAGGTTGTGCTCCGAAGTAATTGTTGAGAAAGAAATTCGATACGTAGCGCCTTTACCGAGTAAATTAGCGACGAAATTAGCCAATCAAGCCGTTGCGCGCAAGTTCAAGCGGCCTGTCAGATACAGTTAGTGTCAGTTTTCTTATAGCGTACATGACAGCGCAAGAGACTGTCTAGTTTTTCGCTCGTGTTCGATCCTAATTACCGTCCCATGTCTAACTTTTGTAACGCTCTCTTGTATAGTTTTAGAAAACCAAACGAAGAACACATTTGGCGACACCGTCTCTGGTGGGCCATTCGAATTTGGGCGCGCAACAGTCTGACTGGCTGACGTCAACGTTAAAAAACCCGAAAACGGCGCAACGTATCAAATTTTTTTCTTAACAATTATTTCTCAGGGCAACGTTCCCCGTAACACCCAAACAAGCTTTTCAGGCTGGTTCTGACTACCTTGTATATTCAAGGTGTTTCCGAGGTGATGTTATAAACTTTCAGGGATAATGGAGAAGGGTAAATATACCAATGTAGGGTAAGGGACCCTGCTCCGGAAAGGACGACGTCTTATGCTGCAAGCTCTTTCCTTTTTGTACTTTTGGAGGAGGTAGCACGGACCGAAACAAGAAAAAATATTCGGTAAACATGGATTCTAAAGTGAATATCGTACAAGTAACGAGCATTTATTCGTCTTTGTTACTGTGAAAAACGCATCTCTTCTAATGAACAAGGCCGTATAGCTCCTAAGGTATGCATTGTAGAGCTCGTGTTTATTAGATATTTTTCTTACTTTGGTCGGTCGTATCTCCTTACAAAGAGCTTGCAAGAGGTCCACTGTAAGAGTTATTAGAACGATTCTCTCTTATAACTTTCGACTCAGTCATTTCCGGACCAGGGTCCTTTACCTGTAATTGATACATTTTCTTTTCTGCATCATCCTTGAAGGTTTGTAGCATCTTCACTAAATTACTCTACACAGAGTCGTTAGGGTCATTTTCTTTGAAGTTTCAGCAGATAAATGCAATTTCGTTTTTGCCGTTTGTAGCTAGAATCAGCCAGAACAAGTACTGCTCATCACTTCTTTCATGTGATGCCCTTTGTCGACGGAAAGCGTCAGCTTCATTCCCGTTTCCAACAAAATGGTTTTTAAAATTGGAAATTTTACGTGGCCATTCGACGGAGCGGTCGTCGCTGATTACACTAGTGTGATATTCGTTTCATCGATATGTATCAATAGGGAAGGAAAACACAATGGACATCCTGTACTCCAGGAGCGACTGAGCAGCGCTACTATATGGCTGTAGCTGTCAGCGTGGGCCAACACCGTGCTGTTCTGGTTATTCTTCGTGGTTTACTGTTCCGGTTTATACATTTTGATGATACGAATATCGCACTGGATTAATTCTGGACCAGTTTATCGAAAGGCCAAGAAAAATACCACTCTGTTAGGAAGCAGGCTGCATCGCCTTGTGTGGTCCGTATCCTTGTATCCTTCTAGCAGTGTGTATCTACTTGTACTGCGATACATTGTTCCAGATTACCGATTTCCATGCTTTCAATGTTAAGTGCCGGTGTCGACTCTCGTGGTAGTCCCTGTGGTCTGTGATGCCCAGGACACTTGTTGTGCATTGGCTACTGCACTCCGTAGAAAAAAGAAAAAAAGTAGGACATAGCGTCACACGTAAGAGCACCAGCTGGGATGGGGAAGCAAATTGTCCGTGTCCATTTCAAAGTAAACACATCAACATTTTCTTTAAGTGATCATAGGAATCACTCTCTGTCTTCTCTCTTCTCAGCGATCACAGGCCCTGTAGTCCACGCGCTGCACCAACGATCTGCTTCCACCGCCTTCTATCCCTCGCAGCCTCTCTCCACCCTGCAGAAATCCCTAATGCTGCGATGTCCTTCTCTATGCCATCTTTCCACCTTGTACGTGGTCGACCCAATGGTCTTGTTGCCTGGAGAGTTCCTTGAAATGCTTTCTTGGTGATTCTGTTGTTTTCCATTCTGGTCACATGTCCAGCGCATTGCAGTCTCCTACTTTTTAATTTCTGAATGATAGTGAGTTGCTTCATTAACTGATAAATTGCATTGTTCTTTCGAATTCTCCATACGCCATTCTCCAACACAGGTCCCCAGATTTTTTCATTACTTTTCTTTCGTAAACATTCAGTTTTTCTCTTTCATTCTTTGTAACCGTCCAGCTTTCTGAAGCGTACAGTACTATGGGGCAGGTAATAGTGTTGTATATCTTCATCTTTGTGGTGACTGACAGAGCTTTACTTTTGAGTGGGTTGCTTAGTCAGTACAGACATCTTGACCCTGAGGCTATTCTTTCATTTATATCCAATGTTATGATATTTTTACTGTTGAAAAGTGATCCAAGGTATTTAAACTGGAGAACTTTTCTGAATTTAGAATGCTGGTCAATTTCAAAGTAAGGATTTGGGTTTATGACTCGAATTATTTCCATATATTCGGGTTTTTCTTGGTTAATCAAAAGCCCGATTTCGTTGGCACTATGCCTGAGAGATCTGTACATGTCTTTCAGTTCTTCTTCAGTTTCATTCAGCAACACTATATCATCTGCATAAGCCAGGAGTTTTACTTCACTGTGTTCGAATCGGAGACCATTGTACAGATGTAAATTACTTTCCCGAACCACTTTCTCTAATGCAAGGTTGAAGAGGACACATGAAAGAGCGTCTCCCTGTGTTAAACCTGTTTTAACTGGAATGGTGGGGGATATGGATCCTCTGAATATCACTGCTACCTGGGACCCATCCATGCACAGTTGTATCATCCTAATGATATTACTGGGTATACTAAATTCTCGTAATGTGTTATAGGAATCACAGGAAAACTAAATCTGGTTGGACGAATTTGAAGAGACGTCCTCCAGAGTGACATTCCAGTGTCTTTAACACTGCAGCACCTCGGTCAATGTCCATTGTGAAGAGATTGTTTCGGATAATACAGCTGCTGACATGTTGTTTTTGTGCAGACTGTAGCTGGTGAGTAATTGGTCGTACTGCGAGCAGTATACCTGCTGTTACGACGTGGCGGGGCGCGGCCTACGTCAAGTACCTGCGACTGCCTCGGGGCCAACGAGACATACGGGTCCTGCAACGAACTTGTGACGTCACACTAGTCGGCTTGTCCGCCACACTTCGTGAACGCTCTTCTGCGTGCGAGACCCACGGGAAATCAATACGTAATTGGAAACATACCCACTGAAGGACTTAAATTTCTCGTATGCTGTCGAGGGCTTATATGCTTTTAAACGAAAGACAAAAATTATTAAACTCGTCTGAAATATTCTCTCACCGCCGAAGACGGCTGCTGGCACTTGTAAGACCTAGAGTGTCACATGCTGTGACGTACGCGCCACAGCCAGTCTTTCTCTTGGGCCTCGGATTGTTATGCACAGGTATGGACGGTCGGCGCTGCCGCTCCACAGTGCAAATTCCAGTGTGAAATTTTGTGTGTAATGCGTAATCCGTCAGACATTGTGCAATTCACGCATATTACGAGAGCTGTTCGGAAAGTGAGGAACGATTGGTCGTAAAATGGAAAACACTTAAAATCCCATGATGTTTTGCACAGATGTGTTGCGCGTTGTCTCTAGTATGACCATAGATGGCGTCACGTCGTCTTTCTCAGTTCTGAGCACACAGTGAGAGCGAAAAGCTGCCTCTAAAATAGTGTCTACCGACAAGTTTGGGTGGCTGCCGTGAGTTTTCGCCTTATGTCATGCAACCCACATAACGGAGCTGTCATGCATTTCCTTCTTCAAGACAATTCCCGGCCGGACACTGCAGGGGTAATGCAGCGTTTTCGATAGGGAGTGTTTGATCATCCACCATGCAGCTCTGACTCGGCTCCATATGATTTTCATCTCTTCTCAAATGAGACGGTGGCTATGACGACTACATTTTGGCACAAACAATGAGGTGCAGTCCAGCGTAGAAAATTGGCGGAAAGCACAGGACTCTGCCATCTATGATGAGGGTCTTTAAAAGTTGTTACAACGTTACGACACATGTCTACGTCGGAGCAGAAACTATGCAGAGAAGTAGCTGGAAGGTGTTGCTAAATAAAACTTTCACTGTGGGTATCATTTCGCGGCTTATCGTGCCTTAACTTTCGAGCAATCCCTCGTATGTTATGATGTGCAGGAAATAAGGAGGAGTAAATACTACGCACACACTTCACCAATATTATTTTATGCACAACAGACTTTCAAAGCGATTACTTGCTGCACATTTGAGCTCTTGTGAATTGCGCCACCTTGGAGTTTGATCTGAAGTCAGAAACACAACTTTTATATCACGCAGTACAGAAAGGCACACAGAGAGAAAAACTAGTAAAAGTACACCATTACACAGAAATCTGTGGTGTCACCGCCAGACACCACACTTGCTAGGTGGTAGCTTTAAATCGGCCGCGGTCCATTAGTACATGTCGGACCCGCGTGTCGCCACTGTCAGTGATCGCAGACCGAGCGCCACCACACAGCAGGTCTCGAGAGACGGACTAGCACTCGCCCCAGTTGTACGACGACTTTGCTAGCGACTACACTGACGAAGCCTTTCCCTCATTTGCCGAGAGACAGTTAGAATAGCCTTCAGCTAAGTCCATGGCTACGACCTAGCAAGGCGCCATTAACCATTTCAAGATAGAGTCTCATTTGTATCATCAAGAATGCTGTATACAAATGATGGATTAAAGTTATTATAGCAGCTACGTACTTTTCTTTATAGCATTCATTACGTCTCCTGTTTCAGACCTCACGCCATCCTTCGTGCGCTTATAGCGTGCATTTCGGCCCCCTCAAACACACTGTGTCGGCACCTCTGTCGACACATCAAAATCCGCATTTATTTCGAAAATATGAACAACTTCCACTTATAGATGTTTATAGTTCGATTCTTCCTTACATCAGTATAATTTTTTGCGAAAATGTTTCCAAAAATGTGACATTTTATTACAGTTACTTCCATCTCTGTAACACTAGTACATGGAAAAGAGAGTATAGTAAATTGTCATTTTTAGAAGCTGTTTAAACACTTCTCTGTTCCTTGTGTTGCTTAGGAATGAGCTTTCAACGCAATCAGACATAAATGTTTGAAACAGCTTATGTCTTCCAACGACAATTTGAAATATTAAATCATGTCCTTAATTGAGTATTAATTAATACAACTGTTTACCCCATTTACAGTGTACTCATCACCACTGGCAAAAAGTACCTTAAATTTTTCACACCCATTTACGACTTTTAACAAGTAATGTGATACACACTCTCCTATGTCGCACGGTAGACTTAATTCACTCTGAGAGGATTTTATGTTGATGAACATGCAGTGAATGGAATAACAGAAATTTGTTTATAAGGAGTTTCTGCAGAATAATGTGTCAGCTTTTTACACAAAAGTCGGTAAACAAGGAAATCTGTTTTAACACACCTAACATTTTTAGTTTCTTTTCAGAGTGTAAACTTAGGAAATTTGTGTTTTCCTCAGTTGTGGCCAATTTTCTGATACGAGCACACAAATTTGGAAACAAATTCAGCCGCGCGGGATTAGCCGAGTGGTCTAGGGCGCTGTAGTCCTGGACTGTGCGGCTGGTCCCGGCGGAGGTTCGAGTCCTCCCTTGAGCAAGGGAGTATGTGTTTGTCCTTAGGATAATTTAGGTTAAGCAGTGTGTAAGCTTAGGGACTGATGACTTTAGCAGATAAGTCCCATAAGATATCACACCCATTTTTTTTAAACAAATTCAACTCTGTGTCTGGACACACTCTAACGCACTCAGTGCTGGCTAACCTTCCGCTAGATAACACGCACACTACTTAAGCCGCAGGGATCTGTAGTGTAATAACGCGGAGTGATACAATAAGTCCGTACTGCTGGCTCCTAGTGTGGAGTGATACTACAGCCCCATACCATTGGCTGCACGTGACGAGTGACGTGGAACGTAGTCCCTTGCCGTAGGCGACCTCTGCAGAGGGCAGCCGGAATACCTGCGTACTAGCGGTTACCTCTCGTGGCTGAAGGGTAATGCATTTGATAGGAGCTGCGAGCCGGTCTCACAAAAGTTTCATTGGAAGGGAACAGCCGGTTTCCTTCTCGAATCTGAACTTGTGTTCCAATAACTGCGCCGTACAAGGTGTATTAAACAATTACATTTCTTTCTTCGAACTAGGCAGATACTATTAATACAGTTACTCTTGAGTTTATGTGTTATAAGCAAGCGTTCGCTTTTATTGACTCTGTCAGCCGTAAGCACTATAGACTTGAACATAAAATGACTACCAATTTTATTTTGGAACAAGCTATGTTGACTGCATGTCGTTCGACCTGTAGGTCAATGACAAGAAAGCCTATGCATAAGCTGATATATTGTAGGACAGGGCTTCGCAAGGTTCTAATACTTCAATATCTGTTGGTCACATACGTCTTAATTTTTTGAAGGTGCTGAATAAATAATGAGTTAAAATTGAACAGCTCATTATTTTGTTTTACTAGGAACTTCCCTAGCACTTAGGTTACAATGGAATATATGTGTAATGTTTGAGAACTTGATTCATATCGAAATTTGTTTACACAGAAGACATGAAGGCGGTTCACAATGCCAGAAACAGTGTTTCAGCAGGGATAATTTTTGTGATAGAACACACCACGACAAAATTACTGCTACAGTAACAATGATCGACAGTGTAAGCGCAGGTTGATTGTATCCACTCTGACACTCTCACCATGTTTGAATTAGCGAGTCCGGTTTGTAACTGGTTCTTTAGAAATCTGCCTTCCTCGACAAAAACCGCATAGGATCTCTGATAGTTTTGTTCCGTGAATTATGACCAAAACATTTACAGTTCTTCGGGCTCACGACTTACAGACCACTGAAGTAGTTGAGCCGAAGAATAACATCATTTTCATGTCATCCACAATAACTATCAACAATGTACGTGATAACATTCGGCACACGTACTTCTGAACGTCTCCGTGTATATTAGCGTGGCAGGAGCATGATCATTCTGTTTTCAGGGACCAATGAAGATCTAGTTCTTGTGGCAACATGGACGGTATCCCTGGCCAGAACAGTAACAAACAGAGATCTATAAATACAATACCTCCGTTGCATCACAACCATTATGTTGGGATGACCAAAACGACCATTAGAGGAAAGTCTTCAAAACTCTCTGGAGGAGCTGACTCTGTGTTAAACGTTCTGGCCTAGCATTCGTCAATAGGGAGCGTTCCGGAATCCAAGATTTCCTTTTCTGTGGTTTCCAAAGGCTGTGGCTCATTTCGAAAAACATGATGGTTTCATTCACAGTTCTTCGTCTGTCTGATGATTTCCATCAAATCAAGTCGAAAACATCTTGGTTAACACCGCGTATTCAAATTCTTCTCTCCATGCAGTCGCTGCACAGATGCGTTGAATACGTGAGTAACGGTGCGGGCCTGGCTCCGCAGTTTCTCGTGTTTCAAATCCATTCGTCAATGCGCGTTGCGTCATCGGCTGACTGATTTGCAATTTCCGGACACGACGGTCTCGCCTTCAGGACAAACGCTGCGTAGAACCCACCACAACATAACGTCGGAAATGAGCGGTGTTTAGGATTCAGCAGGACGTACTGCCAACTTCGTCCTTTGATGGTGGTGTTCTATGTGCAACGTTTTGCTCGTCTTTGTTCTTGTTCCGCCTGGACACATTTCACCTCTCAATGGTCACGTTTGTAATCTGCGTCGAGCGAAACATCAGAGTGAAAGAACCCATATATTTAATAAAAATGTACATGTGTATTTATGTGTGTTCTACAACTCCTCCTGAACCACTGAACCTATTTCAGACAAACTTGGCACACATATCACTTTCTGTCTGGAAAGAACCACTGTGAGTGGAGAACCACCTACCTATCAAAAGTGTGAGGATGGAATTGTAAAAGTCCCATATCTCACGATGTACAAATACCTAGAATTTATTCATCCAGTATTCGACAGTGAGAGAACGTACTGACATTCTACAATCATTATATATTATTTCAAACTTCTTCCCACTGACCTCTTCTACAAAATGATGAAAGGAAAAAAAAAAACTATCGCTTACTACATTTTAGCCATTCATGCAATCAAATTACCATAGCAGGCATGACGTTTTGACTTATAAATTTTTTACTCCTAATTCTGTAAGCCGCTCGGAGTGGCCGCGCGGTTTGAGGCGCCATGTCACGGATTGCGCGGCCCCTCCCGCCGGAGGTTCGACTCCTCCTTCAGGCGTGGGTGCGTCTGTGTTGTCCCTAGAGTAAGTTAGTTTAAGTAATGTGTAAGTCTAGGGACCTATGAACTCAGCAGTTTGGTCCCTTAGGAATTCACAGTCATTTTTCCTAATTGTACTCCCAACACATTTGCAGATAGTTTCAAAATATACCACTGAATTTACTACCGAATTACATCATTGTACGAAACATATTCGGGAGGTATGACGTCATAAACACTTTGATGCCTACAAAACTGCCGCATAATGTATGACCTTTTAATTATTTATTTATTTACTGCTAAATCTATTCTCAATATATTTCGCAGACAATATCCACACGTGCCACTGAATGCAACTGCAAATTTATATCTATGTACGACGCATAGTTCAGCTAATATGACATCATACACATAGAGAAGAGTGAAAAAATGCCACATCGTGCATCACGTTTCAGTTTATTACTTCTTTCTTATTACTCCTTTTCGCAACATGTTTCGCATATAGTATTTACGTATACCACTGAATCTGCTTGCTAAATTATACGATTCTACGACTCATAGTTCAAAAAATGGGACTTAACTGCTGTGGTCATCAGTCCCCTAGAACTTAGAACTACTTAAACCTAACTAACCTAAGGACATCACACACATCCATGCCCGACGCAGGATTCGAACCTACGACGTAGCGGTCACGCGGCGACTCATAGTTCATTAGATATGGCGCGATACACTTGGACGTCCGTGAAATCTGCAGGGCGATATCCTCTAGAGATACATGCGAAATGTGTGTACAAATATGTGGAAATCACTATAAATATATGTCAGGTGTGCGTTCACGAAAGAAGTCCAGGTAAAAAGCACCGCTTTTACCCCTGGATCGATTTTCACCAACCTTGGTACACATATTACTTAGTATCTGAAATGAAATGAAATGATGGGGTGGGTGATGGACAAAGAATGGGGGGAAGGGGGAGATGGAAAGATAAACAGGGGAAGGAGGAGAGCGACGGAGAGAGGGGGATGACGATATGGACAGAGAGAAGGGAAGGAGGAGACAGGGAGGAATAAGGAGGAGATGGATAGACAGAGGTGTGGAGGAGATGAAAACAGAGAGGGGGGGAGGATGTTATGACAGATGAAGGGGTGGAGGAGATATATAGACAGAAGGAGGAGGAGGAGATGAACAGAGAAAGGGATAGCAGGAGATGGAAGGAAGTTGATTTGGATGAGGTGAAGAGCGAGAGAGGAGAGAGGAGGAGAGGAGGAGATGAACAGAGAGTCCGGGACAGAGGAGGTGGAAAGAGAGAGGGGGAGTAGATGGACAGATAGAAGGGAGAGATGAGATGTACAAAGATAGGTGGAGGAGGAGGTAGACAGGTCAGGGGAAAAGGAGATGGAAAGAGGGAAGATTAGGAGATAGAGAGAGAGAGAAGCAGGAGATGGATAGAGAAGCGGCGAAGGACATAGAGGAGGAGGAGGAGAGAGAGAAGGAGATTAGAAGGATAGAAGCTTCGAACAAATACATACCTCGACAATGCTGAGAACACAGCTAGTTGTCTATAAAAGTAACGGTTTCCTTCTGTTTAGTGGATTTCGATATTCTGTAGTGCTAGGTACTGGAGCAGAGTGCGCAGTGCCTGCAGGGAACAGTGAACTACAAGGTTGACAAATTCTGGGAGAGGGATAAGTTGGGCCCATGGCCCTCCAATGTAATCACCCAGTTACCGAGATACAATTCCAAGTTGCCTGTCTAACGGCATCCAGGAGCAACAAATATTTGATTTTCGGTACTCCATGTAATTACTGACCGAACTAAAATATTTAAAATCTTCTCATAATATACTCATGTACTCTTACGTTAAAAGTCTGACTCAATGAATTACTAGAACCTCTCCCTCTTCTAACAGTTTAGGAGGTGGATGAGGACTCGAGACTTTTAATATTTCTTAGTCTTCTTAATTTTGAGATTTAATTCAACACTGCCAATTGAATGGCTTTAGAGCAAAGAATGATAGATACCTAGAACCGCCGCCGACGTGATATTTTGGTCCCAATGAATGAACTAGACGCTTCCAATTCGTACACGTTGTTGGTATTCTACATTGCGTCTGCTACTGCTCTCCAGTGTAGAAGCTGAATTTTGTGACGGCCTTCGTAGCGACTACACTTCGCTGTAGAAACGGCCTACGAAGTCACCGCCACACTTTTAATAGCGGGCCGACCGGTCCGCTGGAACAGTGAACAGAAAGATGAAAACCCAAACACTCGGATTAACTGGAAGTCGGTACTTATCTTTATTAACGACGATACAGAACACAGTGGTGAACATGGTCTACAGAAATCTGTCTAGTTCGAGTCGGTGCGGCTAGGTCAGCGTCGGCTGACGACAAACAACAACTCTGCTGCGATGAACACACAACTGACTAGCAGGTACACAATTCGGTGGCGAGTATACAACTGAGCGGCGAATCCAGAACTGTTCTAGCGCTCGCGACTCCAGCGCTTAAGAAGCCAGAAGCCAGCGGTGGCGCGCGCAGGCTTGCGGCGATTTCCTGTATCGCTGGCGCTGCTTATGCGGACGGCGTCCGGACTTTGATGCTGCCAACCTTTTTGGCAGCGGGCTCGGTTGGCATTACTGGCTAGGATATAACACTGAAAGTGCGGCGTCTTTGACAGAATAAGACTTTGTAGAAGACAAGGAGTAAAGCTTAACCGAGGTAGAATGTTTTTATTTTACTGATCAAACTGTTCTTAAACATATAAAAATGAGCGGAAACACAGGCACATATAGCGTTAGGAGGTGAAGAATGGTCATTGATCTCATGTCAGACTTATGGAAGAGAGTCATAGCAAACTATCAAACTATGCTCATTCCAGGTTCATACGTCTGTGTCGATGACCAGCAGTTCGTGTCCAAGTACTGATATCTATTCAGCCTTTTCATGGCTTCAAGACATAACAAGAATGGGTAGAAATATTAGATGACTGACGATGAGGATTCCAAATATATGTTAAATCTTATCCCATAGCTTGATAAAGATGAAATTCGTCCCTGTGATGAACGACTTAGTGGCTTTGTAGTCAAGAAACTTGTACGCCCATACCTGGTAAATGAATATATTTATTTTACATGCGACAACTCCTTTACTACACTTTCATTAGCACATCTGAAAACGAACTAAACACACCTGATTCGTACAGCCCTAAACATAATTAGAAGGAAAGTACCTGAGTGCATGAAGAAAAGTCGTGAGAACACAAACAGGCCAGTAACTTTCAGAAACGATAATATGATCCTCACAGTGTATTAAGGAAAGACAGGAGAGAATGTAATAATCCTTAGTTCCCTATGTACAAACTGGAACTGACACAAAGTCGAAGTTTGATACAGTGACGTGCTTCAATGAAACTATGTATTGACTAAATGTTGTTCACAAGACTGCCTGCAAGTACACATTGAAAGCTGGCGGAAAGGGCTGGCTTCTTCATACTTCTTATAGTGTTCTATATTAATCATACATTAATGCTTGAATATTCTATAGAGACGTAAAAACATCAAAATAACAAGACGAGATTTTCTTCTGAAGAACATCCGAAAGAATGCGCAGAAACCAGTGTCAGAGCTCTACCTATTCACGTTGAAATTATCAAATGTAGGTGGAAGTTATCTGTAATGAGATTGCAAGAAATGTGTTTTTACAGATTCTAATGACTGTTGATTGGTGTCAGTGCGTGTGTGTGTGTGTGTGTGTGTGTGTGTGTGTGTGTGTGTATGTGTCTGTGTGTGCACATTGCAAAGTCCAGTCTACAGACAATGATGATGTGTAGGTATTTAAAAGGAACGTATTTACTTTCTCAGACTGTAACGTTTACCTTTAGATAAACTTTATGAAAGTGTAGAGCTGTTTTAGACTATGTTAACTTATTGATTATGCGTAGCCTGTTCCTGCCTACTCTTAGAAATTAAAGTGCAGGGTGGGATAATAAAACTGGCCTGAAGAATAGAGTCCTAGTGTACAAAAAAACATAGTAGAGGAAAGCTAATACAGTACTACCTTCAACATAGCAGATGTTGGAAAAGACCACCATTCATCTCTAGGCACTTTTGGGCACAGGTCAGCCAGTTGCTGAAGGTGGATCGAAGCTGGCCTTCTGGAATTGCTGCAATTTCATCCGAAATGTTCTGCTGCAGTTCTCGGAATCCATGAGAGGTGTTGCGACATACATTAGACTTGAGATCTCCACACACATCAGGAGACCTGGTAGAGCACGTAGAGGCGCGAACAACTCCGTCAGACTTGCAGATTGTGTAAATATGCTCCAAGGTTCGACCGTATGTGTAGGCAATTTCTCGATCCTGTTGGAAGTTCAAATGGCTCTGAGCACTATGGGACTCAACTGCTGTGGTTATCAGTCCCCTAGAACTTAGAACTACTTAAACCTAACTAACCTAAGGACATCACACACATCCATGCCCGAGGCAGGATTCGAACCTGCGACCGTAGCAGTCGCACGGCTCCGGACTGCGCGCCTAGAACCGCGAGACCACCGCGGCCGGCTGTTGGAAGTAACTGTAGGTCTTTTCTTCCTCCGTTAGTGTTGGCACAAATGGTTTCAAAATGTATCCACTCGTCCAGGCCACTTTTATTTACCCAACCCTGCATTTGCACATCTAAATTGATTTGGACGAAAACATAAGAAAATACTGAATATTTGGTATTAAGATAAAATAACAGAACATTAGAGTGACTATTTGTTACAGAAAAACCCATCGCCCCAAAATAAAGAAGACTAACATTAAGTTGTAAACGCATGTACTAGAGATAGAACATTTTTGTCACGACGGCTATTTTAGGCAGCTCAGAGATTTTGGAGGTTCTGGTGTTAAAGATGGAAGCTGCGTACATGTCTTTAGATAGTGTAGCTCACAGCGCACATGCTCTCCACATCCGCTAATTGCGTACATTTGTTGAAACAGCGTAATTCACAGGGCACATTTTACCCAGACTTTATTCATACAGTGTTCGAGAATGAGAGCACTTTGCAACTAACAAAATCTCAACATATAATTTCAAAGCCTTACGAATCTTTTTCTCGCTGACGGGCCCCACAAAAAGATGAATGGAGGAATGTTTATAGCTTACTATATTTTCGTTGGTACCGCAATAAAATTTCTGTATATCACACGACGTTTTCACTTAATATTTTTTGATTACTACCTCTTTCCGCAATAGATTTTGCAGGCAGCATCTGCATACACTACAAAACATATTTACAAAAGTACATGATTGAACGACACATGGTTCAGGAGATATTACGTGAATAACTAGCTTTTTTTTTAATGGAGCGCAAACTGTCCACATTATACTCATCCAGTGTTATATAATGAGATTAGTAAAGAGACGACTGAAGTTTTAGGAACGGGCGTTCGATTCTTTAAAGAACCAGCCGCATGGGCGTTGCTGGTGAACACTAGAATACGCACAAACAATATCCGCAGAACAACGGAAAGCGAAAACGGATACAAAATGTTTCCAGATCG
Source organism: Schistocerca nitens (assembly GCF_023898315.1). Classification (NCBI taxonomy): domain Eukaryota; kingdom Metazoa; phylum Arthropoda; class Insecta; order Orthoptera; family Acrididae; genus Schistocerca; species Schistocerca nitens. The sequence goes on along the minus strand of NC_064620.1, from coordinate 499,764,484 downwards.
CTCACACTCTTTAATAATACACGCTTCGCAAAGCATACGACAGTATGTGATAGCTCTTTGGATGTCCATCGAGACTGACAGCGTTCTGACGACAATTCAAAAGTAAATCGATACGTTCACTCCATTCTGAATCAGTAATGAAAGCAGAAAGGCACAAAATTGCTTTTTTTTCTGAAAACAACGTGCGTTGGTACCCTCTTGTTTTGGATGGAACGACGTCAGCCATACGTCGTATCAGGGAAAAGTTTCCCTTCGGTATACACTCTACCGATCGAAACTCGTTTTTGCGGAGCTGAAAGGCTTTTGCGGCTAGACAATCCCCGGCTGTTGTTCGCTTACTTACCTGTCGACGACAGCGGAGAATGAGAATATGGAGGCCGCGTTTTAACAGGAAATTGACTGACCTCACCGCCAGGAGGTATCCACAATTTCGTCCTGACTCGTGAAGAATACCAGTTCATGCCTGTAAAGCACCATCTGCTGGACTGGGTTTCAGAGACATTGTTTGTGTAGCTAGAATAACATTTTGTCGTTGATTTAAAATGTACGTGGACTATCTGGAAATAGGTTTTGCCGTCCAAATGAAAGGACACAATGGCCCAGAACGAGAATACTTTTATAACAACTGAAGGTTCGAACTCTGTTGCAGAGGCAACGGAAAAAGCATGCGAAGTTCAGAAGAACGCGACATCCCGAAGATTGGCTAAAATTTACAGACGCGCGAAATTTGGCACGGACGTTAATGCGAGATGCCTTTAATAGGTTCCACAACGAAACATTGTCTCGAAATTTGGTAGAAAATCCGAAGAAATTCTGGTCGTATGTAAAGTACACAAGCGGCAAGACGCAGTCAATACCTTTGCTGCGCAGTGCCAATGGTACTGTTACCGACGACTGTGCCGCTAAAGCGGAGTTATTGAACGCAGTTTTCCGAAATTCCTTCACCAGGGAAGATGAATGGAATATTCCAGAATTTGAAACACGAACAGCTGCTAGCATGAGTTTCTTAGAAGTAGATACCTTAGGGGTTGCGAAGCAACTCAAATCGCTTGATATGGGCAAGTCTTCAGGTCCAGATTGTATATCGATTAGGTTCCTTTCAGATTACGCTGATACAATAGCTCCCTACTTAGCACTCATATACAACCGCTCGCTCACCGATAGATCTGTACCTACAGATTGGAAAATTGCGCAGGTCGCACCAGTGTTTAAGAAGGGTAGTAGGAGTAATCCATCGAACTACAGACCTATATCATTGACGTCGGTTTGCAGTAGGGTTTTGGAGCATATACTGTATTCAAACATTATGAATCACCTCGAAGGGAACGATCTATTGATACGTAATCAGCATGGTTTCAGAAAACATCGTTCTTGTGCAACGCAGCTAGCTCTTTATTCGCACGAAGTAATGGCCGCTATCGACAGGGGATCTCAAGTTGATTCTGTATTTCTAGATTTCCGGAAAGCTTTTTACACCGTTCCTCACAAGCGACTTCTAACCAAGCTGCGGGCCTATGGGGTATCGTCTGAGTTGTGCGACTGGATTCGTGATTTCCTGTCAGGAAGGTCGCAGTTCGTAGTAATAGACAGCAAATCATCGAGTAAAACTGAAGTGATATCAGGTGTTCCCCATGGAAGCGTCCTGGGACCTCTGCTGTTCCTGATCTATATAAATGAACTGCGTGACAATCTGAGCAGTTGTCTTAGGTTGTTCGCAGATGATGCTGTAATTTACCGTCTAGTAAGGTCATCCGAAGACCAGTATCAGTTGCAAAGCGATTTAGAAAAGATTGCTGTAAGGTGTGGCAGGTGGCAGTTGAAGCTAAATAACGAAAAGTGTGAGGTGATCCACATGAGTTCCAAAAGAAATCCGTTGGAATTCGATTACTCGATAAATAGTACAATTCTCAAGGCTGTCAATTCAACTAAGTACCTGGGTGTTAAAATGACGAACAACTTCAGTTGGAAAGACCACATAGATAATATTATGGGGAAGGCGAGCCAAAGGTTGCGTTTCATTGGCAGGACACTTAGAAGATGCAACAACTCCACTAAAGAGACAGCTTACACTACACTCGTTCGTCCTCTGTTAGAATATTGCTGCGCGGTGTGGGATCCTTACCAGGTGGTATTGACGGAGGACATCGAAAGGGTGCAAAAAGGGCAGCTCGTTTTGTATTATCACGTAGTAGGGGAGAGAGTGTGGCAGATATGACACGCGAATTGGGATGGAAGTCATTACAGCAAAGACGTTTTTCGTCGCGGCGAGATCTGTTTACGAAATTTCAGTCACCTACTTTCTCTTCCGAATGCGAAAACATTTTGTTGAGCCCAACCTACATAGGTAGGAATGATCATCAAAATAAGAGAAATCAGAGCTCGAACAGAAAGGTTTAGGTGTTCGTTTTTTCCGCGCGCTGTTCGGGAGTGGAATGGTAGAGATATAGTATGATTGTGGTTCGACGAACCCTCTGCCAAGCACATAAATGTGAATTGCAGAGTAGTCATGTAGATGTAGATGTAGATGTAGAAGCCACACCTTGACTATATTTCAACACGACATTCACTGGTTAAAGCGCTGTCTTTGGATTCCCGTTTCGAAGAACGGTGCTGTCTCTCAGGATAACAGGTCTCAACCTAAGTATTTAACGCGTCTTTCCGTTATATTGAGCGTTTGGGAATAGGCGTTACCATCTCTTAAATCCGTACCATGTGTCAACATGCATTTCTGCTGTCTGTTATTGTACCAGGACGATACCTATACTGGGAACACATTTCCACATGGCGTTGTAGGCAAGTGTGCTTTTATTATTTCACCATTACTGTCACTCTCGTCCTTAACAATACGAGTACTTAGTTAGGTTGAATAATCTCGAATTTTGCGTGCAAAGCGTTTGCGGTGTATTACTAGCCGTCATCCCTCGCTGTGTCGGAATACCTGGCTCTGTTCAAGAATGCGGGCGATTTGGTTTCTATACGTACTGAATCATCCCTCTGCGTGTAGCACTCACGACGAGACTGTGGACTCGGTGAAACCAGCAACCTTGAAACGTATTGTCCGAAATCGCAATGTTCGAGAAGTACGGCTGAATAAATAAAGAACCACTTCTAGTTTAAAGACAAGTTAAAACAAGTGACAATTCTTGACGAATTTAAACTAAATATTGGAGATCCTGAAACAGTGTCTCGAAGCCATGTACATGGGCAACAGAAGGAAGGAACGGCAACATAATAGCTATAGAGGGTGGTCCATTGATTGTGACCGGGCCAAATATCCAACGAAATAAGTATTAAACGAAAAACCTACAAAGACTGAAGCGGTATTGAATAGCATATTTCATGACAGTTGGACTGGTCGTCGAAGCACCATACCATGGCCCGCACATTCACCGTATCTGACGTCCCCAGATTTCTTTCTGTGGGGAAAGTTGAAGGATATTTGCTGTCGTGATCCACCGACAACGCCTGACAACATGCGTCAGCGCATTGTCAATGCATGTGCGAACATTACGGAAGGCCAACTACTCTCTGTTGAGAGGAATGTCGTTACACGTATTGCCAAATGGATTGAGGTTGACGGACATCATTTTGAGCATTTACTGCATTAATGTGGTATTTACAGGTAATTACGCTGTAACAGCATGCGTTCTCAGAAATGATAAGTTCGCAAAGGTACATGTATCACATTGGAACAATCGAAATAAAATGTTCAAACGTACCTACGTTCTGTACTTTAATTTAAAAAACCTACCTGTTACCAACTGTTCGTCTAAAATTGTGAGACATATGTTTGTGACTATTACAGCGCCATCTATCACAAAGCGAAAAAAGTGGTCCAATTAAAACATTCATATTTCTTTACGTACTACACGAATATATAATAAAAAATGGGGGTTCCTATTTTAAAAACCGCAGTTGATATTCGTTCGACCTATGGCAGCGCCATATATATATATATATATATATATATATATATATATATATATATATATATATATATATATATATATATATATATATTCATAATATTGTGATAACTGCAGTAATATTAATTTGGCACTGTTGTAATTTTGTAATTACTGCTGTCTGTCTCTTTTTTTTTAGTATTTTTATTTTACATTAAGCATTTGTGTTTGTACGTCGAAATAGTTTACTGTTCTCCCGTGGATACTGCAGTTCTGTTAATACGCCTCTCTTGTAACTACTATTGGCTGCATGGTCTTCGTTGCCCAAAGCCAAGAATGAACAAATAGTTCGCAGTCTATATTTCTGATTTGCAATCGTGAAACATAGTAACTGTTCGTATAAATTCGTTATCTTAGATGTTACTCATTTGTTTATTGAAATGGCAGCTCTCTCGCGTCGTAATATAGTTGTAAGAAAATATTTATGAGCAGTACCTTCGAATATCTGTCGTGGAAAAAGTGGTTTTATTAGTAAATATTGATTAAACAAAATTATTTGTTTCGCGCTAGAGTGGCTGCGGTTTCCCTACGTATCGTGCGCTAGCATAACCGCCTTTCTCACAGCGAGTCACAGCACCTCACCCTACCGTCTACCGGGGACGCCGGATGTTCCGGGGCCACTTCAGCCAGCTTTGGAACCGTTGGTTGGTTGATTTTGGGGAGTGCACCAAACAGCGAGGTCATCAGTCCCATCGGATTAGGGAAGGATAGGGAAGGAAGTCAGCCGTGCCCTTTCCAAGGATCTATCCCGGGATTTGCCTGAAGCCATTTAGTGAAATCACACAAAACCTAAATCAGGATGGCAGGAAGCGGGTTTAGACTGTCGTCCTCCCAAATGTGCTAACCACTGCGCCACCTCGCTAGGTCGTGGAAACGGTCATCTTACTATCTGCTGTGCGTTCTGCAGTACTGCCTAAAATTGTTGAATACAACTAATGTTTGCAGACGCCATACAAAATGTAAACCTAGAAAATGAGGTAACGAAACGTAGTTTGAAAATAAGGGGTACCTTACGAAATCCCTGGTCCGACCGAGATTCGATCTCTACTTCTCGAGATCCTACGACCTCTCGGTTTCCAACACTCGTTTTTATGGATATGATTACAACAAATTGAATATTTGCGGATTTTTTTGTATATTTACTGTGAAACCTTGCTTCTTCCTCAGTTTTATGGTTCTAGACCTAGGAAAGTACCCTATATGTTTTGATGAGTCAGTTTACGAGTACCAAATAATGTGACACAAATAGCTACATTTTTTTAATTGTATTGACTTAGAAGTAGACGCGTTTTACGCTGGAGAGGGACCGTGGACCTCAGTAAATGACATCAATTTCAACTTGATACCTATTCCCACTGCTAAGAAAAAGAGGTCTTAACAGACGGGCAGACAGACATACAGACGGATTTTACGAGTACCCGAAATATGTGATATAACTGACCGTATGTGTTGATTATATTGACTTAGAAGGTTAAAGTTTTCACACCGCCATGGGACCAGTACCCACTGAACCTATCGAATATACAGGGTGGTCCATTGATCGTGACCGGGCCAAATATCTCACGAAATAAGCGTCAAACTAAAAAACTACAAAGAGCGAAACTTGTTTAGCTTGAAGGGGGAAACCAGATGGCGCTATGGTTGTCTCGCTAGATGGTGCTGCCATAGGTCAAACGGATATCAATTGAGTTTTTTTTTGCCGGCCGGAGTGGCCGAGCGGTTAAAGGCGCTACAGTCTGGAACCGCACGACCGCTACGGTCGCAGGTTCGAATCCTGCCTCGGGCATGGATGTGTGTGATGTCCTTAGGTTAGTTAGGTTCAAGTAATTCTAAGTTCTAAGGGACTTATGACCACAGCAGTTGAGTCCCATAGTGCTCAGAGCCATTTGAACCATTTTGAGTTTTTTTAAATAGGAACCCCCAATTATTATTACATTTTCGTGTAGTACGTAAAGAAATATGAATGTTTTAGTTGGACCACTTTTTTCGCTTTGTGATAGCTGGCGCTGTAATAGTGACAAACGTATAAGTACGTGGTATCACGTAAGATTCCGCCAGTGCGGACGGTATTTACTTCGTGATATATTACCCGTGTTTACCAAATGTGGATAAGGTCGATATAGTGTTAATGTATGGCTATTGCGATTTTTTTAGCATAAGTTAGTTAAAGTAGTATGCACGTCTAGCGACTAATGACCTCAGCAATTTGGTCCCTTAGGAATTCACACATATTTGAACATTTTTTTCTCACATTATGAAATAAACAACCCACAATTCCATTATGTACTTTTTATGAATTTTTAATAGGGGGTTCTGACTCTGGGCTTGATAGTGAAAGCAAACATAACAAAAATCAAGACACATTCGTACGCTTTGTTAGCAACGTACAACAAAAAAATGGTTCAAATGGCTCTGATCACTATGGGACTTAACATCTGAGGTCATCAGTCCCCTAGAACTTATAACTACTTAAACCTAAGTAACCTAAGAACATCACACATGTCCGAGGCTGAATTCGAAACTGTGACCGTAGAAGTCGCGAAGTTTCGGACTGAAGCGCTTAGAACCGCCCGGCCACAGCGGCTGGCGAACGTAAAACGGTTCAGTATGTTAAATTCTCATGTAAATACCTGTAAGTAATGGGGAAGGATGTTTGATATGCTATGTTTGTAGCAACCAAGGCGGACAAATAAGAATGGAAGACCAAGAACGTAGTAATCAGATTAAAAACAGGGACGCAGACTTTCTCTCCTCCCAATCAATCTATATATCGAACTATTAGGTTGGTGCATAAGTTCGTAGCGTTTTTGTTTTGCATGTTGGTATTCCCGTTGCTATGGCTTTATTTATCGATCGCCGATTTTAACTTGTAGTTCACTGTTGCTATTTGAGATTACATTTTGTCACAGCGAGATAGCGAGTGGAGCTGTGGACACTAGAAAATGGAGTGCTAAGTTGAGAAATCTGAACATTTCCAACGTACAATATTCGTCTGAGTTCAATAGAGGGGTGACAACAGCAAAGGTAGCCACAAACATTTGTGCCGTATATGGGGATAATGTCGTTGTCAATGCTGTTAAATACACTCGCGACGTTGTTACACATTGCGAGTTTTTATAAAACTCGCAATGTGTAACAACGTCACGAGTGTATTTAACAGTACTGACAACAACATACACCTGTGTCAGCTTACATTACGTTGATATGGCTTAAAGCCATAATATCAGCACCTGATAATGGTGTAAGGCCGAAATTTCAACAGTGAAATAAAAACTTATAACAGTCACTGGCGTAAAGATGATGTCCTTCAAATAATCGAGAAAGGCTCTTTCCTCACTGTGTTGAGTTTAGGTGATTGGACGCGTCTATATCGTTGTGCCATGTTTGTGTTGTATTGTGATGGAAGGGTAGGATGAAATTTGGTTCAACAAATACCCTGAACATCTAGGACAGTAACACAGGAGCTGCCGGCTAAACGGTTCTATATGAAAGACAGATCACCATCATACGCCCTCACTGTATGAGACCCAGCGGAATGGTTCGGAATTCAATTCTCGACGTTAAAGAAAATCATGTTATCAGGAACTTTACGTAACCAACACTGAACTTCTTAGCGGCCGAATAGTTGTGGTTAACATTTCTTCCACTAACAGGGTTCGAGCCGAGTTCCTCTGAGTCGTGCGTCATCGCACAAGAGTCCAAAAGATAATTTCGTTATGGAGGCATGCACACATCATATCATAGAAATCAAGTACGAAAAGGTAAAATGAGAACGTTTTCGGAGAGCAAATTTCTTGGCGAGAGAGTGTGAAAAAATAGGGCGTTATGGAATGGAACTCAGAAAAAAAAAGTTTTTATCATGTAATACTATTGGCGGGTCGAAGAAGCCAAGCTGGACAATTATATGTACGGCTACACCCTCAGAAAATTATACAGATCCCTATGGGAGAAATCTTCATGACGTGGGACTTTTCACTTGTAACCTTCTTATGAGACTACACCTCAACGTCGATTTAATGGTCACGCAAGACATTGTTTGTACACGTAAACAACTGTCCACAGTGTCAATCAGATCCAGTAGTGCCGGCCGGAGTGGCCGAGCGATTCTAGGCGCGCAGTCCGGAACCGCGTGACTGCTACGGTCGCAGGTTCGAATCCTGCCTCGGGCATGGATGTGTGTGATGTCCTTAGCTTAGTTAGGTTTAAGAAGTTCTAAGTCTAGGGGACTGATGACCTCAGCAGTTAAGTCCCGTAGTGCTCAGAGCCATTTCAACCATTTGATCCAATAGTCTGATATCACATTTCTCTCAAACGAACGAGAGCTGCAGCCTGAGAAAGCCGATTGCCTGGTAAATGAAATTCATTTAAGCTGTACCACGTAGTTCCACCTACCACTGTTTCGTTTGTGTCAAAACATTAACTTGAACCCAGAAAAACGACTCTGGTATTGTTGGTTGTATAACGGGCATGCTATTGCTTTCTTCCTTTAATTGTGCTATTTGGAGAGATGTAAATTGTTACACATTTGTGTCTTGTCCGTCGTACTTGAAACTATCTGTGGTCGAGAACAAATCATTCTGCGAAAATAATTTGTATATATTCTGCCAGAGGATGCAACTAATCCGTAAACGTATTATTAAATGGAAATGCTACAGTCAGTTGCAATCATATTATGACTAATAAATGCAACCAACATTAATTAGAGTTCACAGTACGAACTAGGTTCATCACTAGTCGCCGGCCGCGGTGGTCTCGCGGTTCTAGGCGCGCAGTCCGGAACCGCGTGACTGCTACGGTCGCAGGTTCGAATCCTGCCTCGGGCATGGATGTGTGTGATGTCCTTAGGTTAGTTAGGTTTAAGTAGTTCTAAGTTCTAGGGGACTGATGACCGCAGATGTTAAGTCCCATAGTGCTCAGAGCCATTTGGACCATTTGAACCATCACTAGTCTTCTCATGTGTTAATGCTACATTTTCATATTTGCTTAGTACGTATCTTATTGAAGACATCATATACCAATTTTTTTTTTAGAAATTGAAGAGTTAATTGGTCAGTCTGTACCCTTCCTCACTTTACCTTAGTAATGTAAAAGAACTGTAACTGATACCATTCATCGTGATGAGTTGTTATGATCTATTATCGGCTATTATGTACTCCGTTTCGTCCTTAATTATAGTTTTTTCACTCATCAGTTTGTAATATGGTAACAATGTACGGGCTGCATAGTATGCACTCAAACACCTATAAAAGAATAAAAACGAAGTTCCAGTTTATAATTAGATAATCGTGCTTTCCACAAATGCCCCAGACTGGCAACGAAATTCAAACATGGAAAGTAACAGGACCAGCAGTGGTTGTGCAGGAGAATGGCGTAGAGCAGTGGCCTCTTGGCAATTACCCACATACTCCGCCGGATAGTTGGTAACTCCTGCCACTGGCGCGCAATACGTGCCTCTAAGGACTTTCTCGCGCCAGCCAACTTCGTACATGACCTTCCCGTTAACTGTAATGACCACTGCTGGACCTAGAGTGACTCGTTTTCTTGACCGGAGACCATGCTTGCACGTAATTGCGAAGTATCGAAATAACCTCATAGGAAGAGGACCGAAAGTGTTCTCTCACTACAAACCTAGTAGTCAGCGGATCCTTCCTATAGAGTTTACCAGCTTCACAGCTCATACAATAAACATTCTGACCAGAATATGATACTAAAGATTGGAAAAAGGCAACTGAAGAGCTGGTTGATGATGGTCAGTTCGGCTGTAGCACAGGTAAATGCACTGGGGAGGCAGTTTGATGTCGATGAAGGCTTCATAAAATACATCTTCATATAATTTGTGTTTGTAAAAGAAAAGTGTTTCGGAATATAATGTGGTACAAGACTGAAGATGTCTTACATTCTACAATGAACGGGTATACGCTGCAGGGAAAAATGAATAACGTACAGTATTTACATCGGCCTGGAGGGTTGGTTCAAATGGCTCTGAGCACTATGCGACTTAACTTCTGAGGTCATCAGTCGCCTAGAACTTAGAACTAATTAAACCTAACTAACCTAAGGACATCACACACATCCATGCCCGAGGCAGGATTCGAACCTGCGACCGTAGCGGTCGCTCGGCTCCAGACTGTAGCGCCCAGAACCGCACGGCCACTCCGGCCGGCGGCCTGGAGGGAATAAGAAGCATGGAAACCATAATTGCTCGATTCAAAGAAGACGAAAAGCAAAAATGCTTCCTTGGCCTTCAGTTTTTGAATATTTGTGTCGGGGACGCAGTGAAAGAAATAAAAGAAATTTAACATTGAAGGGGAAAGAATAAAAGTGATAAGTTAATGACATTATGGTGATCAGTGAAAACGAGGAGGATTCAGAGGACATAATGAAAGGAAAGACAGTCTTTTTAGGGCGATTGATGTCCATAAATAAAAATAGTTAATGATCTGAAGGCGAGAATAGATCAGAATTCAGTAGCCTCCGAGATGATTTCTGGGGTCGATCCTGATGAGAACAACCCTATCAGTGAACTGTTCCAGTAATTCACTCTCTCCCTTACTTTCTTATTCGTGACAAATCCTACTTTCATTGTACTACTTTGTGATGCCTTTGAAATTACCGTGTATCGTTTGACCAAAAATCTCCTTTCTATTTCATTGACCCTCCACTGAGTCTAGATTGTGTCTAATTTTCCCTCTTCAGATATTCTACTTAACCTACCCTATTGAGACTTCCGACAATCCGCTTTCTGTCTCTTAGAATGTTATGCTTTAGTTGTTTAAGGGGTGGGTATGACGTCAAACGGGCTGACGCGGAGCAGGAGAGCCACCACAGGACATTTTGATTTTCACTGTCTATACTTTTACAAATAAATTCATAAAACTTTGTCAGCATGACTAGAAAGGATTCAGGATTCATACACCTAGCAGAGGAAGATCAAAAACATAGAAAATATTTTTTTCTACATGTTAAATTTCATCATTTTTTCACTTACTACTGGCTGCATTTGTTGCTGTAGGTACACTTTTCTTCACAAGTAAGAGAGATTCGTCGATGAATTTTGCGCAACATGCAAACCATACCTACAAGTGTGTGAAACTATAGAATTTATTTAATTTATCAAAAAAATGAATGAGCTGTTACATTTTAAACTTCATATTTAGAAAAAACTAAAATTTTATAGTTAGTTATCTCAATTGTTACCACAGTTTGTAATAGATTTGGTAAATTCTAGAGTTTCATACACCTGTAAGTATGGTTTGTATGCTGTGCAAAATTCGTCGAAGAATCTCTCTTACTTGTGAAGAAAAGTGTGCCTACAGCAACAAATGCAGCCAGTAGTAAGTGAAAAAATGATGAAATTTAACATGTAAAAAAAATATTTTGCTATTTTTTTGATCTTCCACTGCTGGGGGTATGAATCCTGAATCCTTCCTGGTCATGCTGACAAAGTTTTATGAATTTATTTGTAAAAGTATAGACAGTGGAAATTAAAATGTTCTGTGGTGGCTCTACTGCTCAAAGTCAGCCCGTTTGACGTCCTACCCCCCTTAATCATTCTTTTGGTCATTTCCCTCTTTGCAATCCCCTCTCAGAGATAGAAATCGAGCACTAAATAGGAGTCTTTTGCCATTGGAGGGATCATCATTACACTTTTTCAATTACAGTTACATGTCATGTGGCTTCACATTGCGTGTTCTTAATGTAGTAGTTTTGATTGCCTTCTGCATCCTCACGCCGTTGCTCATTGTTGATTACTCTGACATTTAGGGGCAGTTTCGCACACCAAGGAAAAGAGAGTTCCCTGAAACGCCCTCTGTTCCTTCGCCCTCTTTGACTAGGCCGTTACCAGCACAAGACCTTATACCGAAGGTCTTCGGTTGTCTTTGCTGACGATTTTTATTCAAGGGTTAAATAGGGGCTTGGTCCTAACCTGGGACCCAGCACATTTTGAATACTAGTCAGGGACGCTTCCCCTCGACGACGAGACCACGGCCACAGATCACAAGTCTCGAGATTGAAAGAAACTATGCACCACTGAAAGGCAGCATTGCTTTTCTCTAGTAATTGTCTAAGTGGTACGTCACATAAGCCCCGAGCCCCTTTCCATACATGTTCCAGTAAACAAGTGTCTGAAAATTAGCCATTATGTGGTTACGAGTCGCCGCTGACATCAGACTGAAATACTGTCCTAGTTAGTGGAAAGGTATTAGGAATATCGTCCTCGAACTGGGCTGAAATTCCGCCCGTGTCCCAATGTAGGGTGTGTAGTATCAGCATTGCGCGGCACGCCCGATTATGTTGTCCGTGTAAGATGACATGGAAAACAAGATGGATGGGTTGAGAAAAGTGTGTACCTTAGCTTCCATGATCACTCCTGACCTCTATCACTTGCATACTTTTTGTGTGGGGACGCCTCAAAAGTAAAGGGTTGATATGGTTGAAGAACTGGAGCAGAGAATTTTACAGTCATGATTTACGAGGTGACGTTAGGGAAATACTGGGTGATCAAAAACTCAGTATAAATTTGAAAACTGAATGAACCACGGAATAATGTAGATAGAGACGTACAAATTGACACACATGTTTGGAATGACATGGGGTTTTATTAGAACAAAGAAAAATACAAACTTTCACAAAATGTCCGACAGATGGCGCTTCATCTGATCAGAATAGCAATAATTAGAATAACAAAGTAAGACAAAGCAAAGATGATGTTCTTTACAGGAAATGCTCAATATGTTCACCATCATTCCTCAACAATAGCTGTAGTCGAGGAATAATGTTGTGAACAGCACTGTAAAACATGTCCGGAGATATGGTGAGGCATTGGCGTCGGCTGTTGTCTTTCAGCATCCCTAGAGATGACGGTCGATCACGATACACTTGCGACTTCAGGTAACCCCAAAGCCAATAATCGTACGGACTGAGGTCTGGGGACCTGGGAGGCCAAGCATGGCGAAAGTGGCGGCTGAGCACACGGTCATGACCAAACGACGCGCGGAAGAGATCTTTCACGCGTCTGGCAATACTTTTTTTTGTTCTAATAAAACCCCATGTCATTCCAAGCATGTGTGTCAATTTTTAGCTCTCTATCTACATTATTCCGTGGTTTATTAAGTTTTCAAATTTATACTGACTTTTTGATCACCCAGTAATTCAAAACTCACTGCAGGACAGGTGTAGTGTTGCATCGAAATGCGGTGACGACACATGGACACATCTCATTTAACATGTACGAGTGACTGTACAGTATACTGTAACAAGTTTCGGTCTAGAGTAGTCTTAACTTTCTTGCTACTGTAGGTCACGCATGAAATCTGAGACCAGTTAGGTGGGAATATCTTGAAAATGTTTACATTTCAAATTCATTTTCAATAATTACAGTAATATTCGATACTGAAGTCAATGACTGCTCGTAACCAAAACATTCGCAATTATTTCGCTAATAACACGTTTTCTGATCCATGTTTCTGCAATTTCTTTATTTCTGCTATCGCAAATTTTCACCAGTGTCACTTTTCGTGGCTGATTATGATATAACCCACACACAGTGCGCTGCAACATAGTGGACACATTCTTTGAAACTCAATATCTCCTTAGTTAAAGCTCTAACTCACTCACTCACTATCTCCGTTCCAACAGGCCTCGGAAGACCCGAAGGTACCGAGCGACTCCAGTGGCATTTTCTGCCGATAGGCGTCACTGGATGCTAAGATAGAGGGCCACGTGGTCAGCACACGGCTCTCCTGACCGTAGCCAGTTTTCGTGACTGGAGTAGCTACTTCTCAATCAAGTAGCTCCTCAGTTGTCTACGCCCCACTTGCCAACAACGCTCGATGGACCTGAACGGTCACCCATCCAAGCGCTAGCCATGCCCAACAGCGCTTAACATCGGTGATCTGATGGGAACCTGTGTAGCCATCCAGGCGAGGCCGTTGGGTTTAATTAAAGGACTAATAAATAATTCTTTGTAGGTAGTAATTCAGTTAAATATGTAGCAACGTGTACATTTGTTGCATGATCGGCAGAATAGGAAATAATCATAGCGTTATCGCTTGAAGAACGGAAGTAGTTGCTAAAGAGTTACTGGAACAACGGAGAATTTAAGTGACGCTCGACGATGTTGGACAGTTGAATTTGGAACACCATCACCTTCACGGTTAACTGTTACAAGAGTCCAAGACAAGTTTGAAGTCGATGGAACGGTATTTTTTGTGGAAAAAATGGTTCAAATGGCTCTGAGCACTATGGGACTTAACTTCTGAGGTCATCAGTCCCCTAGAACTTAGAACTACTTAAACCTAACTAACCTAAGGACCTCACATACATCCATGCCCAAGGCAGGATTCGAACCTGCGACCTAGCGGTCACGCGGCTCCAGACTGTAGCGCCTAGAACCGCTCGGCCACTGCGGCCGGCTTTTGTGGAAAAGTAATGTAGCGGAAGAAAGAGAAGTTCCGCAGGCATTGAAAGTTTTCACAATCCCGGACAAAATCTGTGCGGCATTGCTCTCGCCAGACAGTAATCAGCAAAGTAAGTGTTCACCCTGTCCATGTTCTGAACGACGATGACCTCGGTAGGCGAACTTAATTTTTGTGAATGTTTCATCAAGACGTATGAAGACCATGAACGTAAGTAATTGAAGAAAGACATGTTAATCTACCGCGAGTATTAGTCTAGTGCTGCCTGTCGTCTAGAGCGTTAATCTTGGCGAACTTCTTTGAAGAGACATGACAGGTGTCTCTTACCTAGATATATTGACATGATAACTCCAGGTCTTTAAGGCGTTTTTGATAGTGAAGATTATTACCGCAAAACAGGGTGCACCATCACCTTACTTTCAACGTGTTATGAGGGAGTTGCAGACTCCCTTCGAGATGGATAGGATGACGAGGACGTGCTTTAGAGTATCCAGTTCAAAAATGGCTCTGAGCACTATGGGACTCAACTGCTGGGGTCATAAGTCCCCTAGAACTTAGAACTACTTAAACCTAACTAACCTAAGGACAGCACACAACACCCAGCCATCACGAGGCAGAGAAAATCCCTGACCCCGCCGGGAATCGAACCCGGGAACCCGGGCGTGGGAAGCGAGAACGCTACCGGTATCCAGTTCGATCACAGGATTTCAGCCATTTAGACTTCTACCTTCGAGGTACTGTCAACAGCACAATGAAATCAGCAAAACTACAAACTCTGGATGGTCTAACAATAAGAGAGCAATTTGAGGAAGCTTGCGATGCTACTCTATTAGGAACAAAAGTACCGGAACGCCTTTCTGTTCTCATTCATTGACGATCATGCACTGCTGTAAGTCATTTTGAACACATATAACATATATAAGTTACACCTTAATGTGTACCACACCGAAAACGTTTCGTTATTACAGGCTTTAATTATTGAGATATCCAGTTTCCAAGACCATATACGCTATCTTGGGACGTCAGATGTACACTGTGGTGTCACCGCCAGACACCACACTTGCTAGGTGGTAGCTTTAAATCGGCCGCGGTCCATTAGTACATGTCGGACCCGCGTGTCGCCACTGACAGTGATCGCAGACCGAGCGCCACCACACGGCAGGTCTCGAGAGACTTACTAGCACTCGCCACAGTTGTACGGACGACGTAGCTAGCGATGCACACTGACGAAGCCTCGCTCATTTGCAGAGCCGATAGTTAGAATAGCCTTCAGCTAAGTCAATGGCTACGACCTAGCAAGGCGCCATTAGCCTTACATAGCTTGTGTCTAAAGAGTCTCACTTGTATTATCAAGAGCGATGTACCACAAGGATGGATTAAAGTGAAGTATTCCAGGAGCTACGTACTTTTCTTTATAGCATTCATTACGTATCCTGTTTCAGACCTATCTACTAGCCTGCGTGAGTTAACGCGTGCCTTTCGGCTACTTCCGAGTGGCGTGGCTGTCTTGTTACGCCACAACATACACAAAAACAAACAACCGAACAGGCTTTGCAGAGGAAACGGTACCGACACTGAAATCTAGCTTCGCAGGACAGAGTGGATCAGGTTGTGATTGTGGAAAGGGACCAGAATCAGTTACTGTCAGTTGCACAAAACAAACAAACTTTAATTTGCTAAAACAATCACACATTCAAAAACAAAACGGCAGAAGACCCGAACACAAGTTATTAAAATTGCTTTAAGGAATACACGTTGCTGAAGGGCTTACTTAAAAATATTTCACATAAAAGAACAACTGAAGGCTTAAGGCCTTTCCAATAGAGCAAAATTCCTCTTTCCTTTTTTTAAACAAAATTATTTTGAACAAGGATCTTATCTTAACATTAAAACAAACTAAACTAATAGACGGCTGAAGGCCTCGCACATTACTTCAGACTAAAACAAAATCACAATCTAAATCCAACAGAACAGTGGTGCTCAGAAGTGTTCCAAGGGTCTGACTGAGGAGGTAGCTCTAACGGAAAGCTAGGTGAGACAGGCAGCCAAAAGTAAGGTTAAATAATCGGATGGCAACCCGACCTAGGGACGGCTGAAGGACCGACCAACCACCTAATGAATTCCCTTCCTCCCAACCAACGGCACGACAACGGAAAATGTCAGCGAGGACGAGGATACCAGGCCGGCCGCGGTGGTCTCGCGGTTCTAGGCGCGCAGTCCGGAACCGTGCGACTGCTACGGTCGCAGGTTCGAATCCTGCCTCGGGCATGGATGTGTGTGATGTCCTTAGGTTAGTTAGGTTTAAGTAGTTCTAAGTTCTAGGGGACTGATGACCACAGCAGTTGAGTCCCATAGTGCTCAGAGCCATTTGGACCATTTGAGGATACCAGCAGCGCTACGTCTTCAAATATTGGCATCTCAATGCAGCCAAGGCACAATAACCACTCAAAAATATGAATAAACACCAACTACACGCTGCACCGGACAGCATCATACGGCGATGAAAAACACACTGATGAACACAACGCTAATGTCCTCACCGAGGAGACTTCCTCGCTGCTGTGTCCCAACCGACCGATTGCCTACTCCAGTACGCAGACAGCATTAAAATTAACTGCTCAGTCGAAATCACACAAGCTAGTCGCAGTTCCACGAAAACTCTTCCACAAGAACTCGAAGAATGCTAAAGGCAATCTCTGTGGAACAACAAGAACTAATCACAAGTCGACACACACACAGAGAACCCTCAGCAGTCGGCGACCAAAATATACGTCGTGAATCAGACGGCCGACCGAACGACCAACCAAGGTCGTCCCCACTCAAGACATGTGTGTCGGCAACGGTCGGGAGAGTCTTGGCTATCCGGATCTCACTGCAGGCCCATCCCGACTCAACTCCATGTTCGTTCGGAACTCGGAGACACGACGACCGCGGCACATTGGCTCGGACCCAACCATGCAGAGGTAACACTTGTCCATTGGCCGCCCGACATCCCTGGACAAGGAAGGAACCGACCCACGTCCGGCAGGATGACCAACTGACGAGGCCCAGAAACGGTCAAAAGACCAAATACACGTCACCCGATGAGACGGCCGACCGAAAGACCAACCAATGGTCGTTCCCGCTCCAGTCTCCTTCCGTCGGACAGTGCATGTGTGTCGCCAGCGGTCGGCGAGTACTGACTGTCCGCACCTCTCTGGCGCCCCGTCCCAACTGAACTCCGACAGACTACGACCCGGAAATACTAGCGGTCGCTCCAGAGATAGTACGACAGTGCACTTATCGATAAGCACTGCTGCTGCCACTCATGGGCAAGCAAACCAGCAACTTAGTGACGCCAGTAAATCGAATAAGAAACGAGACGGCGGCACCGCAAAGACAAGCCGTCAAGCAATAAACGGCACGAACGCCAGCCGCCCACGGCTC
Source organism: Schistocerca nitens (assembly GCF_023898315.1). Lineage (NCBI taxonomy): Eukaryota > Metazoa > Arthropoda > Insecta > Orthoptera > Acrididae > Schistocerca > Schistocerca nitens. The sequence continues at coordinate 499,746,675 of NC_064620.1, read as the reverse complement.
AGACCGGCTGCCATGTCGTCCTCAGCCAGTAGGCGTCGAAAGTTGTGGATATGGAGGGGCATGAGGTCAGCCCACCGCTCTCCTGGCCATTTTCAGTTTTCATGACCTATGCCGCCACTTTTCAACCAAGTAGCTCCTCAATTGACCTCACAAGGGCTGAGTGTACCCGCTTTCCAACATATATACTGAGCATTTCTTCATCCTCAGTACTGTGTCATGAATCTCTTCTGGTACATTTTTAGAGGTGGCAGTGTGGACCGCCGGCCAGAGTGGCCGAGCGGTTCTAGGCGCTACAGTCTGGAACCGCGCGACCGCCACGGTCGCAGGTTCGAATCCTGCCTCGGGCATGGATGTGTGTGATGTCATTAGGTTAGTTAGGTTTAAGTAGTTCTAAGTTCTAGGGGACTGATGACCACAGCAGTTGAGTCCCATAGTGCTCAGAGCCATTTGAACCATTTGAACCAGTGTGGACCAAAACAAGAAAAAAATACTCAGGTAAGCAATGCCTCTAAAATGCAAACTTGAAGAGCTATGAGCCAACGGCCTTGCATCAGTGGTAACACCGGCCAGTCAGGTCACCGAAGTTACGCGCTCTCCGGTTGGGTGATCATCCGGTCTGCCGAGCGCTGTTGGCAAGCGGGATGCATCCTGCCCTTATGAGGCAAGCTGAGGAGTTCCTTCACTTAGAAGTAGCGGCTCCGGTCTCATAAATTGACATACGGCCGGGAGAGCACTGTGCTGATCACAGGCCCATGCAGTGGTGCATGTGGGGTGAGGATGATGGTCAGTACCGGTGGGCCATCATGCCCCGTTCGGGCAGCGTTTCTTTTTTTTTTTTTTTTTTTTAAAAAAAGAGCTGTGAGCACTTGTTCAGTAGATGATCTGTCTTTCACAGTAGCGAAGGAATGAAGTTGAAGTAGCAAGGCCTGATGCCCGGCTGGTGTAGTGGGTGTTACAGCACCTCCTAGCCCCACCGATCGAACAAATCGGTCGCAACTTGCGCAACTTAAACCCTTACGACTTAAACTTCATTCATAAATTTAGAGAAGGACTTCGTTGCATTCGCTTCACAATTCTTAAAGAGATTCAAAAACCAATAGACCGCTCTATTTGAATTGTGAACACAACTAGCGGTGTTAAGTGTATACTACGAGTTCCAAATCGCTGGCAACGGGCTGTGGCTAAAATGGTTCAAATGGCTCTGAGCACTATGGGACTTAACTGCTGTGGTCATCAGTCCCCTAGAACTTAGAACTACTTAAACCTAACTAACCTAAGGAAATCACACACATCCATGCCCGAGGCAGGATTCGAACCTGCAACCGTAGTAGTCGCGCGGTTCCAGGCTGTAGCGCCTAGAAATGCTCGGCCACTTCGGCCGGCCCTCAACGGGCTGTCTACAGTGTTTATGACTACTCTAAGGAACCGTATAACTTTGAAACTCGTATCTTTTTTGTATGAGTTGTAAAGAAGTATTTGTCCCTAGTAAAGTTCCAACTCTCTTGACTGACAATCACGAAAGATCTAACGCTCCATGAGTATTTACTTCGTATTCCATAATCTGGAATTTGTACACTAGCTGTCGAAGTAAAACGTGGACCTGCTAGGCGGAGAGTATCACCGTCTCAGATCGTCTGAGAGCGATAACTCATCTTAAGTGTTGTCACACAGAAACAATGGGAAAATACTAAGTTACTCCATGATGAGCGGAAGTCTTTTCTAAGGATACGGTGGTTTCAGATCCGTATAGAAGGCTTTCGTCATGAGGGTAAACACGGCTCCAATGAAGACTTACTATCCACAGTCTTCTGGATCTCTCGATCTACCATAACAGCTGGAACTTTCCATGACCAGTGCATGCGCTGTTCGCGATTTTCTCCAGGAGTAACATAAGACGAGGCAAACAAAATTTCATCTGATCTACGTACTTAATTTCATCCAACCCAAGAGATTTCTTTGAGTATATAACTATGTCAGTATGGAATTAAATAATACAGTTACTACAGAAGTTTTATTTCGTCAGGCGTCAACGCACTTCAGTAGTTTAATTTCGTTTTTAAGAGCTGTAGGAATTTACATAAGCCTTGAGTGTAATTCATGTGTGTGTATTGCACTAAGCCCGCCGGAGTGGCCGTGCGGTTCTAGGCGCTACCGTCTGGAACCGGGCGACCGCAGCGGTCGCAGGTTCGAATCCTGCCTCGGGCGTGGATGTGTGTGATGTCCTTAGGTTAGTTAGATTTAATTAGTTCTAAGTTCTAGGCGACTGATGATCTCAGAAGTTAAGTCGCATAGTGCTCAGAGCCATTTGAACGCCGGCCGGAGTGGCCGTGCGGTTCTGGGCGCTGCAGTCTGGAGCCGAGCGACCGCTACGGTCGCAGGTTCGAATCCTGCCTCGGGCATGGATGTGTGTGATGTCCTTAGGTTAGTTAGGTTTAATTAGTTCTAAGTTCTAGGCGACTGATGACCACAGAAGTTAAGTCGTATAGTGCTCAGAGCCATTTGAACCAGCCATTTGAACGATTTATTGCACCAACTTCCTTCAAATGGTTCAAATGGCTCTGAGCACTATGGGACTTAACATCTGTGGTCATCAGTCCCCTAGAACTTAGACCTACTTAAACCTAACTAACCTAAGGACATCACACACATCCATGCCCGAGGCACGATTCGAACCTGTGACTGTAGCGGTCACGCGGTTCCAGACTGAAGCGCCTAGAACCGCACGGCCACACCGGCCGGCACCAACTTCCTTCCCCTGGAGTCGTCTTCTTAATGGTTTCAGTAGGAACAAAGCTAAATAGAAACGGAAGGCTTCAAATTTTGTATACTGATGTTATTAGGCTAGTATTAAATCTGTTTACAGGTATTGTGCTTCCTTCAGCATACGGAATTCATACACATACAGCACATCATTTCCAGGTGAAAGAAACCTGTTTCACTTCTTTTTATCATATTTTACTTTTTTTTCCTTACCTCTTGATAAATAGAAGTGTGGCTCTGCGGTTATTTTCCTCGAGTGAACTATAATCTTTCTACCTTATCATTTCCAGATCACAGAATTGCCACTAGGGACGAATTCCTGCTTTGCATAGTTATTGCCGAAATTTACGAGAGCATATATGGATGTCTTTCCTTCCTTTTAGTGCTTCGATTCAGGCACAGTTTCCTTATCCTTCCAGATTTTCGTGGTGGACACATGGTACCACATTGTGTATATTGCTGCACTCCCTACAATATACATAGTAAATGTGTATTTAAAAGGAGACTTTCCAGTCTTTACTGAGATCCTAGTGTCTCCGTTTATCCTAGATAAGTAATAAACAAAAAGTTTACTTAAAAATGGTTTATTTTCCAACACTCTCGCATGTAATGGTTTATTTTCTCTCTCGCATAAAATGGTTTATTTTCCAACACTCTTACATATTATTTCAACAGGAAAATACCTGCTTTCGGCCGTCACCGGTCATGAGAAGGAAGCAGTAGTTCACTCCCAAGCACTTTCAAAAAACGTTGTCAAGTTTCAAGCGTCCGATAGACAATGCAGATTACTGCTTCCGTCTTATTATCTGAAAATCACAGGTGACAGCAGAAAATATTATTTCTTGCTGGAATTTTATGTGACTGTGCTGGAAAATAAACCATTAAGAAACATTTCAACAGTCACGTGACACCTCCGGCACTACCTAAATGTCACTTTTCCTGAAAAAGTACCTAGTGTGGGGGCCCAGTGGTTAGCAAACTTTACGCACATTCTGGAGGTCGACAGTTCAAAACTGCCTCCGGCCATCCACACGGACGATTTCCTTCCCCATCCTTGAAACATTCTCAGCTTATGCTCCGTCTCCAATGACCTCGATGTCGATGATTCTGAAATCCTAATCTTTCTTCCTTCCCTCCTTCCTTCCTTCCTTCCTTCCTGCCTTCCTTGCTACAAAAGTCTATCATCATCTGTCTGTTTTGCAAATTAAAATTCACAATGGCCAATAAATAAGTAGCTCAGATAAGTAAAAGTGGTAGAAATAGATCCCGCAAAGTGTGTTTTTTTTTCTCTCTGAATGGCAACAGAATACGAAGATATAGCAAAAGTGAAGTCCCACAGGTCTTGAATATGAGATTAAATTCCTGAAACACGATGTACTAGTCACGAGAAAAGTGACGCCTTACTAATTTTGTTACTTAAGTCATTATGACATGAATGTTATGCTATGGTGAATAAGCAATAAATCCAAATCTATGACAGATTCGGATCGACGTTAGATCTTGCGGCGCAGCCTCCCTAGCGAACGCGGGGTTCGGTTGCAGCTGAGTCGTACTGGCGTGACGTCAGCGCAGCTTCCACGAGGCACAGTAGAGAGCTGGGTGCTGCACTGGACACGCACTGTTCCACCAGACAGATGGCCGCCGCCTGAATTGGCTGACGGCTTTTGCAAACAAGCCTCTTGTCGGTGCCTTCCGGTCGCTACAATGGACACTTGGCGAGCGGTCGTGATTGCATAATGGGCGCGCAATGCGTCGTGGATGTGACCGCTGTGGCGTCCAGTCCAGCTGACGCGAGGCCCAGAGACCGGCCGGACTACGACGGGCTGCCTTCGGTAATGGCGGTCCGTTGCGATCTTTCGTCATTCTGACTTATTAATCAGTGCCCTTAACGACTTATGGCTACCCCACGAATGTATGACTGTCATATAGGGCCAATATCCAGTACCTGGCATCCAGTACGCAAATAACAATTTGTTACTCCTCAGCCCCGTTCGTAAACTGACTGTAAAAAAAATGTTGGTATGGACAGCAAGGATGGAAAGTTATTAATAAAGGAGCTTCGCACAAAGCAGAAAGCGACAAAGTAGGGAATGAAGAGGCGAATGAGATGAGCACTGGGAGCGGTGTAGGGCAAAGATGTTCACTGTCACCGAATCTATTCAACACGTATACAGAACAGCTGATAGCTAAAGACACAGAGGACGCAAGAGACATTGCATTTGGAGGAGAAAAGACAAATACTATAAAATACGCATGATTAGCTAGAACCAGCGGAATCAAAAGAGGGGCTTCAGCTTACGTTGAATAGTATTGCAAGAAAGAGCGAGGAGTATGGTATGGAGATAAATATAGAAAAGACAAAAGTCAAGAGAATAAGCAACAAGGACACGTCAGATAACATATTACTGGATGGAAAAAGTTCGAACATGTCAAATCCTATCTGTACATGGGAGGTTTAATGAGATAGAACAAAAGCTATACATAACAAATAACGAGGAGGATATCTCTGAGAAAGACAGAATTTGAAAAGGTGAAGTAGTTATTAACAAGAAGAAGAATTCAAATGGAGTTGAGGGAAATATCTCCTAAACATCATGTAACCTCGCTACAGTTAAATTATCGCCGTAACCTCGCAATAAAAATGTGAATAACCTCTCAATAAAATTGTGGCTCATATATAACCTTTCAATAATTAACGGACTGTGAATCTAAACTGGAAAATATAGACGTCAGCAATGCTGCGTCGTAGCCCTGAAAAGTCATTCTGAACAAATTGAAGATTCTTACCTCAATTATGCCGCCGGATAACGCGCATATATCTGCTTCTATAAGAAATTTTTGTGGCACAGCCCAGTGCAATGCTGGCCCCTATATTTGTTATGTATAAAAAGAAAGAACTGATTTTTCTTTACGATAATAGGGATGAACACGGATAGGAGAAATTAGTAAAATCTTTAAATTAAGATGCGTGATTGTTAAAAGTTATCTTTATAAGAAAGATTATTATTAAAAGATTTTTAAAAACATTTACATGGAACTTTATATAACAATAATACAAAATCAGTTGTTACAAATAACATATGGGCGCGGCTATAAATAATAATAATTTTTGCTTTTCCCTTATACTACATCACTTAGGCTCTGCCATCGTTCTCCACGACCGGCCTTGGTAATTCGATACAGGACACAAGTGCTCTCTGTGAGCTATACAACTCGACAACTGCTCTCTAAGAGCGACCTGACCCCACCGCCCGACTGCGAGCTACTACTACTACTACTACTACTACTACTACTGCCGACACTTCTCCCTGGTCTGCGATTCTATTGTAGCACACGTATCACAGGCAGCACGTGAGCCATCCATCGAAGTTACATCTCATATCTGGAGTCTAGTGTTATACTGTTATGACTCATGGACAGTTAAAAAGAAAGACACAAGGTACTTAGAAAGTTTTGAAATGTCACTATCGAGAAGAATGCCTGAGGTGAAGTGGACTGAGAGACTTAGGACTGAGCAGTAATGAAGAAAATACGGGAAGAAAGAAGTTTATTGGAAGTGATCAGAAAGAGGAAACCTACACTGCATAGGAACTATCTGCAACAATAAATTGTAGAGTGAAGAGTGGAGGGGCTGACTAGAAGATGTAGGAAGAGAAGTGAAATGATAAGAGGAATGACCCAGTCTATCTTCCTCTACAGTTTTTGCACCCCAATACTCCTACGTACCACGGTGTCTCAGCTTGTGTCATCCTGCCCGATCACAAAACACACAAATAAAGGGATTAGAGTTTAGCATTCAGTCGACGTCCAGGTCATTAGAGACTAAGACCAACTCGGGCGATGCAAGTACACAACGCCAAAATCCATTCAAAATGAAGCACAGGAAACATAATTTCGAATCAACAAGGAGTTTAATCGTTCTCCTCATGGACATGTAAGTAACTCAACAGTATCTGACTAGTTTCATGTGGCCGGCAACTATTTTTCTTCTGAGATGAACTATTTCTCTTAAAATAACACTAAACGTAAATCTTTTAATTATTTCTTGTTTATATTAAAATAACCGTTTTGCTCTACAAGTTCGGCCCTGTACGCCTCGCTCTTATACCACAGAGGGTGTATGCATACCGCTTGCTTTACCCATGGAAGTTCCACCCTTTCTGCAGCACGGCTTGGGCGGTAGCGATTGTCTAGGGGAAAACTGTACGTCGAGTCGGTGTCCGTAGTATGGACATGATGAACGTGGTGGCATGAAAGACATTGAATTTAATGTACTGCGCTGGGAGAACAATCCTTGGTAATGAACTTACGCGCATGGAAGGTAGAACTATTAATTCCAAAAATGTGAGTGTAAGAACCAGAAATAAAGGCGACTACTATTTAAAAATAAATTGCACAAGTGTCATGAAACTTTTCTTGAACTGTAATTATTCAATATTTTCTCCGTCAGTAATAGGATATACACTCATGTTCAGAAAAAAAACACCTTGAACGATTAGAGATCGGACGTTCATATTCACAGGATATGCACATTAGCATGTTCTGCAGAAATGATTAACATTTCAGTCATTTCGGTTCAGCACGTGTCCTGTTGCGTCGTAAGCACAGAGTCCACAGTGGGCCGTGATAACTTGTTTCAGGCGTGATGGCACATAAGGTGCGAATGGCGTCCTGCACCCATGCTGCATTCACTGGTTCCAAAGGTCATCTCTGGTGGCTGAAATTGGGTCACAGTGTTTCACTTGTCATTTCACCATATCCCACACAGTTCCGACTAGTGACAACTCTGGTGAACTGGCGAGCAAGAGCAAAAGGCTTACATCCTATAGCACCAAGAAAGCACGTGTTCATGCAACGGCATGTGGTCGTGTACTGTCTTGCTGAAAATTGGCGTCTGAGTTGCTATGCAGAAAGAGTATGGCTACTGGTCGCAGGACGTCATTCACGTAGTTGACATTGGTGACAGTGCCTGGTTGTAGCCAAAAGCGCCCCATACGATAAGGCCTTGAGTCGGCGTTGTATGTCTTGTGTGAATGATGTCACTGTGATGCCGTTCCCCCTGTCTGTGGCGAAACAAAACGCCATCATTTTCGAACAAGCAGAACCTGGATTCGTCTGAAAACACTATCCGATGCCGTTTCTGTCCCCAGTGACGGCGTTCCATACACCATTGCCATCTAGCAGCTTTCTACACATTGTTCAAAGGTAGGAGGAGAAGTGGACGAAGCGCACGTAACTGATGATGCAGTAAACGGCGACGGATTACCGCCCCTGATAGTGTACGATGTATTACACTGTTCTACCGTTGTGCTAGAGCCAAGGAGGACGCAGATCTGTCCTGCAATGCCATTCGGATGAGGTGTCGATCTTTTCGGATGGTGGTCTGAGTGGTGCGACCTGTCCCTTCTCGTCGGGTTCTACGGCCTTTCCAGAACCATTCTGCACACACCCTTTCCACTTCGTCCCATACGAGCAGCAGCTTCCTGGTTGGATGCGTCACATTCTCTCATGCTAATAATGTACCCTCTTTCAAATTCACTGATTTGACGGTACGGTTCGTGCATAGGTTTGCGGGGTATCCTGTAGGTCTGGTCAAGTCACACTGATCCATTAAGTTCGGTTTATACCGACAACGAGAATCACAGGCACATTTTACAGTAGGTGATGTTGTGCGGCAGTATCGAAGCTGACCCTGAACCCGATGGCCGACATGGTTCCAATGATAAAAATTTCTCCAGGACATACTGATTGATGTACATGTCCTGTTGGCGCCGGTGGCGACACCTACAACGTGCTGACGTGAGGAAACTTTCCAACCGATTTCTCATACACAAACAGAGTAGACCGGCGTTGCCTGGAGAAACGTTGTTGTGATGCCGCGTGTAAGAAGGAGAAACGCGTACCATCACGTTTCCGACTTTGATAAAGATCGGATTGTAGCCTATCGCGATTGCGGTTTATCGTATCGCGACATTGCTCCTCGCGTTGGTCGAAATCCAGTGACTGTCAGCAGAATATGCAATCGGTGGGTTCAGGAGGGTAATACGGAACGCCGTGCTGGATCCCAAAGGCCTCGTATCACTAGCAGTCGAGATGACGGGAATCTTATCTGCATGGCTGTAACCGATCGTGCAACCACGTCTCGATCCCTGAGTCAACAGATGAGGACGTTTGCAGGACAACAACCATCTGGACGAACAGTTCGACGACGTTGGCAGCAGCACGGACTATCAGCTTGGAGACCACGGCTGCGGTTATCCTTGACGCTGCATCACAGAATGCGATGGTGTTAAACGACGAACCTGGGTGCACGCATGGCAAAACGTCGTTTTTTCGGATGAATCCAGGATCTGTTTACAGCATCATGATGGTCGCATCTGTGTTTGACGACATCGCGGTGAACGCACACTGGAAGCGTGATGGTACTGGGTGCCATTGGTTACACGTCTCAGTCACCTTTTGTTCGCATTGACGGCACTTTTAACAATGGACGTTACATTTCAGATGTGTTACCACCCGTGCCTCTACACTTCATTCGATCCATGCGAAACCCTACATTTCAGCAGGACAATGCACGGCCGTATGTTGCAGGTCCTGTACGCGCCTTTCTGGATACAGAAAATGTTCAACTGCTGCCCTGGACAGCACGGTCTCCATATCTCTCACCATTTGAAAACGTCTGGCCAATGTTGGCCGAGCAACCGGCTCGTCACAATACGCCAGTCACTACTCTCTATAAAATGTGGTATCGTGTTGAAGCTGCATGGGCAGCTGTACCTGTACACGCTATCCAAGCTGTGTTTCACGCAATGCCCAGGCGTATCAAGGCCGTTATTACGGCCTTTATCAAAGTCGGAAACGTGATGGTACGCATGTCTCCTCCTTACACGAGGCATCACAAGAACGTTTCACTAGGCAAAGCCAGTCAACTGCTGTTTGTGTATGAGAAATCGGTTGGAAACTTTCCTCATGTCAGCACGTAGGTGTCGCCACCAGCGCCATCCTTGTGTGAACTCTCTGAAAAGCTAATCATTTGCATATCACAGCATCTTCTTCCTGTCGGTTAAATTTCGCGTCTGTAGCACGTCATCTTCGTGGTGTACAGTCAAATGGCCGTTATGTCTTTCAAAAAAATGTATGTGACTGTGGCTCCACACCAAAGTAAGATCATTAATAATTTAACCGTTTGAGACATAGTGTTAACAAAAAATGCTAAAATGACTTGGTGTGATAAAGTAAGAAATGAGAACGTTGTTCGCAGGTTCGATGCGTAAGATCGTGTGCGAAAAACATAATTCTTTCAAGGGAGAGGATGAAAGGACTTCTGTTAAGACATCTGGCAAAAAATGTGTAAGTTCTCTGTACTGGGAAATTGTTATCAGAATTCCATTAACTTGTGGCAATCGGACTACTTAATTAGCAATAGTGATTCATATGTTGTAGTAGTTTTTTTTTTACTAATCATGACTTTGTGACCTAACCAGTACGACCACTGTTAAGCATACACGCCTGTTCAGAAAAAGAACATCTTGAAGAACTTGTTTCATCAGTTATGCCCATTGCTATCTAGCTGATATCTGAAAGTGAGGAACTACATCTCAACCGAGGCACGATCCTGTAATCAACATTATATGGATGTTCCTCCTAAGGGATCACCCGCAAAGCAATCTCAAATCGCTAAAAACCCTACAAAACCGATGGCTATGATAGATCTTTGGAGTACCTAGATGATCAAGGATCAAGGATCTCCATCAGAAACTGCACATGGAGACCAGCATGGAAATAACCGTACCATCCACGCAAAATCAGTTCTCTATCATCGAAACACAAAGTCCACTACGAGACATCTTATTTATGTGGGGTCTGTCGCCTGTAAGAGGCGGTATCGCATCAGAACTCCCAGCGCCACCATCGGGGCACCACAATGACGTAACACAATAATGTACGTTCGTAAATAAAAAAGGAGAAAAATAATGTAACGCTGTGTGACAGAAATGTAAAATCAATAGGAACAAAATGTAACATTAAGTGAAATGTAATAAAGTAACCAACACCTCAGGAGGGTCAAAGGACCTGGTGCCCAATACTCTTCTCATGCAGAAATAAAGAGAAAATTATGCCTTCACCCTTTACACATACTAAGTCTAACCACGAGGTGGTAATACTTCTATAGAATCATACAAAAGGCCCTGGTAATTCTAGCCAGCTTTACGTGCTCCGTGTGTGCTCAGCAGTGAAAAGAGTGACGTGAAGCCATCGACAGGCATTTACAGACACTGCCCAACACATCTGCAAAAAAATTCATCGTATTTTCACTGTCGTTTCCATTTCCCGAGCTATCGGACCTGACTTATAGCCCACGTAGAAAAATTTGTATACTTTATGGATGTGGAAGTAAAGTTCGTAATACAAAAAGTGGAGTTTAAAAAAAAAGCGTTTGAATTATTTCATAGCAAGCGCAGACCTCATTTCTGGAATATCTAAATGGATTTTGCCTGCCTCTGAACAATGACTTCGCGACAAGATAGGTTGAAATGATCTTTTGTATCTGTTTTCTACCACCGCTATCGTCGTATTGCTCACGTGATTCCAGTAAACGTACGCTTGTACTGATAACTCGTTCACACAATTCGTTATCAATTACCGGTCAACAGTAGTCGGGAGGTTCGAAAATGCTGTCGTGGAAAGGTAAACGATGCATTGCAGCTCAGTACTCAACCACGCTTTCATTAATGTTTCCTTGACGGTTCAGAGTGAGGCTCTGCCTGTAAAATCTGCCTTGATTTCACATGCTGTCATCTGTTCGTAAGAGCCAGTCGAACAATTCTACGATTTCCTCCCAGTGTAGTCCTTCGGGAGGGATCCGTGTCTTGTTTCTTGTAACGCTGTTGTCCAGAGCGCACCTACGCCATTAATTCTGCACGTATTGCTCTGTGCCCAACAGTCCGTGCGATGTGTCGGTAAGTTGCTCCTATGTCCTTTACAGCAATTATTCGATCTTTCTCGAAGCCCGAAAGTCCCAGTAATGTAGACACCCTACAGTCATCAAGTACTCTGAGCATTCTTGATCCGAAGGAAAGGCTATTTTTTGTACCGAAAATAAGATCGTGTAAGGATAATATATTAATCAGCATATCCCACAGGCACGGATATATTAGTGCTGTTTGTGGTGTAACACTTTCCACGTCGTTCAGTACACTTAGGAGAGAATAAGATGTTTACGAGAATAACGCAGCTATAAACCCATATAAATGAGAAGCTCTCAGATAAACTGGCTGTTTAACAAACGCCTTTACCAGAGATTCTGAAATCAGCGTCGGAGTAGTTCTCGCCTGTCTAGTCGGGAAGCCGTGACAAACCGTTTTAAGTGTGTAACAACTCGCCTACTCCCAGAAAGGTCTAGCACCAACTCTCCTGCCGTAAGAAGTCACGCGAGAAGTACGTGTGCAGCAAAATATGTACAGAGAGCAAATACACGTAACCAGAATGAAAGGAAGTTGATGAACCGCTGGAACGCTCTCTGCACATCATCAGCTTACACTTGTTAGCGACTGGAAAAACAGAAAAATACAACAGAGCTCAGAAGAGTCTGTTTATTAATTCGACGGGGAACGCTGCCACCGAAGACACAAATAAAAAGAGGGAGAGTTTAGCGGCCTAGCGACGTCGAGGTCATTAACTACAGAATACCAGCTCGGAATACACAAGGCTGCCATGGCCAGTGAAAAACACGGATAACTCAGATTATAATGAACGAGGATCTGAATCTCACTCCTCCAAGACACACAAAGAACTCACTCACTTCATTTTTTACGCAATACGACCTTTTTCTTAGCGAGTCACCATTCTTCAACACGTATGGCATGGCGTGACGCGATTTCCTTTCATCTGCTATTCTCTTCGCCTCACGCAAGGTCCTCAGTTATTTGTTGTATACATTTTTATTTCAGTATTTCGGTACAATTATTGCACTGTACTTCTACCCCTACTACCATCGAAGCTATACAGGGTATCTTATCAAATACTCTGTTATCGCGTCTCTTCTAGTTATACCAACGAAGGTTGCACGAAGTTTAGCACACTAGACGCATATTCGGGCGGACAGTGGTTCAAATCCACATCTGGCGATCCAGATTTAGATTTTCTGCTGTTTCCCTAATCTGCATGAGACGAACGTAGCGATGAAAATTACACCACCGTTTTCCTTCTCCCATCCTCCCTCAATCCAAATTTACGCTTTGCCTCTAGCGACCGTGTTACCAACAGCTTGCTGATCTTTAATCTTCCTCCTCCTCCTTTTTCGTCCTCATCTTATTCTAGTTATGTATTCCAAACAGCCCTTGCCTCTCTGATTCTGTGAAGAACTTTATTTCACATCTTTTGAGACCATAAGACCACATCTGAAACGTTTAATTAGATTCACTTTTCTAGTTTACTGTTTCCGTTGTTCACTTTGTGCAATACTGTGCTCCAGACTTACAACCATTCCGATTATGCCATTTGCTTGATTCTTATAAACTTTTTTGGCCTGGAATGCTTTCGTTGCTTGTTCGTTTCTGCTTCTTATGATCCCCGTCCTTCCTTCATAAGATTACCTCGCTTGCAAGAAAACGCATTTCCTCTACTTTGTCTATTACGTGGTGCCCGGTTCTGATGTTAAGATAACCGCAAAATTTACTTCTGCGGCCCCTTAATACTCTACTATTTTTTGGTTTACTCTTCATCGTTATTCTGTGATCTGCAGTCTATTTGTTCTCTTCCGCAACCAGTGTCATACTTCGTTTCCTTCACAGAAAATAGCGATGTCATCACCGAATGTTATTACTGAAATTGTATATTACTGGTCTTTGCTTACGGTAAAGAACTAATGCTATGAGGGATTAAAATGCCGTGCACCTCTTTACATTGCCTGACGCTTTATTACGGAGACAAATCAGATGTAAGTTATTTCTTAAGTTTTGCTTGTATTATCAAGCCCAACATGGAAACGGCCTCTCTGGTGGGTATTCCTTACCAAAACAAAACGCATCGTCCTATAACGTAGAATACGAGAATACCTTTGTAAAGTTCCACTGCGCAGATGTGTAAATTGTTTGCATCGTCACCAAAATGTAACATAGTTTTGTGCTATGAGCGCGTGTTCTGCTACATGTGCTCCCCTCATGTTGTTCCAAACAACGGCACAAAGCAGGTCGTGCTTCATTAATTCTAAACAAGACGGCAGTTACCTTTCAAAATATCCCTGTGTCTTCTGTTCTTGTTCGTAGTGTTAGATTGTAGATTTCACTAGCGAATTTACTGTTACTTAATATTAAATTTAGTATTATCGACATACTTCAATCTATACGACATTGCCGTGCCTGTGTTATTGGGAACTAAGGTGTAATGTTCCATCAGACATCAATGCATGTCCGATGTAACATTACACCGTAATTCGAAATAACACAGACATTGCAACATCGTATTTGTCCGCTAACACCGGGCATGTGACCGAGCGAGGTGGCGCAGTGGTTAGACACTGGACTCGCATTCGGGAGGACGACGGTTCAATCCCGCGTCCGGCCATCCTGATTTAGGTTTTCCGTGATTTCCCTAAATCACTCCAGGCAAATGCCGGGATGGTTCCTCTGAAAGGGCACGGCCGACTTCCTTCCCCGTCCTTCCCTAATCCGACGAGACCGATGACCACGCTGTCTGGTCTCCTTCCCCAAACCAACCAACCAACGAACCGGGCAGGTGACTTTCAAGTGAAATGTCTCCCCTGTACAGGAATGTACGTAATAGATGTAAGAGTACACGTTGACACATGGTCGACGAGATATGAAACTTTTGGGTCTGGCCGTGCAACTAAGGCAGGATACAAAAATTTATCATTAAATTAGTTCGTAAGCAAGAACAAAAGAGAATCGGGGGATTATATCGTGTCTAGAAAAGTAGTCCCCAAGAAAACAGCCACAAGACGCCACGACATTCAATTTATCATCCGTAAAGATCACCTGCGATTGTCGTTTGACCTCGTATATTTTGGTAGTTTTTCATTTAAAAGATGCAATGCTATTAAAAAATCTTAGTTGACGCAGTCGGGCAGATAAAGGACTTGTGTCTATAAAAAGCTCAGTAGCCGCTGTATGGTCCTCAGTTGTGGTCATCGGCTTTGGAAATTTATTTGGTGAAAACAAAGTTACATCATGAAACATTTTCGGTAGGAGATGCTGTAACGTATGTTAAGAAAGCTATGTTTGCAGACACACCAACGGCTGCTAACTGAATCTTTCTATTTTGCCACTATTTTCGGTCTAAAACATCATCATCAGTTCACAAAATACTACCGCAATACATCGATTCACTTGGCAACTGTCTGTGTGTTTTGCGTAAAGACCTTCGTGAAAGTGTATTGCGGTTTCGAAATGATATGACACAAGTCTTTAAAAATTGTAATTGTTGCACTTGCCTTCAGTAAACCGTGACACTACTAGTTTCATATTTTCGTCAACAGAATCACCTGCTAAGCCGAGAAAATTCTACTGTGACGAAAAGTTACTTATCACAACTTTTGCTACGCTGATTTCAAACAAAATAAAGATTTTGTTAGATAATGCCAATTTGGGATTATTGACTAATAGGAAATTTCCGAGCAATCAAGAACTAGGAAAAAACAGCAGTTCACATAGTCATTCTCGACTTAATGTGTTCTAGTATTCCTCGATGAAACAGACTGAGGGACGCTCTAAAGACACACTAAGACAAAAATAAAAAAAAATAAGAACACGGACCACGAAGGAATTAACCAAATGGGACGTAAATGTGTAGACGTGATGGAGATCTAAAAAAGAAAGTCAGAAAAACTGGACGATTCATTCAAGAGAAACAGTTTCATAAATGGGAGCAAGTCAATAACGAGTTGGTGAACCACTGGCTCTTATGCAAGCAGTTGGCACTGACTAACGGAGTTGTTGGACATTGTGTCCAAATGGCGCGTTTGATATTCAAAATCCCAAGCTGGCTGGACGGCCTGCCCATAATACTCCACATATTCTTAATTGAGGGAGGGGGTGATCTAACAACCTTACTGGCCAAGATGCGGTGTGGTGAGCATGAAGGCAAGCAGTAGAAATTCTCACCGTGTGAGGTAGGGCATTATCTTGTTGAAATATAACGCCCGAATGGCTTTCCATTAATGGCAACAAAACGGGGCTTCTGTGAAGTTTGGAAGGTAGGAGACGAGGTAATAGCGGAAGTAAAGCTGTGAGAACGGAGAGTGAGTCGTGCTTGGTTAGCTCAGATGGTAGAGCACTTACCCGCAAAAGGCAAAAGTCTCGAGATCTAGTCTCGGTCCGACACACAGTTTTAATCCGCCAGGAAGTGTCACGTCTTTCCTTGTCATCGGGGCTCAGTTCGAAGTGGGACTCATCACTAGAGATAATTCTACTCCAGCCGAATGTGCCTGACACAACTGAAAACAGGCTTTTTGGCGTTCAAAATGGTTCAAATGGCTCTGAGCACTATGGGACTTAACAGCTGAGGTCATCAGTCCCTTAGACTAACCTAAGGACATCACACACATCCATGCCCGAGGCAGGATTCGAACCTGCGACCGTAGCGGTCGCGCGGCTCCAGACTGAAGCGCCTAGAACCGCTCGGCCACACCGGTCGGCTGTTGGCGTTCAGAGGTCATGATAGTCAGCACAACGGGCGCCGCTGAATCAGTCCACTTTCTGTGGGACGCCTACTATTGGTCACTGAAGCACCATTTGCATGTGTGGGATCTATGATAAATCCGGGGCTATGAGTGCCTCTCTGGCGATTTATCGGTGCTCACTTTCTGTCGTCCCTAGGTCGATCGCTTCCTTCTTAACGCTGTGTTCGGCCATGGTTCACCCATTTCTGCCAACATCGTCGAATAGTGGCATCGCTCCTGTTTAAATTCGTCGATTACTCCAAACGGCTTCGTTGGTCCCAACTAAGCGTCTCCTCTTGAAAGCTAACATCTGTATACACTCCTGGAAATGGAAAAAAGAACACATTGACACCGGTGTGTCAGACCCACCATACTTGCTCCGGACACTGCGAGAGGGCTGTACAAGCAATGATCACACGCACGGCACAGCGGACACACCAGGAACCGCGGTGTTGGCCGTCGAATGGCGCTAGCTGCGCAGCATTTGTGCACCGCCGCCGTCAGTGTCAGCCAGTTTGCCGTGGCATACGGAGCTCCATCGCAGTCTTTAACACTGGTAGCATGCCGCGACAGCGTGGACGTGAACCGTATGTGCAGTTGACGGACTTTGAGCGAGGGCGTATAGTGGGCATGCGGGAGGCCGGGTGGACGTACCGCCGAATTGCTCAACACGTGGGGCGTGAGGTCTCCACAGTACATCAATGTTGTCGCCAGTGGTCGGCGGAAGGTGCACGTGCCCGTCGACCTGGGACCGGACCGCAGCGACGCACGGATGCACGCCAAGACCGTAGGATCCTACGCAGTGCCGTAGGGGACCGCACCGCCACTTCCCAGCAAATTAGGGACACTGTTGCTCCTGGGGTATCGGCGAGGACCATTCGCAACCGCCTCCATGAAGCTGGGCTACGGTCCCGCACACCGATAGGCCGTCTTCCGCTCACGCCCCAACATCGTGCAGCCCGCCTCCAGTGGTGTCGCGACAGGCGTGAATGGAGGGACGAATGGAGACATGTCGTCTTCAGCGATGAGAGTCGCTTCTGCCTTGGTGCCAATGATGGTCGTATGCGTGTTTGGCGCCGTGCAGGTGAGCGCCACAATCAGGACTGCATACGACCGAGGCACACAGGGCCAACACCCGGCATCATGGTGTGGGGAGCGATCTCCTACACTGGCCGTACACCACTGGTGATCGTCGAGGGGACACTGAATAGTGCACGGTACATCCAAACCGTCATCGAACCCATCGTTCTACCATTCCTAGACCGGCAAGGGAACTTGCTGTTCCAACAGGACAATGCACGTCCGCATGTATCCCGTGCCACCCAACGTGCTGTAGAAGGTGTAATTCAACTACCCTGGCCAGCAAGATCTCCGGATCTGTCCCCCATTGAGCATGTTTGGGACTGGATGAAGCGTCGTCTCACGCGGTCTGCACGTCCAGCACGAACGCTGGTCCAACTGAGGCGCCAGGTGGAAATGGCATGGCAAGCCGTTCCACAGGACTACATCCAGCATCTCTACGATCGTCTCCATGGGAGAATAGCAGCCTGCATTGCTGCGAAAGGTGGATATACACTGTACTAGTGCCGACATTGTGCATGCTCTGTTGCCTGTGTCTATGTGCCTATGGTTCTGTCAGTGTGATCATGTGATGTATCTGACCCCAGGAATGTGTCAATGAAGTTTCCCCTTCCTGGGACAATGAATTCACGGTGTTCTTATTTCAATTTCCAGGAGTGTATATTGCTCACGTGCCTGTCGGTGAGGCATAATTACTGTACAACTGAGTACACCGAAAAATTTTGAAATACGTGATGCCCTGCTATCGACATATCCCCTGTTTACTATCATTGCCAGCTCCGCGGTGGAATTGTGCTGCAGCGTCATTTATTCATCCAGCAGCGGCCAATGTTTACAGTTTTCCATTTTACGTCGATAAGTCTGGGAATATCAGTTTGTGACCAGTTTGCATTGCACCTTCGTGGTGCGTCGGTCATTTCTCTTAGAAGTTATTTTGGGAGGGTTGGCACGGCAAAATGTTGTAGCCTATTAAAAATGAGTAGGTGGCCAGCTGCGTCAGTCCGAGCCGTTCTTGTCGTCTATGAAGGCGAGGAAGAACTACAGGGGCTATTGAATGGAATGGTTTACTGAGCACAGTATGTGAACTGCCTCTGTATGTCCATCTTTAGAACAGAATTTCGAATCAAAACACGTTTCAGCCGCCTAAATTTCCAAACGTTATCTCCCATCTCTCACTCTTGTTGAACTTCTATATTCTCGTCGTTCTTTTGCGTTATCTCAATCCACAACCGGAATGTCCAATCAAAACACCTTTCACCGGTTTAAATTTCTATTTGTTAATTTATTCTGCAACCATTTTCGGTGATATATTACGCCATCTTCAGGCCCCTGTGTACAGGCAACAATGGCAACAGTGTGAAATGCATAAAAAAGGGAGTGATGCAGGTCTTATATGTAGTGGTAATGTGTAGTAACATATAAAAATACTAAACTGTACAGGGAGTAGCATCAAAGGTAGAGACAAATTAAGGAATAACATAAGAGAGCAGTTGTACACTGTTTTAATACAAACTAAGGAACAAAGTATACAGGGTGGTCAATTGATCGTAACCGGGCCAAATATCTTACGAAATAAGCGTCAAAAGAAAAAAAAACTACAAAGAACGAAACTTGTCTAGCTTGAAGGGGGAAACCAGACGGCGCTATGGTTGACCCGCTAGATGGCGCTGCCATAGGTCAAACGGATATCAACTGCGTTTTTTTAAAATAGGAACCCCCATTTTTTATTGCATATTCGTGAAGTGCGTAAAGAAATACGAATGTTTTAGTTCGACCACTTTTTTCGCTTTGTGATAGATGGCGCTGTAATAGTCACAAACATATGGCTCATAATTTTGGACGAACAGTTGGTAACAGGTAGATTTTTGAGTTAAAATACAGAATGTAGGCACGTTTGAACATTTTATTTCGGTTGTTCCAATGTGATACATGTACCTTTGTGAACTTATCATTTCTCAGAACGCATGATGTTACAGCGTGAGTACCTGTAAATACCACATTAATGCAATAAATGCTCAAAATGATGTCCGTTACCTCAATGCATTTGGCAATACGTGGAATGGCATTCCTCTCAACAGCGAGTAGTTCGCCTTCCGTAATGTTCGCACATGCATTGACAATGCGCTGACGCATGTTGTCAGGCGTTGTCGGTTGATCACGATAGCAAATATCCTTCAAATATCCCCTCAGAAAAAAATCCGGGGACGTCAGATCCGGTGAACGTGCAGGCCATGATATGGTCGTCCGATGACCAATCCACCTGTCATGAAATATGCTATTCAATACCGCTTCAACCGCAAGCGAGCTATGTGCCGGACATCCATCATGTTGGAAGTACATCGCCATTTTGTCATGCAGTGAAACATCTTGTAGTAACATAGGTAGATCATTACGTAGGAAATGATCATACATTGCACCATTTAGATTTGTATCGTTAAAATTTGGGCCAATTATCCTTCCTCCCATAATGCCGCACCATACATCCATACATTAACCCGTCAAGGTCGCCGATTCCACTTGTCGCAGCCATCGTAGATTTTCCATTGCCAATAGTGCATATTATGCCGGTTTACGTTACCGCTGTTAGTGAATGACGCTTCGTCACTAAATAGAACGCGTCATCGTCCCGCAATTTCTCTTGAGCCCAGTGGCAGAACTGTACACGACGTCCAAAGTCGTCGCCATGCAATTCCTCGTGCATAGAAATATGGAACGGGTGCAATCGATGTTGATGTAGCATTCTCAACACAGACCTTTTTGAGATTCCCGATTCTCGCGCAATTTGTCTGTTACTGATGAGCGGATTAGCCGCGACAGCAGCTAAAACACCTACTTGTGCATCATCATTTGTTGCAGGTCGTGGTTGACGATTCACATGTGGCTGAACACTTCCTGTTTCCTTAAATAACGTAACTATCCGACGAACGGTCCAGACACTTGGATGATGTCGTCCAGGATACCGAGCAGCATACGTAGCACACGTCCGTTGGGCATTTTGATCACAATAGCCATACATCAACACGATATCGATCTTTTCCGCAGTTGGTAAACGGTCCATTTTAACACGGGTAATGTATCACGAAGCAAATACCGTCCGCACAGGCGGAATGTTACGTGATACCACATACTTATACGTTTTTGACTATTACAGCACCATCTATCACAAAGCGAAAAAAGTGGCCCAAAAAAAAAAACATTCATATTTTCGTACTACACGAATATGTAATAAAAATGGGGGTTACTATTTAAAAAAACGCAGTTGATGTCCGTTTGACCTATGGCAGCGCCATCTAGCGGGCCAGCCATAGCGCCATTTGGTTTCCCACTTCAAGCTAGAAGAGTTTCGTTCTTTGTAGTTTTCTCGATTGATGCTTATTTCGTAAGATATATCAATGGACCAACCTGCATATGCCATATAATAGTAAAAAAAAGAACGTACTAAACGGAAGTCAATATTGCACATTATGCAAACATAAGCATGGTGTAACGCTAATGTCAGTGCCAGTGAAACATCTGGAGCAAAACAGTTATAATCATACACTGATGAGTACAAATTGAAGGTTAGATATTTATTTATATGTTGTCATACACTAGTCAAACATAAAACATTTCTGGAGGTCAACACCACAGGTGCCTGTTTCGTCATGTTCCGTATACTAATAACAGATGATAAAACAATTATGTAAAATGTGATCTATCAATTAAAGATTCATAAGATGCCACTTACTTAATAAAACATTTTAATGAAACAAACTGTGAATCTAATGTAATATACCGTAACGAACTCCCGCTAAAAATTAAGCTCAGTAATATGTGGAAAAGTCGTAATAATCAGCGTTATCATGAAAGTGATAAGTCTGCTGGTAAGCAGGCGTGTGCTGAGTAATTTACCAAACTATGATGTACTAAGTAAGTATAAAGAAGTGTACTGTTTTACATAAGCAGTACTTTAGAAAGACATTCATTTCAATCAGACTTCGCTTCCCGCGCCTGGGTTCCCGGGTTCGTTTCCGGGCGGGGTCAGGGATTTTCTCTGCCTCGTGATGACTGGGTGTTGTGTGATGTCCTTAGGTTAGTTACGTTTAAGTAGTTCTAAGTTCTAGGGGACTGATGACCATAGATGTTAAGTCCCATAGTGCTCAGAGCCATTTGAACCCAACCAATCAGACCAACAAAAGACAAGTACCTCTATATGTCACGTAGCCCTTAAGCAGGGGAAGACCAAGGAAAGTATGACCTACAACAGAGTAACAACCAGGGTATAGTCTACAATGTATAATATGTAATTTGGTATCTTCTTGAGTAGATGGGTAACTGAGAATATTGATGCCAAGGAATATACTAGACCACTATGTCGGATATTATCAATACATTAGAGGTACAGGTATACAATCTGTACAAAATCCATGTCAGCTAATAAAAGAAGTAGAAGCGTGAAAACGAACGCCCATCATGTACCATCAAAACACTAAAAAGAGGGAAGGTATACAATCTGTACAAACATCCATGTCAGCTAATAAAAGAAGTAGAAGCGTGAAAACGAACGCCCATCATGTACCATCAAAACACTAAAAAGAAGGAAGAACTCACAACATTAACACCATAATGCCAACAAATGCAGTGCAGCAACCATCCTGGTTACGTGTCGAAAAATGAAGGTAAGCAAGTGAGTAGGGCAAGGCAACTTTAACGAGCGTCATATAGGACTTGTAAAAATAATTAAAAAGTTTCTAAAAACTAAAAACATCTATGCCGTCTCAAGAATAGTAACTGCGCCATTATAGTGAAGCCTTCAAGAATGACGTTACAAACCAAGTAGGAAATATGTGTAAAGAAATGTTGTTTCACATACTGCAGACCAACAAAACAGTATCATGTGTACTTACACGTCTACTTTACGAAAGCGCTAGCGAGAAGTACAACAATCACAACCTACTATCATGTATCTAAAGTTTTGTCCCATGTATTCAGTACACGAGAGAGCATTGCAATATGTACTGTGTCATTTCCGAGAAACTATGTTAATGTATTCTCATGTACAGGCAAACACAAATGTAAAGTAAAATCCCATTGCAATTATCAGTGAACTAAATGACCAGAAATTTAAAACTTTCAACCTGTTGTACATCAGACTACAACCATGCTTGGGAAACAAAGCCCTTGTATTTCAAGCACACCCATCGTAAAACAAAGAGAGTTGCATCCATATCAGATTCGGAACAACACTTAACACTTGTTAGAAACGACTAACAATATATAAATCATTGCAATGTGAAACCATTACACCAGAGTCATGAGACTATGTCTTCAACCTGTAAAGTGCTAAAGACATCGCAATGTTGTCTAAACGATAAATTCTAACTCAACAAGACCTGTCGAGATCGGGGTGATGAGTAAACTCTTTAAAAAAGAGGGAACACACGACATGAAACATGATGTTATGTTTGGGTATACAGTATAAACCTGAGGGAGAGGAACAACGTAATAAATTAGTGGAGATTGTAGAGCCAGAAGAGTAGTTCCTTCACACCATGTCAAATAACATACTGAAACTGATGAACTCTGTTGAAAATCCCAGAGTGTTGCATGCCTAACGAGCTCAGTGTCGTGTGGGTACGTAGGTCCCCCGGTTACTTGCACCGTTCTATACCTATAGACGACCTTAAACGGTTAAGCCACACAAATCTAAAATCTGCAAAACCATTGAAACCAAAACCACGTAAAAGTAAATAACTTACTTTCTTTATAGGTAGATACATCGCTGTACATACCGAAGGTAGGCATCGTATAAGCGTGAATGCTCAAAGCAAAAAACAGAATATTGGAAGCTGAGGAGCAAAGGCATACTCACACCCAGAAAACTGCTACGGACTCCACAAAGTTGCGGAAAAAGATAAGGAAATGAGCATATTAGTAAAACGTAAGTAGTTACAGTGCGCCTTTCCATATCAGCGTATAAAAATGTGTCGTCAGCCAGTAGGTGAGCTGTGGCCTAAGACAATGGAATGAAAGGTAAGTGTGTTAGATTCAACAAGCCCCTGTCACCTAATTATGGTCAAAAGAAATGAAGTAGCAAACCGCAACATGTTATGGAACACGTAACAGTCGAGGACATATCGTTGCTAATCACAGTTGGTGCAGAGAGGAAGGACGGAAATACGTAAATGCATTTGCTGCTTTCATGCATGTGCTATTAAATAAGTGGCCCCTTAAGAATCTGTGATTGATAGATTGCATTCATGCAAGTATATATTCTTGTTTGATTCGTTATTATTAGTATTGGAACATGATAATATAGATAGTTGTGGGGGCTGACCTCCAGTAAGTGCTTTATGTTTTACCAGTGTATGACAATACATATTAAATAGTTTACCTTCGGTTTGGGCTTTTATCTGTGCATAACACGCAATATTGACCTCCGTTTAGTAGGTTCTTTTTAGGATTTTTTGGCATACATTTATATTAACACTGTGCACAAGTGTTCCCTTATTTCATTCCTTAGTTTATCTTTACCTTTGCTGTAATTCCCTGTACAGTTTGGTATTGTTATCTGTCACTATATATTACCACTGCATATAAGACTTGCACGGCCCACTTTTATATGTTTTTCCACTGTTACCATTGCTGCCCGTACACATGGGCCTGAAGATGGCAAAAAACATAAATAAAACTGGCTGTGCAGTAAAATAACAATTGGAAATTTACACTGTTGAAAGGTGTTTCAGTTCGAATTTGTGGATGTGGATTGAAATAATGCCAAAGATAGTCGAAAATATGGATGTGCAAGAGGAATGGGAGATGAGAATGAGAATGAGAGACCATTTAGCAGACAAGGAGAGGGCATTTGGCTATCTTAGCTGCGGGATAACGCATGCCTGACGAAGAAACGAATGTACAAAAAGTTTACAATCACACATTAAAAGAACATTCCTGGCCAAAGAAGTCAACTATTATTAGACATTGGCCTTGAGAATGAAATTTCCGAGAAGGTATGTCTCGAGTACAACATTATAAAGAAAGAGTTTCATCGACTGCGAGTAAATTGGAAAGAAGAGATTAGGGCGTTTGAAATGGGGTGATGCTGAAAATCGAGTGACGTATGTAACTTGAAAGAAAAAGATACTTAGAAAGATATAAACAGATAAACATATGATACACAGGAGGAGACAAAGTGGATACATTAAATATGAAATAATAACACAAATGACAATGTATGCTATATAAAAACACAAAACTGGACACAAAAATGGACACAGAATTCTGAGGAGAACCAACATCACGCAGAGGCCAACAGCGAGATATAAACTTGGCTCTCAACCAGAAGTAGTGGCTTAAAGTCTTGAAGGAAATGTCTACTTGCAAGCTGGAGCGGATGGTTTAAAATGTTGCCGTCTTTCTTCTTTAAGTGTCTAAAAATTTCAAGTTTTGGAAATAAGTTTAAACTAGTCACAGTCAACGTTCAGCAATATGACTGGCCGAACATTGAGAGAGGACATATCATCTACAGCAGAACTTAATAACTCCCTGATTCAAATGGCTCTGAGCACTATGGGACTTAACTTCTATGGTCATCAGTCCCCTAGAACTTAGAACTACTTAAACCTAACTAACCTAAGGACAGCACACAACACCCAGTCATCACGAGGCAGAGAAAATCCCTGACCCCGCCGGGAATCGAACCCGGGAACCCGGGCGCGGGAAGGGAGAACGCTACCGCACGACCACGAGCTGCGGACTAACTCCCTGATTGTGAGTGTGATCGACTGTAGCGTGTTGGGCGGCGAGGGAAAAGCACCCGCATCATATGCTGGCGACAAGACGGGAGATGCGCCAAGAGTGGAACTGGTGCCATAACTCTTAGCATTTTACACAAAAATATATGTTCCCATAAGTTTTAGTGTATCGTAAGAAAGTGAACAGTTTCAAGAAGGCATTACATGTCATACCACGTTAAGCGATATGGAAACGGAAATTACGGACGTGAGAGTATACAAGAGGTTTTAAATCTTAAAAGGAAGCTCTCTGAAGAGGAAGAAGAAGTCCAAGAAAAATCTGTGCCATTCTGATCAGCTGCAAAACTGCATAATTTTTATCAATTTCCTTGCGCCCTTTCACAGATGCTGATTTGATAAGGGGATACAAGTACAGTATTTGATGGTTCCAGCTGAATTTTACGTTCACTTCAAGTAGATCAATTTCGCACGCTGCCTTTAGCAAATATGACATTCACGTGTCCCACACATGTTATGGCAGATGACGTTCACAGCCAGTTTGCAGAGTCTGTGTAAAGAGTTTGTTGCATATCCTTTAGCACTCTATGATAGTGTAGACATCGCAAACACTCACCAGCGACATTCGTAGCAGCCTTGAACAAAGTTCCGAAAATAAGGGTTTGACTTTGAATTTATTAGTTCGTATGTCTACAGACAGAGCGCCAGTCCAGTTGGGAGGAAAAAGAAAAGATCAGGATTCGTAGTGCAATCGAACGGAAAAATGAAAATGCTTTCAGTAATGAATTTGCCCTGATCTGCAACTTGATGTAGCTGATCTGTATACAAGCAAGCGATATTCACGGCGTTGGCAAACGTCATGGGATTCGTCCTAATACCGAATAGGACCTCCTTTTGCCCGGTGCAGTGCAGCGACTCGACGTGGCGCGGACTCGAAAAGTCGTTGGAAGTCCCCTACAGAAATACTGAGCCATGTTGACTCTACAGCCGTCCATAATTGCGAAAGTATTGCCGGTGCAGGGTTTTGTGCAGGAACTGACCTCTGGAGCATGTCCTATAAGTGTACGATGGGTTTCATGTCGGGTGATCTGGGTAACCAAATCATTCGAGCGAATTGTCCAGAATGTTCTTCAAACCAATCGCGAACAACTGTGGCCCCGTGCCACGGCCCATTAACGCCAGTTTTCACCGCACTGTCCTAGCGGATATGTTCGAGGTTAAGTCCAACATTGATTTCTGCTGTTATTTCGCGCAGCGTTGCTAGTCTTTTGCACTGACAACTCCAAGCAAATGCCTCTGCTCTCGGTCTTTAAGTAAAGGCCTTCGGTTACTGCGTTGTTCGTAATGATAGGTAATGCCTGGAATCTGATGTTCTCGTCCACTCTTGACACTGTGGATCTCTGGATATTGACTTCTGTAACGATGGCTGAAATGGAATGTCCCATGCAACAGTTACGATTCCGAGTGCAAAGTCTGTTATTTCCTGTCGTGCGGCAATAATCACAATGGGACCCTTTTCACATAGATCACTTGAGTACAAATGAACTGCCCTTTTTTACTTTTGTAGGCGATACTACCACTATCTGTATATGTGAATATCGCTGACTCATGACTTCTGTCACTCCACTGTAAAGATGATCTAGATTTCTCCTAGCATTTCCCACAGGATCGATTTCTTCATTTACACAAGTCACCACCGGTCCCTACACCCTATTCCCTATGACGAAGGAGGGACAATATTACTCGCTGTTCGCAGGTCTCTGCTCACAGGTTCCTGTGAAGCCCTGATCTACAGCTTTCTTTCATGCTTTCGTGTTTTTCAGGTTTGAGAGGTCTTCGAGATCTTGCACTTCGCCACATATTTCTGCTCGTGGGCCGGCCCTGTGTGGCTGCGCGGTTCTAGGCGCTTCAGTCTGGAACCGCGTGACCGCTACGGTCGCAGGTTCGAATCCTGCCACGGGCATGGATGTGTGTGATGTCCTGAGGTTAGTTAGGTTTAAGTAGTTCTAAGTTCTAGGGGACTGATTACCACAGATGTTAAGTCCCATAGTGCTCAGAGCCATTTGAACCATATTTCTGCTCGTGGGATTTGGTTCCTGTAAAGTCCTGATCTACAGCTTTCTTTTAGGCTTCCATCTTGCTGAGGTTTGAGAAGTGTTAGACATAGTCCACTTCGACATATATCTCATTTCGTTTCGTGCAGACTCATTTCCTCAGATTACCTTTGCACTGCAACATCCTTCAGTAGGTTGAGAGAACGTGCCTTATCGGACGTCAGGTGTCAGCCAACCTAAGGCGTCCCCTCAATCTCCCAAACCTCGATACAACAGCAACAGCCTTCACTTGAGACTCGTGGTGTTACTGGCGTCCTTGACTGCAGGGAACTCTAGAACGGTTTCAGCACAGAGGTTGCGAAAGCATAGTCTGAACAGTGAGTGCCACGGGTCAGTTTCCAACTCGTGTACTCGTGTTTGTGTGGCTGTTGTTCTTTTCAGGGCTCTGCGTGGTATTCCACAGGGTGATAATAATGTATTCACAGGAACTGCTCTTCAAAATTACGATTCCGGTCGCACCAGCCTCTCAGTTCTTTATCTCATTCAATGGCAAAGCTTGTACGTCCATTGAGTGCGATGGGGGCAGTACCTCATGATAATAGCATATAATTTGGTAAAAATATCTTTGTGACTGATGTTTCAGCGAGTCAGCTTGTATCGTCCATCCGCTACTCTCTGTCGGGGTCCAAGTGCAAGGCTACTTTCTAGGTACCAGCGCAGATTTATCGGACGTCGCAGGTTGTATGTCGTGGGGCTATTTCTCAGCCACCAATCTTCTGAACGTAACGTCCACACTGACTCGAAAATGGATGAAGCAGCTTGAGCGCTGGCGGATTTCTTTCAAATGGCTACAGTACGATTCGTGTGTACGTCAAGAACTGATAATTGGACGGCGCTATGACAGTTTCTTCTTTATATTATTCCTACAGTTACTTTTTTGTTTCGTGAATCCTGAAAGTGGCCCATTTTCACACGCAATTTCCAGGGCTGAAGAGAGTAATATAGGATCTTTTCCGAACATGTGATTTCCTTCCTGCGCCCCTATTCACGTCAAAAATGCAGGGTTTATCTTTTCTCCAGGATTCGATTACAGTTACGTCTTCTCGTAATAGGTGGTTAGTTCTTCACGAGCACTAATTTGTATCTTATGTATACGAATTTATCCGCATAGATAGTATCTCAGTAAAATTTACAATACTTTAGAACGTAAACTTTTAACAAGTACAGTCAATGAATAACTTTTTTTTTTACATTTCGTAGCAATCTATACAGCCAAAAGAAATCGTCCTACGCATCAGCGCCTGGTGGACGTACAAGAGTAACAAGGTACTGAAGAATGAATTAGGAGCAGAAAAACTCTGACACAATTCTGTTACTTACTGCAAGCATAAATGTTTCAATGTATGTTCGCGAGGCTCCCAACAGAAATATCCATTTCACAGATGTCATATCGGTGTTTCGCGCTTGTACCATGTTTCTTTAGGTGAAAAGAAGAACATTCTCTCATATCCACGACACTATGTTCTAGCTACAAGATGTTAAAATGAACTAAGTGTACAAACTTCAACAAATATTATCGACACTACGTATAAAAAAGACTGTATCGTGTAAAAATTACGATAATTATTTCACTATTCCTGTAATAATTTAATTCCTGTGTGAATTAAAACTATTATCAGAGAACTACATTCATAGACAACGACATTTTGTTATCTGTGATAATTGTGGTTCACTTTTTCTTCCTGTGCTAACCGATGAACTGTTCGTGAGACGTGTGAGGTCTGTAAAGAGGAAACCTGTCACTATATCGTTAATCATTATTTGAAAAATAGAGTCGCTATTGTGTAGACGTGGATTTGTATTTATTTCAATTGTAATCCAATCTAATTAATGTTTTTAAGAGTTAATTTTCAGCTCCGCAATTTGGGGCGCAGCCATTAGCGCTAGTGACTTACAGCGGAGTTTACTAGTAGCTGGTATCAAAAATATGAAACATTTTTCATTGAGAATAATTTTAAATTCCAAAGAATACAGAACAAAACGCTTATAGACTTTTATCTGAACATATTAACTTGATATAAAAGGAATCGAGAATAACAATAGAGAAATTGACTTTCGTCTGTCTGCCGCCATCTTAGCAAAAATATCTCCGCGGCAGTTTTGAATCGAGAATTTTAACAAACACAAATGTTGTTATACATAAAAGAATGGAAATAAATGTGCACCGGTGGTCCCCAATCTAAAAGACATAATTCAACTCAGATTGAATGTTTAAAAACAGTACTCACAGCGCGTTACGTAATATCAATTTCTTATTAGCTGATGCATGAAGCCTAATTATTTCGGACAATTTGCATGAAATAATTTAATAGAAGACATACGTCAGTGTTGTGGGCGGGTAGTATTTTGTGACTAAATGTTCGCTTTGCTAGAAAAAATTGCTTTCATCTTAAGTAACAGTTCTGTAAAATCTGATAAATGATATGCATTTTAGTGCCACTCACACGACTTTACAGACAACATTTCTACACAACGTCAAGTGGAGATTTCTTTAGCAGAGTGACAAATATTTGCCAGGATAATCATTTTTGAGATCAAACGAATTGTTACGCTGACAACAGGTAACTGGTTTTATATATTTTTTGATCTACCTGAAATATCATTTATAAGTAATCAATGTCACGAAATACTATAAACCCGTTCCGCCACAATTCCTTCGCAGATGTTTCTGTGAAACTAGTGCCAGTGTTTCGTCCCCAGAGGCCGCTGATACGATTGAAACCTTAACATCTGTCAAAATCGTGTCACTTTTAAAGTAATCCACCATAAAGGCAGAATTTAATACGTTTCATACAACTCACCATACTGTGAAGCCATTATCGCCTTAACAAACGCCAACGCACTTCTTGCGAACATTTGCAGTTAAGGTCCACCATTACTGCTAGTCCAGTCTGTAAGATGTTCGGCATGAAGCAGCCAACGGTAAACATGGATAATTGCTATCGTAATCGACGCCCGCATGTTCTGTGTGACGTATGTAAACAATGCAGTTTGAGTGCTGATGCCTCAAGTAACGTCGATCGCAGGAAAACAGGTCACAGTAAACGCACATGACGGAGCCATTACTTTTGTTTTCACTGAAGAAACATTGAAAGTCACTAACACAGTAATACTGGACCCAAGCAATAGTGCATTAATATTTCAGACGTAAAAGGAAATAAAAATTGAAGGAACTGGAGCAACAGTTTCACTTTTGAACACTGTAACCTTATTGCTTTAATTTATTGACATTGACTGGCGACTGTTTAACGTGAGTTGATCTAAGCGAACCTAAGTATGTGGGATCTCTGTCATAAGTTTGGATAGTATTTTTATACGGTTTTAATCAGAAAAATAAATACGAATTTCTTATCAAGAGATTTTCAAACATGTAGATAGTGTATTCACTCAAAAATCCAAATTTTTTAATACTAAAATGATAATCCTTCAACTAAAGTCTAACCATTGAGCGATGCAATGATTAATATCTGCAAAAATTTGGTGAACTGGATGAATATGAGAAAACAACTATAGGCGTATCAACCATTCGCGTCGCTGATACAAAAAACTTGAATATCAGACATCCTCTATGGAAAATCCATCTGAATTATAGACATTATGTAACTCACAAAGGATTTTCTTTCCAGATAGGCTGGATCTTCGAGAAACACGGTGCCAATGTGATCTTCCGGCATTCTAAGAAGATTGAAGTCCTATTCGATTCCACGAAGGATAGCTTGTTGCACGTCTATCATGGGAGCTGTGTTAATTCATACATTTGCCAGAGAACGCGAACTGCTACCCATGTTTGTTTCGAGACAAGTTAGTAGTGGCGGAATGCTGGATAAAGTAGGACCACTCTATGGACTACCGTGACGTGAAGATTTCAGCTCGCATCTCGTTCTTTTAGGAAGCAGCGTTTATAATAGACGTGGAAATTTAATTAGCTCAACATTAGTAATTCATGATAGTCGATTTACTTTGGACAAGAGGTGAAAACAGGTCCTCGCTCTAATTAAATCACAGAGAAATTGCCACGATGCTGTCGCGCCGAAGATAAATCGACTGTAATGTATAGGGCAACGGTTTTGCTGCTGGCCAGCATCTGTGGCAACGACACGCAAGCACAATGGTGGGCATGTAAGACCGTTCTTGGCATCTGTAATACCTTGTCACCAACCCAAGCTGCGAAACATCAACACACGTACACGCGCTTTTTTTTATACAATGGACGATACTGACCAATGAATAAACTAAAAACTGCTCCAATCACCTCGTTTCGACCAATGTGTGCAGAAAATTTCCCTTGGTTTTAAAGCAAATCGGGAAAATGATTCACTCATTTGCAATTGGGAACCCTCTGCACCACTATTTCGCAGAGAAGACTCGAGATTGTGTAATGGGCAGGATTTATAGCAACCCGTTCTGTACGCTAGAGTGCAGAAAAAATGATCGAAAAAGAACCGAATCATTGATCTGATGTTTCACTCCGAGAATACTCGTAAGATACGCGGATAAAATATATTTGGAAGAGCTGGAAATTGCACTGCTGCTTGCTCTAAATTTAGTGGGTTACACTTCGTTTTTTTTCTCTCGATCACTGTATCTTAGTGTGGTGTCACCGCCAGACACCACACTTGCTAGGTGGTAGCTTTAAATCGGCCGCGGTCCATTAGTACATGTCGGACTCGCGTGTCGCCACTGGCAGTGATCGCAGACCGAGCGCCACCACACGGCAGGTCTCGAGAGACTTACTAGCACTCGCCCCAGTTGTACGGACGACATTGCTAGCGACTACTCGTACGAAGCCTTTCTCTCAATTGCCGAGAGACAGTTAGAATAGCCTTCAGCTAAGTCCATGGCTACGACCTAGCAAGGCGCATTAACCATATCTGGAGAGAGTCTCACTTGTATTATCAAGAGAAATGTACCACAATGAATTAAAGTTAAGTATACGAGAAGCTCCGTTCTTTTCTTTATAGCTTTCATCACGTATCCTGTTTCAGACTTAACGCCAGTCGGCGTGTGTGTACGCGTGCCTTTCGGTTACCCGTCACTGTGGACTGGCTGCCTTGTCAGTCCACTACACTTAGTAAACAAAATTAACATAGCTAACTACAGGATATTACAAATTGACTTTACAAGTTCGAAATTAAGAGGTGTCGGCCGGCCAAAAAAGATATATGTTCCTTACATTGATAATGAACTCCTACATGGACGTCTCATAGGTCGCTTTGACCCATATTTTTTCCAGTAGTTGAATTCCATCCCTGATGTGTAATTCTGGAATGTGTGTAAAATTAAGGTGGCAGCCAGGCAGGGCAACAAGACACTGGGCGACAGGTGGAAAGTGTAGGGTTCCACGAATTATGGTCTAGAAGTGCCCCCAACAGTCATAGTATGAAGCCCAGCAGTTTGGTTTCATCGGCACTAAGACATATACCAACAGGACAATGAACGTGTTACACAGCTCGCAGTGTAGTTGTTGGCGGAGCATCAGGATGGGTTACAGTACTCCCCTGGCCATTAAACGCCCCAATTGAAGCCTTTAGGGCCACCTCGATCGGCCTGTATGAGCCATGGATCCTCAACCTAGAAATCTAGAGCAGCTGCCCATGCCACTCGAATCGGCACGGCCAACACCCCTGTCGGTAGCTTCCGGAACCTCACTCAATCTCTTGCTTCCCGTCTCGCAGCGGTCTGGGCTACTGCAAAGTGTGATTTATCAGGCTTTTGACACTTGGTTACATTAATGTGAGTGTACAGTGTATTTAGAAGTGGGAACAGAAATGGAGGCAGACAAAATAGTTGAGTAGAGTGACTGTTTCAAGACTCAAACTAATTTTTTTTAATTTTTCCCATACCACAGTAGCTGTGTAGGCGGATGGATTATTGCGATATATCTTACTTTTGTAGTGGGCCTAGAACAATTGCGTGTTACTCGGCAGATATTGTTTTGATCTTCGCAAGGTAATCAATAAACAAAATGCTATTACATCCCATGGAGTACGAAGCGAAATTCGTTGTTGGATCAAGAATTTATTGGAAGGCAACGACATTTGTAGAAGTAACTTCGGGTGTGTCCCAAGACGACTTTCTGCACATGATACAGTTATCTGTGCTGATTGATTGACGAGGGACCATACGTACTGTGAGGAGCGTGGGGGACGATGCGGGAGACGCGCACCGCTGTACTAGGCAAGTTCCTAGTGGAGTTGCTTTGCCATTGCATTCCTCCGGCCGTAATGGGGATGAGTGATGATGATCAATACAAAAACAATAACACCTAGTCATCTCGAGGCAGGAAAATCCCTGGCTCCCCCTGGAATCGAACCCGGGACCCCGTGCGCGGGAAGCGAGAACGCTATCGCAAGACAACGAGCTGCGGACTATCTGTGCTGAAGTACAGTCTGAAAAA
This sequence comes from Schistocerca nitens, assembly GCF_023898315.1. Taxonomy (NCBI): domain Eukaryota; kingdom Metazoa; phylum Arthropoda; class Insecta; order Orthoptera; family Acrididae; genus Schistocerca; species Schistocerca nitens. Next base: position 499,712,916 of record NC_064620.1, on the reverse strand, counting down.
TACTACACAAATATTCAGTCGGACCTTAAAAGATATCAAAGTGGTCTGATGATGTGCCACTTTCTTTAAATGTTCACAAATGTGAAGTTGTTCACGTCACAAACAGAAAAAAGACATATTATCGTATGGCGATAGTATCTGTAAGTCGCAACAGGAATCTGTGTAACGCTGTAGCGATATGATGTGGAACGAACACCCGCTTTGAGTCGTAGGTAAAGCTAGTGACAGACTTCGGATTATAGCTGCAATATTAGGGAAATGCAGCCAGTCAGTTACGGAGATTACTTACAGATCACTCGTGTGACCCACATTGCTCAGGTGTGTGGGACCCATACCAAATATGACTAACAGTTGAAAAAAAATGTGGTAAGGTTCTGTGGGACCAAATTGCTGAGGTCATCGGTCCCTAGGTTTACACAATAATTAATGTAACTTAAACTCACTTATGCTAAATGCTAAGGAGAACACACACAACACACACACCCATGCCCGAGCGACGACTCGAACCTCCGACAGGACGAGCCGCGCGAACCGTGACATGACGCCTCGGACCGTGCGGCTACACTGTGCGGCTTTGACCGTTGATATCGAACGTATACAGAGAAGGGCAACGCCAATTGTCACAGGTTCTCTGATATGTGGAAAAGTGAATTATACTAGTAGAGACTGAAAGATACACACACATTATCCAGAGAAGGCCTACTTGCAAACATCAAGAAGCTTCTACGTATCACTGCCGTACCATTTGGGAGGACAAGATTACATTAATTACAGTGCGACCAGAAAATTTTAAACAGTTATTATACGCACACCTTAACGCGAATGGAACGTGAAGAAGCTCCAATAACTGGTATAGTGGGATGTACGGAATGTCAGATACTACAGCACGAAATGTCAGTTACTACACAGTAGGTTGCAGAGTATGTATGTGGACTTTTTATCTTTCTCAAACAAGAATATTGTACCCTTCAAAGTACCAGGGCAGCTATACAGCAGTAGAGTCGTTTCCAGTCATGGTAATAGCTGTGAAACGCTTCAACTGGTAGGATTTTTAACATGTAGGTAACATTCTCTTTAATGTTCTCCAGAGACCCAAAATGGCGTCCATTTAAAACATTTTTCAAGTTCGGGAAAATAAAGAAGTCACAAGATCTTATATCACATGAAGAGGGAGGAAGGGGAGTAGGGGGTTATGGAACAACAGGAATTCCTTTTGAGGTCAAAAATTCCGTGATGTGACAAGGGGCGTTATCACGATGGAGCATACGCTTGTCCGCAATGTGAAAAACTTCGATCAAAATATGATGTGCGTGACCTCAGAAGAGGACGCACACGTTGACATTTTCGTCGGTTTTTGAAGTAGAGATCTCCCAGAGCGAAGTTCATCTTCAACATGCTTTCGGCCTTCCAAAAGTGATTTGTGACAGCGAAAAATTTTGCTCTTGATAAGGAATGTTCCCCATACGCCTGTTTCAACTTTTCAAAGGTCACACTCGCGGATTTGCCAAGTTTTACACAAAACTTGACGGCATAACTTTGCTTTAGATTCCGCTTTTCCATTTTCGTTAAGCACAAACAAACACGATTTCACTGATGACGCTCTCAAAAATTACGTGATTGCTATACGGAGATGACACTCGGACTGAGCGTATGGAAGACATGAACAACCCAGTCTTCACAAGTAGGACAGCACAACGTTGCCAGATTGTTCGCAGTGTTGCCGCCCTCATTACTTTTCTCACACGTCTCGTAAGCTATTATTTTTATACACCATTCGAAGGTCCTATTTGGGACTTCCTCTAAATTGTACGGTGCCGATCAATCTGCTCTGTGTGATGGGTTTTGTTTGTTTAAAGTTTCTGTGGTTGTGTGTACGTGATATCGTAAAACATATGAAAATCTAGCAGCAAGAATAACAGTGTTATTTGGAAGAAAAAAATAATCGCTGATAATTGTTATTTATGTGCTGCTGAGCCCGACTATAAAGAATTAGCCGCTCGGAAGGCCGTGCGGTTCTAGGCGCTACAGTCTGGAGCCGATCGACCGCTGCGGTCGCAGGTTCGAATCCTGCCTCGGGCATGGATGTGTGTGATGTCCTTAGGTTAGTTAGGTTTAATTAGTTCTAAGTTCTAGGCGACTGATGACCTCCGAAGTTAAGTAGCATAGTGCTCAGAGCCATTTGAACCATATAATGAATTATCTTGTCATACCTTATCACTACAAATAAATATTGAAATGCTGATTTACTAATTCAGTAAGTGTCATTTAACTGAATGCACCAAATAATTAATATATTTCCCTTCCCATAACAACACTGGTGTTTCACTTAAAGTCACTGATAAATTACTCTGAGAAAAATTAATCTTTCTTACCAGCCACAAAAGTTATTTCATTTACATAAAGTCTAAGATCGTCCTACTGAATGTTATTTTCACTGTGAGAATAGAAAAATAATAAATTCCTCTGGATTCTTGTCCTCGGAGTTCAAATATTGTTATATCGCTGGAAAGAATTATTGAATCATTATTTCTGCAGTTTAAAATTTCCGCTCCATACGTTTACGTAATGTCGACTGACAAAACACAGTCTGGACTCGGTAATATTACCTACGTAATTTTCCATGGAAAATCAGTAAAAACAACCTTTGTCGTTGTGCTGGATTAAATAAATGTCAGAATCCTACACCGTTCTGACTGTTCACAGAATCAATATTATTCACCAGTTACCAATAATTCAGTATCGCCGTACCAGGCGCTAAGGGCCGCTTTCCTGTTTGCTGCGGACACAAAACTTAAGACATTCGTAGTAGTTTATCTAGTTACAAGCAAAAGTCCATGCACTAGAACTACATTTAGTAAATTGTAAGTTTTTTTTGTCACCTGCAACTCACAATACATGTCTACTTTTTACATTATTTAGAAGAACAGACCTCAGCTTATCTTCGCTCTCAGCCGCTTCATACATCGTAGAGAACAATAAAAGAAAAAAATTTCACAGACAATACAATGCCAATACATTCTTTTAGTGGTATTATCTTTCATTGTATGATCATTCTTTGTTGAAAACTGTTCTAAAAATAATAAAACATATTGATATTGGAAATCATTTACATTTCACAATATAACAGTAAGTCACTATATAATAATAAGCCTTTCCTCAGTTTTCACTTATAGGCTTACGTCATTTCTGCAAAAATATTCATCACTTCATAAATTTCGAGCACTGTCGCATACACTGGTGACACAAAATATTGGCGTTGACATTACAGCTGGCATAATGATAGTCATTATCCACATTTAGTTTTTCAGTTGCTTTCGTGTATCGATGACAGTAAATGTTGGTATCGTTCCTTTTAAAGGTACAAGTAGATTCCTCGATTCCCTTCTTGATCCACGTTAAGACAGCGCTCGTTTCTTTTTCTAATGACCACGTCGTTGGTGGGATCTTCAACGATTTATTATCATTTTCCACGATGTTTTCTCTTCTGGCTGCAGATTTGGTCTCTTTCTCACATGAATATGGATTAAGAGATTTACGATGAAATATTGAGTTTAAATTAAGGTCATCCCAAAAATTGGATCATATCAATTTCAAAGTGCCAATCACATGTCCATATCTTCATAAGTGTAGAGGAAACTGCATAAATATCAGGCTGTCAACGGAAGAACACAGCATTGCGTGATAGGTGTGGTTGGAGAGTAGCGACGGGAGGAAGTGTCAGAATACCGCCTCTTTTCACAGTCAAGTTTCTCCCTCTGTCTCTAAGCTTTGCTTTCCTCGTGACGAAGGTCCAGTTTTCCATTGTCGCAATGATAAGCCATTAAACAGTACGGCTGATCTTTGTGCGTCATTGCCGAGGAGGTAATTTTCTGATGATTGTGATGTAGTTTGTGTAATTAACTGGGATAGGAATTAAACCAATAACAATTTAAAAGGGCAGACAATCTATGACCACCGGCGTTCCGCTGCTCTAAATGTTCGTCTGATATGCTGGGTGATTCGTGATGATGTTATAGATTTACAGGTATGATGGAGAAAGGTAAATGCATAGATCTGAGGTAAGGGACCATGTCCAGAACCCATCGAGTCGAAAGTTACAATCAAATATTGTACTGATACCTTCGACAGTGGAGCGCTTCTGCTGCAAGCTCGTTGTTTTCCATATTTTGGGAGGATTTATTACGTACCGAAACAATGAAATATTGTCTAGTAAACGTGACCTACAAAATGCATACCTTCAAGAGCTCTGAGCATTATTTCAGTAAGAGATGTTTCACAGACAAAGCTGAACAAGTGTTCATAGCTCTTAAGGTACACACTTTAGAGCCCATGGGTATTTTTTTCTTCTTTTCGTCCGTACTGCCTTCTCCCAAAACATGAAAACCAGTGAGCTCGCAGCTCAAGAGATCCACTGTGAGAGCTATCAGACACCATCATCGCTGAAAGTTTGTAACTTCACAAAAATACCCTTTACATAGGGTGGCAAGAAACACGCTGAAAAGTTTGTAAGGGTATTGCCTGGGAGGTTGTGCTGCGAAGTCATTCTTATGGCAAAAATGCAATGCGTTACATCGTTTACGAGTTACTTAACATTCAAGCTAGCCAACCAGGTCGTTCGCGCGCAAGTTCAAGGAGCCTGCCAGAGACAGTGTCGCCAAACGTGTGCTTCGTTGGGTTTCCTCAGACCGAACAAACGTAATTTTTGCTCACCTAGCTTAAATTTATCTCTTCCGGAAACAGCATATTTTAACTGGTAATGAGCATTTCAACGAGTGGTAGCTCACGTGTCAGCAGTCGTCTTTGCATTACCGCATTTTAGCGAGAGCAAGTGTTCGAAGCTGCGTCCAACGGCCCAATGGCCTAACTTTAATGTTTCTGGAATGGTGCAACATGTCGAATTTTTGTCTCAAAAATTATTTATCAACATAACCTCCGCTGCAACGCCCTTACAACTTCTCCAGACTGATCACACCACCCTGTTTATAGGGTGTCACTCCTAAGGTTTGTCGGGCGCATTTATTCTGGTGTTTCAGCCGATATTTGCAATTTCGTTTTTGCATTGTGTAGCTGAATTCAGCCGAAACAAATATTGCTCATCACGTCTTTCATGCGACACCCAGTGCCCACAGAAAGCGTCAGTTTATTTGCCGTTACAAACCAAATGATTTGTTAAAGTGGAATTTTACGCGCCTGTTCAAGAGAGTGGATCCAGTTTCGCCTACTGCGAAAATTGTTTTGACGATATGTATTAACAGGGACAGTAAAATGCGAAGGTTAACCAGTAGCCCAGAAGCTACAGCACTGCCATGGATCGCGCTGACTGCTACCTGCAAGCAGACAGCTTTACTCACTCACTGCCGGATTGCTGCCTACTTTTCGTATTTTACTGTCGCTGTTAATAAGTATCGATAAACGGACTTTCGCACTAGACTAATTATGGGACCACTCATTGGAATAGGCACATAAAATTTTGGTTGAGAAATAATTTTTCTGGACTATATACAAACAGACGTTTTTCGTTGATATTAGGCGCTGCACGAAACAGTTTGTGAGTTTCTTTATTTAGACCGACTCCGTATACATCTGCAAAAACGAAACTGAAAAGATGTGCCGAAACTCCAGAAGAAATGCACCTGGCGACTCTTAGGAGAAACACCCTATATAACTTTTGTCACGTATTCGTTTCTATACCATTCCACCAACTGCAGTAAAACCTTCGCACGTTCTTTTGCGCTCGCCCTTAAACGTTTCTGAATTAGTAGGATTATACAGGGTGTTATAAAAAGGTACGGCCAAACTTTCAGGAAACATTCCTTATACACAAAGAAAGAAAATACGTTATGTGGACATGTATCCGGAAACGCTTACTTTCCATGTTAGAGCTCATTTTATTACTTCTCTTCAAATCACATTAATCATGGAATAGAAACACACGGCAACAGAACTTACCAGCGTGACTTCAAACACTTTGTTACAGGAAATGTTCAAAATGTCCTCCGTTAGCGAGGATACATGCATCCGCCCTCCGTCGCATGGAATCCCTGATGCGCTGATGCAGTCCTGGAGAATGGCGTATTGTATCACAGCCGTCCGCAATACGAGCACGAAGAGTCTCTACATTTGGTACCGGGGTTCCATAAACAAGAGCTTTCAAATGCCCCCATAAATGAAAGTCAAGAGGGTTGAGGTCAGCAGAGCGTGGAGGCCATGGAATTGGTCCGCCTCTACCAATCCATCGGTCACCGAATCTGTTGTTGAGAAGCGTACGAACACTTCGACTGAAATGTGCAGGAGCTCCATCGTGCATGAACCACATGTTGCGTCGTACTTGTAAAGGCACATGTTCTAGCAGCACAGGTAGAGTGTCCCGTATGAAATCATGATAACGTGCTCAAAGTAAAGTACATTCTGACGAAACTAAAATGAGCTCTAACATGGAAATTAAGCGTTTCCGGAAACATGTACACATAACATCTTTTCTTTATTTGTGTGTGAGGAATGTTTCGTGAAAGTTTGGCCGTACCTTTTTGTAACACCCTGTATAACAATAGCTCGCGCACAGAAATTTCAGGAATTAACTTCGGTTCCACGCTCGCGAGTGTTTCGGCGTTAATACAAGCATTGTACATCGTTTCAACAAATGTTTGTATTTCATGTAGTTTATTGGCATTCGTGTATGTTTCGCTGTATGCGCACAAGAGACGTAATTGCATTGAATCTAATACAAACATTTTGGATTGTATGACAACAAATGGTGTTGATGTGAAATTCCGATTGCCAGTCGACATCTGATAATACATATCGCTCGCCTGTTCTTTTTATTTTAGTTTTTTTTTTTATTTTTCCAACAAATTTCGTAATAGTACTTACAACGGGAAGCAAGACTGGAAACCGTTCGAATACGCACTGCTCGATCCATAGGAACTCCGCACACGGGTTTCATATTGTTTCACCCCCCTTACCAAGCTAATTATGATTATAGTGTTCACCCAAATGTGATCATCGGAAAAAAAGATAAATTATACATACGTTGCGTTGCCCTCAAATTTAAGAGTGTTACATTAGGTTCAAATGGCTCTGAGCAATATGGGACTTAACATCTGAGAACGTCAGTCCCCTAGAGCTTAGAAGTACTTAAACCTAACTAACCTAAGGACATCACACACATCCATGCCCGAGATAGGATTCGAACCTACGACCGGAGCGGTCGCGCGGTTCCAGCTGTAGCGCCTAGAACCGCTCGGCCACTCCGGCCGGCTTTTTGAGAGGCACGTTGTTGGATGTACTACACTGAATTGCGAAGAAAGGATTGCCGCACGTACAGATTTTGATGAGGTTGATCGATAAACTGACACCTCATCAGACCATTTCATCTCAGCATAACTGTGAAATGTCGTCCGATACTGATCCAAATTTACTTGAAGTCGTCACCAAAAACATAATTCATAGTGCATGTGGCTTACTCAACAGCAATTCACTACGCATGTTTGATAGTTTATGTACGAAATGATACCGAAGGGACTAACTTGCCGAGACTATCACTGGTAAAGACGAAAGTACCCCCTGCGGTCGACGATCGGCTTTAATAATGGCAAAGTCGTCACAAAAGATATGAAACACAGATGTTGAAGTCGATAATCGCTGGTTTGTACCATATTCACAATTACTTTCGAAAACGTACAAAGAACATATTAATGTCGAGTATTGCAGTTCGTTGAAATCGATTGAGTACGTTAGCAAGTATGTCAATAAAGGAAGTGATATGACACTTTTCTGGAATGGAAATTGCAACAGATCAATGAAATCGACCAGGATTAACAGGTACATTACATTGTAAGTGGGCTGCTTCTGTGTTGGCAGCGCTCTGTAGCGCTTTGCATCGCATTTCTGACTGCGCTTTCTTTGTGGCTGGTTGGACTCGTTGTTGGAAGTTAATCACCACTAGTGTTGGGCAGTTGGAAGTTAGTAGCCAGCAGTGATGGAAGTACTATTGGGCTGTTGGAGGTGAACAGCCACCAGTGATGGATGTTAAATGTAAGAATTTAGCATTGGTGGAGGGTAGAGGTTTGAAGTGTTAGCGTAGGCAAACGATCAGGAAGTATCCGACTTGGACATTAAAAATTATTAATGATTATATATCTTTGTACTGGATGTCAATGACGTTTTATATTCGTGTTTGAACTGGATGTCACATTATCAAGGTAAAAAAAATACATTATTGTTTTGCAACAAAATCTTTCGTTTGCTAGCCACATGCCTATTAGTAGCTAGCGGCTTTAGTAGTTAGAATCTCTTATTTAGCTGGCAGTATTGACGCTCACTGTATTGCAGTAGTTCGCGTAGTCAAGATTTTTGTGCGGTAAGTGCTTAATGAAATGTGTAGGTTATTGTTAGAAATTTTCTTTTGTTTTGTTTTGAGCAGTCAGATTGCGTTGCGCTAGGATATTGTGGGTCTCAGTCATTCAGCAATTAAAGTACAGACACACTCATTTAAACATAGAAGTTTCAACATTTATAGCAATGAAGAATAATGATGCATTTTATCATTTCCAATCCATGAACAACACCCAGCATTTCGCAATGCAGTTTGAAAATGGACAGTGAGTGTACTCTACAACAGGAAGTCTGCGTGAAGAACGTTGTCACTACCTGCAACAACGTTCACGATTTCTTTTACGCTGACGTACCAACATGCTACATACGAAACGCATGAGTGTAGAAGTTTCAGTGCCCCAAATAAGTTAAAGTAGTTGCAGGATATTCTAACTGATTTTCGACGGACGCGTTAGGATGTCTATACATCTGGGGATGGCTGTGCCGAATCAACCTACAAATGAACTTTTTTCGATCGTGATTTACGAGAAAAAACACTTTTACGTCGACGAATTGAGTGCATTTGCTCACACGAACCGTCCGAAATTTGTTCCAGGACATCGTAATCCGTATGACAGAAACGCTTTCTGAATGGTGGCCAAACAGCGCATTCAGCAGTGAATGTCCTGTCGAGCAAGCAAATGACTGAGACACCAACATGCAATAGTAGCAAAAAATCTGGAACAGTACGCCAGTCATGTAAACTCGTGGTACGGAATCGATGTATTTGCAACGCACAGAAAAGCACGGCATTGTCTGTCGTACTGTCTATCGTACAGTCAAAGATTTGAAAAGGAAAGCTCTTCAGCGGCGCATTCTCTCGTGATTTTCGACAAACCTTACCAGTAGTACGGCGTTCAGTATCCGTTGATGAACTAATGAGTGTCTCAAATCATGTTTCATTACGCAAAGTACAGAAATTGACTTTAAAGACCAACAGGCGTGTACAACAACATTATGTACCCACTGTACGTTTCGCAAAACAAAAATGTCGGGCTTGGGATGCGAACAGTTTAGGCTAGGCTTCACCGTGACTATTACTGATATCGAATGAAACAACTAGTTTACTGTTGCCGGTTACTGTTCATTTATACCCATAACTCTTTTCAGTGGCTTAAACGTCCATCGTCAGGTGGATTTATATGCGTCAATGCGACGTATGTACGTTGTGTTACGACTTTGGGGTAACCTGTTACCCCAAAGTCATAACACAACACACACACGTCGTATTAATGTGGTGTCACCGTAAGACACCGTCCGCCCCGATAGCTGAGTGGTCAGAGTGACGGATAGCCTTCCTACGGGCCCGGGTTCGATTCCCGACTGGGTCGGGGATTTTCTCCGCTCAGGTACTGGGTGTTGTGTTGTCTTCATCCCCATCCGGCGCGCAGGTCGCCCAATGCACCAAGGCCCTGTCACGCAAGGGGCCTCCCGGCCAATGATGCCAAACGCTCATTTCAATAGTAAGACACCATTCGTGCCTTGGCCTCCATCGTGGCTGTTTACACAAATCGGGCGCCGCGCTTCCCCTCTCCTGGAAGACTGCACGACACCAGAGCCTCCTCCAACGCTGGCATAAAGGACGCCGATGACAGCGCTGGGCCGGCCGGTGTGGCCGAGTGGTTCTAGGTGCTCCAGTCTGGAACTGCGCGACCGCTACGGTCGCAGGTTCGAATCCTGCCTCGGGCACGGATGTGTGTGATGTACTTAGGTTAGTTATGTTTAAGGGGAGCCGGAGGTGCCTATGCTGCCCATGTTAAAATCACTAAGTTTGAGGAACATTTATGAATAAACTACCAAATAAAAAAATTGAATTTTTTTACATATAGAGTGGTTTAGTATTGCAGTTATGACAGAGGGATTTTGGAGTATCTATTCTAGTTTCCTTCCAATTATTTTTTTTACTAATGACCCAATTTTTTTACAAATAATTGCTTTATAATTAAACTGAAATGAAGCTACTGAACATATTGCCAAATGGCTGTGTTACAATGTAAGTTTGACCACTAGGAGTGCTGTATAAAAATTTCATCATGAGTGGATTTTGAGAAAATTTTCCTTATATTCGAAAAATTCTAATTTATGGGAAATGGCTATCAAAGATTCTCAATACATTCCTGCACTATAGGATGGATTATCGGGGTCTTCTTCTTCATCCTCCAAAAGCTTCCTCTTCTGTCTCCTTTTCTGGCCTGTTGTTCCATCATACTTCATATTCCTTTCTCTTCTTTCTGCTCCTCTTATCCTTTCTCTGTCAATATTTCTTAGTGCTCGTACAGTGTTCACCCCAGCTGTAAATCCTAATGCCTTCAGAACTTCACACTTCACACTGTTCCCTTGGTTGTAGGTTGCTATTGATCATAAATGCCAAAGTGCAGTGTTTTTATGCTTACAAACACCCTTTTAGGAATCACTTTCCAAATCAAATTGTTTATGCTCTCATTAGGATTCTGCGTCTTTCCGTGTAGACATTTGTGTAACAATTCTGTCTGTGCTAAGTCATGAAAAATTGGTTTTATTGCATTTATCACAGCTGCTGGCAAACCATGTTTGTGATCATAGTCCTTTTTGGCATTATATTTGCACCAGGAATATTTTGGGCACAGGCTGTGTTGAGGGTATTCATTGGAAGAGGCAGTATGAAGGAACAATGCCCACACCGCTTTTCGCATGTCACTAACATTACTAGTATTTTGCCTTATAGCATACCCATAGTATCTCTGTAGACGATCAATCACCTCATCAGTAAGCCTGCCTCTCCCTCCTTATTGTCTTTCCATCACTGAGCTTACTTGAACCCAAAGTTTGTTTGAGCCTTCGAAGCCGTGCACCCATACGCTTTTGCACATGCCCAATGCATTCCAACTTTTCAACTACAAATTCATTTCCATATGGTTTCAGTTCCTCTATAGTCTTGAAACCTTTGGAGTCACCATCCCCAAGGTAGTATTTGTACCTAACGTTGTATCTGGGAACTGAACGTTAAAAAATTTGTTTCACTCCATCCACTTGCATTGCTCCACTTGATCCACTAAAATTTGCCTCACAGGTTCCACTGTGCTCTCCTTTGATTTTATTTTTGCACCTACAATGTTTTGATAATATTGCAACATCTATCACTTTTGCACTATCACCACAAGTAGCAGTTACAACCCCATTCAGGGATTTATGACCCCTCTTTTGCCAGGAACTATCTAATGCCACTACCAAATCCCTAGAACCACCGTTCATTTCTACAGATTCCTCCACTGCTTCCTTCATGGTTTTCAAAGCCACATCTTCAACAGAGGATCCTACCAGTTCACAGTAGTACCCAAATTTGCTTGGAGGCGATGGCAAGTTCATAATACCACAAAACAGTTTACCAGCAGCAGAACCTTTTCCAATGGATCGAAGACCATACACAAGTCGAACATTCACATCAAACACTCTAGAGAGTTCATTTTCACCAAAGAGACTGGCATGTGAATTGTAGAAAGTCACTTGATACTTGCAACATGCACAGATTATCTTCATCTCACAAGCTAAACCAAAGTGCTTTGTTATATCTAGTCCCACTCCTACACTTGAACACATTTTGCACAGAACACTTTCTTTCAGCACAGAAGATAATAATCCAGTATTCAGTACTTCGTTAATATCATCACTGTCACTAACATATTCACGAAATCTGTCACTTCCACCAGTCAGCTTCTTGCTAGAAGATGTCACAGGGCTATGGCCGGCCATGTGTTGCTTAGCAGAAGAACGCGCTATTTCAGTAATTGTAGTATCGCAACTTGGTATTAGTTTTAATTTTCTTTTCCCTATGTTCTTCCTCTTCTTATATACACGGTTACTAAAACGAGGCATCGTAACCAGAACAACGCTTTACCCAAGAAGTATAATACTACCAACAACAGGCGCAACACTGAACTAATTCGAAACGGTAAACAGCAAAGAGACGATGTTCCGCGCTCTTAGCGCTTCATTTGTCACAGAAAACAATGTAGCCAACCCTTGCACACTCGCTGTATGCGTAACATAAGGCACTGTATGCGTAACAGGCCGAGAAAATCCCAAGCAGTTCGCCAGGAAGTCACGAGAGGGTGTTAGATGCATTCAGCGGCCGCCCATTTCCTCTGCAGGCGTGGGGGAAAATGGTAATAACTCCACTTATAGGGCGAGTAGAAAAATAATTCAAGGTTTACATTAAAGAGGACTGTTCAAATTAATTTTCGGTAGCAAAAAAAATCGTAATTTTTTTGGATTTGACCACCTCCGGCTCCCGTTAAGTAGTTCTAAGTTCTAGGGGACTGATGACCTCAGATGTTAAGTCCCATGGCGCCCAGAGCCATTTTTGACGATAGTTGGTGACAGAAACAGAACCAGAATTTTTAGTGTAATTGAATGCTGAATTAATGCTTAAGGATACAAGTTTCTCTTCCATATAGTGTAAGCCGAACGTAGTGGCCGCGCGATTTGAGGCGCCATGTCACGGAGTGTGCGGCCGCTCCCGACGGATTTTCGAGTCCTCCCTTGGACTTGGGTGTGTCTGTATGTGTGTGTGTGTGTGTGTGTGTGTGTGAGTGTGTGTGTTATTCTTAGCATAAGTTGGTTTAAGTAGTGTGGAAGTCTAGGGTCCGATGACCTCAGCACTTTCGACCCTTATGAATTCACACATTTGAACCATTTTTACATATGGTGTAGATACGCATGACTAACCACCTCTCTAAATAATCCTTTTAGTATCAAACTTTTTACATGAAATTAGGAACCCCTTTTTCAGTGCTGAAAATAGTTTATGAAAGTTTGAGGAACTGCTGATTTCGGTTACTGATATTGTAACCTCCCCACAGATAAATAATATGTATAATAACCTCCCAACAGTAAAAAATATAAGTATATAATTCACATTCAGCGTAACCTCCCAACAGTTAAGTTCCGTAACCTACAATAATAAAATGTGATTAATCTCTCAATAAAAAATCTGACTCATATACAATCTTTCTATAACTGACTGACTGTGAATCTAAACTGGTAAATTTGGACGTCAGCAGTGCTGCGTCATGGCCCTGAAAAATCATAATGAATAAATTGAAAATTCTTACCTGAATTAAGTCCCCGGATAACGCATATATATCTGCTCCTATAATAAATTTTTCTGGCACAGCCTAGTGCAATGCTGGCCGATAGATTTGCCATGCATAAAAAGAACAACTGATTTTCCTTTGCAATAATCGGGATGACCATGGATTGGAGAAATTAGTAAATTCTTTAAATTGAGATGAATAATTGTCAAAAGTTAATTTTTATAAAAAAGATTATTAATAAGAGATTTTTTTAAAAACATTTAAATGGGACGCTCCCCACGACCGGCCCAGCCAACTTCATACACACGACAGCTACCTACTACTTACTCCTACTGCTACACACACTGCTCTTAGTGCCGCCAACACTGCTCTATGGTCTGAGATTCTCTTATACCTTACATATAGCAGGCAGCGCATGAGCAATCCATCGAAATTACATCTGCTCGAGTGCGCTAGCAACAAATTCCTTAATCATGGACCTCTTACAATATTGATAGAACATGCTTTCAGAACGAATTATTTTACTGGACGGACGTTTTCGTTTTGATCAATACAAAATGCCTCTGCCTGACACTGACTTTTTTTACAACATGACAGTAATACATTCGAATTAGAATGAGTGAGTGCATATCTTTTCATAATACAGAATGGTACAGTCGCAATTAATTCTAATATTGCACTATGTTGGATCTGTTATCTTGCCACGATGTACATCTCGCGGCTGATGACTTCCGTCCTCGTATAAATGACTAATTCCACGGCCGTCCGTCAGATGTAGATGAGTGGTATTAGCAAATCAATGAGTAAATATGGTAAGCTCATCATAGGCTCCCTTGCAGTCCATGTACCGATTTCCCCATGACTTGAAAGTTAACGAATGTATCTGCACTCCTTTGTTGTTAACAAGTGAAACGTCCCCTTAGAAAAATTAATGAATGCCTGTGCTGATAAACCCCTTACATTGTTTAATTTTCAAACAGCTGAGCAAAACTGAACGTACTCAGACATTACTCTCTTTACTTATTCTGATCAACATTAAACTGACACACAATATTTTTAGCGCAACGCAATCAGACTTTCAATAATCCCTACAAGAGAATGGCCCTGACTAAATTAACCTATACGTTTCACAAATCACTTACCTCACAAAAATCTTCGTTACTCGAACTACTGCAATACAGCGAGCGCCACTATTGCCAGCTAAATAAAAGATTCAAACTACTGAAGGCACTAACTACTGATAGGCATAGTTAGCAAAAGAAAGATTTTGATAGAGAACAAAAAATGTATTTACCTGAATAGTGTTAAAAAGTCATAATATATATAGCAGTTCATGACATCCATTTTTACAAATGTACTGTTTCTGATGGACACACGTCCAGATCGACCGCTCTCAAAATTCCGCCATCTCTCTCCCCACATCCACCACTGGTGGCGGCTCACCTCCAAATACTCAACGCTACGCGCTGTTAACATCCAGCAGTCCAATACTACAATGTCAAATAACAATGCAAACCAGTCACAGACTTCACACAGCACAGCCAGTGATTTTCATACAGAACGCCACGTGGCGTTACCAATATAAAAGCCTAAACACCCTACTTACACAAGACATTCAGGTATAAGCTAATAACGTTTGTCCAAACACATCATTTAGTTACACTTCCAGGATTTTCTCACAAGAAATGAAAGTTTTGATTTCTCTTTTTAGCTATATTTTTTTTAAATTGTTGTTTCATAGAAATTTATGTTTACTGCTGGTATCATAGAAATCTCTTCATGGGTGAGCTTTTTATATTTCCAGGGGTAGTGGCCTTCAGTGTCGGTATTTGGCTACTTTCATTCGGAAATTTTCCTCTTAAAGAAAAATAAACCTACATATCGAATGATAAACCATAACATTATGACCACTGCCCCCCAGTGACGCTGGATGCCGCTTGGTAGCGTTGCCGGAATGATGCAGTAACAAATGTATACGGGGTGGTCCATTGATAGTGACCGGGACAAATATCTCACGAAATAAGCATCAAACGAAAAAACTACAAAGAACGAAACTTGTCTAGCTTGAAGGGGGAAACCAGATGGCGCTATGGTTGGCCCGCTAGATGGCGCTACCATAGGTGAAACGTTCATCAACTGCGTTTTTTTTAAAGTAGGAACCCCAATTTTTATTACATATTCGTGTAGTATGAAAAGAATATGAATGTTTTAGTTGGACCACTTTTTTCGCTTTGTGATGGATGGCGCTGTAATAGTCAAAAACGTCTAAGTACGTGAAATCACGTAACATTGCGTCAGTGCGGACTGTATTTCCTCCGTGATACATTACCCGTGTTAAAATGGACCGTTTATCAATTGCGGAAAAGGTCGATATCGTGTTGATGTATGGCTATTGTGATCAAAATACCCAACGGGAGTGTGCTATGTATGCTGCTCGGTATCCAGGACGACATCATCCAAGTGTCCGGACCGTTCGCCGGATAGTTACGTAATTTAAGGAAGCAGGAAGTGTTCAGCCAAATGTGAAACGTCAACCACGACCTGCAACAAGATGCCCCAGTAGGTGTTTTAGCTGCTGTCGCGGCTAATCCGCACATCAGTAGCAGACAAATTGCGGGAGAATCGGGAATCTCAAAACCGTCGTTGTTGAGACTGCTACATCAACATCGATTGCACGCGTACGATATTTCTATGCACCAGGAATTGCATGGCGACGACTTTGAACGTCGTGTACAGATCTGCCACTGGGCACAGTAGAAATTACCGGACGATGACAGATTTTTCGCAGCGACGAAGCGTCATTTACCAACAGCGGTAATGTAAACCAGCATAATATGCTATATTGGGCAACGGAAAATCCACGATGGCTGCGACTAGTGGAACATCAACGACCTTGGCGGTCGTATGGTGCGGCATTAGTAGAGGTGCGGCATTAGGAGAGGAAGGATAATTGGTTCAAATGGTTCATGTGGCTCTGAGCACTATGGGACATAACTTCTGAGGTCATCAGTCCCCTAGAACTTAGAATTACTTAAGCCTAACTAACCTAAGGACATCACACACATCCATGACCGAGGCAGGATTCGAACCTGCGACCGTAACGGTCGCGCTGTTCCAGGCTGTAGCGCCTAGAATCGCTCGGCCACCCCGGCCGGCAAGGATAATTGGCCCTCATTTTATCGATGGCAATCTAAATAATGCAATATATGCTGATTTCCTACGTAATGTACTACCGATGTTACTGCAAGATGTTTCACTGCATGACAGAATGACGATGTACTTCCAACATTATGGATGTCTGGCATATAGTCCGCGTGCGGTTGAAGCGGTATTGAACAGCATATATCAGGACAGGTGGATTGGTCTTCGAAGCACCATACCGTGGCCCGCACGTTCACCGGATTTTACGTCCCCGGCATTTCTTTCTGTGGGGAAGGTTGAAGGATATTTGCTGTCGTGATCCACCGACAACGCCTGACAACATGCGTCAGCGCATTATCAATGCTTGTGCGAACATTACGGAAGGCGAACTACTCGCTGTTGAGAGAAATGTCCTTACACGTATTGCCAAATGCATAAAGGTTGACGGACGTCATTTTGAGCATTTATTGCATTAATGTGGTATTTACAGGTAATCACGTTGTAACAGCATGCGTTCTCAGAAATGATAAGTTTACAAAGGTACATGTATCACATTGGAACAACCGAAATAAAATGTTCAAACGCTTGTACGTTCTTTATTTTAATTTAAAAAACCTACCTGTTACCAACTGTTCATCTAAAATTGTCAGCCATATATTTGTGACTATTACAGCGCCATCTATCACAAAGCGAAAAAAGTGGTCCAACTAGAACATTCATATTTCTTTACGTACTGCATTAGCATGTAATAAATAATGGGGGTTTCTTTTTTTAAAAAAAGCGCAGTTGTTATCCGTTTGACCTATGGCAGCGCCATCTAGCAGGCCAACCATAGCGCCATCTGGTTTCCCCCTTCAAGCTAGACAAGTTTCGTTCTTTGTAGTTTTTTCGTTTGACGCTTATTTCGGGAGATGTTTGGCCCGGTCACGATCAATGGACCATCCTGTATATAAAAGACGATACTTCTTTAAAACAAGATCAAATTTTTTAAATAAAAAATGAAAGTTTGATAGTTGTCTCGATTTGATTACAAACTAATTTCACAGACGAAACAAAAAGATTACCTTGTGGAGAAAAAGAAATGGCAAAAAGAAAAGTATTTATCACACGTCGCCTCATTGCACTGACAATATACACCCGCATTATAAACCTCAAACGCGACTAAACTCGTATATGTATTTGCATGTTGTGGGCAAGCACAAATGTCTGTGTTTCGTACAAAGCTAACGTTGTGTAACGAACATTACCATGAAAAGAAGTTATTAAGTAATCATTAAGACGAAGAAGGAGTAGCAAGCCATCCAACTGTTCCGGAAATACTTGAGAGAGAACATAGTGTAATCGTAGTAAGTAGTGATCTTCAAATGAAGGAAACAAGTCTAGAAGAAAATATCCTCGCTTTGTTTCGAAAAGAGCACCTCAGGGGACAAGGAAAAGGGCAACATGCAAATGCAATCCTAATTGAGTCAAAGTTTAATACAGGTATTAACGCAATGCTATTTTGATAGTCGACGCTTCATTATCCGTGAGATGACTTCCGCTGACCCGCTGTAGGGGAAGATTCAACTTCCCGAGGACAAATAAATCTGCTCCTCCAGAGACGTCTGTTCACGGAATGTTATTTTCATACACAGGCGAGGAAATTGGAAACCTGGCTCACTTATACGGGGAAAATTCAGTTCGTGGAAACGTGAAATGGGATTCAGAACTCAACGTTGCTTATTTATATAAATTACAGGCTTTCAGAGGGAAATTTCATTCTTCATTAGATAAGCGTAAACGAGAGGTTTACGAGTTAAGTGCGAAGCGAACTTCACGTCCTGACAATTTGGAAAAGTCTCCCAAGCTCCCTTCCTGCACCGTAGATATCGTACCAATGTTTTTCTTAGTTCTAAGCATTTATTATTTCTGCCGTTACTACGTAGTGATGACTTCGAATTTTTAACTATGAGTTAGAAATTACTGCAGAACTTGTAATTGCAAATGTTGCAAGACGCACAATCATGTGTAAGACGTTACTGGTTTGGAAGGAATACAATATTTATACTTTACATCGGAAATTCCATCTTAAATTTCTGTTGCTAAAAGACTAGTCCTGCTGCACGCGATATATCTCCTTTATTTATGGATTTTTTAACACCAACTTAAGTGGAAAATGTGTTAAAGTCCACGAAGGATCAAAAACAACTTCTTAAAACGTATAAATGAACAAAGAAAAAGACAGCTGTTCTAATCACGTTAACGGAGATAGTATAAGCGTACTAATAATTCTAAAATAAACGTTAACATAGTAAGTAGGCCTCAGGTGTCATCGAAATGAAATCGATAGCTCGACAGACACCAGAATGACGTCCATGACTTTACGTCCTCGGGAACGTGATTTGGAAGCCCTTCTCGATTTTTCGTCGATATGGAAACGCGTTAATAAGCTTCTTCTGTCTTGAGTTCTAGAGAGTGAAGCAGGGTTAACAAGAAAGTGCATTACACAGCTGACGGCCTATGAGGTATGTGTTATGCAGTTAACCAAGTAGTACTGACAAATAATGTAGCACTTTAGATATAACTCGACCGTTTATCGCAAACTACCGAAGAAACCTGTCGTCGCCCAGGTATTTACACTCCTGGAAATGGAAAAAAGAACACATTGACACCGGTGTGTCAGACCCACCATACTTGCTCCGGACACTGCGAGAGGGCTGTACAAGCAATGATCACACGCACGGCACAGCGGACACACCAGGAACCGCGGTGTTGGCCGTCGAATGGCGCTAGCTGCGCAGCATTTGTGCACCGCCGCCGTCAGTGTCAGCCAGTTTGCCGTGGCATACGGAGCTCCATCGCAGTCTTTAACACTGGTAGCATGCCGCGACAGCGTGGACGTGAACCGTATGTGCAGTTGACGGACTTTGAGCGAGGGCGTATAGTGGGCATGCGGGAGGCCGGGTGGACGTACCGCCGAATTGCTCAACACGTGGGGCGTGAGGTCTCCACAGTACATCGATGTTGTCGCCAGTGGTCGGCGGAAGGTGCACGTGCCCGTCGACCTGGGACCGGACCGTAGCGACGCACGGATGCACGCCAAGACCGTAGGATCCTACGCAGTGCCGTAGGGGACCGCACCGCCACTTCCCAGCAAATTAGGGACACTGTTGCTCCTGGGGTATCGGCGAGGACCATTCGCAACCGTCTCCATGAAGCTGGGCTACGGTCCCGCACACCGTTAGGCCGTCTTCCGCTCACGCCCCAACATCGTGCAGCCCGCCTCCAGTGGTGTCGCGACAGGCGTGAATGGAGGGACGAATGGAGACGTGTCGTCTTCAGCGATGAGAGTCGCTTCTGCCTTGGTGCCAATGATGGTCGTATGCGTGTTTGTCGCCGTGCAGGTGAGCGCCACAATCAGGACTGCATACGACCGAGGCACACAGGGCCAACACCCGGCATCATGGTGTGGGGAGCGATCTCCTACACTGGCCGTACACCACTGGTGATCGTCGAGGGGACACTGAATAGTGCACGGTACATCCAAACCGTCATCGAACCCATCGTTCTACCATTCCTAGACCGTCAAGGGAACTTGCTGTTGCAACAGGACAATGCACGTCCGCATGTATCTCGTGCCACCCAACGTGCTCTAGAAGGTGTAAGTCAACTACCCTGGCCAGCAAGATCTCCGGATCTGTCCCCCATTGAGCATGTTTGGGACTGGATAAAGCGTCGTCTCACGCGGTCTGCACGTCCAGCACGAACGCTGGTCCAACTGAGGCGCCAGGTGGAAATGGCATGGCAAGCCGTTCCACAGGACTACATACAGCATCTCTACGATCGTCTCCATGGGAGAATAGCAGCCTGCATTGCTGCGAAAGGTGGATATACACTGTACTAGTGACGACATTGTGCATGCTCTGTTGCCTGTGTCTATGTGCCTGTGGTTCTGTCAGTGTGATCATGTGATGTATCTGACCCCAGGAATGTGTCAATAAAGTTTCCCCTTCCTGGGACAATGAATTCACGGTGTTCTTATTTCAATTTCCAGGAGTGTACTTACAGGTGTGCGTCCACGCCAGTTACAGGCAGCGTCCGCTCTTGTACTTAATGTTTATGACATCATATCTCCTGAACTGTGGGTCTTACAGCGGTATAATTTTGCGGGTACATTCAGCAAAATATACGGATACCGTCTCTGAAATTTACTGCGATTAGAGGTAGTACGAATGAACGTCGTGCATGAAGTAATAGTGTTACACGCATCTACTTGTTTATGACGGCATATGATCTGAACTTTGAATCGTACAGTGATATAATTTTGCACTTACATTCAGTGGTACATGATCATACTGTCTTAAAATGTGACCGAGCCAGGTGGCGCAATGGTTAGCACACTGGACTCGCATTCGGGAGGACGGCGGTTCAATCCCGTCTCCAGCCATCCTGATTTTGGTTTACCGCGATTTCCGTAAATCGTTTCAGGCAAATGCCGGGGTGGTTCCTTTAAAAGGGCACGGCCGATTTCCTCCCCCATCCTTTCCTAACCTGAGCTTGTGCTCCGTCTCTTTTTTTTAGCACTATGGGACTTAACTTCTAAGGTCATCAGGTCATCCAGACTGTAGCGCATTTAACCGCTTGGCCACCGCGGCCGGCGCTCCGTCTATAATGACCTCGTTGTCGACGGGACGTTAGAAAACACTAACCTAACCTAACTAACCTTAAAATGCGTCACGAATACAGTCAGCAGTAAAGAAGAAATAAATTATAACGTCATGTCTCATGCTGTACTTTTATTGCATGAACAGTGGGCATGTTGTAGGGGTTGTCAGCAAGAAAAAAAATTCGAAATGGTTTGGAATTTTGTGTAAAGTTCGTTGCAAGACGCTAACAGCTCTCATTCTCAAAAAAACTGGGCGAATCAGTTCTGGGAATCCATGCATCGCGAGCTACATGTCTTTTTAACCTCCTTTGATAGGTAAATGGTTGATACCCCATAGTGATTGCCACCTGAGGGTAAGGCGTAGGTGTACAAAGATTGATTGAAATCGGTCTAGTGGTTTGGGAGGAGATTTGGAACATATATACACACCCACACCCACCCACACACCCAATCACACGCACATATACATCGATTTTTATAATGTGTATGAATTCACTATTCTCATCATAGCAGTGTCTCACAAACCTCACAGTAAACTGCATGAATACATCGCTGCCGAAGATCGCCTGAAGAATCTGTTGTGGGAGGGAAAGTACACATGCTGTTTAGTAAAGAGCAGTAGAAGAAGATTGATGGATTAAGAGAATCAACAGCAGATTTCAGAATAATAACAGAGCTGAAGATACACTAAAGGTAAAGCTGTCGTGAACCTGAAGGTTGGTTTGAACACTACAGTGCTTTCGTAGACATGGTCATATATGGGGTGAAATACGTTTGACTTCTTCCGACCTTAGGACATAGTTCCATAGTCAGTTATAGGGACACTTATAGTTGAAGGCGGACACGGTTTATCTCACTTGTCACCAGCGTTTCAATGTCGGATGCAGAAGAAGAAATAGATGAGGAACGACAGACAATTTTATACCCAGATCCTTGGATTCAAAGGCCAATGCTAACCGCTTCAGAAATCGAGCATATATAAATAAGACAATGATCGCTTCAAGCTGTCGAAATGTCTATTTCGTTGTACTATACTAACATAAGATTTTTACAAAAAATATTTTGCATTATACTGTATGAGGCCCTACAGAATTGACTAATACTTCATACATACTACGCGCATCAAATTTCTTCTGAGTTTACAGATACGTTGCATGCGCAGAATAAGGAACGGAGACCTCTGGGAAAAAATTGCTTTTTGCTCTTAGTGACGTATACTGATAGATTTATCCGTAACGCTACATCTTAAGGGAAACATTAAAACATTCTATTCAACACATATTTCTTTACTTGTTTAATTTTCTTTGTAAGAAACTCAGCGTGTTAGAAGAGTTATCTCAGAATTAAGTCTGAATTACGCTGCCAACAACGTAACCTGCGTGACTCTAGGCCGTGTCGAATTTTGTGAAATTTTCTACAGATCTACGATGTCGCTGGTACTGTTTTGTGGTTATCTTTCGTGGGAAAATGACAAAAGTGACAATTTACGTCTACTAAAAGGCAAATTGTAACCAGGGAAAAAAAATCTGTCAAAGGAACATCACGTGATATTTTACTACATTAGTGGTTTTGAAAGTATATAGTCAATTTCTATAAAAGCTGAAAAGTCATTGTTGCACACAGCTGTATTAATCACTTTATTGCGCAAACAGTTTCAATCATATCAGAAGAAAATAAGGCACAACGGTTCACTGCAAAAAAATCGTATACGTCATACTCATCATTCATAACTTATTGAGAAGACATTGCGACGACCTAATCGAATGTGTGACAATATATCAAGCTGCATATCACAAACTCGCATCTCCATTCAACTATGCATCGGCAGCACGTGTAGTGTACAATAAATCTCCGATGAAGCGCTTGACAATATTGATAAAGCATAATTCTTCAAAGATGATAGAGTGGTAGGAAGGTTTACCGTCCATAACCAAAATGCACTCTCTAATTTTTATCATAGGTAGCAACTCCACATATGGTACCTTACTATCGTTGACTCAAGGACAAAGTAGATAGGAGTACGTGGAAACGTGAAGACATCATTATACAGTATGAAAATAATGGGTGAACATCCGATTTTCTCAGAATCTTAAACGTATGCTGCATACCTTTGGTCACAGTAGATTACAACACTTTATAAAATAAAATGTCGGGGAGAATGAACACACCATATAGACAACCAACCAACAACCAAAAATTCGTGTTATCTTACTCGCTTGATCATGCATGAATTCAAAAAGAGAAAGTGGAAAAATGAAGGCGACATTATATCAACATAATGGTTCGGACATCCCATTTTGTCAAACTCTTAAAAATATTTTTCATACGGTATATTGTCATAATAGATTGCAAATGTGTACAAAATAAAATGTTGAGAAATAATTAACATACCTCCTTGACAGCCAGCTAACAACCTCCTGTAAACAGTTGACAGAACATCGTGTTATGTTACTTATTTCATTCTACACACTTATAAAATACAGTCAATCCCAAGCTCCGGCAGAAGATGACGAGTGGGAAACTTCCTCTAAGCGTTGCAGCAAAACGACACCACGACTCTACTGATAACACAAGAAGATCTCTCCAATGAAATTACTGTTATTGCACGTTAGTATTTGAACATTTAAGAAACCGGTCAGCGTTAGTGAATTGAAATAAGGCATTGTCGTCTGTCATCGGAGCTGCTCATTGTCGCCAGAACGAGCAAGACTCACGTCCGCAGCGATGCAGCGCAAAATGCGTTACGAGAAACATCATATCGCTTCTACTAATGTCAAGGTTTTGATGCAATGTGTCTTCAAATGTGAAGAATCGAAATATTTTTATAGAAGAGTGCTGGAACCATTGTGGAGTGAAAATTTCTGTAGCATGCAGCTTTTATGAACATGCAATCATTACTTATTATCGAGATATTTGTGGCTATATCAGTTGGAAGCATCAGTAATACTTCCAGACTGAATTGTGCATCTTGCATAAACACGTCTTAAGTGGCAGTACAAATCCAGTTTTTTTGTAAACATTAGTGTTCTGCTAGGTCGGAAAATATTCTGCACTTGCTTCTTCAATAATGAAGGAGACAGAATTATTTCTAGTCACCCACGTTTCATAAAACTATTTCAAATGCAGCTGCAATTGGTTATCCCATATAGGTATTTTTCACGATACACTCAAGTATACAGGCTCGCTCAAAAGTCGCTGGGCAGTTAGTTAAAAGAAAACAAAAGCATCAGCAAGACGTAGAAGAGTAGGAAGTTTTAACCTATTACGTTCTTATTACCAAATAGTGATAATTACATCTTGTCAAGTTGGTATACAATTCAATGGCAAACAAAACAAACTCAATAATCAAACTAGTGAATTGTTGAAAGCGTGACCTGTTAGACGTGTTTACAGCTGTAGTTTTCCTGATTGTACCGATGTTAACCCTTAACTGACGAGGTGACTTTTCTGTAACGTACATCACGAGGTGGGGTCTATGGGACCCCTATGTTTAAACCGAGATTTAAGGCAAAAATCATTTAAAACTTTTAATTTATGCTGTATAACATTTATTTTTACAATTATTTAAGTGTTGTTTAAATGCTTCTAGTTTATTTTATTGCACTAAACAAAGCTTGCAGCATTATACTATTTAAACACACAAACGCAAATAGTTTTGCTGGGTTCTTTGAAATAGTGCACATAAATAAACTGTTAGAGTACTGAATTTTACATTCTGAAAAATTACACAATTTCTGTAGCAAATAAATTTCGAAATGAAACTAAATTCCAGGGTTTAAATTTGCGCATAAAAATTCCACACGATAGATACAAAAATAATGTATGTCAAACTGTCATTCATTGCTGGGAGCTACAGTTTTCATATTACCACCTAGAACACTTTCGATTTTAACAGGCACGTTAAGTATTTCATTGAAGAAACAGGCAGATCCCCATCACAACTTTCCTGAAGTTCTTCCTCTGAATAATACTCTTGTTCGATAGCAGTACTGTGATTACTGGCTTATGTAAAATGTTCGTCTTTTTCGTTCATTTCTTGGTCTATATAACTGACACCTTCCTCCATAGACCGACAAACAATTTCATCAAACTCGAGAGAGTTAAAAATGACACATTCGTGCCAACACATTTTGAGCTATACGTTATCGTACTGAAGAAAACAGTACGTAGTTCACGGGGCGCGATCTAGGAGCCTCCAACACCTATCAGTAACACGTATCAACAGTATACACAGAAGGCGATAACGCAACCGACAACAAAACATCGTAGGCTTGGCAATTTAAGGAGGGTAGGAGGAGAAGAGTATCATTCCACCACAACTGGCCTTGGAGAGCGAGTTCGAAAATTTTCGCGTGGTCTGAGAGGCCACACCTCGTGTTGAGGGTTAACGAAAGAAAAAGGATTTTCGCGAAAATCATTTCATAGACATGGTGCTACTGCAGTTGATAGTAAATGGGGAGGACATTTTAGATCAAAACCACAGTCTAGACAAACCATGTACGACATAGGAGATAGATTGAACAACATGTATCTGGCCGCCCAACAACAGTCACAACTGAGGGAAATGAATTGTGGGTATGTTTAGCTATGACACAGTCATCGAAAATCAACCAGACGGTTAGCAACTGACCTGGATTTATCACGAAGGCCAGTGCAAGGAATGTTTCATAAACAGAAGTTTAAAGTGTAAATTCAACGTGTACGACATACGTTACTTGAAGAAGATCCAGATAGACTTCTTCAGTTTTGTGAACTAATGCTTGACCAACAGAAATATGACCCTAATTGCGTGCTCTGACGAAGCGAATTTTAAGTTAGTGGACAAGTTGACAGACATATCTGCACTTACTGGTATACTGACAATCAAAATCCTTTTAAGAACGACAATTAAACCAACGTGTTGTGAGTGTTTTGGGGACAATATCATTATTTGGCTTACATGGATGAAATTTTTTTGAAGGAACAGTGACGGGAAATTACTGTCTGGATATGCTTCAGAATTACGTGGTCCAGGACTTACGTCGTGTGCTGAAAACTATCAAGAAATTTACTTTCAACACGATGGTGCTCCACCACATTAAGCCCATCTACAATTATTTAAGCGAAACTTACCAAAGAAAAGTAACTGGTCGAAGCGCCGATACTGACGTCCCTCACGTTCACCAGATATCACGCCCATGGATCTATGGCTGTGGTGTGTAGTCAAGGACTCCTTTTATTCTCAAAACCCTAAGACCATTGCTAAACTAAGAGAAGACATGCACGAAGCGTATCTTGATTTGGAAAATGATACCTCGCTATGCCACATAGTATATAACAGTGTTCCAAAAAGAGTTCAAAGCTGTATTAATGATGACAGAAAACAATTTGAACATAAAATATATTTGTTACTGTTGTTTGTATTTGTCGCCTGTTGTGTTCGCTACGCCACTCTCGACGAGTATGCAAATATTTGCATTTTTAACTCTCTGCGAAAGGTGGAACGGCCACCAGAATGTATTAGTGACCTCCGTGTTTACTATTGCTACCAGCCCTGGTAGGATATGCAGGGCGGTCCATTGATCGTGACCAGGACAAATATATCACGTAATAAGAGTCAAATGAAAAAACTACAAAGAACGAAACTTGTCTAGCTTGAAGGTGGAAACCAGATGGCGCTATGGTTGGCCCGCTAGATGGCGCTGCCATAGGTCAAACGGATGTCAACTGCATTTTTTTAAATAGGAACTCCCATTTATATTACATATTCGTGAAGTACATAAAGAAATATGAATGGTTTAGTTGGACCACCTTTTTCACTTTGTGATAGATGGCGCTATAATAGTCACAAACATATGGCTCACAATTTTAGATGAACAGTTGGTAACAGGTAGGTTTTTTTTTAAATAAAAATACAGAACGTAGATACGTTTGAACATTTTATTACGGATGTTCCAATGTGATGTATGTACCTTTGTGAACTTATCATTTCTGAGAACGCATGCTGCTACAGCGTGATTACCTGTAAGTACGACATTAAAGCAATAAATGCTCAAAATGATGTCCGTCAACCTCAATGCCTTTGGCAATACGTGTAACGACATTCCTCTCAACAGCGAGTAGTTCGCCTTCCGTAATGTTCACAATAGAAAATATCCTTCAACGTTCCCCACAGAGAGAAATCGGGGGACGTCAGATCCGGTGAACGTGCGGGCCATGGTATGGTGCTTGGACGACCAATCCACCTATCATGAAATATGCTATTCAATATCGCTACAACCGCACGCGAGCTATGTTCCGGACATCCATAATGTTGGAAGTACATCGCCATTCTGTCATGCAGTGAATCATCTTGTAGTAACATCGGTCGATCATTTCGTAGGAAATCAGCATACATTGCACCATTTAGATTGCCATCGATAAAATGCGTGCCAATTATCTTCCCATAATGCCGCACCATACATTAACCAAAAAAATGGTTCCAATGGCTCTGAACACTATGAGACTTAACTGCTGAGGTCATCAGTCCCATAGAACTTATACTACTTAAACCTAACTAATCAGTCCCATAGAACTTAGTACTACTTAAACCTAACTAATCAGTCCCATAGAACTTAGTACTACTTAAACCTAACTAACCCTTGGACATCACACACATCCATGCCCGAGGCAAGTTTCGAACCTGCGACCGTAGCGGTCGCGCGGTTCCAGACTGTAGCGCCTAGAACCGCTCGGCCACTCCGGACAACTACTTTAACCCGCCAAGGTCGCTATGTTCCACTTGTCGCAGCCATAGTGGATTTTCCGTTGCCCAATAGTGCATATTATGCCGGTTACGTTACCGCTGTTGGTGAATGACGCTTCGTCGCTAAATAGAACGCGTGCAAAAAATCTGTCATCGTCTCGTAATTTCCCTTGAGCCCAGTAGCAGAACTGTACAAGACGTTCAAAGTCGTCGCCATGCCATTTATGGTGCATAGAGATATGGTATGGGTGCAGTCGATGTTCATGTAGCATTCTCAACACCGATGTTTCTCAGATTCCCGATTCTCCCGCAATTTGTCTGCTACTGATGTGCGGATTAGCCGCGACAGCAGCTAAAACACCTACTTGGGCATCTTGTTGCAGGTCGTGGTTGACGTTGAAAGGCGTATGTACTCGTTGGCAGCGATGATGAGGCATTGTAGAATCTCTGACCAGAGCAGTTGCGCTCGAAGCGCAGTGCAGTACAGTAGTCTGTTGGGAGCAGTAGCCGAGTTATGTAGCGGAGAGGAGTCTGTCAGTAGTGGTAGCGCAGAGCAGTCGGCGGGCGTCGGCACCGCAATGGTCGAGATTCAGGACAAGGTATATTATTAAGCAGCATCGCGCTCAGCTAGTAATGTAAATTAAATGTAATGAACTTTAAAGAATCGCCCCAATAATAATTTTGATTTAAAAGCAATTTTTTAACAAAGAATCATTCGATTTCCTTCCATTTCCTTTAAACAAAAAAATTCAATTAACTTCAAAAAATTTAGTTATTGGGATACATCTGCTGCAAGCTGTGCCACAGAATAAGAGCAGAATTTTGACATGCAGTTATATTAAGGTAAGAAATTAATTCTGATTTTTGCACAGGGCCAAAGACCGACATTTCGGTTAAGCTGAGTTTTTATTGTCACTGTAGTTCCATTGTCATGGGATCATGTTTCATTATTTTATGCGAACTTATACTTGCGTCAGATTGCTAATTTTTGTTTAATTGTCATTGTCATTAATATTTTTGCGGGGAGCTTACACTTAGCTCTAGGTACATTTCCATTTGAGTAACATTAGACTTTCATTTTGTGGGGAGGTTACACTTGGCGACATCCAGTCCAGGATCGTATTTCGTGAGAATCTTTTGTAAAACAGTCAGATATCTGCTCTTATTTGCTTAAATACAATTAGAATTTGGCGCAACGCTTTTACTAATTTGTGACTTTCTTTCCTCAGATCATCGGCAATCCGTTGCTCTGTTGTATTTGTGTGTTGATTTTGCATTGTGCTTATTTGTTTTGTGATTAATTGTGACTACTGTGAAAATGCCGCGAAAGACTG
This sequence comes from Schistocerca nitens, assembly GCF_023898315.1. Lineage (NCBI taxonomy): Eukaryota > Metazoa > Arthropoda > Insecta > Orthoptera > Acrididae > Schistocerca > Schistocerca nitens. Next base: position 499,683,627 of record NC_064620.1, on the reverse strand, counting down.
TGAATAGTGTATCGCGAGGTATCATGAACGAAATGACCGAATTAAATAACTTCACCAATAGTACTAGTCACACGCAGTGCAATGATGACAATCCTGCGTTCACTGACAATCAATGCGTTCCAACCACTAATGATGACTTTTGCCTTAATGATGAACAAGCGAACTCAATTGTCTCCACTGTTAATTTGACGACAATTGATGACGCGGGGGGCTCTATTGTAATGAGCGCTGCCCAGATTAATACACCCGGTTTGAAAAATTCAAATAATGTACAGACAAATTTGTCTAGTGAAAATGAGCGGGATACACAAAGTGCGACGGATTTATTTAATTCCGAAATAATGTCTGACAGTGTACATCCGACTGACAAACCCTTTTGTGAATCTCAGAATAACCAAATGGTTACAGAAAGCGAGACAATTTTAGATCCACCATTAAACAGCACAGTGAATAAAGTAGGTAATGTTACCTCGGATCAATTGATGGTATTATTGCTACAAGTTCTTGAAAAACAAGACAACACTTCCAAACAGTTTAATGAAAAATTAGACAACAATGATGAAAATCTCAAACAACTTAATGAACAGGTCAGACAACAGAGTGAAAAATTAGACAACAATTCCAGGCAGCTTAGTGAACAAATTAGAGCCGTTGCCGCGCAATGTCATGACACTAAGGAACAGTTACGCGAGGAAATCGAGGCTTGTTCAAAAAAAAGTAGCGAAGAAATTAAGTCTGTTGCTCAGGAATTAAGGGAAATGCAAACAGCTACAACAGAAACACTTAGAGCGGAAATCAGTACAGTCGCTAAACAATGCTCTGAAAAAGCTACACAATTACGCGACGAATTTAAAGCAATGACGGTAGAACTTTCGCGCACAATGGATGAAAAGATTGATGCGAAATTCGAGCAACAGAACACTCAAATTAACGAACGTCTTAGTTTTCACATACAGAACAGTGATACGCGTTTCCGCAAATTTATTGATGATCAAAATAAAGTAAAACGTCAAGTAATGGAAACAATCACTGCTCGGAGACAGGAAGACAAACGTAAGATGTTTGCGAAAGCAAAAACATACGTGGACAACAATATTGCTACAGTGTCCGACAAAATTAATACCATCGAACAGTCAAACACAGAATTACGTGACGAAATTTCTGATCTGAAATCGAAAACAGACACATACATAACAGATTTTCAAACAGTGACCGACAGACTCGAACAATTAGAACTAACACAGGATTCCGATGTCGTGAAAGCTGATGTTAAAAAACCGAACGAAACTACACGTAAGTTGCAAAAACAGATTAACGCCTCTGATTCTAAAACCGATGATCAGGTTAAAATACTGACTGAAAAATGTGATGAATTGGCCAGTCGTATTGACGTCATCGAAAGTACTAATGACAGCAAATCAGACGACATTTCACCGATTTTATTTAGTCAAACAACTGAATTTCAAAATTTACAGCAGACAATTAATGAAATCGATTCGTCTAATAACACGTTGCGTAGAAAACTGTCAAGTTTACAGCAGGAAGTAACAGAGATGAAAAATATTTCGGTTAATAACGCATCACAGCAGACGCCACTTTGCGAACATTTGTCAGATTCGCGCAACGCGTGTAATTTGGGTAATCTACAAAGAGCACCCGACTTTGATTCCGAACAATCACAGTTCAACAGATTCTCTTACAACCATGAACCTGTTCCATCACACAGAGACGATAATTTCGATTACAAACATTTTCTGTCAGTGAGAAAGTTTAAAATATTTAAAAACGACAGAACACAGATTCATCCGCTAGATTGGATACAACAATTTAGCTTTGCTTTTCCACCGACTTGGCCTGTTACGCACAAACTTGAATTTATTTGCAGTTTTTTGGAAGGCGAACCGGCAACTCGTATGAGACCGATCGCGAGGCAATGTTACTCGGTAGAGGAATTTCAGAATGCTTTTCTATCAGCGTATTGGTCGAAGACGACACAGCGCGGAATTAAAGATCAGTTAATTAGCTTACCAAATTATGAGAACACAAATTTTTCCAGTGTCACGCAATTTTTTGAGCACATGGTCCAGCAGAACCAGTACCTAAGTGAACCCTATAGTGAATCTGCACTTATTCAATTATGTATCTCTAAATTACCACGATCATTAAGAGTGTCACTTCTCACGGGTCAACAGAAAGAAAATATTTCAACATTCAGGGATCTGTTGCAGCTTTTAGAAGTGCAGCAATCTGATTATTCCTTTGTAAACAAAAATTTTTCGTATAACAACCAAGGCCAACAAACGTACAGCAATTATGATCAGACACGTAATTTCAATGGTAGAAGTGATAGACGCTTTAGGACTGACAACCACCAGAACTTTGGTAACAGACAAAATTCTAATTATCGGTATCGTCAAAATTATGAGCAACAGGAACCACATTTTGGTAACAATAGACGTTTTCTGCCACAACAACATGAAAGTCAGCCGGTTAGCATACCTAACCAACAATGGAATGCACAAGGTCAACCAGGCTTTAATGTTTCGCCGCGTGCACGTGTAGTCCCTGATACAACAAATAGTAACGCACGGCAGCAAGGAAATAACTACGTACAGAGAAGACAGTATTACAATTCCTATCGCAATGCACCGTATAGGAATGAGTATCACGACAGACGTAAAAATGATGAGCACAATTATCAGCGTACGTTTAATAACAGTCGGTCATACCAACAGCAAAATTGTCCACAAGAACCTATTCTCATGAATGAACCCGACAGTAGGTATCATCCAGAGCGTAATGCGTCTGGAAGAAGTAATAGAACTGTTCAAATTGTACAAATGCCACAACATCCTCCTGATAATAATAACACGTCAGATAGAATCTGACTAGATACAGTACAGGACGCATCTTCCAATAACATAAGCACTACTTTTGACACGCAAAATGTTGTTCATGAAAATGTTATTACTTTCGACGACATCCGAGACACTCTTTTACAGGAAAGACCAGTTGTTCAGAAAACCATTTCACATCCTGTCATCGAAATTAAAATAGGTTCATCGAAATTTTCAGCAGTAATTGATTCTGGCTCACCTATGTCAGTCATTAATGAGGAAACTTTTAACGAGTGTAACAAAGAGAATACGTATCCCACATTACCATTAGGCAAAACAAAAGTGAAAGGAGCAGTATCGAGTAAAGGAGTAGACGTTAAATTACAGACGCATTTATCATTTTTATTGGAGGTCATATTTTTCACTCAAATTTTTGGATTGTTCCTTTATTGACAACAGACGTAATTTTAGGTACTAATTTTCTCGTACAACACGATGCAGTGGTTGATTTTCAAAATTCTTATTTAATGCTAAAAGATGAAAATGTGCAATTAGCTTTAGAATTTCAGCATTCACTATCTGCAGAAGAACAAACAATTAACCGCACAGAGGTCATTTCCGCAACACGTAACATAGACTGTAGTTCCACATTGTTCACGGACACGTACGTACATAACTATAACATTCCAGACGAAGCTGACTACGACGTAATGCAGATGATTTCAGATAAAGTTAAACAAAGCAGTGCAAATACAGACGACGAACGCACGCAATTACACAAAATTCTTTTGCAGCAAGCTCCAGTTTTCGACAACATTCCTGGTACTATGTCCGGCTTTATGTATGAATTTCAAGTCAAACAGCACGACACATTTAAAGCAAAGCATTATCCTATTCCGTATATTCATAGAGAACAAGTTAAAAAAGAATTGCAGGATATGCTCGATCAAGGAATTATTGAACCAGCAGTTAGTCCGTACATAAACCCGCTACATATTGTTAAGAAAAAAGATGGCTCACTTCGCCTTGTACTTGATTCACGTCACATTAATGACATTATTATTAATGAAACAGATCGACCACAGACATTAGAGGAACTTCTACAGAAATTTCACGGTACTGCTATTTATTCCACATTAGATCTGAAATCGGGATTTTGGCAAATTCAACTTCATCCGAATTGCAGAAAGTATACAGCTTTTCTCTGTTTTGGCGACTGTTATCAATTTTGCAAATTACCGTTCGGCTTAACAATTTCCTCTGCAGCTTTTATTCGCGTTTTGAACACAATACTTCCGACAGAACTTAAAGACAGAATCACGACGTACGTAGATGACATTCTTATCGCAGAAGCTAACTGGACTGAACACAATCTGATTTTAGAACAACTGTTGCAAACCTTTCATGTACAAGGACTTACAATTAATCTCAGTAAATCGCATTTTGGCAAAACTTCTATAAAATTTCTTGGACACGTAATTTCAGCAGAAGGCATCGCGCCTGATCCGGAAAAACTTCAAGCTCTACGTGACATTACTGTTCCTACGACGAAGAAACAATTACGCAGTTTTTTGGGCTTAATTAACTTTTTTCGCAAATTTATTCATCACTCTGCTTTAGACACACCTAGATTATGCCAATTAACAGGTAAAAATACTATTTGGTCATGGGATAAGCAAGCACATTCTGAATTCGTGAACCTGAAACATGCTTTGTTGAATGCTCCACTTTTATCGCACCCAGATCTTACTCGAAATTTTTCTATTGCCACCGACAGTTCTAACACAGCTTTAGGCGTACACATTTTTCAGGAAATTGAAGAAGATGGCTCAACAGTAATTAAAAACATCGCATTTGCAAGCCGCATTTTGTCACCTGCTGAACGAAATTATTCCGTTACTGAACTAGAAACATTATGTGTTGTATGGGCTTTTACGAGATTTAGGCATTTTCTTTATGGAAGACACACGACCGTTTACACAGATCACAGAGCTATTCAATTCTTACTTTCGGCTAAATTCACTCACGACAGGTTAAGTAGATGGAAACTTTATTTGCAGGAATTTAATTTTACGATTGTTCACATTCCCGGCACACAAAATGTTATAGCAGACGCACTTTCTCGTTCTCTCAGCAACAATCAGCAAGACGTAGCAACCAACTTCTGCAAAGCAAATTTCAGCGTCATGTACATTCAACAAGTTGCATTTGAAAATTTTATTTCATCGTCATTACAAGACATAGCACGAGAGCAAAGCAAAGACAATGTGTGGAAAGAAATTAAACACCTTTGGCAAGATAAGAATAATGTTACGATTAGGAACCACTACACTGTACGCAATGACATTCTGTTTCGCCGCTCTCATCCAGACAGCAACAATTGGTTATTATGCATTCCTGACGAACTGGTTAACAAATTAATCTGGTACACTCATTTAAGTTATGCACATTACGGAGCCAGAAAATGTTTTCTTATACTGAGACAGAACTGTTATTTTTCGAACATGGAAAAACGTATACGACGAATTTTAGCATCATGTAAAATTTGCCAGAAAGCTAAGTCAGACACAACTTCACACATTCCTCCATTATATCCCATTGTACCTGTTAAATTAAGACATATGGCCGCAGTAGATATTTTTGGTCCAATTCCGAGAACTAACAGAGGTTTTTGCTACATCTTTGTCGCTGTTGAACTCACTTCAAAATTTGTTACCTTCACTCCGTTACGCAAAGCTACTGCTAAAACCGTTTCGAAAGCATTTGTAAAACATTTTCTATTTCATGTAGGGCATGTGATGAAAGTAATTTCTGACAATGGATCACAATTTCGTTCTGCTATATGGACACGCATGTTACGAGCTAGAAACATTTCTCCGATTTATATATCCAAGTACCACGCTTCTTCGAACCCTTGTGAACGAATAATGAAGGAAATTGGTAAACTGTGTAGAATATACTGCCACAAAAGACATGTTAATTGGGACACACACATACACTCATTCCAAGATGTAATTAATTTCATTCCAAATGAATCCACTATGCTATCTCCGTCTGTAATACTTAAAAACGTTGAACCACTAAACATAATTAAAGAATTAGTAACATTTCCTACATCTCGTCAATTACGACACCACGAAATAATTGACATTGCGCTGAACAACATCAAACGTGCCGCAGAGCGCCGGAGAAGACAGCAAAAACAGGTTTGTAGACGCCGAGACTTTCACGTTGGACAGAAGATATTAGTACGTACACACTATTTATCCAGCAAATTAAAAGGTAAGTGCAGTAAATTTGAACTTCTATACGAAGGTCCATATCGGATTCGCAGCATTCCTCACCCCAATGTTGTACACGTCGAAACTTTGAGAACCAGAAAATCGAAAGGCAATCACCATATCTCCAATGTTAAACCGTTTATTGAATGAACATACTTTATGATTTAGCACACTTTAATACATTTTCCAGATATTTATGTGAACAATTATTGATGATTATCGTATTTTTTCTTGGCAAGTGCCCGGCAAGGTAAGGTTAGCAGGTCGCTCTTCTTGTCGTTACACATCAGACCGTGCATATTTTCCAGATGAACTTACACTTTTTTATGACCACTTATGCAATTATAATTATATGACTAATTACTGATGATGACTATCGTATTTTTTCTTGGCAAGTGCCCGGCAAGGTAAGGTTAACAGGTCGCTTTTCTTGTCGTTACACATCAGACTGTGGACATTTTTCATTTTTTTTTGTGTACAATTGTTTTCCCGTTTTGTTTGTATACATTATGAAATAGCTGAGGTATAACACACACCAGTTGACTTTGACTTTTTTTTCTGCCCTATGATATCTCAACATCGTGACTATTTTTCTTTTTTTTTTTTTTACTGCTGCATTGTGATATTCTCTGTACACTTTTTGCCTTTGAATACTGTCTATGCTTTTGACATATTACGTTTTCTGTCATGTTATGCTGTATGCTTAATTGTGTCACCATTAACCAATCATTATCTAATGGGTATATGATTTAAATACAAGACATTAATCTTTGTTCATCAATTTCAGAAGGAAATGATGCGTAAAGGAAATAAACAGAAATGGGAATTTCACCTACGGAATAGATGACAGAAGATACAAAACCTTATGAGGACGAGTAAATGGATCAGAATTAACAAGCATTAACAAGAATATACTATACACATCGCAGAATAGTAGTCTTAACTAATTTTTTCTTTCAGAATACGAAGCGATTGATGCAAGCTGTCAGACAGAACTACACATCTTAGTTTTAAGTGATGAAATATGCTAGAGATAAGGAATAGTTGTGTAATGAATAATGAAATGATTTTTGCAGATGATAATGAATACTGATGAAGAATAATGATGAAGAATATGCTACTATGAATAATGAAGTTTTTTCTTTACAGGTGATGATGATAATGAAGTTATGATAATATGGATAATGAAGTTTTTCTTTACAGATGAGGAAAATGTTGAAGTTATGAATTTATGCTATGTAGTTATTTAAGTATTTGTTGCAGTTTGCTTGACAGCAGGTGTTATATTGCATAGTAGGATGACTGAAAGTTTTGGAAAGGACAGCTATGGAACACATTTTTTATACACATTTCACTACCTGTTAATTCGAAGTTCACTACCTTTCAGCATTGTCTGCGTTTCTTCTTTCAGCTCAATAATCCATTTTGTATTTTTTCAGGAGAAGCTTTTCATGATACTAAACTTGTTACTTATTATACCTGTTCTAGTACTTGCAATTTTATTTTTTTACCCATTTGTGTCTATCATTTATAAATGTGATCACATATACTGCCTTGTTGCATAACCTTGCTACAGCTGACTCATGACGAATGACGTTACACATTTTTCATTTATAGGAACAACCTAGAAGCAATTTTTTCTCTTATTTCTTCTTGCTTTCCCTTATAATTACCCAAAGCAATGCATTGCTAGCACAAAAAATATATATATAAAAAAATATTTTTGTAACTGAATAATAACTACCACTGTTTATTGTAATGAGATTACTTATTATGCCCATGATTATTAATGCTATGATTGTAATTTTATAACTGGCTAGTAACTGCCACTGTCTATTGTAATGAGACTACTTATTATGCCCATGATTATTAATGCTATGATTGTAATTGTGTAACTGGCTAAAAATTGCCACTGTCTATTGTAATGAGACTACTTATTATGCCCATGATTATTAATGCTATGATTGTAATTGTGTAACTGGCTAAAAATTGCCACTGTCTATTGTAATGAGATTACTTATAATGCCCATGATTATTAATGCTGTGATTGTAATTGTGTAACTGGCTAAAAATTGCCACTGTCTATTGTAATGAGACTACTTATTATGCCCATGATTATTAATGCTATGATTGTAATTGTGTAACTGAACAAAGATTGCCGCTGTTTATTGTAATACGACTACCCATGATGGCAATAATTTAATTTTATGAACATTATTCTGTAATACTAAAATACTTGGTACAGAAATGTTCAATAACTAGAGTATGGATGCCGCAAACTACTTATGTAATCACTACTCAAGACTTGTGTGTTAGTTAATGTCCTTCACCTTCTGACCTAACTACCTGAAAATATTGTAACATCCATTTGTCTTGTCCATCCTCATTATCATGGAGCACTATATTTGGTTTTTGCACTAATTCTACGTTGGTGTGCCTCTTAAGAGTGTGGTGTTGACACGACATGCTGTCCACCACCGTAAGCGATGAAGACGTTATTATGGTCCCACTGTTTGGTGTACCTGGTATACTGCCAAATGATAGCATGGAATATTACTACGACGTTTCAGTGTCTTGATACGCTGATAAATACTTCTGGGAACGGAACTGCAGATTGTATCACTTAGTGTTGTGATTCTGTGGAAAGATATGGACTTTCAGTGCAGCTGTGTGCAAACTAAAGTGCTAAAACCATGATGCAATCCTTTCCTTTCCTATCCTAATAGTGAAAATCATTTTTAAATAACACCATTTATGTTCATGGCCTATACATTTTTTCTCGATTTGTTGAACTCCAGTGCGAGTACACTTATGTCACCTGTCGACATGATTTTTTGCTATTATGTTTATTTATTGTGAAAATACTAAAGACATTTTTTGATTTGTTCTGAAGTGCAGTATGTGTGCACTCTTGTCATCTATATTGTACACTCCTGGAAATGGAAAAAAGAACACATTGACACCGGTGTGTCAGACCCACCATACTTGCTCCGGACACTGCGAGAGGGCTGTACAAGCAATGATCACACGCACGGCACAGCGGACACACCAGGAACCGCGGTGTTGGCCGTCGAATGGCGCTAGCTGCGCAGCATTTGTGCACCGCCGCCGTCAGTGTCAGCCAGTTTGCCGTGGCATACGGAGCTCCATCGCAGTCTTTAACACTGGTAGCATGCCGCGACAGCGTTGACGTGAACCGTATGTGCAGTTGACGGACTTTGAGCGAGGGCGTATAGTGGGCATGCGGGAGGCCGGGTGGACGTACCACCGAATTGCTCAACACGTGGGGCGTGAGGTCTCCACAGTACATCGATGTTGTCGCCAGTGGTCGGCGGAAGGTGCACGTGCCCGTCGACCTGGGACCGGACCGCAGCGACGCACGGATGCACGCCAAGACCGTAGGATCCTACGCAGTGCCGTAGGGGACCGCACCGCCACTTCCCAGCAAATTAGGGACACTGTTGCTCCTGGGGTATCGGCGAGGACCACTCGCAACCGTCTCCATGAAGCTGGGCTACGGTCCCGCACACCATTAGGCCGTCTTCCGCTCACGCCCCAACATCGTGCAGCCCGCCTCCAGTGGTGTCGCGACAGGCGTGAATGGAGGGACGAATGGAGATGTGTCGTCTTCAGCGATGAGAGTCGCTTCTGCCTTGGTGCCAATGATGGTCGTATGCGTGTTTGGCGCCGTGCAGGTGAGCGCCACAATCAGGACTGCATACGACCGAGGCACACAGGGCCAACACCCGGCATCATGGTGTGGGGAGCGATCTCCTACACTGGCCGTACACCACTGGTGATCGTCGAAGGGACACTGAATAGTGCACGGTACATCCAAACCGTCATCGAACCCATCGTTCTACCATTCCTAGACCGGCAAGGGAACTTGCTGTTCCAACAGGACAATGCACGTCCGCATGTATCCCGTGCCACCCTACGTGCTCTAGAAGGTGTAAGTCAACTACCCTGGCCAGCAAGATCTCCGGATCTGTCCCCCATTGAGCATGTTTGGGACTGGATAAAGCGTCGTCTCACGCGGTCTGCACGTCCAGCACGAACGCTGGTCCAACTGAGGCGCCAGGTGGAAATGGCATGGCAAGCCGTTCCACAGGACTACATCCAGCATCTCTACGATCGTCTCCATGGGAGAATAGCAGCCTGCATTGCTGCGAAAGGTGGATATACACTGTACTAGTGCCGACATTGTGCATGCTCTGTTGCCTGTGTCTATGTGCCTGTGGTTCTGTCAGTGTGATCATGTGATGTATCTGACCCCAGGAATGTGTCAATAAAGTTTCCCCTTCCTGGGACAATGAATTCACGGTGTTCTTATTTCAATTTCCAGGAGTGTATATACTTTTTGTGATTTGATGATTTTCCTACCCTTGCGTTTATTTGTTATAAAAATGTTCAAAAGTTTTCAGTGCATGTGCACTTATGTGAATATGTTTTCAACTGAACTTCAGTGCCTGTGCACTCTTCTCAATTTTCGATATGATTTGTGTTCATTCTGTATACTTTTTATGATTTATGTCATTTGTTACTCATTGTATATACATTTCGTCTTTTGCTGATATGTTCTCCACTGCAGTGCATGTGCACTCATGTCCCTTGTCAACATGATTTTGTTCAAAAAAAAAAATGCTATAGAATCTTACAGTGCGTGTGCACTTTATTTGTCAAATAATTTGTATATACAGTTTTCTGATTTGCTGATACGCTCTCTACTCATTGTACTTATATTTTGTCTTGTCTGTAATGTTTTGTAATCGGTGCAAGCGCACAACATTTAATTCATGTATTACATCCAAATATTTTGTAAATGTTAATTATTTAAAAGAAAAATTTGTTACGATGGCAAGTCCAAATGACTCACCATCGCTGCCAAATTTTTTGCCCCCCAGTGGAGGGTTATGAAAGGCGTATGTACTCGTTGGCAGCGATGATGAGGCATTGTAGAATCTCTGACCAGAGCAGTTGCGCTCGAAGCGCAGTGCAGTACAGTAGTCTGTTGGGAGCAGTAGCCGAGTTATGTAGCGGAGAGGAGTCTGTCAGTAGTGGTAGCGCAGAGCAGTCGGCGGGCGTCGGCACCGCAATGGTCGAGATTCAGGACAAGGTATATTATTAAGCAGCATCGCGCTCAGCTAGTAATGTAAATTAAATGTAATGAACTTTAAAGAATCGCCCCAATAATAATTTTGATTTAAAAGCAATTTTTTAATAAAGAATCATTCGATTTCCTTCCATTTCCTTTAAACAAAAAAATTCAATTAACTTCAAAAAATTTAGTTATTGGGATACATCTGCTGCAAGCTGTGCCGCAGAATAAGAGCAGAATTTTGACATGCAGTTATACTAAGGTAAGAAATTAATTCTGATTTTTGCACAGGGCCAAAGACCGACATTTCGGTTAAGCTGAGTTTTTATTGTCACTGTAGTTCCATTGTCATGGGATCATGTTTCATTATTTTATGCGAACTTATACTTGCGTCAGATTGCTAATTTTTGTTTAATTGTCATTGTCATTAATATTTTTGCGGGAATGTTACACATGGCTCCATTTCTATTAACTAAAATCATTTGAAATGTTCCGTGGGGAGGTTACAACGTTTCACATGTGGCTGAACACTTCCTGCTTCCTTAAATTACGTAACTATCCGGCGAACGGTCCGGACACTTGGATGATGTCGTCCAGGATACCGAGCAGCATACATACCACACGCCCATTGGGCATTTTGATCACAATAGCCATACATCAACACGATATCGACCTTTTCCGCAATTCGCAAACGGTCCACTTTAACACGGGTAATGTATCACTAAGCAAATACCATCCGCACTGGCGGAATGTTACGTGATACCACGTACTTATACGTTTGTGACTATTACAGCGCCATCTATCACAAAGCGAAATAGTGGTCCAACTAAAACATCCACTTTTCTTTACGTACTACACGAATGTGTAATAAAAAATGGGGGTTCCTATTTTTAAAAAACGCAGTTGATATCCGTTTGACCTATGGAAGCGCCAACTAGCGGGCCAACCATAGCGCCATCTGGTTTCCACCTTCAAGCTAGACCAGTTTCGTCCTTTGTAGTTTCTTCGTTTGACGCTTATTTGGTGAGATATTTGTCCCTGTCACGAACAATGGACCACCCTTTATAAGAGAGAAAAGCGTCAGATAGTGAATGATAACTGGGAAGGGCACTCGTCTGAGAGAACATTATGAGAACCTGACAGAGTTTTTAAGGAGCCTAATTGTAGGTCTCCATTTGGCTGACCGGTCGAATGGTGTAGCATGGAGACAGTATCCAGAAGTGTGGGTGATTCGGACGTGACAGTTGCATGATGGTGGACTGCTTGGCAACGTGAGTTCGGCGACACTCACCGTTAAGATTCTGGTCGATCACATCTGATCAACAAAAAGGAGGGAAGTCATATTGTGCACCCAGGACATCATAGCCCCTTTATATCTAAGCCTGCTATCCGAGTTCAAGTAGCTGACTCCCTGCAACACGTTGTACCATCTCCCACAATTGGTTCAAATCGCTCTGAGCACTATGGGACTTAACTGTTGAGGTAATCAGTCCCCTAGAACTTAGAACTAGTTAAACCTAACTAACCTAAGGACGTCACACACATCCATGCCCGAGGCAGGATGCGAACCTGCGACCGTAGCGGTCGCGCGGTTCCAGACTGTAGCGCCTAGAACCGCTCGGCCATCCCGGCCGGCACAATTGGTTCGAGACTATCAACAGCCAGCCTAAGGGTCTACCGTTCCACCCTGTCGCTACCTTTAACACAACATTACGGCTTAGTTTGGAATGGTGCCGTGATCGCGAAGCATGGGCTGCTGATAAATGGTGTAGTACTGTGTTGGATGAATCGCGGTTCTGCGCTATCCTGGATGATGAAAGTCGACGAGTATGAGGGTGATCTATGAAGTCGCATTCTTCCAGTGTTTCGCTGAGCCACACCGTTGTTGCTCTTGGCGTGACAGTGTGGCCATTGGGACTGACAGAGCCGCGGAGACCATTTTCAACAGGGCAATGCTCATACACACACAGCACACATCTCTATGTGCTGTCTGCATGATTTTGAGGCATCTTTGAGACCAGAAAGATACCCAGATCCATCCCCGAAAGAATAGGTGAGGCACCATAGTCGACGTCAATTTCATCCTAGTGCCAGTATCCGGGATATCGAGGACCAGTTACAACGTATATGAGCCAACATCCTTCTGGAGAGGATACAACGAAACTACGACTCCTTTCCCAGTCGCATAAGTGCATGCTTCCAGGCCAGAAGGGATGTAACGTCTTACTGATCAGTACCCTCTTACTGGCAAGTTCTTTCTAAACTGGCTCGACTTTGAAATCACTGAAATAACATCACAAGCCCTCTCAACCCTTCTCCCCTCTCAACCATCTCCCTTTCTAGATGCTCCACATTTTATTAAGGCAGTGTATTACGTCTTACATATAATATTGTTGCATATTGCATGTTTCAGCAACAAGATGATGGTAGGCACTGATCCTTTTTGGGCCGTGCAGTAAAGTTAAATCTCCAGGAAGCTTATAGATTTGAGATCGTTCAGAAAACACATGATATATGTACTTTCACTAGTGTAATTTCTTTCTCCATCTATGTATGTAACTGCAATGTTCGCCTTAGATTTGCCTACACTCTCCTTGAGAGTGTCGCTGCTGTACACATTAAGGTTTACGGATGCATGCAGTTACTGACCTGTACGAAGATGGCGGGCAAGGCGAGCAGGAAGGATGCGCACCAGATTCCCAGGATGATCTTGCGCGCCTGGCTGATTGTGCAGATGTACTTGGCTCGCATCGGGTGCACGATAGCATAATACCTGCACATAAAACAAACGCAGTTTGATCAGGAAAAACGAGTGTGACTGCTTGATCGTTTAGGTCTCGACTTTGCCAGTTTCCCTAATATACTGTGGATCGAACGAAACTGGTACACCTGCCTAATATCGTGTAAGGCATCCAGGAGCACGCAGAAGTGCCGCAACATAACGTGATATGGACTCGACTAATGTCTGAAGTAGTGCTGGAGGGAACTGACATCCTGCAGCAGAGTCCATAAATCTACATCTACATCTACATTCATACTCCGCAAGCCACCCAACGGTGTGTGGCGGAGGGCACTTTACGTGCCACTGTCATTACCTCCGTTTCCTGTTCCAGTCGCGTATGGTTCGCGGGAAGAACGACTGTCTGAAAGCCTCCGTGCGCGCTCTAATCTCTCTAATTTTACATTCGTGATCTCCTCGGGAGGTATAAGTAGGGGGAAGCAATATACTCGATACCTCATCCAGAAACGCACCCTCTCGAAACCTGGCGAGCAAGCTACACCGCGATGCAGAGCGCCTCTCTTGCAGAGTCTGCCACTTGAGTTTATTAAACATCTCCGTAACGCTATCACGGTTACCAAATAACCCTGTGACGAAACGCGCCGCTCTTCTTTGGATCTTCTCTATCTCCTCCGTCAACCCGATCTGGTACGGATCCCACACTGATGAGCAATACTCAAGTATAGGTCGAACGAGTGTTTTGTAAGCCACCTCCCTTGTTGCTGGACTACATTTTCTATGCACTCTGCCAATGAATCTCAACCTGGTACCCGCCTTACCAACAATTAATTTTATATGATCATTCCACTTCAAATCGTTCCGCACGCATACTCCCAGATATTTTACAGAAGTAACTGCTACCAGTGTTTGTTCCGCTATCATATAATCATACAATAAAGGATCCTTCTTTCTATGTATTCGCAATACATTACATTTGTCTATGTTAAGGGACAGTTGCCACTCCCTGCACCAAGTGCCTATCCGCTGCAGATCTTCCTGCATTTCGCTACAATTTTCTAATGCTGCAACTTCTCTGTATACTACAGCATCATCCGCGAAAAGCCGCATGGAACTTCCGACACTATCTACTAGGTCATTTATATATATTGTGAAAAGCAATGGTCCCATAACACTCCCCTGTGGCACGCCAGAGGTTACCTTAACGTCTGTAGACGTCTCTTCATTGATAACAACATGCTGTGTTCTGTTTGCTAAAAAATCTTCAATCCAGCCACACAGCTGGTCTGATATTCCGTAGGCTCTTACTTTGTTTATCAGGCGACAGTGCGGAACTGTATCGAATGCGTTAGAGCACGTTGCAAGGCATCCAAGATACGCTCAATAATGTTCATGTCTGGGGAGTTTGGTGGCCAGTGGAAGTGTTTAAACTCAGGAGCGTGTTCCTGCACCCACTCTGTAGCAATTCTGGAGATGTGGGGTGTCGCATTGTCCTGTTGGAATTGCCCAAGTCCGTCGATATACACAATGGACACGAATGGAAGCAGGTGATCAGACAGGATGCTTACGTACATGTCACCTGTCAGAGTCGTATCTAGACGTATCAGGGGCCCCATATCATCCCAATGCACACACCCCATACCATTATAGTCCGTTACTGACATACAGAGCCCTTGGATCCTTGAGGTTATCTCCATACCCGTACACGTCCATCCATTCGATACAATTAGAAACGATACTCGTCCGACCAGGCAACATGTTTCTAGTCATCAACAGTCCAATGTAGGTGTTGACGGGCCCAAAGCTTTGTGTCATGCAGTCATCGAGGGTACACGAATGCGTTTTCGGCTCCAAAAGACCATATCGATTATGTTTCGTTGAATGGTTCTTACCCCGACACTCGTCGATGGCCCAGTATTGACGTGTGCAGCAATTTGCGGAAGGACTACACTTCTGTCTGATGAACGATTCTCTTCAGTTGTCGTTGGCCCTATTCTTGCAGGACCTCTTTCTGGCTGCAGCGATGTCAGAGATTTGATGTTTTACCGGATTCATGATATTCACGGTATATTCGTAAAATGGTCTTATGGGAAAATTCCCACTTCAGCGCTATTTCGGAGGTTCTGTGTCACATTGCTCGTGTTCCAACTATAATGCCACTTTCAAACTCACTTAAATCTTGATAATGTGACACTGTAGCAGCAGTAACCGATCTAACAGCTGCGCCAGACACTTGTTGTCTTATATAGATGTTGCCAACAGCACTGCCATATTCTGCCTGTTTACATATCTCTGTATTTTAATATGCATTCCTGTACCAGTTTTTGGCGCTTCACTGTATATAATAAACAATTAAAAAGGCAGATTCGTTTCCTCGATGTTTTGAATACAGATGTGTCAGTATTTCAGACAACTCTGTCTGAGTTATTACACCAAAATAGGTGGAAGTGCATTGAGATGAGCTCCCGGGAAGTCTGTCGCCCTAACTGTTCATGACCGAGTTATGCTTTCGCTTGAGCACCCATACTACTCTCATTCTGCAGGAGATAATGGTGGAACACTTTCATGGTACTTCATTTAAAAGACTAAGTGATCTGTAATTTGTAGGTATGTTCCAAATCTACCCTTAGGCCTATATATTTTATTTATTCACACAAGCAGAGCTCCATTCCATGAAGATAAACTAGTTTGTGAAGAGGTCTCTTTCTGGTTTTGAACACGATTCAGTCTTTTAAGGGGAAAAGATGAAAAAAGCTGCAACAGGAAACGTTATAGTTTGGGGGCAGACGCTTTTTAGAAAACTGCATTGGGTAATTTCCGGGTGGATACGAACAGACCAGAGACGCAGTTGATCACGTGAAATGCTTGTGATAAGCTCGTGATGCAAGTGTGTAACTTTTAGGCGTCAGTAGCGGGTACAAAATGTCCTCTTGGCTGAAATAAACTCAGGAGGAATAGAATGGGTAGATATTTCCAAGCAGTTTAAAGGTAGGCCCTTTGTGATTGGCAAAGGTAGTTTCCACAAGATGGAAGGATCGCTCCCATTGGTTTGAAAAAGCCGTGATGTGAAGCACGAAAGGACACAGGTGAGGGACAGTTTTGCTACGAAAGACACAATACGGTAAACTTTGGGGACTCTCCTCTGAACCAGCGTCCAAGTGTAAAAGAGGGGCATCACGCTCTGTACAACGGCAAAAGAGGATTTTTCTGTGAACACTGCGTTCACTTTGGCTGTAATTCAGCTAGAAATTAGCTGAAGAGTCGTTGAGCTCCGATAGCGGAGGAACGAAACAGCCACGTACTTAATTGTTCTTGTGAGAACTGAGAGATCATGGAAGTATATACGCAGCACCATCTATGCATGTGTATATAGCCATATTTTCCAGGTTGGGGATGGGTGCATGTTTTCTCGCCTAACGAGAAACATAGGACAGTTTTAGCTGATAAAATAACGGTAAAGATTTTGATTAGCTTTTTATAGGATTTTCAGAGGGAAAGAGCAGCCATGCAGCTGGCAGCACATCGCAGCTAAAAGGTAATTGCTGCTGGCAGACACGTAAACTTGTTGGTTCACCAGCTTCCGTCCTGTGTGAACTCTAGCAGCCTTGGGTAATCTTTTGCTCAGCTTGTCACAAAAAGTAACCATCCTCCATAGACTTGTCATCCTAAAAAATACCGAACTTAGAACCAGAATTGGATGATTTGTCGTAATATTGGTCAACTTCACGGTGTAGTAGTAAGCATAATGTTGCAGAGGACCTTCTATTTAAATTTTATATTGCTGTGTTCAGGGTTAGTTCTACTAAACAGGACTTAATGGGTTATATTGATAACTGTCCTGTAAGTGTCATGTCACAATCTATGTAAATTTGTGTACTTCTTTGACAATAATTCTGAAATTAAACAACTGTGTACAGCTAAACACCAATGTGCTCTGTCATAGAATAAGGGTCCACTACTGACCCCAGTCATTTATTCTATAGACGCGAAAGCACTCACAGGTTTTTTTGTTGATGTCTGATGAATGTGAAAGGGAGTGGAGTGTCAGAGTCTCGTTTCTCACAATCGATTCTTAGACGTTAAACTGTGTACCGATGATTTTCTTCTTTCTGTGTTATTAAGGTAAGCGTAATGTAACTTTGGCTTCAGTGGTTTTTTGGTTTTTGTGAAGAACTTACATCCTCTCACTTGTGAATATAATTTTTTTTTTCCAATTTCAGTTGCTTATCAATTCGACTGAAGATCGAATAGCCGGCACGGTAGCTCAGCGTGTTCGGCCAGAGCGCTGCTCGCCCTCTGTAATAAAGAAACTCAGTAAAGGGATCAAGTATCAACTTGAACGGATGTCTTGTACCGTCCGCCCAGACCAAACGCAACCAACAATGTCGAACAAAATGAAAAAAAAAAGCCAATTCAAGGAGAAGTATAGCTAAACCTTGTACACTGATAATTGCGAGCGGAGCTGCTCGTGTACTTGTCAAGAAGCACGAGTTCCAAGTTAATTAGAGAAAGGTGAGTCGTTTCGGACGGTGGGCTCTCAATGTTCAGCAGCCAGAGGTACATCGTATGATCAATGCTGAAACACATTAGATGAAGTTATGTGGTAAGAAAATGGGATGTGTTTAATTTACACACTGTCAGATTTTGTGTCTACTCTCAAACTAAGCAAAAAAGAAAATTGGAAGTCAACTGATACGAATATGAGACTGCTTAAGTTAAACACTGACGGATCTTGAGTTAATTACATTGATCACTGTGCTGAAAGGGCTTTTGGGAGCTGATGTATTTGCGACAGCGAAAGAAAGTGACTGCGAGAGTGAACTCTGCATAGGTGTTGCTACTCTTAGCTGACAGCGTATTTGACTCTTCATTCATAATACTTTTTACTATGGCTTGAGTTACGGGAGTAGAAATACTTGCTGTCGGAGCGGATCCAGCTCTGTTGTTGTATGGCAGCCATTACGGAATTAGTTACAGAATGACACTGATCAGCCGGAACACTGTGACCTAACAGCCGTTATGTCCACCTGAGGCACGGATAACAGCGGCGACACGTCGTGGCATGGAAGCCATGGGGCCTCGGTATGTCGCTAGAGGGAGCGAGCGGGCACCATATCTGGACACGCAAGTAAATTCGCGGGGAGGGGGCGATTAGCTCTGACGCCATGTTCAATCACATCCCAGAGGTAATCGATCGGGTCCAGATCTGGCGAGTTGGGGAGCCAGCATATCATTTCGAACTAGCAATTGTCTTCATCAAACCGCTCCGTCACACTTCTGGCTCTCTGACACGGCGCATTATCTTTTTGAAAAATGCCATTTCTGTCGGAAGACCTCACCGTCATGAAGGGGTGTATGTGGTGTGCAACCAGTGTACGATACCCCTTTGCCGTCATAATGCCTTGCACGCGCTCCACTGGAACCATGGGTAGAAAATAAACAATTTTTTCAGCCTTCAGTTGCAAGGTAATTTTCACTCGTTTACCTAGGTTTCGATTCCAGTAATGGAATCTTCTTCAGAACCTATGAATTAAACCACATACGGAAATATATTACCCACTGAAATGCATCATCAGTCTAATGATTGAATAATAAAGAAATCGTGATACTTACAAAAAATTAAATTATTTTGAGAGCCAAACACTGGCCATGTCACAGATTAAAAATTAAAACAATAAAGACGCATAATCATAAGATTATGTCTGTCAAGATTAAAACCATTAAGGCGAACGTAGACGGAGCTACGCCGGCCAGAAATAAGGACCACACGCGAGCGGCGCGGAAAACTAGGCGTCGCGAGATGTTTCGCGGCGAGGCTCGGCCGCGGCCAAGCGCATGCGCGAGCGCAAGCGCAGGCGCAGGCGCGAGAGACAAATTGTCTCAAAATTATTTAGAGCACATATACATATAAACAAGATGTGACTGAAAGCCGTCCAACAAGTGGACAAACCTATTGGTATGGCAACTTTAAACAATTTACCTGAGAACAAATTACAAAGCCAAGGTATAAAGATTTTTTTTTTTACATTTAAATATTATAGTAAGAGGGCGAAGCCCGGCTACAGTAACTAAAAAATTAGTGTCGAAACCATGCGTGCTAAGCATTAAATGTCTTTAACATAAAAACGCCTTAGCAACTATGTGTCATTAACAAGCATATTACGAAATACAAAGACACACATGTACAATCGCACTATAATAAAGGGACAAAGCAGATAGGGAAACAGCATCGGCCATTCGAGGCGGACTGTGGGTCAACTCCACTGGAGTAAAGGTTGAAATCCCTCGAAATAACTTCTATTTTTTAGTTGCAACTGATCATTAAGTAAGTTGTCTCTATCAATAATAAGATGTTTAAAAATTTGCAATTCTTCGAGGGTGTCTAGCCTACATCCCTTGGCTTCATTATGCAAAATCACTGCGTCTTTTAGAGGCTTGGGAGCATGCGCCTTTTGGACCAGATGTTCAGCAAATGTAGATCCTCGTGTTCCATCACCGTTTTTTGTCGGCAGATGCTCTTTAAACCTAACAGACAGGGCCCTTCCTGTCTGGCCAATGTAATAAGAAGGACATTCAGCACACGTGATCTTATACACACCTGACATCGATGATTTATCAGTACCTTTATCCAGAGAATGAACTAAATTCTTTTTGAGTTTGTTGGTGGTAGAGTATGAAACTTTACACCCCAGGTTTTTTAATAAACGACCTACCTTATAGGATATGTTACCTATAAAGGGAACTGATATATATTTCGTTTCCTGGTGTTGATTGTGGGTACCTGAACTGGAAAGGGTGGTAGACTTCTTTCGTGTTTTTTGTTGAACAACTGTCTCACTATACTGGGATTATATCCATTATTCTGAGCGATGTTTTCGAGGACTTTTAATTCGTTCTGTAAGTTGACTGGCGAAAGCGGAATGGAAAGGGCTCGATGGATACTCGAGTGAAAAAAAGGCCATTTTATGGGCCTGAGGATGGGTGGAATCAGCTGGGATGATGACGTCGGAATAGGTTGCTTTCCGAAAAATTTTGAAATCTATTTTGTTGCCAATAATGGATAGAGTCAGATCGAGATAGTCTAAGGTCCTATCAGCTGTCTGATTTTCTTGCGTGAAATTTCTTTTTTCATGGAGGTTATTGAAAGTGGTAAATAACAGTTCTAGCTCTTCATGGGAACCTTCAAACACAAACAGCAAGTCATCTACATATCTCGCATAGAATATTATATTATTTGCCAAATCTGGATAATTCCGAAAAAACATCTGCTCCATTGAGTTTATAAAAATATCTGACATGATGCCAGCTAACGGGCTGCCCATAGCCAGACCACAGGGTTGCGAATATATTTTATTATTGAAAGAGAAATAATTGTACTTGAGGGTGGTGCGTAACAGAACCATTAGTTCATCGATCTCAGGGGCAGATAATTTTTTATGGTATCGCAAATTGGTTTCTATTATGCCCATCGTCTGCTCAACAGGTACATTAGGATATAAATTTTTAATATCAAATGATACGAGTTTTGTGATGTCAGAACAGGTCAAAGTTTTAAGTTTGTTGGCCACGTCTACCGAATTTTTGACGGAAAAGTTTTTTTCAAACACAAAATTCTCTTTCAAATTACAGTGTAGGAACCTAGCTAGTTTGTGGTATGCACTTTTGGTACTGTCAACGATCGGACGGATAGGATGGGAAATTTTGTGAACCTTAAACTGGCTTCTCAAAATAGGTGGTTTCGGATTCATGTTTATAAGGCATTTTTTATAAAACTTGCCGATTAACTTTTTTGTACTGCTAAGAGCCGACCTTATCTCTTTTTGGATCACGGGTGTGGGGTCCACCTCGATTTGCACGATGCCATTTTCCTCAAAAAACATTTCCGTTTTACGGATGTATTCGCTTTTGTGGGCGATAATTAGGGAATGGCCTTTGTCGGCCTTGGTTATCACTGCTTCATTATTTTTAAGCTTAAGATTAATGCTCTTCAACGTTTGATGTACAGTAGAAACAGGATTTTGAACAGAGTAATCTTTTTGGACAATTTTACAGGCGTCATAAGCTATTCTTGTTTGCGCATTTTTTGCTATTTTAGAACAATCAAGCCCAACTTTGAGGTCGACAATTAAATTTTGTACACTTTGAGAAGTACATTTAGGTTGTACATTAAACCTGAAACCTTTACATAAAAGCTCGTTCTCAGCTTCGGAGAAACAAATATTAGTCTTATTCACTACGCGTTCGTAAAATTGGGGTAAGGCGGCCGCCCCATTACGTGTGTTATGAACGCCAGAAACCTCAACACAATTTAATAATTTCGCTAGCTTTCTTTCATGTCTAACACTAATTTCGGTTTTACGGTTTGCTAACCATAAACTAATATGCATCCAAAAAGAATCAATTTGAAAGTTAAAGGTAGTCTTAAAAATTTTTGAAAGTTCAAGGTATAGTTCATAAGCTTCTTCATTCAAGTTGTCTTTCTTGGAGTACAACTCAGCACTTCTTTCATTTAAAATGTGGTGTACGAGTTTCCTTTTAAGACCAGGGGACTTATTACAAACTTTTTTATTAATATAGCCTTTTACAAAATCAGGTACTACATTTGACAGCTTGCATTGCTTAATGAAAGATATTGCCTTACCTGTTTTCATTATTTTATACACTATGTCCATATATCTGTTAGCTGCTTTACTTGCCTCGTCAGGTACAAATTTACAAATCTTTAACATCATGCAGCGCGTCAGCAACCGTATATGTATAGAAAATAAACATTTTTTTCAGCCTTCAGTTGCAAGGTAATTTTTACTCGTTTACCTAGGTTTCGATTCCAGTAATGGAATCTTCTTCAGAACCTATGAATTAAACCACATACGGACATATATTACCCACTGAAATGCATCATCAGTCTAATGATCGAATAATAAAGAAATCGTGATACTTACAAAAAATTAAATTATTTTTAGAGCCAAACACTGGCCATGTCACAGATTAAAAATTAAAACAACAAAGACGCATAATCATAAGATTATGTCTGTCAAGATTAAAACCATTTTGTAAGGCTGAAAAAATTGTTTATTTTCTATACATATACGGTTGCTGACGCGCTGCATGACATTAAAGATTTGGAACCATGGGTGTTGCCCAGAGATTAATGGAGCCGCTGTTAGCTTGTCTCCGTCTCACAGCAGAGGTGTCAAGGAGCTGTTCCCCTGGAAGACGACGCATTCCCGCCCTCCCATCGACATGATGAAGAAGATATCTGGATTCATCACACCTTGCAAAACTCTGCCACTGCATCAAAGTCCAGTGCCGATGGTCATGCACCCAATTCAGTCGTAGTTGCCGATGTCGTGGTGTTACCATCGACACCTGCATGCGTCGTCGGTTCCGAGGGCCATCGTTAGGAGTGTTGGGTGCACTTGCACTGTATGTTCAGGCACATTAGTACGCCCAGCATTAAAATCTGATGGTAGTTACGCCAAAGTACGCCACCTATCCTGTTTTACCATTCCAGCGAGCGTACGACGTCCTACGTCTGTAATGTGGGGTGGCCGTCCAACTCCACGACGTCTGGAAGTGCTTTCAACTTGGTTTCGGTAAGTGCTGAAGACACTCACCACAGCTCTCTCCAACAGCTGGAAAGTTGTGCAGTTTCCAAAATGCTCGGTTCGAGCCTCCGGGCAATCACAGTCTGCCCTTAGTCAAACTCAGTTAGATCGCAAGCCTTCCCCATTCTAAACATAGGCAAAGGTGGACAGTCCTGAAAGCTTAGATCCATTTAACGACGCTCTTAATTAAGGGGAAAAACTTCTTTGTGTAGCACATTAGCATTTAACTTAAAATTCACGTACCATTCATTACAACTTTAAACTTTCAAGTTTAATATTCATTGAAGCAAATCGCAATTTAAATTTCTCTCCCTTTATTTTTCTGTTGCCACATAAAAAGTGGCGACGTTGTACAGAACTGTCAGGAAGACTTTTGGGGGAAATTTGTATTTCACAACTTGTACAGAGTGTCATCTCTGTTTTGTAAATTTTGTTTCATGCTTGCTGTCGAGCTGCGTGTACTAGTGGTAGCTCATTAGCCTGTTCCACCACAAACGGACACTTGACTAAACAACTGTTTGCTGATACAGGCAAGATTAGGGAAGTGTCTTTGACTGTAGATTCCTGTATTAGTCTTCTAACACACAAACTCTTTAGCAAAAAATGTTCAAATGTGTGTGAAATCTTATGGGACTTAACTGCTAAGGTCATCAGTCCCTAAGCTTACACACTGCTTAACCTAAATTATCCTAACGACAAACACACACACACACCCATGCCCGAGGGAGGACTCGAACATCCGCCGGAACCAGCCGCACAGTCCAGGACTGCAGCGCCCTAGACCGCTTGGCTACAGACTCTTTAACAAGAATACGTAATATATTGTATGTATTTTCTAGTAGTTAGTGATTTGTAGATACATTATAGTGCTATTTTCTTTTCGTTAGGCTTTAGGGCATAACGTGTGCAGTTACAAATGTGTATCACGCTTCTTTTCAACAAAGAGAGAGGCATTTACACTGATAATCTGTATTAGGATTTTTAAAACCTTCTTTGCGATTTATTTTCCTTCCGTTTGTGTTAAAGACGCCTTTTAAATGCTCGTTGCACTACGAAATTTTGCTTCCTACCTCATATTTCATGAATTGTAGTAGGATCGCGTTGTTGTTCTTTCATGGGGAAATTTCATGCAAAAAAGGTATAGCTTCAAGGTACGGATTCTGGAGTCATAATTTGATAAGCACTTAGTTTAAATCATAGCATGTGGTATCGGCTTTCGTTGTAATGCAAGAGTTGATATTAGGGTATCGTTTGCCACCAAACCTTTTCAGTATTTATGCTGAGAAAATTAAGAAAAAGAATTAGAAAAAACAAGCGCCATAGTGGTAGGAGGACAAAGGATAACGGCAAGTGTACAGCTGATCAAGGAGTGTTGGCTGTATCACCAAGAAATACAATTTCGAATGAAGGAAACATATTGGCTGGGACATATTTTGCAAAGAAGTGTCACCCGATGCCAATGGTGATCTTACCGATGATCCTTCCACTAAATCGGAGTTACTGAGCCTTGTTTTCCAAAAATTCCTCCCCCATACAAGACGAAGTAAAAATTACCCAATTCGAATCAAGAACAGTTGCTAACATGAATAGCTTTATCCTAGGTGTAGTAAAGCAGCTCTGGTGACCAAATAAAGGTAAGTCTTCCGGACCAGACAGTATACGGAAGTGCCGTAGCAAAAGACTGGAATCTTGCACAGGTCACACTAATGCTTAAGAATGGAAGTAGGAGTAATTAAATGTATTACAAACCCATAGAACTGATATCGATGTGCAGCAGGATTATGGAACATATACTGTGTTCGAACCACTGAAGTCGGAAATGGCGATGGTTTGGTGTCAGTGGTACGCACGCTACAGCGGTAGGCTCGTTGTGTCACTGTGTGCCAACTGCTATTCATACTGCTGCTGCAGATGCACTACGATCCACCAGAGCCACACGTCAACACGATAGTCTTCCCTTACGGTACTGTCAGGTGGCCGTTCAGAGCCGGGTTTTCTTGATACTGTACATTTTCTTGACCATCGCTGCCAGCAATCATGTACAGTGGCTACATCCGTACCCAGCCCTTCTGCAGTAACGCAGAAGGAACATCCAGTTTCTCGTAGACTTATTATAAAACCTCGATCAAATTCGGCGAGGTGTTCATAATGACGTCTTCGTCGCCCAAAAGGGATTCTTCACTATCATCAACTCATCACGTCCAGATTGAAACCAACACTTGTCACAGCTCCAGCGTATATTTATAGAAAACTTGATCTGCATCCTCACAGTGGCACTATTAGTATGAAATGTGAGTAGGCAACATCTTTCAGATGTAGAAACACGCTTACGAACTTTCGTTTATGTCGCACGACTCCTTCTCTATGGTGTAATTTTTTTCCGTCAGAGTAGCTAATCCACAGCCTCTACATTCATTGTAAACGACTTTCTACATCTACATAGTTAGTCCACAAGCCACAGTACGGTGAGTGGTGGAGACCCTGTACAACTACTTGTCAGTTACTTTTCTGTCCCACTCGCCAATAGAAATTTGGAAATTTGTGGTAAGGTCTTATGCGACCAAATTGCTGAGGTCATCGCTCCCTAAGCCTACACTCTACTTAAACCAACATAAACTAATTTACGCTATGGACAACATACACACCCGTGCCCAAGGGAGGATTCGAATCTCCGACGGGGGATCCGCACGGACCGTGATAAGGCGCCTGAGACCGCGCGGCTACCCCGCCCGGCTCGCAAACTCGTAGATCGAGGGAAAAAGGACTGCCTTTTTGCCTTCCTCGAGCCCTAATTTCTTGAACATTATCGTCGTAGTCCTTACGCCCATTTTATGTTGGCGACAGTAGAGTCGTTCGGCAGTCAGCTTCAAGCGCCGGTTCTGTAAACTTTCTCAGTAGTCAAACTTCCTGGCAGTAGTGTTTCTCGAAAATAACGTCGCCTTGCCTCCAGGGATTCCCACCTGAGTTCCCGAATCACCTCTGTAATATTTGCTTGTTGTTGGAACCAAACGGTAACACATCTAGCACCTAGCCTCTGAACTGCTTGGATGTCTTGCTTTAATCGGACCTGGTGCATATCCCAAACACTCGAACAGTACTCAAAGACAGTTCACACATGTTCCTTATAAGCAGTCTCCTCTACAGGTGAACCACACTTTCCTATGATTCTCCCAATAAACCGAAGTCGACCATCCGCCTTCCATACCACAGTTCTCATATGCTCGTTCTATTTCATATCGCTTTTCAACGTTAAGTCGACGTATTTAAACGACTTGACTATGCCAAGCAGGACACTAGTAATATTGTAATCGAACATTAAAGTTTATTCTTTCTACTCAATCACATTAACCTACATTTTTCCACATTCAGAGCTATCTCTCATTCATGACACCAACTTTGCAATTTCGTCTAAGTCGTATCTTCCTTCAGTCACTCAACCTCGTCACCTTAACGTACCCCACGGCACGATCAGCCAACAACAGATTACTGCCCATTGTGTCCTCCAAACTATTTATGTATATAGAGAACAACAGTGGTCCTATCAAACATCCCTGGGGCACTCTTGACGAAACTCTTGACTCTGATGAACATTCGCCGTCGACGACAAGATACTGGGTTCTATTACATAAGAAGTCTTCGTGCCACTCCCATATGTGTGAACTTATTCCATATGCTCCTACCTTCGTTAACTGCCTGCTATGGGGCACAGTGTCAAATACTTTCCGGAAATCTAGAAATATGGATTCTCCGTGTCGCCCTTCATCCATATCATGCGAGGAAAGGTCAAGCTGAGTTTCGCATGAGAGATGCTTCCTACAACCATGCTGACTCGTACGCAGAAGCTTCCCAGCGTAAAGAAAGTTTATTATTTTCAAACTGAGAATATGTCGAAGGATTATGCAGCAAGCCTAAGTTATCGATATAGGTCTGTAACTTTGCGGATCTGTTCTTCTACCCTCCTTATAAACTGGAGTTATGTTACAACACTCTACCGACCACCTTCGAACAGATGTGCAGAACTATTGACGTATATCTCTAACGTCGATCAGTTGTAGAATTTTGAAACACGTATTATGTTCGAGTATAATGATTTTTCTGGGGACTAGAAATCTACTCTGTAGGAATCAGCATGGGTTTCGAAAAAGACGATCGTGTGAAACCCAGCTTGCGCTATTCGTCCACGAGACTCAGAGGGCCTTACACACGGGTTCCCAGGGAGTGCCGTGTTTCTTAGCTTCCTCAAGGCGTTCGATACAGTTCCCCACAGTCGTTTAATGAACAAAGTAAGAGCATATGGACAATCGGACCAATTGTGTGATTGGATTGAAGAGTTCCTAGATAACAGAACGCAGCATGTCATTTTCAATGGAGAGAAGTCTTCCGAAGTAAGAGTGATTTCAGGTGCGCCGCAGGGGAGTGTCGTAGGACCGTTACTATTCACAATATACATAAATGACCTTGTGGATAACATCGGAAGTTCACTGAGGCTTTTTGCGGATTGAAAGGTTGTAACAATGGAAAATTGTACTGAAATGCAGGAGGATCTGCAACGAATTGACGCATGGTGCAGGGAATGGCAATTGGATCTCAGTGTGGACAAGTGTAATGTGCTGCGAATACATAGAAAGAAAGATCCTTTCTCATTTAGCTACAATATAACAGGTCAGCAACTGGAAGCAGTTACTCCCCTAAATTATCTGGGAGTAGGCATTAGGAGTGATTTAAAATGGAATGATCATATAAAGTTGATCGTCGGTAAAGCAGATGCCAGACTGAGATTCATTGGAAGAATCCTAAGGAAATGAAATCCGAAAACAAAGGAAGTAGGTTGCAGTTCAACTTGTTCGCCCACTGCTTGAATATTGCTCAACAGGGTGGGACCCGTACAAGATAGGGTTGATAGAAGAGATAGAGAAGATCCAACTGAGAGCAGCGCGCTTCGTTACAGGATCATTTAGAAATGGGGAAAGCGTTACGGAGATGATAGATAAACTCCAGTGGAAGACTCTGCAGGAGAGACGCTCAGTAGCTCGGTACTGGCTTTTTTTGAAGTTTCGAGTACATACCTTCACCGAGGAGTCAAGCTGTATATTGCTGCCTCCTACGTATATCTCGCGAAGAGACCATGAGGATAAAATCAGAGAGATTAGAGCCCACACAGAGGCATACTGGCTGTGGTGTCACCGCCAGACACCACACTTGCTAGGTGGTAGCTTAAATCGGCCGCGGTCCATTAGTACATGTCGGACCCGCGTGTCGCCACTGTCAGGATCGCAGACCGAGCGCCACCACAAGGCAGGTCTCGAGAGACGGACTAGCACTCGCCCCAGTTGTACGACGACGTTGCTAGCGACTACACTGACGAAGCCTTTCTCTCATTTGCCGAGAGACAGTTAGAATAGCCTTCAGCTAAGTTAATGGCTACGACCTAGCAAGGCGCCATTAACCATTTGTAACGTTGCATGTACCTCAAGATAGAGTCTCACTTGTATCATCCAGAATGCTGTATACCAAAGGACAATATAAAAGTTAAGTGTTCTAGTAGCTACGTTCTATTCTTTATCACATTCATTACGAATCCTGTTCCAGACTTAACGCCAGACGGCGTGAGTTGACGCGTGCCCTTTCGGCTACTTCACTGTGGACTGGCTGCCTTAACAGTCCACTACACTGGCAATCTTTCTCTCCACGAACAATACCAGACTGGAATAGAAGGGAGAACCGATAGAGGTACTCAAAGTACCCTCTGCCACACACCTTCAGGTGGCTTGCGGAGTATGGATGTAGGTGTAGATGTAGATGAATATTGCTGTCGGGTACTAAACCACACAGATAGTGTTCCTCTTGTAATCTAGAAGCCTCTTTCTGCGTCTGTACTATAATCGCTGTTCTCTCACCCACGAAAAATCAATTGCCTCGCATGTTCTTTGCGTCCAGATAGTGCCCACTCCCCATACAGCTTCTTGGCGTACCAGCTTGCAAAAGACATCCCAGTTTTGGGACTTCACCAATTCATTGCTTCGAAGTGCTACTCAGGCAACCTACAAACAACATGGACGGTCCTGCTTGCAGTGCACACAGCGTCTGCAAGAGAACTCCGGGCGAGCGTCCTTTGCCGGCAGTGGAATGTTGTAGATATGGTGCCCAACCCCCCGCAGTCCAAGCCTCGACTGTGCTACCCAGCCCGCTTGCTGCTCAGTGTGAGACCCCGGCTTGAATGCTGATCAGCCCCCGAGTCCCTGATCCCATTTCACGCTGCCTCATTAACGCCTGGAGCGGCCCCAGCAACCCTACAAACGCCAGCGACTCGGCTCCCTCTCCTACCACTACAGCGAGAGCAGCGCCAACGAGACCAGCTGAGCGGGACAGGAAACAAGACGAGCCGCAGATTATAAATTCATGGCCCTGGAATTACGAGGAATCTGATATGGCGTACAGGAATTAAGAAGTAGGAAACTTATGGGTAAAAGAGCCTCTAAGAATGTGAAAGGGGTGTTCATAAAAAAATGTGTAGGAAGTACTGGCAAAGAAGGGAGTGGAGAAAGAGACATAAAAAATGTGTGGGACGTACTGGCAAGGAAGGCAGTGGAAAAAGAGACAATAAGAGAGTGGAGGAGATGTACCGTGGATACCTCAGTTGTTTGGGAGTGGAAAATGAAAGGACAGATTGATTCCAGCAAACATGTGATGTGAAACAGGGCTGTGCATTGTCACCTCTCGTCTTCATTCAGGTCTTGGATGAGATAATGGCTAAGGTGACAGAAGAAACTGGAGAAGACAAAATGAAAGCAATGGTCTCTGCGGATGACTTGACGATCTGGGGAAACAGGGAGGAGGAGGTTCAGGAACAGCTGGGTGCTTGGGAAGAAATTGTGGGACTTTATGCAATGAAACGTAATGTAAATAAATTAGAGATCCTGGTTGCAACTACAAAGAATGATAGACCTACTAGCAGAATAAGGATTAGAGGTGAGCAGCTCAAGAATGTGGAAAATGCCAAGTATTTTAGAAGTGTTGTAGAGTGTAATGGAAGAAATAAGAAAGAGATCAGTGAACGTGGCTGACAGGCAGAAGCATTCCTGCGAAGTGTTAGGAGCTTGGTGTGGTGCCACCGACAGACACCACACTTGCTAGGTGGTAGCCTTTAAATCGGCCGCGGTCCGTTAGTATACGTCGGACCCGCGTGTCGCCACTATCAGTGATTGCAGACCGAGCGCCGCCACACGCCAGGTCTAGTCTAGAGAGACTCCCTAGCACTCGCCCCAGTTGTACAGCCGACTTTGCTAGCGATGGTTCACTGTCAACATACGCTCTCATTTGGAGAGACGACAGTTTAGCATAGCCTTCAGCTATGTCATTTGCTACGACCTAGCAAGGGGCCATATTCAGTTACTATAATTACTTCAAGAATGCATTCTGAACAGATAATATTGTGAATCGTGTACCGTCAAGAGCGACGTTCATCATTAATGGATTAAAGTTAAGTATCAAACTAATTACGTCCGCTTTCTGAATTCTCATGTTCCAGACCACACGTCAGTATAGTTCTTCCCTCCTCACGCCAGCCTGCGTGAGCTAAAACGCTTGCATTTTGGCTTCCACTCGTAACACGGTGTTGGCTCTTCTGCTAACACAAAACTTGGTTTGACACAAAGATGTCCCACAAAAAAGCAAATGTGCATTATATATATTTTACTACATCCCAATATCGACCCAAGCATTTGAAACTTGGTGAATGAGGGAAAGAGATGTAAGCAGAGTGCAGACATGTGATATGAAGTTCCTCAGAAGTAGGATAGGAGTAACAAGCAGAGGTAGGCTGAGAAATAAAAGGGTAAGGGAAATAGTAAAAGAGGAATCCTTGAGCAGTAGGAGGGAAACATCAAGGGTAAGATAACATGGGTGAACCGTGTGGCTCGATCAGCGATATTCCTGCCGCCGGTATGGGTCATATTTCCGGTGGTGTGCACAGAGCGCGTGGTGGCGCCACCTACCGGGCCGATCGAGCAGCGAGGGGTAAGCTGTAGCAAGTAGCGAGGATTTTTCTTTGGGGCGTCTAGCAGTAACGTCGTTTGCCAAGTCTGGCGCACAGTACAGGTGCCGTGCGAGGCGGCAGGAAGAGCACATTTAAAAGGGGCTGTTTACCCGGGTGACGGCTTGGAAGCAGTCACGTTACTGGGAAGCCGTTGGTGTATTTCGCTTGCTATGTCTCCTGGTATCGGGATCTGCGGCGGCTGGCTTCGACGAACAAACAAGAGGGCAAGGGCATTGCTTGTGCTGTAAATTGTGGCCGGAATCGACTACAGGGTTCTGTGCTGTTGACTTCATTTTCTTGGCCGGCCGTTGCTATTACTGCTGAATCTGTCCTCGAATGTGTTCTATTGCATCTTGCTTAGTACGCAGTGTTCTAGTGAAAGCTCTATGTGATGTGATGGTTAACATTTACTAGGGCCTGGAGTGCTGATACATTCTGTTTGTAGGTTGCTACTGTCAGTGTTTAACCGTCATTGATAACAGTTTGGCTGGTCCTTGTCTAAGTGCCGCCTGGTTATTATATTTATATCACACGACGGAGTTAAGCTGACCAATTGCTGTAGATATACAGGGATAAAATTTTCCCTGCGTGTGTTTTGCCGTGAATTGCAATAACATTACTGTTACGTTTCTATCTGAAGTAATAGTGTGTCTGAGAGACACGTGCCTAATTCTAAATGAGTAGTTTCATAAATTCTTACGAGTTACCGAGGGGCCAGTTGTTATTGTGTGTTTAAATAGGTTGAAACTGATTCTATTAATGAAAGTACAAAAATTCTTTCAATGACTGTATGTGGATATTGTAATTAATTCTGACTGAATCACAAATTTAAGTGTGACTATTTGCTGTAAACCACTTTGTGTTGTGCGTCGGAGGTGCGTGGCCGTGGGGGGGGGGGGGGGGGGGGGGGGGGAGCTAACTCGCTCGATATACCGTTCGCCTGCACGCTAGTTACTTGCATTTTGATCTCGTTTTATCGGGACTTCTGCTATTTGTCTTGGTAGCGGGTGCGGGGTCCTGGGTTGTGTCCTGATTCTGCTGTTGTGTATTTTCCGCCCCATTTTCCCGCACGTGCCGGCTAACCGTGTATCTAGTTTGCCCGCGGCTTAATGTATAATTAGCTTTACGCACGTAAGATAATAGATTTGTACTGCTTAGCTGATGTTAATTAGTAGGTTGATTAATTCTACAGATGATGTGCAGTTATGAATTATTTTGTTTCTAGTTACTTAAGGCAGATGTCAGTCTGCTGCAGGTACGCAATAGTTCTGAGATTTTTCGTGCCTATTCGTGAGCGTTTCTGCTCCCGTTTAGGGGTCCATGCTGAGCATGTATTGGAAACAGCTGAGTGAGCGGGCGTCCGCTTCTGGGTGTAGGTTTGTATAATCCCACGTGGTTGCTTGGTCACATGAAATTTTATATTTTATATCCTACATTGTAGGGTGCCTGCCATTTAAGTAACGTGGTTGTGTGCCTTGGTATCTGACTTGTTGATGCCTGTACTCTGAATTACTTTGGTAATACCAACCACTGCAGTAACCAAAGACTACATTTTCTCGTTAAATATTAGTAAATTGTTCTTCAGGTTGATCATAGTTTTTGAGTAAATAATTTTTAACTCATAAGTGCCGTCATTTATGAATGTTTCAATTTTGAAGTAACTTGCTCTAATGTAAATGGTAAATTTAAAGATGTGTGGTAATTTTAAAAATGTGTTGATGGTTTTATTTGTTATTTGTCTTGTTTAAATGTGCCAAATAAATGTTCAGTGCAACTGTCGATGGCGATTGCGTGTGTCACTTGGTTCAGTCCAACCACCCCACAGCCTACTGTGCTGAGTTTGTGTAGTTGTGTAAAAGGTTGAATTCCATGCTGTGCTGACACATCAATGGGTACTTAATGAGAATGGGAAACGAAAGGATACCCAAGAATTACACAGATAATGGAATGCGAAAGAAGCGACCAAGAGGAAGACCAAGGTTGAATGGCTCGCAGCACTATGGGACTTAACTTCTGAGGTCATCAGTCCCTTAGAACTTAGAACTACTTAAACTTAACTAACCTAAGGACATCACACGCATCCATGCCCGAGTCAGATTCGAACCTGCGACAGAACCGCTCGGCCACCTACCCCCTCCCCCCCCCCCCCCCCATGACCATGCCAGAAACAAGTATCTTAATGTTAGTCATAACCATAAATTTGCTCTTTTTGATTTTCATGTAGCTCTTTTCTTCTAGTCTGATCTTTCTGGCGTACCGTTTTGGCAATATCCGTCAATGACAACTTCAGAACTATCAGTACTCACATCGTCAATCTTTTTTAATATCTCTTCAGTGAAGCAATACGCATCAGATCCTAGTCTGATAAGGGTTCTGATTTTTCCAGTGTTACCACCATTGCACCCCGGACAAACATCATATTCGTACGAGGAAATTTTAACAATTGCAGATGAGTAAAATGTTACCTCTGGGCGCCTACTCTAAGTGAGGTTATTAAACCTTTAGTTTTGGTTTTGTGTTCCACGATGTGTGTATTTCTTTAAAATCGTATTAATCGCACTGTAAATGTTCTCACAGGCTCATATACTCTAGTGATTCTAATAACATATATCAAACATTTGTCACTGTTTCTGTAACCTTAGCTGATTGACTTCCAAATACGTCTCAGCTAATAAAGTCTTTAATCTAGAAATTTGGTGGTGAACAACCAGAAGAGACAGCAGGGATTAGTCACTTGAGGAATCCATAATAGCTTTAATAAAGCGTCGTTCGGGGTAACTGCAGGATGACAATTCAACACTTTATCCAAAACAGATCTCAAAGAACGTATTAGATGTAACAGCGTTGTTTATCCGTGTCTCTGTACCACGATACAGAAGTTACAAAGTGAAGTGATTCGCAGTTAGCATCTGCCATTAAACTTTCTTCAGCATTTTTCTGGCCCTAAATAGAAAATATAACAAAAAATACTTCTTGTAAATCCAGTTCGTTAGCTGCCCTGAAAAAAATATCATGAGATTCAAGTATGAACCGGAGAAGCGTGTATTCCTATAGAGAAAATCGATAGCAATGCCGAAGTTTCTATTAGATCACTTGAAAATTCAGGAATGACAAAGAAATTAAACGAGGTTTTTTCATTTAGGGTTGGGGCCATACATAAAATTCTACTGGTTTGTGGACTGTGTCGTATTGTGAAATAGTATACCGAAATTTCGGCCACTGTAGTAAAGGTCGCTCATCGAGTACGCAGTTTATACTGTGGTAACGAAACTTTATCTCCATCTCGTACAAGCCTCTCATCGTTACTTTTGACGTGACGTCGCTATTCACAAATGTGCCAGTGGAAGAGACCGTGAACATTCCAAAATGACGAGTTGGCCACAACGTATGTGACCTCGTGCGACATAATTGGCGACCACATTTTTCAAGTTGAAAAGAGAAATTTATGAGTAAATGGATGACATAGCAATGGAGCACCCCTTTCATCGCAAGCAACGAATGCAGCTGAAACAGCATTACATTTCGCAGTACTGAAAGTAAAATACTGGATTCGATATGGTGGTGATTCTTCCATCTGGCCGCATCGGAAACAGAGCTCCACCAAGTCCACCTGCATGAGAATGCACAGAAAAGAACGAAGCAGAGGGCTGCTGAGAACAAAGAGGGTGACTGCATTCGTCAGCGAGTGAAAAGGTCTGTAGCACAATAGTACACATCCTTCTACAAACATTTTCACGCATACAGGTACGTCAACCTTGTACCTGTCTCAATTGAAGTTCGACCGATGTAAATGTATTAAATTCGTCTCACCTCTTCAGTATACTGATACTTCCAGAATAATACCAAAGAAATTTTTTGTTTATGTACCTATGGTATTAATAGGTGTTGTATAAGTAACGTATAAATACGGGAACTGTTTCGACTACTCCTAAAATGCCTTTTCTTATCGCAATATACGTTCTACTTTGTTCAGTTAAAACATCGACAATGCTACGGTTTACTCTTCTACCATTTGCTTCCAGTGGGGACGCAGTGTCTGTAAACAGCTCATGCACAGTTCCTCGACTCAGACCTCGCCGGCATTCTGCTTAGCTACCTACTGCACACTGAGGTGACAAAATTCGTGGGATAGAAATATCCACATAATTATACAGATGCCGGTAGTATGGCGTACATGAGGTATAAAATGCCAGTGCACTTGTCGTGCCGTCATTTGCATTCAGGTGATTCAAGTGAAAGGCAAGAGCTGCGAAATGTTAGTTGGAGCTAGATGCATGGAACATTCAGTTTCGGATGTTACTGACGAATTCAGTATTCCTAGATCCACATAGTGTAGAGCGTGCCGAGAATCCTAAATTTCTAGCCATGCCTCTGTGTCGTGTATGGTTTGATTGCGTGTAGTACAATTTCTGCAAGATTACAATAAAACTAGTTACTTATTATTAATGTAACATGAGGTTTTATTTAATCACTGCTTTTCCCAGCTGATGATCGTTTTTTTTTGCTAAAGAAATCTCCCCCTGGGAACGTGTAGCAATGTTGTCTGTTAAGCCGTGTAAATGGCACTAAGTTCATGCACAAAAGTAATCATATTTAACCAGCAAACAAGCTAAATGTATGATAAGTAATCTGAACTAAACAAGAGTAATGATTTTTAGTGCTGTTGTATAACAGTCTCTTTACTAGTTGCAGATCGTTTATCGAAATTAACGCTACTTTTATTCGATGTGGCAACACTTTTCTTTAAGGAAAATGAACAGTTTTGTCACACAATACCACACGCACAGACGACATATGTATTTTTTCCTGTAAAAATATTTCATAAAAACTACTGCTAAATAACCAGGCTTCATACATCAGCAGATACGAATTTATATCACGTAATATGCTGTTTGCAGTCATAGAAGTTCACTGTATTCACAGTCTAACTGGAATTTATTACCTCAGATTAGGTTCTGAGCCACCAATACACAATTGTCATCGCAATTATGACCAACAAGATTTATGTCCACATAAAAAATCAGTTTAACGCTTCCCCTGCAATATTTAACTAAAATGGCGGCTAATATAAGACAATCACTTATCTATTCTACTTCAGGCCGTGTTTTACTACTAACAAATAATATATATTAAATCTTTTTCTACCTTCACTATATGCATGAACATTTGAAAATATTTGTCAATGTTAACCGCTTATTATTCAGCATTTACTATAAAACTGCACTGTAGATCAGTAGCGCAAATGGCTGCGCTCTTTTGTAGATGTGCAGAGAACTTAACATTTATGTAGGACGAGAATTGCAATGAAATAAATCTCCAAACAAAGAAGATTCATGTCCATGACACATACCTCTGTTTTTCAAATATTAAAGTAGTAACATAATACAGTTTTTTACAGACCTCTGTGTTACGAGACATCAGTCACATCCTATCAGCACAGCGGTTCGAACAAGAAGAAGAATTTTTCTAGAAGAATCATAGATAACAAAACATTGAGATTTTCATTATCTTTTTCCGTGGATATTGTCTGAGATATAATTTTTTACAAAATATTAAATTATGTCATTGACAATAATTCTTTATTATTTTAATAACCATTAAGTCCTTTTTTATTAATATCGCAAGAATATGATTAACGTTCATTCACATTCCACACACACAGTCGTGAATATTGTGGTGTCACCGCCAGACACCACACTTGCTAGGTGGTAGCTTTAAATCGGCCGCGGTCCATTAGTACATGTCGGACCCGCGTGTCGCCACTGTCAGTGATCGCAGACCGAGCGCCACCACACGGCAGGTCTCGAGAGACTCACTAGCACTCGCCCCAGTTGTACAGCCGACGTTGCTAGGAAAGGTTCACTGAGAATTACGCTCTCATTAGCCGAGACGATAGCATAGCCTTCAGCTTAGTCAATTGCTACGACCTAGCAAGGCGCCATTTATCCTTCGCTATGTATCTAATGAAGCATGTACAGTAACAAGACCAATGTTCACCAATTGTGGATTAAAGTTAAGTATTCCAGCAGCTACGTACTTTTCTTTGTAGCATTCATTACGTATCCTGTTTCAGACCTCACGCCAGCCTGCGCAAGCTTATAGCGTGCATTTCGGCTTCCTCAAACAACACGGTGTTGGCACTTCTGCCGACACATCAAATATTATTCTGAATAAAATATAGGCGTGGCTATTATACAGGATGATTCAAAAAGAATACCACAACTTTAAAAATGTGTATTTAATGAAAGAAACATAATATAACCTTCTGTTATACATCATTACAAAGAGTATTTAAAAAGGTTTTTTTTTACTCAAAAACAAGTTCAGAGATGTTCAATATGGCCCCCTCCAGACACACGAGCAATATCAACCCGATACTCCAACTCGTTCCACACTCTCTGTAGCATATCAGGCGTAACAGTTTGGATAGCTGCTGTTATTTCTCGTTTCAAATCATCAATGGTGGCTGGGAGAGGTGGCCGAAACACCATATCCTTAACATACCCCCATAAGAAAAAATCGCAGGGGGTGAGATCAGGGCTTCTTGGAGGCCAGTGATGAAGTGCTCTGTCACGGGCTGCCTGGCGGCCGATCCATCGCCTCGGGTAGTTGACGTTCAGGTTTCATAACCTGCCTTTTTCGTAGGACTCTCCATACAGTTAATTGTGGAATTTGCAGCTCTCTGCTAGCTCTGTGAGTCGATTTTCCTGGGCTGCGAACAAATGCTTGCTGGATGCGTGCTACATTTTCATCACTCGTTCTCGGCCGTCCAGAACTTTCCCCTTTGCACAAACACCCATTCTCTGTAAACTGTTTATACCAACGTTTAATACACCACCTATCAGGAGGTTTAACACCATACTTCGTTCGAAATGCACGCTGAACAACTGTCGTCTATTAACTTCTGCCATACTCAATAACACAAAAAGCTTTCTGTTGAGCGGTCGCCATCTTAGCATCAACTGACGCTGACGCCTAGTCAACAGCGCCTCAAGCGAACAAATGTACAACTAAATGAAACTTTATAGCTCCCTTAATTCGCCGACAGATAGTGCTTAGCTCTGCCTTTTTTCGTTGCAGAGTTTTAAATTCCTAAACTTGTGGTATTCTTTTTGAATCACCCTGTACTTCCCACCACGGACAACGCAGTGGCCGACGATATTAAAAGTTAACGACCCAGACCAGCGACGTCTGCTTAGAGTTTTCAGTGCCAACGGACAAGCAACACTGCATGAAATAACCTCAGAAATCAATGTGGATCGTACGAAGGACGTATCCGTTAGAACAGTGCGGAAAAATTTTGCGTCAACGTGCTATGGTAGCAGACGACCGACGCGAGTGCTTTTGCTAACAGCACGATATCGCCTGCACAGTTGTTCAGGTCTGGTGCCCATATCGGTTGGACCCTAGATAACCGGAAACCGTTGCGTGGTCCGATGAACCCCGATTCCAGTTGGTAAGAGCTGATGGTAAGGTTCGAGTGTGCCGCAGATACCAGGAAACCATGCACCAAAGTTGTCAACAACGCACTGGGCAAGCTGGTGGTGGTTCCATAATGGTTTTGGCTGTGTTTACATCGTCTGGACTCTGTGTTTGGTGTAGCTGAACCGATGATTAACTGGAAATGGCTATGTTTGGCTACTTGGAGACCATTTGCAGCTATCCATGGAATTCATGGGGTTGGCTTGTTTGGAGGAAGAGACCAATCATCGAGGTCATCGGTCTCATCGGATTAGGGAAGGAGGGGGAAGGAAGTCGGCCGTGCCCTTTCAGAGGAACCATCCCGGCATTTGCCTGGAGCGATTTAGGGAAATCACGGAAAACCTAAATCAGGATGGCCGGACGCGGGATTGAACCGTCGTCCTCCCGAATGCGAGTCCAGTGTGCTAACCACTGCGCCACGTCGCTCGGTATGGAATTCATGTTTCCAAACAAGTACGGAATTTTTGTGAATGATAATGCGGAATGGCATCGATCTGAAGAACGTTTTGGACATGTCGAGCGAATGATTCGGCCTCACAAATCGCCTGACATGAATCACATCGAAGATTTGTGGGACAAAATGGAGAGGTCAGTTCGTGCGCAGAATCCTGCACCGGCCACAGTTTCGCAGCTATGGACGGCTATAGAAGCAGCGTCCGATCTCGGAAACTGACATACGGCCGGGAGAGCGGTGTGTTGACCACATGCCCTTCCATATCCGCATCCAGTGACGCCAAGAGTCTGAGGATGACACGGCGGCCGGTCGGTACCGTTGGGCCTTCCTGGCCTGTTCGGGAGGATTTTGAGTTTAGTTTTTATAGAAGCAGCATGGTTCAGTAATTCCTCAGGGGACTTTCAACGACTTTTTGGTTCCATGCCGTATCAATTTTTCCACTGTGTCGAGAAAAATGGGGTCCGACACAATATCAGGAGGTATCCCATGACTTTTGTCACCTCAGTGTAGCCTACATACACTTCCTCACGAAGAAGTGAAGCACTCAGTAGTAGAGGAGGAAACTAACTTCAGGGGTTCAGAGGGCATTTGATGTTAATGTGTGATTACAAAATCAAGTCTTATTTACAAAGAGCTTGGCAGTATGGCCCCATTTATCAGTATGTTTCACACTCTCTAGCCTGGGAAATGCACTGATGCGATTGGGAAGAATGTCATGCGGCCGTTGCGTTTTGATGGTCCACAACTGTTTTAACTCGTTTTCGGCATTAGGAATGCTGGCACTGAGACAAAGATGATGTCTGGGCTGATACCACATACTTTCTATCGTGGACAGATCAGTTGTGTTTCGATGGCTGCAAGACGACCTCAGTATAACCTAGTTAATAGAGAGAAGCACTACATGTGGATGAGTGTTGTCCTCTCGAAAATCAGTACCACAGGACTGGCGCATGAGAAGTAACACATGAGAAAGTAGAACGTCCTTGAGGTACGACTGGACCGTCAGAGTTGCCTCAGCCACTACCATCCGATGATGGTATCCAGAGTAGTGCAGAACCGTGCGATATCTTTCATCAGCAGTCCTTGCTTCGAGGTCATAGCATCTCTCCAAACGCAACCGTTCTAGTTGTTTTATCGACGGTCCACACATACGCCAATAATTCCCTGGTCTGGCAGCTGCTAGTTTTCGATCAATGGTGAAGGGGTGACACAGAATTTGCAGGGCATCTATTACTTGTTCTCGTATCTCAGGTGAAGTAATGAAGGGGTTAAGATGTGCTTGGTGTACAGTACATTGTTCTTCCCTTGTGGTGGTGAGACATGGTCACTGGAACCTATATGAAGGGTATGCCTGGCTTGACATTCGCATGCAACATCAGGCCACTATCACATCTGAATGCTCCACAAATTTGGATATTGAAAAATTCGACCTGATTGCCATATGAAGACCCACTAAGAGGCCCCTTTCAAGCTCTGTCAAGTGCTAATAATGCAGTCTCATTGTATACCTTATATACTCTACCAGGTCGGTTAACAACAATGTTTCTCACGACCTTGAGAGGGAACAGCTTGTTCCATCTCATTATAATTAGCTTGTTCCGTCGCATTATATTGAATACTATAGATGTTTGACATACTTTCATAATTTTTCTAAATTTTAGAAATGTTATAACTCGAGTGAAGAAATGGACTGCTTGTTTATTTAATCAATAGCTACCTAAGTGAAATTCCTTCCCTTAATCCCTCTACGTTGCCTTAGGTTAGTTAATTTTAAGTTTGTATTAAGAGTTCGTCTGTTGGTAGTGGTAAGGCAGAGATGTGGTCACTCTGTAGGTTGGTTAGTGCCAACATAAATTTGAGGTACAGGCAGCGATGATGCACCTGTTTGCCAGGGGTACTTTCGGGTAGGTAACAGGTTCCCCTCCCCTCCAGGGTGGAGGACAACGGCCGGCAAGGGCCGCCATGACAGGGTCACTCTACAGAAGCTCTTGAAGTGAGCAGACAGAATCGTGGGTGATCTCCGTCTTTGCCGCCAAATCCTTTGTGGGATGAGGTATAATTTATTATACTGTTATTAATTCGCTCTTTTTCAGGATGGAACTAGTTAGCAAGTCGTTAAGACCATTCATTTTTTTGAGAGATTTTGCCTGTAACGAAATTATAATTTTCAGTTAGTTTCTTTTCCAGAGGGGAGCATAGGGGGCTCATGTTATCCATTTGCAGTAACGCAATCAGTTAGTGACTTCAGCGCATGAGACCAGCAAAAGTATCAAAAATCATATAGTTCCACTTTTAGCAGTAGCGTATTGCATTTTTAAGTTTCTTACTGGTCTTGCTGACGTAACATGGGGTCTCACCCGTCTAGTTAGCTTAACACGTGGTCATAACTGCTGATGAGAAATTTAGACGATGATTCCATGTGAAACCTGGTAGGCTATGCGAGTGTTTGAGTTACTTAAGGCTCTAAGTGTTGACATTTTTAGGCAAATTCACAAATTTTGTGCACGTATGGTTTGATTCATGACCAACCCCATTTGCATGCAGTAACCTACACGAGGCTCCACGTCGTAACTATCTTTGCCAGCATGAATCCTGACTTGCCAGGTCTGCTGGTTAACCGGATGTGGCATGTTAATTTTAAGGGGTGGCTGGATGCCCTTCCTGTCGCCACCCCTTACCCACCGGGATGGCATTAGTGTACCCCAACTGTCTGCATTTAGTGTAATCCATGGAATAGTAATAATGTGTTCAGATGTCTGCGAGCCATGTACTGAGGCAGAACGCGGGGACCAGCCCAGTATTCACCTAGCGAGATGTGGAAAACCGCCTAAAAAGGACATCCAGGCTGGCCGGCACACCAGTCCTCGTCGTGAATCCGCCGGGTGGATTCGATCCGGGGCCGGCGCGCTTACCCGAGTCCAGCAAGCAGTGCCTTAGCGCTGTCACCTACCCTAGCAGGCCTCTACGTCCTAAGTAATTGGTAAATAATAGGTTTTGCGTGTGAATAATTGTATAGATTGAAAACAAGAATGAACAATGGGGTGAGTACAAAAAAAAAAATAGCCGTTGATGTCGATCACCAACGTGGTGTCGAATTGCACCGCCAGCGAGCTACGAGTTCGTTCTTGAAAACAATTAAGGTGAGGATGCTTTCGTGTGCTGTAAATTGTTAATTTTCGTGTGCCAAATTCGTTAGGATGTTGTATTTTTAAAGAAATTGTTTTTTTTTTTTGTGTGTATGAGAGATGTTTGTTTCTGATTTTTTTGCCCCGATTTCCTGCCAAGAATCTTTGCCATAATCTTCACAAAGGGAACGGTGTTGAGAAGTAATGGAAAACGTGACCATTGAGGAAGCGAAGTGCGGTTCATTAATCCATATCGATTTGGCCCAAGTAACAACATGGGATGCGAATTTCAATCACTCTTCAAGTAGACGGTCTACAGATGCAGCAACGTAGATCCCTCCCCTTTCCCAGAGCACAATATTAAAAACGAGACTAGTTTTCTGATAATATAAGCACTTTCAGGACAAAAGAGTGTTGAATAGATTTCTGATAATATGGATACCTTCAGTGCTAAATAAAATAGAATTTATTCGTCTCTGCTTTGTTAATTGCAATTGTGCTATCGCATAAGTAGAGAGTAAAAGATATGATTATAACATTTGTAAAGTTCCTGGGTAAATAATACAAATGTCATAAAAATTTAATTTCATGGATTCAGTGACTGATCATAGCACAACCCGTCCTGTGTGTAGAACAATGTTAGTACTAAACTGTAATCATTATAATCTGGCGGAAATGAAAATTAACAAGGATAGAGAAGACAGATCATGTTAGAGCGTGGTAATTAGTTACTTGCCCACTTGGTTGCTTGAGTCCTCCCTCGCGTTATCCGTTGCAAAATGTTAATGTGATAATCACCTAATCAATCAAATAGTAACTTCGGACCGGTGTGCTTTCAATGAATCCTTCCGGGCATTGAAGCAAGCGGGTAAGCAGCGTGTATATGAGATGCCTTGGCACACACGCAACCGGCACGATCTAACACAGATTGGAGGGAAAGAAAAAATATAACAAATGAGAAGGTAGCCGTTCAACCTCTTTGTCTACATGACAGTAAACCCTAATTTTCTTTCATTTTTTTCTGAAAACACCAAACACGAGTGACACTATCGAACACTGGTGGGCACATTACCAGTCATAGAGAACTGCAATTTTAATCATTTACGTACCCGCCGATATTACGTATGTGTGCGAAATTCGATTGACATCTGACTGTACCTTTTT
This sequence comes from Schistocerca nitens, assembly GCF_023898315.1. NCBI lineage: Eukaryota > Metazoa > Arthropoda > Insecta > Orthoptera > Acrididae > Schistocerca > Schistocerca nitens. The sequence goes on along the minus strand of NC_064620.1, from coordinate 499,639,806 downwards.
GCTACTTCACTTTTTTTGTCAGGTAATGCACATGTCAACATTGCTACAGTTAATAAACCAGCCTATCAGGGCCCATACATACCTGCAAGCTACGTTCTACCCCTATCCATGATAATTCGGTATTACATAAGCTGATCAAGATGGTTCACCAAATCTACGATGTTGACAAAGTAATATCTATATTGCAGTTTCCGCATGTCACTATCAGAGATAACGTATATAGCAGAGAAATCATCAAATAACATTATTGCAGAAAAGAAGTGTTTACATATAATCATAAATAAATGGAGTCAGACAGTGTGAGGTTACTTTCTCACCAAATTATCTAACCCGTCAGAGCATTCATTTATTCACCTTTTCATTCATTTATTCACACATAGTGTTTTATCAATCTTATCATGAAGGAGAGCTATCGGTGATGTGTAATAAGTCGTTGTACAAGTTAACAGCATACTTGCTGGCCACTTCTGTTTGTATATGAATGTTATGAGAAAAACACCAACTTTGAGATAAAGCCACTCGCTTCCTTCTACACTACTCAGCTTGTGTTACTATCTAAGACTTCAATCAAAGCATGTTAACTTCACACAGATCACTATCAGCAGTCTACATATTGGCAGAGTCAGGATCTATCTGATACAAGTATTGACAGAATCTAACTTCCTGACTCCAGGTGGTCAGATACATTGTAGAACGACTAGCGAATGAGGTACATAATAACTTAGTGTTCAAAATTTTTGATTTTCAATATACTGCTTGATCTATAGAGGAACCTCTTGTAGAGTTTTGCACCAGAATATGAAGAATTCCACTTTGAACCTTAGAGATGTACTCATTGCCGGCATGCAAATAATTTATATTTCTAGAATTTTACTGTGAACTGCCGAGTTCATTCTTAATTCTCTCTTGTTATTAACCTAAAGTATCGTTAGGGGTGTCTGTGTTGGCAAATAAGTTGAATGTCGTCTTATGGCTTGTGAAATTCCATAAATTATGTTTATTAGCTACTATCGCGAGTACTGTCACATCTGCGCCCACTGATCGATTTTCTCCGTACTGACTGTTGCATCCCCAATGCCAGGCTAATTTGTCTAAGCTTTGTGAGGTGAGAGTGGACTCTGCCAATGAAAACTGAGGGTGCTGATATGCGACATGGCTTGCAAGTTTTGCAGGAAGACCAAGTGTTCTTCTTCAATTGTTTTCCACTTCCGCAGTTCTGGTATGAAGGTGTACTTTTGTGTGTGTGTGTCTGTGTGTGTGTGTGTGTGTGTGTGTGTGTATGTGTGTGTGTCATATGGTGTCCTTTTGAGTGAGTCTGCATCGAATTATACTGAGAAAGATGAAAAGAGATATCTAAAAACTGCTTGTGTTTTTGTATTCATGAAGAGGTACCGAGAAGTGCACATAACATTCTTCTGTACATCGACTTCAGAATAGAAGGTAACGTGGTTCTTTATTTTATGACTTGGCGAGTCTTATTGGAAAAGTAATATCCCATGAGTACTAAAGCAAGATTAATAACAGAGTTGAATCACGTTCAATGTGGGGCAGGTTCTGTTGTGTTTACGTACTGTATTGGTCGTTATCGAGTTTAGTGAATCGTTTTTCGTTCACCAGAATGCTTTTTAATTCATTGAATACATGAAAGTTCTTCTTTGTATGATACTAGTGTGTTTGCCAAGTGATTAATATAGTATCAATCATATTGTGCTGTGCAAAAATTCTTGCCTTCAGTGAGAGATAATTATCATAAATTCACAGAAAGTCTTACTTCTTTATTTCTATTCCGTGCCATTCTTAAGTTTGATTAAATAAAATATAATTTTTAAATAAGGTGTTATTGAGTAACCATTAACCTTTGCACTAATACCTTGCATAGGTATAAAAACTGATAATATTTTATGTCTTCAGCTCACTCATCATATAGAATACAACAATATTTAACGTGGTACAAACTGTATGGCCATCGGAAGGCTCTCTATTGCATTAGTAATCCGTCTTCGGATCAATAAGGTAAACACACCTCGAGAATTCCAGACTAGCGGTTGTTTGCCGTATTGATAAAATGTCTGGTGGGAATGAAGTATTACCAGTTCAAAGTGTCAAGTGTAACGGAATGTAATTGAAACAGTTGTATGGTACTTGCCTACTAGGTGTAATCCAGTTTATGCTTATGGGATTCAATGTTAGTGATGAGAAATTTGCTGAGTTGGTCATAGTAAATCATTCCAGCTACGAAACAATATCTAATGCGTTAAGTATTAGTGTCTGAATAGAATGACACCTGAAGGGCTGTCTGACGACGTAATGATATTACCTTTTTGGCTTTATTCGCTTAGTGAGGAGGGTGGCTTCAAACAGGGAAGACTTAGGTAAAGTTCAAGACCATGTCAGCAAGCAATAGATACTTTTACAATGTGTAAGAATCCCTTGGTCCCTAAACAGGCTTCTGCAACATGTTCGGTTATCAGCGTAACACATGCCTCTGTATAATAGACAAGTTTTTCCAGCTTATATGCACTACCCCAGCGAGATTATGCCATAGGACTGAATTGAGTGGAAGTGTTCAAAGTGTATGAGCAAACTTTTCTCCTGACCTGCTCTGTGAGAGGTATTTCTGAGTGCGAAGCAGACAGAACTGAGATTTTTGGCTAACTTATCCACGTGATGATGTTACTGCAGTTTTTTATCCATCTAGATTTTGCACGTGGAACGTCATCCACGATATGGTACTTGTGGTACCTCTGAGTATTGCTACTTGTTTGCATGGTTAAAGGTTCATGTTTGTCCGTCTCTGGCATGGACGTGTTTGGCTCCTTTATCATTAAACTTGTGTCATCAGCAAACACTGCAGTTTCTGACGAGTCCTGCAGTTCTCCAGTAAATCCATAGGCAGACCAAAAGAATGGGCCAAGCACCGAACCTTATGGCACACTGCAGTCAATATTTCCCCACCCATAATTTAATCTTCTTTCTGCTGTATCATTTGCTTTGTAGTAACATGTGACTCCATTCGTGTAAGAGAAGACCTTTAATGCTGCGACGTTTCAGTATCCCTAGCAGAATTTTATGAACTACACAGTCAAAGCTTTTCACACAATCACAGAAATTGTCAACAGAATAATTTTTGTTGTTTAGTTCGCTAGAACTAAGTTTGTCAGGTCATATATTACATTCTCAATAGAGATGCCGTAACAGAAACCAAACTGAGTTGTTGTTGGAAGGTTACTTGAAGAATTACAGATCACTATTATGCTGTAAGCGATATTCTCAAGAACTTTCTTAAACACCTGAAGAAGTTTCTTCGGTCTCTAATTGGAGGTCAGTTGCTTGACTGCATTTTTCTACATTGATGTTATGGTTACATACTTCAGTCTTTCATTAAATACTTATCTGCGGATTACAAGTTCAACACTGAATTGTAGCATTTCGACTGGTATACCAAAATGGACATAAGGGTTACTTTTCAGTCACCAAGTGATTTTTGTGCACTCTATAAAAGAATAGTTGGCAAAGCTAGTGTCTAGAGCAAATCTGAATTAGAGACTTGTTGTGATCCACCAAAGATATCGTAGATACGTATTACGCCATCTCAGGGATGCAAAACTGGAATGGTGCAAGTCCAGAAACGTTATAGTGAGGAAATGAGACTTTTGTGAAAGTGTTAAATTAAAATTCTGTGTAACTGAAGACATATTTTATTGAAATTGTCGTATACACAGCCGGCCGAAGTGGCCGTGCGGTTAAAGGCGCTGCAGTCTGGAACCGCAAGTCCGCTACGGTCGCAGGTTCGAATCCTGCCTCGGGCATGGATGTTTGTGATGTCCTTATGTTAGTTAGGTTTAACTAGTTCTAAGTTCTAGGGGACTAATGACCTCAGCAGTTGAGTCCCATAGTGCTCAGAGCCATTTGAACCATTTCGTATACACAATGAATCGATAGCCGCGTTGGTAAAGAAATTATTGCACTATCATCTACACATTATTTTGTAAACTGAAAAATATGAAATAAACTGGACTTACAATGATCCTGAATTGAAGATGAAAACTATCACCTAAACTCTGAAATACAGAAAGTAAAAAAACTAAGCTGCAGCTAGCATAACAAGCTACTCATCATAAATTGATTCATCATAATACTGAGATGTTCCATCTTCTGCACATACAACGTCTACATGCTTGTTTTCCCTGTTCGTGTATTTACAATCAGAGGCAAGTTTTCAAAGAAAGCATGCTAGTTTCCGAAATGATGGATAATCAAGACAGCGTATTCCTTTTTTTAAGCTGATAGTTGCCTTCAGTTGTATACAGTCTGTCCCGATCGATAAGGGCAAGAGTACTCAATTGACGACCATGCTCTTCCTTTAGATTTACCAAATAGAGTGCAATGTCAGAGTCATATGTGTCTTCAAACGTAGTGATAAATGACGCCTCTATCGAAAACGGCAAAAATTAAATCTTGAACCTTTTGAAATCTTTTTCGTTAACTGTGTTTTTTCGATATTTTATATAATTTTGAAGGGCTAGAGTTGACAAAACATTAATTGCTGCATCACGTTCACTTGGAACGGATTTGTGTGAGCCGCTGTCACTACGTCCACCGAATCATCAAAGGAATATATCTGACGTTGCACGTGCGCCTTCTTCTCGATTAAACTCAATTTTCAGTCGTTTGGAAGATACTATGCCCAAATTCAAGAAATTTCAGATCAACAACTTATGCTATAAATGATGACCAACTGACAACCTCAGCTGCCGACAGGTGTTGTTTTATACCTCGAGAGTTCTTTCGAGAACTAGTTACTGTCTTCGTATATATAACTTATGCTATGTTTTGAGGACAGGTAACGTACTTCAATCGGTTAGAGCCATTGTTTTTTTTTCTGTTCTGTCTTCTACACTGTTCAGAACGCAAATAATTCTTTTACGGGTCTTCACATGTGTTTCAAGAAGCTTCACTCAACATGCAGCCAATTTATGAGCACCAGTATCTGCTTCAGTTTTTCCCCACATGAACAAGGGGCCCGTTCTTAGTTTTAAACGAATAAAATTCAAAATTGGATACACAGATATTTCTCTTAAAATATTGTTGATTATGGAAAAAAGCAATAATGTTTTTGAAAGTCATCAGTTTTAAACTGGTCTGACGCTGCCCACCACGACTTACTCTCCTGTGCCAACCTTATCATCTCAGAGTAGCACTTGCTATTTGGTTCAAATGGTTCAAATGGCTCTGAGCACTATGGGACTCAACTGCTGAGGTCATTAGTCCCCTAGACCTTAGAACTAGTTAAACCTAACTAACCTAAGGACATCACAAACATCCATGCCCGAGGCAGGACTCGAACCTGCGACCGTAGCGGTCTTGCGGTTCCAGACTGCAGCGCCTTTAACCGCACGGCCACTTCGGCCGGCACTTGCTATTTCTACGTCCAAAATATTAGTTCCTGATGTATCGTAGTCACTCTCTTCCTCTACAGTTGTTGCCCTCCCCAGCTCTCTCTAGCACCATGGAGGTCTTAAGAGATGTCCTATCATAATGACCATTCTTCTTACCAGCGACTTCCATAAATTCCTTGCGTCTCCGATTCTGTGGAGAACCTCCTCATTCATTATCTTTGCAATCCACCTCATTTTCAATGTCCTTCTGTAGAACCACATCTCAAACGCTTCTATTCTCTTGTGTTCACGTTTTTCATCAGTCCATGTTTTACGCCATACAATTATGTGCTCCAAACGCACATTCTCATAAATTTCTGCCTCAAATTCAGGCCTATGTTTGGTACTAGTAGACTTCTCGCGGCCAGGAAAGCCCTTTTTGTCAGTAATAATTTGCTTTCTATGTCAACGTTGCTCCATACATCATTGGTTATTTTGCTTCCTAGGTAGCAGAATGCCTTAACTTCGTCCTCATCGTGATCCTCAAATCTGATGTTAAGTTTATCGCTGTTCTCGTTTCTGCTACTTCACATTACTTTCGTCTTCCCTCGACATACTCTGATTCCATATTCAGTAGTCATTAGACCATTTCCTTTCACAGACCCGGTAATTCTTTTTCTCACTCAGGAGAGCAATGCCATCAGCGAATCTTTTCATTGATATCTTTTAACCTTCAAGTTTAATACCACTCTTGAACGTTCCTTTTATTTTCGTGTTTGCTTCTTCGATGTATAGGTTGAACAGTAGGACCGAAAGTTACCTCCTTGTCGTACAACCTTTCTAATCCGAGCACTTCTTTGATGGTGATCGATCTTATTATCCCCTCTTGGCTCTTGTACATGTCGTACATTACCCATCACCTCCTCCAGATTGCCCCTATTGTGCTCTGAATTTCGAATATCTTGCACCATTTTCAATAGTCGAACGATTTTCCCAGATTGATAATTCCTATGAAGGCGTCTTGATTTTTTGTAAGTCTTTCTTCTATACAACCGCAACATCAAAAGTGCCTCTCTGGTGCCTTTACCTTTCCTAAAGCCAAACTGTCCGTCATCTAACAGATCCTCAATTTTATTTTCCATTCCTGTGTTTATTATTCTTACAGGTACTTGGATCATTGACCTGTTATGCTGATTGTGAGATATTTCTCGTGTCGGTTCTTGCTATCTTCTGAATTTTGTGAATGATGTTTTCCAGAAAGTCTGATGGTCTGTCGCCAGCCTCATACAGTCTACAAACAAACGTGAATAGTGGGTTTCTGTCACATCTCCCAATGGTTTTATAAATTCTTATGGAATGTTATCTACCCCCTCTGCCATATTCTATTTTCAGACTTCTAAATTCTGATTCTAATACTGGATCCCCTATCTCTTTCGTGTCGACTCCTGTTTCTTCTTCTACCACGTCATTAGACAAGTCGTCTCCCTCATAGACGCCCCCAATGTACTTTTTTCTACCATCCACTTTCTCATCTACATTTAACAATGTAATTCCCATTGCAATTTTAATATTACCGCCCTTGCTTTTAATTTCAGCGAAGGTCGTTTTGAACTCCAGATATCGTAGTGCTGGGAGTAACTAGAGTGTACAATAAGACAAGTAAAAGAAAAGATAAAAATTTATCATTTCGTGGTGTTCTGAAGTTTAAGTGCAGCTGGAAATTTTTTCCAGGTTTCCTCGGGATAATACGAGTAAATGTCGTAACTTAAAACTGTGGGGCTACGCCAAACGTGAAATGCGCATATAGGAGTGCGTAAATCCTGAAGACGGTTACATTCAGCTTTCAATACTTGAGCTGGCAATTTCCTTAGAAATCGTCAGTACGGATCGTAAAGATGGTTCTGAGAAGAAGAATGACACAGTAAAATTTTCTAGAGTAGGACAATGTATGTCTACAATGTCTATATGATTCTGAGAGGAAAAATGATCTGGAAAGCTTAATCCGATCGTACAATATGATCCCAGTAATTAACTTTCCTATGCGGATGCATAAACACATTAGGACACTAACTGACATATTTTCTTTCAAGAAGCTCATTGCAAGAATATAACTTTATACACATTAACATATGCTGTTTCTGTTTATAACGCACAGTTAGGATGAATAAGATAGTACCTTACAATACAGATACTCCTCAGTGGAAATCAGTTAGAATAATTAATGACTCCAGAACAAATGTTTTAAAGAAAAATGTACAACTGACGACAAGGGATTAAAATTATAATGAAGCAACTTCTGACATATAATATAAACTATTTCTTAATAAATTCATATCACAATTAGAAAATAGCTCTCCACACAGGCTAATAAGAAGGGACATTCAAAATCCATATAAAAAAACCATGGAACGCTAGAGGGATTAAAGAATGTGAAAACGAAAAGGGAAAAGTATCTATTGGCAAAACAAGTAAAGATACTGTAATTCCTGGACATTACAAAAACTTCTCAGAATTACTGTAAAAAGTTATTAATAAATCAAGGAACATGGCCATTATCTCAGAAAACAGTAATTTGGACGCCTTTGATCCACATGCAGTATAGTGAAACAAGAGATTGGATAACAGGCTAAAGAACAGCATAACATCACTATCAAATTAAATGGAAGAAGTACGAAAGATCAGTCATAGGAAAGAATACATGTTTACTAATCATCTAGCAGAAAATATACAATCAAACAGTTAAATAGTAAAATCACAGTAGTATGTTGAAAAAGAAACTCTAATAAAATTCGATCATATGAATATATTATCAACTTCGCCTTCTGAAATTAAGTCACTTACATATTTTGTCAAAACGAATATCTCATCTCGAATCATCCAAAAGAGCGCAAAAGATATGGTTCCATAAAATGGGCCTATGGGATGTGAGGTATGTAATGCATCATTAACTCAAAGCATTTTTTTAGAGAGATTGAAATATGCCATTGTTAAACCCTCTGTCACGAAGGTGATAGAAAATACGTCAATACCTACTGACCTGTTTCACTACTTATATCATTTCCTAAAAATTTTGGGAAGGTGTCATATTCTAGAATAGCTTCTCATCTGAGCAACAACAACATCATCAGTAAACCACGGCCTAGAGAGATGCTCAACGGAGATTGTCATTTACATGTTCACTCACCAAATTTTACTAGCATTAAATAACAAAACAACTCTGGTTGGAGTTTGTTGCGAGCGACATAAGATTACTGACTGTGTGAATAACAGCATTGTCCCAGATACATTGAGATTTTATGCAATTGATGGTATGGTCAATCAATGTATAATATAAGATACAACCAAAATAATGCTGCGAATGCTGCTTAGTAATTCAACCAAAGTAACTAATGGAAATTCTTCTGCCTGGAGTGAAATTACATATGTGGTTCCCCAAAGCCCAATATTTGGTTCATTATTGTTCCTCAACAAGCAGAATTGGTTCTTTTTGCGGATGACACTAGTACTGTCATCAATCCAGCCATATATATGGGAAAAGTATAAACGGTGAACGTTATTCCTAAAAGTATCGTTGACCAGTTTTCGGTGAATGGTCTGACTCGTAATTTCAAAAATACACAAAAAATTTAGTTCTGTACATCTGCGTTTAGTACACCAATGATAACTGTAAAACGAGGTGAGGAAATAATAAAAAGAATAATATAAAAATTTTTATATTCCTATACGATGATAATTTAAACTGGAAGAAGCTTATTTTGGAACTCCTAAAACAACTTAGTTCAGCCATATTTGAACTTACACCAACTGTAAACCTTGGGGAGACGCAAATAAGTAAGTTCACAGGTTTTGCATATTTTCATTCAGTTAATTCATACGGAATAATGTTCGGGGTAATTCATCTTTAAGAAAGAAAATCTTCGTTGGTCAAAAACGTTCTGTAAGAATAGCATGTAGTGCTTATCCACGAGCATGTTGTAGATATTTTTTAAGGAGTTGGAGATTTTGACTAATGCTTCAGAGAATATTTATTCCCTCATGATTTATGTTGTAAATAATCCACTGCATTTAAAAAGAACAGTTACGTATATGATTATAATACCATAAAAAATGACATTCATTACTCCATATTCTGGTTGTATTTAGTATAAAATTGGGATGAACAACGCTGAAACCAAAATTTTGGATCACTTACCCAGTGGTGTAAAGTGTCTAACAGACAACGAAGTAAATTTTTAAAACATACTAAAAAAGTGTTTCTTTGACCAAACCCTTTTCACCCATAGAAGGGCTTCCCTGATTTTAATGTGAAATATGGTGAGTGGGAATTATTAAATCACATCTGTATGTTTTAAAAAAGGAATGAGCTGTCTGTAGCCATATTTATAAATTAATTTGTTATTTGAAAGTAAAATGACTCGTTTCACATCACTGACATTTAGCGTGCAAATGATCAGTGTAACATGAAACTATCGCAATTTGGCAGCGCCAATATCGTGCTGCACTGACCGCATCAGAAAATTCTCTACCTAACTAAAACCACCGGATCATGGATACTCAAGAGACTGGCACACCAACATTCGCTACGCACTACGAACGACGAATTTTGGCGTAGAATTGAAGCAGATTGACGAGATGTCTGTCCTGGTCAGAACCAGTGTTGCTGCCAGACGTAACAACTCAATGTACTATATTTCGCATCTTGTACACCTTCACATCACCTACAAATCTAGGATATGAATTTTGGTTATTTTGAATCTGGATACCTGCTGTTGCAGTGCTGAAAGCCAACAATTTACTTAACACCTACAAATAACGTTCTTAGCGATCTTGGGGAAGAGTAACTTACAGTGCTTTGAATCCATCCCAATTCCTCGAGACGCCTCCAGAAAATTTTTAAATAATTACCGTTCCTTCGTCGTGTCATAAGCTAACACACATCGACATTAACTGCAACAAATTAGAAGTCGTAAGCAGTAATGTTGGTAGGATATGCGTGAAAGTGTTTCTCGACGGGATCAATATTTGCACCTGTCTTTGCTCTACATGCAACCCACTTCCCGCTGGTTGTGTTTGTGCATACACCAGCAAAGCTATTAAACCTATCATCTCCTCGTCTCATGTCAGCAAAGAGAGTGTTTGCTCCTTGGATGACGCCATGGGAAAATTTAATCACTTTAGAGCCTTTAATTTTCTCCAGTAATTGCCAATTCTAGTTTGAGACGTATGCCAGTGATGATGTCTTACCTCAACTCCAACTGAACAGACAAGCGTTCTTGCATTGTCCTGAAGCACAGTGGTCGTCAAACAGCCACCCTGTTCGAATCATTCCAGTGGTCCTTAGCCGTATTTTATAATAATAAGCAGTAACAAACATCCAAATCCAAAAGCGTGAACTAACGTTAAGTTCTCCTAAGGAGCGTGGTTTTCCTGTTCAGTGGCAAACAAAAATACTTACAGACACAGCAGTATTTAAAGATGTGCTTAATTTTAATTGGATTCGCGGTATCTGCCCGTGAGCTAAGTAATGTTTGCCGCTTACCTCAGGGGCAGAAAGGTAAATAGGGAGGCCGCTGCTCGGTTACACGATGTGAGAGGTGAAATATTGGTTTGTCTTCCAGTACTGCCAACTCGCGTGTTTGTGTGCCCCCTACCGATAAGATGCTACGGTACAAATCTCAAATGGTTTCGTGAAAGCAAGGAATATGATATTAAATGAATAAAAATTAATTATTATCAATTAATGAGTAGAGGAAAAATGACTCAAGAAATATAGTAAACACTGATCGTGTCTCATATGTCGTAATTGCTTTAAATATAAGTGTAGTTACAGTTATTAATCAATAATCATCAGGTCTCGCAGACAACAAAACAACACTTCCTAAGGCGACTACAGTGTTACATCTTTAGGAACGCTGAGGCCGGAAGCAATATGAAATACGATATTTTAGTGCCTTTGTTATTCAGAAATACGATGCAAAGTTCCTTCGGACATGCAAGGAGCTTTGAATCGTATTTCCGAATAACAAACGTACTGCAATATCATATTTATCCGCCCACACCGGGCAAGTGAATTTCAAGTAAACCCTCTCTCCGCTACGGGAATATACATAATGAATGTACACGCGTAGGATGTACGGATTTTCATTGTCGTAATTCAATTATACAGCTGATGATTGTCCATATTCGCAATTGCGAATACTTTTAATGCAATCTGAAACAGTCGAAAAGAAGTCTTCCACACCTTGCCGCCTTTTAACGATTAGTACTTGGGAGTCGGCGGCAAACTTATGCCGCTGGTCTATTGAGGGCTCATAACACACTAATTTATGTAGGTTACCAATTGATTTAAGATCGGTACATATCCGGCCCGAGGTGCTCCCCCAAAACGTTAGTATTGGCTCATGAGAAGAAAAGGTTCACGACCACTGCTGCATCAGGCAGCTTTCCTCTTCTATAAATACAAAGCCAGGCACAAACTTTCATGATATTAGATAATTTCTTGCACTAAGCACTAGCACATTACCTTGCCTTTTTCGCATGTGACACTACACTTCCGAATTCCTATTGCTACGCACTTACGGGTTTTACCGTAACGATCGTAGATATCTGGTATAGGCCTGTGACTAACACCGACTATTTATCCATATATTCAGATGTGACGGACGTTCTGTCTGCCACATTCTAAGTAGCGTGTAAAAGGGTCACGTAAACTTCTTATTTTTTGTGTCTTCAGCTCAAATACAAAGCTGATTTACTATTAATGTACTGTCATCTTCACGCGTATAATAAAGTGGTGATTACGAGGTGTGGCTAGAAAAAAACCGGACTAGTACTGGTGAAACAATAAAACGAATGCAATAAGGCTAAAAGTCGCGTGGTCTGTCACGTGACTCTCGCTCCGCCTACTGCTCGAGTTTCATCTGCCTCCTGCACTCAGTCTGCCCGTGGCGTCTGTTTTAAGTAGTTGACGTTTTGTCTGTGCGTCGGAAAATGTTGAGTGTACAGAAAGAACAGCGTGTTAACATCAAATTTTGTTTCAAACTAGGAAAATCTGCAAGTGAAACGTTTGTAATGTTACAACAAGTGTAGGGCGATGATTGTTTATCGCGAACACAAGTGTTTGAGTGGTTTAAACGATTTAAAGATGGCCGCGAAGACACCAGTGATGACACTCGCACTGGCAGACCATTGTCAGCAAAAACTGATGCAAACATTGAAAAAATCGGTAAACTTGTTCGACACTTTCCTTGTCAACTCCTGTTAACTCAGACACTGCTCTGATTGTTAAACGCCGTTCTTGTCGAACAAGTTTACCGATTTTTTCAATGTTTGCATCAGTTTTTGCTGACAATGGTCTGCCAGTGCGAGTGTCATCACTGGTGTCTTCGCGGCCATCTTTAAATCGTTTAAACCATTCAAACACTTGTGTTCGCGATAAACAATCATCGCCGTACACTTGTTGTAACATTACAAACGTTTCACTTGCAGATTTTCCTAGTTTGAAACAAAATTTGATGTTAACACGCTGTTCTTTCTGTACACTCAACATTTTCCGACGCACAGACAGAACGTCAACTACTTAAAACAGACGCCACGGGCAGACTGAGTGCAGGAGGCAGATGAAACTCGAGCAGTAGGCGGAGCGAGAGTCACGTGACAGGCCACGCGTCTTTCAGCCTTATTGCATTCGTTTTATTGTTTCACCAGTACTAGTCCGGTTTTTTTCTAGCCACACCTCGTATACTGCGAACTTTAATACGAATAAGAATATTCTAAAACAGTGTCTCGTCTACCGCAATATGAAACCCTGGTATAAAAACTTCATTTTTGTAACTTGTTGTCTTGCATTTGTATTTGCAGATATCAGAATTATTACTGTTATTGCCATAGAAGCTGAACACTAATGAACGATGCAGAAGGGTGGGGCTGTGAATGACTCAAAGCACAAAGAAGGCGCTAAAAAGAATTTATTCAAATTCTATCACTTTACTTGCAAAGGAGTGACTTGTTTACGGGGGAGTATTGTGCTATGAATCTTATTATACGCACATCAAAAAATGGTTTGCATCACCTCAGTTCAGTGAGTTCAGGAACCTGTACAGAAAATTGGAACAGAGATCAACATAAACATCATTTCCGTCCTTTTTATTACTCATGAAAACCCCACATTGCATGTTGTACCACCAGACAGCGAGATCTTCAGAGGTGGTGGTCCAGATTGCTGTGCACACCGGTACCTCTGATACCCAGTAACACGTCCTCTTGCACTGATGCATGCTTGTATTCGTCGTGGCATACTATCCACAAGTTCATCAAGGCACTGTTGGTCCAGATTGTCCCACTCCTCAACCGCCATTCGGCGTAGGTCCCTCAGAGTGGTTCGTGGGTCATGTCGTTCATAGGCAGCCCTTTTCAATTTACACCAGGCATGTTCGATAGGGTTCATGTCTGGAGAAAATACTGTCCACTTTTGTCGAGCGATGTCATTGTCCTGAAGGAAGTCAGTCACAAGATGTGAACGATGGGGGCGCGAATTGCCGTCCATGAAGACGAATGCCTCGCCAATATGCTGCCGATATGGTTTCACTATCAGTCGGAGGATGGTATTCACGTATCGTACAGCCATTACGGTGCCTACTATGACCACCAGACAACACGAGCCGTGTACCTCCTTCCTGGAGGAATGACTGGAACTGATCGGCTGTCGGACCCCCTCCGTGTAATAGGCGCTACTCATGCCTGGTTGTTTATGTCTTTGGGCGGGTTTAGAGACATCTCTGAACAAAGGGACTGTGTCTGTGATACAATATCCACAGTTAACGTCTATCTTCAGGATTTCTGGGAACCTGGGTGATGCAAAACTTTTTCTGATGTGTGTATATTGTTATTTCATTTTTATATGATGATGTTCACTTTTTCTCTGCTGCAATCTGTTTCTAAAATGATAAATATTACTTCGAAAAATTAACATTTTTCCAAACGTGAAAACATGGTCCTGGATAAAACATAGTCACGTATTTAAGAACTTATATTCTACGGAAACTTAAAACTGCTGTAATTGAGAAAATCTTGTCAGTACTGTAGTCCAGGTGTTTCGTTATTACTCTACTACATACCAATAATCTGTAAGTGAAAAGAAATTGAACAGAAGTGTTTTCAAAACCCAGTTAAATGTTTAAATACATTTTTAAATTGAAGCTATCGGAAAACAACAGAAATTCCCATTTTCACTCAGACAGTACAGCTCCTGCGACACTGAAGAAAGTCAGTTCAGTTGCAAGTGTCACATTCTCCATGGTAAAAAATCCTTTCTCTTTCACTATTCAAGTTGGTGCACAATCGAGGAAGTAAGACTTATTCGTCCACAAGTTATATAACTATTTTACAAATTTATAGAATTTTACCTACTATAAAATTCTCTAACTTAAGAATTAACATTTATTGTAAATAGCTTTAATATGTTATACAGCACTTCACTGTGTAGAAGTCGCTAAATTTACAAATGCTCCAAGACACACTCTAGAAAATGACGGCGACTGCTTATGTTGGTCCTTAGTGCGTTTTCTTTCATGTGATTCTAAAATACGTCACTAGTGTGAAGTGCCGATAAAGAAATATCGTATGTTCCTTGGTACACGATTCTCCAGGCGCAGCACTGTCCTCAACTGTCAATGTCTAGATGATCACTAAAATTGGTGACTATTATTTCTTGCACAGCAGCTTAAGTACCATCTTCTGGATATTTTACAAGTTAGTTCCACTGTAATAATTCCTGATAAATTATTTAAATAAAATAGTATTTTTCAGTAATAAAAGAAGGGGTATTCCAAGCAGTTTGTGTTTCACAGCAGATATCTTCAACAGCTCAAATGTTACATCAACAAAGCTTACGCATGCGTCGTTAATTTACATGAAAGTTGTCTCAGATTTTCTCCAAGTACTGTCATTTCCTCGTTCTTCATCAGCGAGGCTTTCGCTAACTTTATATGCTTGCGAACTGAATATTCATATTTCGCTACTTCGTTCTGTTCACTTCCTGCCGCCCGGAAAGACTTTGCAAGTCTCTCATGCATCATCAGAATTAAACAGGCTTTCGTTAAAACTTAAATTAATCTTCTATTTTAAATTTCTAGTGTGGTTGCCATAAAAAAATTTTCATTCAAGGATAGACAAAACTACGCAAAGTAAACTTCATACTCCCCCAGGAAACAGAAAATATAGTGAACTATAGCAATTATCTACATCGTTATTAATCATTTTCAATCACAAATGTAGCTCAAGATATACCAACATATCAAATAAAAATATGTAATTGCTCCATTGTTATCAATCACTCAAAACAGAGAGTACTTTGTAATTATATGCAAATCTGAAAGCACAGGGCATAGACAGCCGAAGTGACTAAGACGACATCTGGAGATAAGCTGGAAATCCAGGATCGAGTCCCGGTGTGGCACAAATTTCCATTTACCAGTATTGGGCATTACGTCAGTATCTAGTACAGCTGATGTCAAGGAATTCCCAGTCAGCGAATTACTTTCGAAGTAGTTCGTACAGCTGCAGATCATCAACGGTGTCTGTTCTTTCAGACTTGCATGTAAGTATTACAAGCCTAGGTTGACACATGACGATAACAATAGCCTCGATTCCTTGTTGTCTCATTCTCACTTTTGTGGGAATCCATGTAACGTCGCGAGTATTGGGTGATGGATTTAGTGGGCTACACTGTAAGTATGTAGAGAGTGTGACATTTCGAAGCATGGGTCAGTGCGGGGAGGGTCCGCATATAACCAAAGTAGTAGAGGCGACCGCTCGTGGAAAGCGGGCTAAGCGTTTTCAAGTTCTAGTCCGCCAAAAATTTTCATTTCTCACTATTGGATATTTGATCTACACCTTAGACAGCTGATGTCAAAATTTCGAAGCAAAGCGAACTCTGGTCGCATGGCACTCCGTTTGAAACAGCTGTACTGTTCAAATATGGGTCGACTTTAATTACACAAATTATCTATTTTTTTTATTCACGGGAAAACGAAACTCAATTCATAATTAAATAGTTATTACGTTCACAATTAATTGTTCACTTGTTATCATCACATCCAATACCAACATTTTATCCATTTCAAATAAGATCTGTTACTTCATGTTACCGAAAGGAGGTGAGTAGTTGTCGATCACATATTTTTTTCTTTTCTTTTTGTTATTCTGCAATAATGTTATTCAGTGCGTCGTATTTACTTGCAACACGACTTGGTTTGTACAATCTTTTTAAAATAGTTGTGTGTGTGGATTTTCTTTAAATGGTACAATAGGAATTCCATGTGCCGTAAAACTCTTCTTTTTGATCGGTTAATCACCCACAGAGGTTCTTTTAAGGAGACGGTCATGTACAGCTTTTAGGAAATGCTGCCGAGCGAAGTCGCTCAAGCCACCAACTGGAGATGTTGTTGTATTCTTATAAAATAATCACACTTTTGGTGTCATCCCTCAATTTAACTGTTCGTGTTGGATTAATATTTTAGTAGCGTTTTTTTTTTTTTGAAAAGATGGTTTTTCCCAAATCCCCTAATGATTGAGGGAATACACTACATATTACACAAGGGTCTATACTGTTTATAAGGTGCTTGATAATGCTACATTGTCTAAGGGACTATCAACTATGCTGCTCTGCAGCAGGCCAGTCCCCTGGTCGGTCGAATCATGTATTTTATTGCATCAGGTAGATGGTCGTGTGAGGATACGCAGTCAGGCAGGCGACCGGATGCTCAAAGCATGCACCGCGTCGGTAAAGAAGGGCAGTGATGTTTTATTGTGTTATGGGATTTGCATGGGACCCGTTGTAGTAATCGACCTACTTTCACTGCTGTGGACGACCTGCAATCCTTCGTGCTTAATATCGGTGATAGCATCTTTCTGGAAGTTAACTGTCAATGTCAAAAAAATGGTTCAAATGACTCTAAGCATTATGGGACTTAAAATCTGAGGTCATCAGTCCCCTAGACCTAAGGACATCACACACATCCATGCCCGAGGCAGGATTCGAACCTGCGACCGTAGCAGAAGCGCCGTTCCGGACTGAAGCGGTTACAGCGGCCGGCTGTCGGTGTCACAAGGGTCGAATCGTACTGCAGTGGTTTGAGGACTGTGGGAGTGAACATGACGGGTGAGCCATCAGAATCGCCCTTGGAACACATTTTGGACGCAGTCAAGCACCCACTCCGCGCCCACACACCATCGGCCCGTAATTTAGAGAAATCGCGTGATTTTTCCGTAGACTTCTGGCGCCACAGGCCTCTGAAAATCTACCAATAACTTGTCGAATCCACGTGACGCACAATCTTTCATACAGCGTTCCAAGCAAGTGGTCGTAATGTTTTGGCTCGTCATTCATTATTTTCAACTACCCGAAAATGTTAAAACCTCATAAACTGGTTCTATAAATTCATTTTTATTATATACAATTTCCGGTTGGAATTTTTTGTTTACACATCATTCTAGTGTTTCAGCATAGTTAAGTTTCAGGCCAGTTGTCAAACGGTGACAATTAGGCCGATCAAATATGTTCCATAACACTGATTAATTATTCGTTTTCCCACATTTAGAATATTAAAACTTCCTCTGGGCTGTCGGGAACAGTTTTAGTGATATCAAATTTCTTGCCTAAATCCTCTTTTAAATCTGAATCTCTCACTGTCTGGTGGAACTATAGTAAAAGCTTTGGCAAAGCAGTATGTATTCCTAGAATCTCAAGGACTGTCTACCGATTTCAGTTAACCTGTATCGAATACTTTCTCAAACTATAAGAATTTCGGACAATATGCCAATTTGACTGCCCCATAACATTGTTCACGACTTGCAAATTGTCCATTTGGCTACGTTCACCATCGGCCCATAATTTAGGGAAATTGCGTGGCTACGTTAACTGCTAGAGACAGCTCGTTCCATTTCTTAAGCTTCTGGTTCTGAGACTTTTTTTATGTTACAGAAAAGACGCTGGTGGGTCAATAGCGTTCTGTGTCTTTATTGTGAGTCAGAATAATTGCATTGACCTTGCTTTGAGAAGTTGTATTTCAGAGCGAACTTTCTGAAAATTAGTTATCAAGTCCCATATGTGCTACTTTTCCTCCACTACGAATCATGTTGTGAAACAACGTCATCTCTTTGAGCCTTTCGTTTCTTCACGCTACCAACGCGTTTATACATCGCATCTGACATTACTTCCAGAATATCATTGCCTTCACAGTTTTATGTTTCTAACTATAAATCCTGTGTAACTTCCTGGAAGATGTGAGTGCCGGACCGAGACTCGAACTCTGGACTTTCGCGTTTCGCGGGCAAGTGCCCTTGCAGGAGAGGTTCTGTAAAGTTTGGAAGGTAGGACACGAGGTACTGGCAGAAGTGAAGCTGTGAGGACAGGGTGTGAGTAGTGCTTGGGTAGCTCAGATGGTAGAGCACTTGCCCGCGAAAGGCAAAGTTCCTGAGTTCGCGTCTCGGTCCGGTACATAGGTTTAATCTGTTAGGAAGTTTCTTATAAGGACACACTCCACTGCAGAGTGGAAATTCTCGTTCTATAAATCCTGTATCTATGTGTTGTAACAGTGGCTTCTTCATTGACGAAGCGTAGTTTACTCCTGACATACTTTTTTGTTTAGTTTTCTTGATACTTTTACTGCTCTCAACTGTTTTCTTAGAATTATGGCCTTCCGTTTAACAGCTGTTCTTTCCTGTACAGTTCTTGTCGTGTGCGCAACTATCCGTGTTAAATAATTGCCCCTTTCGTCTATGTCACTTCAACAAATGGAAACACAAGAAAATACACGCCTGTCTTCGATCAACCGGCTTCAGTTCATTGGTTGTGTACGTAAGTTGTATACCGACGAAGAGATCAGTGGCGGGTTTAAAAATTTTGCGCCCCTAGGCACACCATATTATATGCGCCTCAGCCTCCAAAAATGCATGTTCTAAATAATAACTATTACCCGATCACTTCACAATTGCCGTTTTGGGTGGAAGCGCTGTGAGCAGTTTCCGTACTCTGCTATTCGTTGTTCTGAAGGACGCGTCAGCGGTATAGTCGCGCTCAATCAAAATGTAATATGGTTCCTGAACTGTACTTGGTGTACGGCAGCGGATAAAACTAACTTAAAACTGCTTTGTGTTAACACATTCTTTTGTCGAAAGCCAACAGAAACGAACACAAGGAAAATAGCTTTTCTTTCACGGCCTAAAACTTCAGCAGAGCGTGCAGGAACAATTGACTTTTGTTATACATTCACTTCTAATATGTTGTTCTACACGAAACCGTTGGAAATGAAAATAAAAAAGTTGTGTTACGATCTAAAAATTGAAGCGAACGTGTCATACATTAGAAATTAATACGTACTTTTACAGATATTCGTTCAAAATTAAAATTAAACTCTCGTTTTACGATCCAATAACTTGAATGTGCAGCAGATATAAAAAACACGTTCGGTATTAAAACGTGAATCTATAGGAAAGCGTAAGAAATGAAAATGAAATAGAGATTTCGGTGCACCAACTAATAACTAAATACAGACGAACAAACACAGAACTGGATTTGCTATTACATAATTTTACAGACTAGTGTGGAAAAATCAAATTTCTTTTATAATCTGGTAGTTAAAGTGTAAAGCATTAGGTTCTGTGTAGCTAGATGCTGCATAATAAGTGCACACGATACCTTTAATCCATGTAGGGGCTGAACAGTTTTGTACTGCAGCTACTGCTATCAGCATAGCTCTTTCTAACGGTATTAGCAAAGCTTTTACGTATTTATCTACAAGACTGAACTACGTTATTTATTAACACCTTTTCATCTGAGCGTACTCTCCGATAACGTATATTTCGGCGATAACTATAAAATTCAGCAGACACCAAGAATATCCATCAGTTGTAACATACTACAGTATCAGTACGACTTGACTGTACAACACCGAGCGGCCTGGGTCATTCGGGTATTGTTTAGTAATGTCGGGCGCCTTCGGTCAAGTGTGCACTTAAACGAGGTTTAGTTCCGCGTTCTGCCAACGGCAATTGTAAAATAAACCGGTAATACGTAGTTTGAAAATCCAATGAATGTGATCTAAGTTATAATAAAAATCACTTTATAATCTTTAAAACTAATATGAATAAATAAACAAACTCAACAGTCGGCAAAGTTTGCAATTGGCTTTGACGGCAGAAAACTCGTTGATCATAACTTCATAGCTCAGACGGTTATCAGTTAAGAGGTCGGCTTCGATGTGAAGAATGGACAAGGCATTCAATCTCTCCTCAGATGATGTAGAACGCAGGTACGATTTCAGTCTTTTAAGAGCCGAAAACGAACGTTCTGCTGACCAATTTGTAAGTGCCATACTTTGAAATATTCTAAGAGCAATGTCAAAATTCGGAAACACAGACTGTAATCTATCTTTTCGTAAAAAATTACTCATTTCGACTGGTATACCACTAATCTCACAAGATTTAAAAAGTTCCGCGAAATGCACACATTCACTAGGGAAGGAAGGCTCTAAATCAGTGTCATATGAAGCTTAGACTTTTTCTGTACGTTCAGCGTTACTGGAAACTGTGAAAGAGTTCAACAGTGTTCTGTAGCTTTCCTTCCTCCTTACTAATTCAGCGTACAAGTTGCTGAGTACCGGGAGAAATGTATCGACACTAAATGTTTCCCTTCCAGTCAGAAAATCTTCAGTTTCCGTTTCTTCATCATCATGAAGTTTGCGTTTTCGTGACCTTTTATAGATACATTCATAGTCTATATCAGTCACAATCTCCATGGATTTATTTTCATAATAGTCGAACATGCCACGAATAGATGCAATAAATCCCGCAAATGATTCATATAATTCAATAAATTTCAGATTTACACCATTAAATCTGTGGAGTAGTTCTTTCCAAACTGTCATCATGAATACTGTTTCTAGTCTGCTGACTTAATTCAATAAAGCAGAAGCGTCATTCCGCACAAGGGCTTTTTCAAAGGTATTATTGGCAATATGTGTGAGGGCATTGATAACGCCTTTCCAGTTTTCATATAGACTTACACACGCTTCCTCTCTTGCTGACCAACGTGTCTTTGATAAACATTTTACCGTTTTGCTTCCTGGTTTCATGAAAGAAAGAAGCTTATCCCAGCGAAGTGCAGAATCAGAGAAAAAATTATAAAGGTTTTGCACTACACAGAAAAATGAATGTGATTCCCAACAACAGCTTGCAGCACTAGTGCCAACTAAATTCAAAGAATGTGCTGCACAAGGTACAAAATACGGTTTCCGATTTTGTTCTTTAATGAGGGCCTGCAAATCAGTGTAGGTCCCTGACATATTGCTTGTTCCTAACGTATTGCGGGCCTCTATAGTCAGTAATATCAATGGATTTTGTAAAAAGGACTTTTAGTATGGCCTTAGCTAAGTTTCCGGACTTGTGTCCCGGGTTTGGTAAAAACAGAAGGAAGCATTAAACAGGTTCACCATTCTCGTTCACATATCTTAATATGAAACATAATTGATCAATATGTGAAATGTCCACAGTAGAATCTACTGTTATTGAGATATTTGGCTTGTTTTATTACACTTATGATAATTCTTTTTATTCGTTCAGAAAGAAGCTCTATTATTTCTTCAGTTTGTTGAAGAAAGATAACTTGTATGTCCCTGCCCTGGATTTCCATATCGTGCAATGTGCCGTGCGAGAAAAGGATCAAACTTGGCTATAAGTTCAAGAGACATCATAAATTGACTATTATGTAATGAATGGAATCTTTCATTGTGTCCACGTAGGGAAGCCCACGACTTGTTAGCTTATTCACTAGTGCAAACATCCTGTTCAACACATTGCGCCAGTACATTTTTTCTGTCTCATCATGACTCGGAATGGTTACCTATTGCTCCAAGATATTTGTTTCTTGTTAAGAGTGATAGCTCAGAATTTTTGTGCTCAAGTGAATTCTCATGATGAGATAAAATATTAGAAATATTTTTCCAATCTGCAATACCATTAGTAGCAATCGCGGCCTTACCTCCGAAGAATTTACATGGTGCACAAAAACACCGGTGCTACAAGAGTATTCTAGAAAATCGCGCAAAGCTGATTAACCATTTAAAAGTTTACGGTAAAATACATTTTTGTTCAAATATTTGGTTTTATCGCCTAGTGATATTCCTGAACTAGAAAAATCACCGTTACAATTTTGATTAATGCCACGTTGTAAGAGAATATCGATTGTTGATTCATTGACACACCATTCTGCAGGATCATCACTAACGAGGTTATTTCTTTTTGTAATGCCTGACTCGACACTTAGTTTTTCATGATTCTCGAAACCAGGAAAATTTGCTTGTCTTCATTTTTAACTTGTAACTAAGTAAATAAATAAACTAAGTAAATAAACAAAAAAATTTTAAACTGTTGTGAATTGTATTTCACACATTATTAGATATTATGCTTATGTTCTTTTCGTATAAACATGTGTTTTAAAATGTAAGACATTCACAGTAATAACATATTTTATTAAATGGGTGTCATTACATCAAAGCTCAGATTTTGAAGACCACAGAGCTTTCACATTAATTACAGTAATGGAGGGTTGACTTGATACTTGCCCGTAATTTCTACAAGAAATTTAATTAGAGTCGGGTTTTACATACTGAGGCCCACACATGTTACAGTATTTAAGAAACTGTTGGTTAGTTTATCAAAGCTTTTCAGGGGGTCCCGGTATTTTCACAGGGAAAATATGGTAGGGTTAAGTAGAAGCCGACAACATTCTCGGACAGCTTACTTCAAAATAATTTGAACAGTCATGAAGATGATACCAGACAGAAAACCAGTGTTAAATTTCCATTCAGTCACCGAGCAAACTATGTATATTTCCAAGCTTGTATTGTCGAAATTCGTTCTTAAGACTTATTTAAACTTGGAAGTTGTTTAACAGTATTAAAAATTTTTGTGCTTTGTAAGCGCAGTTATTTTAAAACGTAAAAGGTTAAAATGAGTACAGAGCAAAAAATGCCGCCACCCCTAAAATACCCACCCCTAGGCCCGAGCCTAGTGGGCCTACATGTAAATCCGCCACTGGAGGAGATATAAATGCTACTGATATATGGACATTGTAAGCAGAGCAGTAACTGCGATATTTTTTCTTTACAGGATTTAGTTTCGTGGCACTTGTAAACGATATATTTGTACAGTAAAGAGAGTCCTTGATTAAAAACTGCACCATCAATATGATTTCTTTTATGGTTGAAGATAAGCGTAATGCTACTTGGTCGAGAGAGAGAGAGAGGGAGAGAGAGAGAGAGAGAGAGAGAGAACTCTGTAGAGAGCGATTCACTGACAAGATCCACCTTCCCCGCGGATGTTTTCTCGTCTTGTAGTCACGCGTTAGCAGACGGGAAGTTTCAATCCAACGCAAGGCAGTCGTTGTGGAAATCCCAAACACGAAGTAACTTCGCCAAAGTTACTGTACACATTTCTGTTGCAATAATGCAATTTCTGGTATACTAACTGACGTTCTCTAGCGATGAGCAGCACTTCTATGCGATATTTCTTGTTGGACATGCCCCTGTAGTTTCATGAAGCTCCGGTAGGAATGGTGCTATACATAACTTTTAAAATGGCTTCTGTAACTGAGGTGAGTTCCAAGCAGAGAGCTATCATTGAGTTTCTTTTGAAGGAGACCCACAATATCGCAGTTATTCAGAGGCTTCCGCAGAATGTTTACGAAGACCTTGCAGTGAACAAAAGCGCGATGAGTCGTTGGACGCGGCGTCTGTCATTACCGCAACGAGGTCGCGGAAACTTGTCCGATACCCCGCATGCCAGTCGGCCTACACAGTTGTGATCCTTGGGATGTAGGAACGTGCGGACACTCTCATTCGAAGTGATTGACTGATCACAAATGGTTCAAATGGCTCTGAGCACTATGGGACTTAACTGCTGAGGTCATCAGTCTCCTAGAACTTAGAACTGCTTAAACCTAACCAACCTAAGGACATCACACACATGTATGCCCGAGGCAAAAGTATCACAATCAGACACCTGGCTGCTCAGCTGGACGTCTGTTGGTAGTGCTGACACACTTGTCGACCAGTTGGAGATACACAAGGGTATGTGCCCGCTGCATCCCTCGCTGTGTAGCAGAAGACCATAAAGAGCTTCCATATATTTGACCCAAGGGAAGCAATACGTGCCAACGTCGACCAGTAGGATACAATGCTGTCGCATTGAAAAGAAGTTGTGTTGAGAAATAGGGTTTTGTAGCAGAAAGAGTTTGTAATAATAAGGGATACTGGAATCCTGAATAAATCTGACCTGTTTCAGAAAAAAAAGTGTAACATTGTTTACTGAAGATCCCTAATAATTCCTCATACAGAAAATATGAACTCTGGTGTATAAATAAAACCGGCACATCGACTTCACCTTATCAGTGTCACGAACGTAGCGAAACGATGTCGTCTGTACTCCAAAAATTCTGTATGCTACAAGCAGTTTAATTGAATTTTGTCTTATTTTATCATTTGCATTTACACTGTGTTATAAATCATGAGGGGGACACCTTCGATAAGTCAAATGATACTTCAGAATGTGAACCACAATATGTTACATTAAGCCGATTGAGTAAACGACACAGAAAACCACAGTTTAGTTACCGTTGGGCAGTACTTATGACACAATATTGTACGCTACATAGAAAAATATACATCATAGACGTTGTCATACTTGATTACTGTTAGAATACTAGTATGTGACTTTTGGTATGCATATACGACTATCATGCCACATACACGCTATCTTTTACAAAGAAAAATAGCAGTTCATTATTAAAGATTAGATTAGATTAGTACGTGTTCCATAGATCATGAATACGACACTTCGTAAGGATGTGGAAAGTGTCAGGTTAATAAAAGGTGTCTATACAAGATAATACATTACACAAAATATTACATGACACTTAATATTTTTAATTTTTTTGTGGGGGTTGGGGAAACTACCCACTTACTATATCGAAAACTTCATCTAATTAGTAGAAGGAGTTGCCATTAATAAATTCTTTTAATTTCCTTTTAAATGCTATATGGCTATCCGTCAGGCTTTTGATGCTATTAGGTAAGTGACCAAAGACTTTTGTGGCAGCATAATTTACCCCCTTCTGAGCCAAAGTTAGATTTAACCTTGAGTAGTGAAGATAATCTTTTCTCCCAGTGTTGTAGCCATGTACACTGCTATAACTTTATAACTTTTGAATTCGTTCGGGTTATTAATAATAAATTTCATAACTGAATATATATATATATATATATATATATATATATATATATATATATATATATATAGTGAGGCTACAGTGAAGGTCTCTAGCTCTTTAAATAAGTGTCTATGGGATGATATGGGATGAGCTCCAGCAATTATTCTGATTACACGCTTTTGTGAAATGAACACTCTTTCACTCAATGAAGAGTTACCCCAGAATATGATGCCACACGGAAGCAGAGAATGAAAATAGGCGTGGTAAGCTAATTTACTCAGATGTATATCGCCAAAATCTGCAATGACCCTAATAGCATAAGTAGCTGAACCCAAACGTTTCAGCAGATCGTCAGTGTGTTTTTTTCCAGTTCAACCCCTGATCAATGCATACACCTAGAAATTTTGAATATTCTAACTTAGCTACCGATTTCTGATCGAAGTCTATATTTATTAATGGTGTCATTCCATTTACTGTGTGGAACTGAATATACTGTGTTTTGTCAAAGTTTCATGAGAGCCGATTTGCAGAGAACCACTTAATGATTTTCTGAAAAACATCGTTTACAAATTCACCAGTTAATTCTTGTCTGTTGGGTGTGATAGCTATACTTGTATCATCGGCAAACAGTACCAGATTTGCATCTTCGTGAATACTGAATGGCAAGTCATTAATATATATTAAGAACAATAGAGGACCCAAGACCGAACCTTGCGGCAACCCATTCTTGATTGTTCCCCAGTTTGAGAAATCACCAGCAAGCCGCGCGGAGTAGTAGCGCGGTTTGAGGCTCCATATCAAAGACTACCTGGCCCCTCCAGCCAGAGGTTCGAGTCCTCCCTCGGGCAGTGTGTTGTACTTAGCGTAAGTTAGTTTAAGTAGTGTGTAAGTCTAGGGACCGATGACCTCAGCAGTTTGGTCCCTTAGGAATTCACACACATTTGAACATTTTCTTAAAGTAAATAGATTTAACATACAGTATTGCTTAAATTATTAGCAGTTATAATTTGCCGTTAAATCATAAGCAGTGTTTGCATAATTAATTCTGGTCTTCGTATCCCAGTGGATAAGGACATTGCTACAGTGCTAACATCGGTTCCCGTCAGATCACCGAAGTTAAGCGCTGTCAGACTTGGCTAGCATTTGGATGGGTCACCGTATGGGTCTGCCGAATGCTGTTGGCAAGCGGGGTGCACTCAGCCCTAGAGGCCAGTTGAGGAGCGGCACCGCGCTCGAAAACTGGCAATGGGAGAGCGGTGTTCTGACTACTTGCCCCCGCGTATCCGCATCCAGTGACGCCTAATGTCTGAGGATGACACGGCTGCCGGTCGGTACCGTTGGCTCTTCAAGGCTTTATCAGGTGGCGTTTCTTTGTTTTAAAGTGCCCAAGTAGCGAGGTCAGTTACAAATTACACTCCTGGAAATGGAAAAAAGAACACATTGACACCGGTGTGTCAGACCCACCATACTTGCTACGGACACTGCGAGAGGGCTGTACAAGCAATGATCACACGCACGGCACAGCGGACACACCAGGAACCGCGGTGTTGGCCGTCGAATGGCGCTAGCTGCGCAGCATTTGTGCACCGCCGCCGTCAGTGTCAGCCAGTTTGCCGTGGCATACGGAGCTCCATCGCAGTCTTTAACACTGGTAGCATGCCGCGACAGCGTGGACGTGAACCGTATGGGCAGTTGACGGACTTTGAGCGAGGGCGTATAGTGGGCATGCGGGAGGCCGGGTGGACGTACCGCCGAATTGCTCAACACGTGGGGCGTGAGGTCTCCACAGTACATCGATGTTGTCGCCAGTGGTCGGCGGAAGGTGCACGTGCCCGTCGACCTGGGACCGGACCGCAGCGACGCACGGATGCACGCCAAGACCGTAGGATCCTACGCAGTGCCGTAGGGGACCGCACCGCCACTTCCCAGCAAATTAGGGACACTGTTGCTCCTGGGGTATCGGCGAGGACCATTCGCAACCGTCTCCATGAAGCTGGGCTACGGTCCCGCACACCGTTAGGCCGTCTTCCGCTCACGCCCCAACATCGTGCAGCCCGCCTCCAGTGGTGTCGCGACAGGCGTGAATGGAGGGACGAATGGAGACGTGTCGTCTTCAGCGATGAGAGTCGCTTCTGCCTTGGTGCCAATGATGGTCGTATGCGTGTTTGGCGCCGTGCAGGTGAGCGCCACAATCAGGACTGCATACGACCGAGGCACACAGGGCCAACACACGGCATCATGGTGTGGGGAGCGATCTCCTACACTGGCCGTACACCACTGGTGATCGTCGAGGGGACACTGAATAGTGCACGGTACATCCAAACCGTCATCGAACCCATCGTTCTACCATTCCTAGACCGGCAAGGGAACTTGCTGTTCCAACAGGACAATGCACGTCCGCATGTATCCCGTGCCACCCAACGTGCTCTAGAAGGTGTAAGTCAACTACCCTGGCCAGCAAGATCTCCGGATCTGTCCCCCATTGAGCATGTTTGGGACTGGATGAAGCGTCGTCTCACGCGGTCTGCACGTCCAGCACGAACGCTGGTCCAACTGAGGCGCCAGGTGGAAATGGCATGGCAAGCCGTTCCACAGGACTACATCCAGCATCTCTACGATCGTCTCCATGGGAGAATAGCAGCCTGCATTGCTGCGAAAGGTGGATATACACTGTACTAGTGCCGACATTGTGCATGCTCTATTGCCTGTGTCTATGTGCCTGTGGTTCTGTCAGTGTGATCATGTGATGTATCTGACCCCAGGAATGTGTCAATAAAGTTTCCCCTTCCTGGGACAATGAATTCACGGTGTTCTTATTTCAATTTCCAGGAGTGTATAACATCACTACATCAAGACAATTCATAATAATCTACTGAATGTGCAGATAAGAGAAAGTAGTAGCATTATTTGGATTTTAAGGAAATTGTACGTCATTTTCGCTAGCTAGTACTTCTGTTTATTACTCACGCAAAGAGGTACAAAAATTATCAGCGCACTGAGGCGCTTACTTTGCATATCCGAGTATCAATTAGCCTGTAGTAATAAGTGCATTAGAAATATGTAGCTTTGCAATGGTGGCACGACAAGCCACGGGAAGGGGTGTGGGAAGCACCTACAAATAGTTGCACACTGGTGAGGAGGGATTTTTGCAGCCATCAGTTTTTGGCGGTAGGTCTGTCCGTTTCGCGAAGTGACCTCAGGTTCAGAAATGCTGTGATGGTTTGTCATCGACGAGTTTGGAAGTGGTGTATGCGAGTGATCCACCCTGGTCACGGGCTGTCGCACTTAGCGGTGGTTTCTGAAAACAACTTCCTAATATGTAGACCAATTTTCAGAAGAGCAGCCGGACACACTATTGGTGTGGGGGTTCGAAGTAATCTACCTGGGGTAACCAGTCTCATTACTTTTAGTACATATCAGGGGACTCGTATGTGGATTACTGAATGCAGAGTGCTATTTTCAGTAGACTTCCTGCTGTTCACAGGTTCGCAACTAACATGATTACAAGAAAGAACTCATTCTGATCAGTGCCCTGCATATAGTAAAACAACATTTGCTTGGTGCATTTTTTATGTTACCTCTGGACGAAAAGTTATTTCTGGAGAGTCAAGATAAGTAGGACAACCTGTATAACGGTTTTTTTGCTACGTGAGAGTAAAAATCTTTTTTCTTCAAACCCGTTTGTATTTTAACAAACTCAGACTTGCTTCTGGAGGAGTAAGCTATAATAAATTGCTTTTAGGTGGAAGGTTTAAGATACGAGGCTAATCAGAACATTTTCCAGGCGACAGCTAAGTCACCAGGGAAAGTTCGGTGCCTTGATGTTGTCTCGAGTTTGTAAATCTCGCTAATTGGGTTCTTATGAATTTATTATCGTTCTCTCAGAGGTAGTGAAAAACCAGCTATGAATCAGAGACGAAACATTAAAAGGCCAAACTTGTTTTCAAATGAAACCAATATAATTCCTGAAGCAGCCGTGCTAGTGAGATATTAACAACACATTATCGCCAGTCGCAAATGCAGTGACTCAGTATCCGACGCTTCATCCATTTGTAATTTAGTTAATTACAGTAATATTCAGGATACAGTTATCTGTCACCGATGATATTTTTAAGCAATACGGGTGCTTTCATGAAGCTTTGCTGGGACATTAATACTGCCAGCAGTAAAGAAAACTTTTTCTGTATGGGGTACTCAAAGCAGTGCAATGCAGCCAATGCCTCCACTGTGAATTTTCTGAGAAATTTAGGGCACATGAAATGCACGTTACCGACTATTGTCATATATTTTGGTATCGGAAACGGTATTACGTTGAACCCACGTATACTCAGTACTCACACAGAAGACACAGTGAGGGAAGTAGAGAACAGATATGACATTTATTTGTGACGAAACGAAAGTCAGCAGCGTTCGGTGTGCTGGTAACATAGCAGTGATCACCGAAAGGGAACAAGAGATGAGTCGGATGCTCGATGAAACAGGACGCTCACCAGCTGAAGCCTGTAACAAAAATAGAGAAGCAAGTCAAAACTAAAATAATCGTGGACGTAGCAAATGGGCGCGGTGGCAAATTTTGTTACGATGCTCTTGAAGAGGTAGGTGAATTTTGCTGTCCCAGAAATAGTGCGGATAACAGTACTACTTCTACTACTCCGTCCAAACATGGTATGGAAGGGCCAACGGAACCGACTGGCCGCCGTGTTATCCTCACAGCCCAGGGGCGTCACTGAATGCGGATACGGAGGGGCATTTGGTCAGCACACCGCTCTTCGGGCCGACGTCAGTTTTCGTGATCGGAGCCGCTACTTCTCAGTCAATTAGGTCCTCAATTTGCCTCAGAAGGTCTGAGTTCACCTCGCTTGCCAACAGCGCTCGGCAGACCGGACGGTCACCCATCCAAGTGCTAGCCCAGCCTGACAGCGCTTAAATTCGGTGATCTGGCGGGGACCGGTGTTACCACTGCGGGAAGGCAGTTGGCGTGGATAACAGTACCAACACGTTTTTTGTTTACTGATACGTTATACAGCGCAGCATTCGCTACGTGGTCTGGGTAACGCATTATGTGGAAATGCAAATTACAGAAAAAAAACTGCTGTATTGTAAAGGAAGTCGATAAAAACATATTATACTGATGATCTAAATGTATTACACAAGCTGAAGATGAGTGAAAGCCAGAAAGCGACATTCCATAAAAATAAGTGTCTGGTCGCTATATTTATTCAAGCAAGATTACATTGAACGGAAGAGAGTAGTTTGGCTGTTATTGAAAAGATGCAAGAAAATAATCGCAGAGATCAGCCTCCTGTATACAAGTATAAGGTAAATCGCCGATTACGTAGGATGGTAGGATGGAGAATTCTCGTTGAAATGAAGGTGCTAAACAGCAATCGATGCGACTGAAGAACTGGAATCTTAAAGTTTATAACTGGAACAACACAGCGTGTAATTTCAGATTCTCCTGCAAATACCTTTTCTTTGTGGATTCTATTTTATATTTCTTCGAGACGCAGTTGACGAGAGCTGCGCATGTAACATCCACTGATGCCATCAAACTTCGCTGCCAAGTAAAACCGAACTGTGTGCCCAGTCGTAAGATTCAGTGTGACTTCTACCCTGCCTGACGTGAAATTCAAAGGAGTAATTAATTCTATATATCAGGATGAGGGCCGTACAGTTTACACACACACATACACACACACACACACACACCTCTTTTTTCTTTTTTCAATCGCCAGTCATCTGACTGCTACGATGCGGACCGCTACGGATTTCTATCCTCAGCCACCCTCATTATCCTCAGCCACCCTCATTACGTCCTCAATGTTTTCTTGAATGTATTACGATTTGTCTTCCCCTACGCTTTTATCCTCTACGGCACCCACTGGTAGCATGGAAGTTATTCCCTGAAGTCTTAACTGGTGTCTAGTCATCCCGTTCCCTACTCCTGTCGGTCTCATCTATATGTTCGCCTCCTCACAGATTCCACGGAGAGGTTCCTCATTCCTTACTTTATCAGTCCACCTAATTTTCAATATTCTTGTGTAGCGTCGCATCTCGAATGCTTTGACGCTATTCTGTCCTGGTATTCTCAAAGTCCATGAGTCACTACCACACAATGCTGTACTCCAAACGTACACTCTCAAATATTTCTTCCTCAAGCCGACCGTGGTGGCCAAGCGGTTAAAGGCGCTACAGTCTGGAACCGCGCGACCGCTGCGGTCGCAGGTTCGAATCCTGCCTCGGGCATGGATGTGTGTGATGTCCTTAGGTTAGTTAGGTTTAATTAGTTCTAAGTTCTAGGCGACTGATGACCTTAGAAGTTAAGTCGCATAGTGCTCAGAGCCAGAGTCTTCCTCAAACTAAGGCCTATGTCTGATAATGGAAGATTTTATTCAGCCGGGACTTCTCTATTTTCCTGTGCACGTCTGCTTTTTATGTCATCCTTTCATCGTCCGTTATAAGTTATTTTGCTTAACTTCGTCAACTTCCTCAACACTAATTTTGGTATTAAGCCTCTCGCTATTCTCATTTCTGCTACTTCTTTACTTTCGGCTTTCTTCGCTTTACTCTCAAGCCATTTTGTATTCTCTACTCATTAGACTCTTCATTCTATTAAACAGATTCCTTAATGCTTCTTCACCTTCACTGATGACAACAATACCATCAGCGAAACTTGTCATTATATCCTTTCACCATAATCTCACTCTTGAACCTGTCCTTTATTTCTGTCATTGTCTCTTCCATATATACAGACTGGGTTTTTTTACCTCGAGACAACGAAATATTTCAAGAACTACTCATCGGATTAAGAAGCAGAAAAATACCTGTTTAGTATTTTTTTAAATGCTATCCAGTGATACCCATCCCTAGGGCATTGGGCGGGGGAGAACTTTGAAATCTTAAGTAGGAACACGACATTTTTTATTGTACAATCGGTTTCAACGGAAAAATTACGTAATTTTTCTATGTAATACTTTTGGCGTTGCGAGATAGATAGCGCTCTTACCGAAAAATAACAGGATTAAATTCCAAAGCGATATTACCTCAAGAAAAGTGCTTTGGATAAAAAGCATAGAAACAGATGTGTCTGGCAAACTATTAAGCGTTTTGCAGTTTTCGTCGTGTAGCTATTTTGAGCCATTCATTCATCCATTCATTCATTATTTCATTTAAGCTCATGGTGTGCATGTCGTCCTTCATTTCTTAAATACGTTCCTTTATAACCTGAGTGCGTTATTAGTTAGAATGTAGACTATTTCGATAGACTAGAAAACTAAGATGGTATACATTTATGGAAAAAGTGGCAGGAATGCCGTTAAAGCTACACCACTTTATGCTCAGTGTAGTCCAAACACGGTGCGACCTCGCGTTTCTTTTGACGGGTAATTCGACCAGTTCAGCCCCAAAAAGTAATCGTCGAAAAACTGTTGCTGGCGACAGTAAATAAATTGCTATAGTAGCTGCAATGAATCATAACCTCCACGTTAGCACTCAGCAATTAAATCCCTGACAAAATAATGACATTTGCTCCCCTCTGTGACTGACACTCAGTATCTAGTGGCACAAAATCTCGACCCTCTGCAGTACCCACAAACTGTTATCCAAATTAAACTCGTATACCAGCCTCTGACTAAACAGAAACTCTGGTTTGAATTATAACTGGTCTGAATACAACTTGTCTTTATATTAAATTCGCATCTGAACTAAAGCAATTATCTGGCCCTAATCAAAATTTCCACTCATATGCGATTGCAGTCTTTCTCGGCGTATTGCACTGATGATTTCTTCTCGGGTTATCAGCCGAGTGGTGTGTACGAAACTAATTGAAACGCTGCGACAAGACGACCCCACCACTCGGCTGATAACCCGAGAAGAATGCATCAACAAAATTTCCACTTACCTCGATTCTTGAGAAAGCTGTGACAGAGATTTCTCGAAAGCGCAACGGCAAACAGCAAGCAGGGAGCGGCTAAGCTAGATTTCTGCATGTAAATAATGTTTCCAAACAGTATTCATACCACATGGTGCAATGTGTTAATGCGTAATGATAAACCTTCAAATTTTGGGATGGAAAGAGTAACTATTCCTATGAAATGATATTCCAAGACAAAGATTTTAGAATAAAGTAGACAGAGTAAAACTTAACGTGAACTTCACACATAACAGTGGGTTGAAAACGGCGTAATAAGTTGATATGCTAATGCACGACTCAGTGAAATAGGGTGGTCTTTAAGCTCTGAGCAAGTGAAGAAAGCTATCTAGCTGACAATCACTCCAACAAACTAGCTGCGCAGTGCTGTAGTCTTACCTCAAACTTTTTTTTTCACAAACAAAAGTTGTTGAAAATATATGTTCCTGTCGCCTTTCAGTATATACATCATATTCATCCCTGCTGTCCTTTACAGTGAATCTTTCTTCGTCTAACAGATGCCATCACAAGTCAACACAGCACTACTAAATAGCTGCCACACTTCAACTAAGAATTACCACACTGCCAGAGGCACAGACTGTGTCACAACAGTCGAAAGATTGATGATGATGATAATTATTGGTTTGTGGGGCGCTCAACTGTGCGGTCATGAGCCCCCGTACAAAGTCCCAATTTTTACGCAGTCCAATTTCTTTTCACAATCCAATCTAGTCACTGTTACAAATGATGATGATGATGAAATGATGACAACACAAACACCCAGTCCCCGGGCAGAGAAAATTCCCAACCTGGCTGGGAATCGAACCCGGGACTCTGTGATCCAGAAGCAGCACCGCTAGCCCCTAGACCACGAGCTGCGGACAAGACCAAAGATTGTTTCACAGTAACGTAACTTGCTCTCCCTCACGTGCATGTCGATGACTTACGAAAACCAAAATGAAATGCCCACCTTACATCCTTAATTTGAGAAAAAAATACCGGAGCATGTATGTGTGTTCTTTTGCCCCTCATGCCTTGCAGAGAAACAGACCAGTACACGCAAATATCAACTGAAATCTCATTTTAAAATTTTGTATCTTAAAATGAGAATAAATTCTCGGATCGCAAGGTGCTATGGATGAAAAAAGGTACCTGGTGTAATGTTTTATTATTCAAATCATGAATCACACAGATGCAGGCTTTCTGAAATTATCGATTACTATGTATAAGCTAACTGAATAATGTATAATTGTCTTTTACACATTATTAAGTCAACTTTTCCAGGTTACGTGCAAACATAAGAGTACCATACGTTACGTAAAGGCGATATAAGGTAGTGCCTTTGTTAAGAAAAAATGGTCTCAGACTGGGGATGACGGAGGCTCATACTCTGTGCAGTTATCTTTTAGTTTTCCATTGTTTACCTGCATCATTTCGGTTACATGCCGTCATCGTTCATTCAGCAAGGCCACGGCTGACGACCTGCCCTATCGTAATCGAACCCTTGCTTTTTCGTATATCCCTGTACATGACATGTTTTCATAATATTACGCTAGCGGATCCAGTACCATTGTAAATTAGAATTTATGATACTGATTACTGATGCAGATACTGAGATGTTTGGATATCATCTTCAATACTGTACTCTCTCCTGTCGGTGACTGCGTTTTGAACTGACCATCCAGGCTTACGTAACACCTTGAGTTAGCTTACTTTCCATGGACTTTTTTCTGTTTTCAGTACCGCTACTCCATATTTATCCTTCCTTCTCTGAATGTCCTTTCTGTTTTATTTCCCTGCATTTGCCGTATTGTAAATCGAAGATCTCAGTTCTAAGAGAGTTTCTATCTACGAGAGTTGCCCAGAAATTAATGCACCGCATTTTTTTTCTCAGCCGAAAGCAATTCCACGAATGCGAAACGTTACGTATGTATTATTTGAAGTCTCCTGTGTGAGCGCGCCATGTTTCCGTCACTTCCGACACATAGCGTAGCTGCAGGACAGTTTCAAAATGGCGTCTGTAGGTGATGTACGTCACAACCAACGTACCGTCACTGAATTTCTCACTGCAAAGAAAGAAACTGTGGGGAATATTCGCAAACCGTTGAGCAAAGTCTAAGGAGCACCTGCTGTCGACAGAAGTACAGTTAGTCTCTGGGCACGGAGGGTGAGGTCATCAGAAGGCTGTTCGGCGGAGCTCCACGATATGCAGCGGTCGGGGAGACCATGCACACATGACCTAGCCCCCTTGGACTTCCACTTGTTTGGGCCATTAAGGGATGTCACTCGTGAAAGACGTTTTGAGGACGATGAGGAGGTGATTCACACAGGGAAGCACTGGCTCCGTCACCAGGACAGGTATTGGTACCAAAAATGGTTCAAATGGCTCTGAGCACTATGGGACTTAACTTCTGAGGTCATCAGTCCCCTAGAACTTAGAACTACTTAAACCTAACTAAGCTAAGGACATCACACATATTCATGCCCGAGGCAGGATTCGAAGCTGCGACCGTAGCGGTCGCGCGGTTCCAGACTGTAGCGCCTAGAACCACTCGGCCACTCCGGCCGGCAGTATTGGTACCGACATGGCATACGCGTCCTTCTTTCGCGCTGGAGGAAGGCCATAGAACGGGATGGAGATTACGTGGAAAAAATTGGGTGTGTAGAGAAAACAGTTCCTTCCTATGTGTAATTCTCATTATGTTCAGTAAAGGATTGCTGAAGGAAAAAATGTGGTGCATTACTTTCTGGGCAACCCTCGTATTACTTCTTTGATGTATCGCTCGATTGTGTGATCCCTGCTGTCGTTGATTTCGATTTCTATACATATTCACTGCTTCTCATTTTTGTGATGTAACTGTTATTGTTCTAATGATCCATCTTTAAAGTACCTCCAGTCCATTCAACTTGTTTCCTTCAGCCCAATAATTCTCCCTCTGCTCTCCCTGTTACCGTTTGCTGTGTTCTGTCCATTTCCTTCATGTTCAATGTGTCTTCCTTCCTGCCTTAGTGGTGTTCTACGCTGTGAGTTAGTTCGAAGAGAGGTTCTGTTGCTCATGCACGGTCCAAAGTGACCACCGCCTGTATTGGGCGTCAGTATGCAATAACGAGAAAAGGAGAGTAGCAGCACTAACATTGGAGGGTGTATAAAGCGTGTAGGGGTGATAGGGGCACAGTGCAATCGTCCTCGTAATGCAGAAACGGAGCGATTTATCTGACGTCCGAAAAAGCATGGTTATTGACTTTCGATCCAAGGGTGGAAGCATCTACGAAACGGCTAAGTTTGTAAACTGTTCACATGCCGGTGTGGTTAAAGTAAACCGTGCATGGCAAAACGGCGACACCCAAAAA
The DNA here is from genome assembly GCF_023898315.1 of Schistocerca nitens. NCBI lineage: Eukaryota > Metazoa > Arthropoda > Insecta > Orthoptera > Acrididae > Schistocerca > Schistocerca nitens. The sequence goes on along the minus strand of NC_064620.1, from coordinate 499,602,902 downwards.
CCGTCTAAGAGACAACCGTGGTGCACGATGGGCCACACATGACAATACCCAACGACGGCTGTGGCGATGTGCATGTGCCAACATACATGCAGCTGTTGAGCAACTGACCGCCCAGATGAACCAAGGGGCTACCAACAGCGTCTCCTCAACGACCCTTCAGCGAACGTTGCTGCATGTGGGCCTCTACAGCAGGCCCCTGGTCCATGCACCCATGCTGAGTGCTGTTTATAGGCGGCGAAGACTGAAATTTGCACGCCAGTAAGGCAACTGGACGTCCACCGACTGCTGGCAGTGGCCTTTTCAGATTAACCACATTTATGCTCCACCCGACAGATGGTCGTTAGTATGTACGGCTTGAAAAGTCTGAAAGCAAACACCCAGCAATACTCTCTGGAACGTTGTGATCTGTGGAATATTTTCGTGGCACCTCCTGTGAGACATCGTCGTTCTGGAAGGCACAATGAAGTATGCATCTATCCTTGGCCAACATGTCCTCAGCATGATGGCATCTACCAGCAGTACGAAGCAAATTTGACATACAGTTCGCAGTGTACGTGCGTGGTTTCGAAGAGCACAAGCATGAGTTTACAGTACTTTCCTGGACACCAGACTCCTGAATTTAAACCTAAACGAGAATCTGTTGGTGATGAGGTTCTTCGCGCCTTGGATTCCCAACCGAGAAACGTAGTCCAGCTGGCCACGACACTCGCGTCAGCATGGCACGAAATCCCTGTCGGTACCTTCCAGAAACTCATTGACTCGTAGCGGTTTACGATGTAAATGGTGGTTATTCAGGATTCTGACAAGTAGTCAGCTTATTGTGACCAGACACTGTAATTCGTTGATATTTCTTCCTCATTTGTTCCATATTTGTGCAAACTTCTGTTTTCAGAAATATGCAGCAATATTTTGTTTCGATGGCCTGACTTTTTCTATCGGTGGAATTCGCCACAAAGTAAGTATCTTAACTTAAAAGTTATTTCGGGTGTATTATGTATATTTTGTTACATGTTGTTCCGGTGTAACGACAAGCACGGGCACGAAGATGAAGAACGATACGGCAGAGAGGGCTGTGAGACGACGTCAGCCAACAGCACGCTGGCTAGGACGGCAACACGACAGGAGCGGCCTGTACACGAAGAGAATGAAAGTGACACGCCGCCTACCCTTGGCGCACTAGAAACCCCGTACTAGAACAGAGGACTAGAAGAGCCGTGACTTGTGAACAGTATCATTTACTTGCGTGGAAGTTGTATACGTTGAACGACATTATTTGCATGTCGCCAGTTGCTTTTGACCAGTCTTTGTAAAGACGCCAAGTATTGTCAATCTACTTTATTGTAATGAAAACTATTAATGTGATTTGCTTGAATTGTTGTTTAGCTATCCGAGAGAGCAGCATTCTAGGCACCCTATATTACACGAGTGGGCAGAATACCACACATGTCTTCAATGCTTCTAATATTTCAACCCGTTTTTCTTTTGCAGCCACGCGGGATTAGCCGAGCAGTCTAGGGCGCTGCAGTCATGGACTGTGCGGATGATCCCGGCGGAAGTTCGAGTCCTCCTCCGGGCGTGGGTTTGTGTGTTTGTCCTTAGGATAATTTAGGTTAAGTAGTGTGTAAGCTTAGGGAGTGATGACCTTAGCAGTTAAGTCCCATAAGATTTCACACACATTTGAACATTTTTTTGATTTGCAAATTTTTACTTCTCTAATGAGTCGTCATTGTTGTGTTCTTGTCCACAGCAGTTCAGTGTTAAGTATTCATGGTCATGCAAGCATTCTAATACAGTGTTTTTGTTCTTTATTTTTACATCTACGAGGGGTGTTCCCTGAATAATGCAGCACATCATCTTTTCTGAAAACAGGTTTCTTTTATTAAGGATTCGAACACACACACAATGTTATTCCCCACTCTGTTGGCTACAAAACCCTGTTTCTCAATGCAGTGGTCTTCTGCCACCATACTGAGAGGGCCTATATGACTGTATGGTACCGCTCTACTGATCGACATGGAGCCAAAGTTTGGCCATATCAGCCTAACCTCACCATTATCCACGATTGCCCACACACTGCTTTCCGTGAAATGCTTCTTTCTTAGGGCCAAACTGAGGCTCTGTATGGTCTCTTGTTAGACTGGAAGGAACGTGGTGTGCACGCACCTTTGAGTACGCCTACTGCTGGAGGAGTCTGGCAGCACTATCAAGAGAGACGTCCAGTTGTGCAGCAACATATTTGATTCTGATCTGTCGATCACCTTGAATGACAGTCTCTGGTAATCTATCAAGGAAAGTGAGGAAGCAGCCGGACTTGAAGTACCTGAATAACACTAAAACCAACAGGTGTATTGGATTCCAACACTGATTATCCGACACATGCAACCAGTTTAGATGCCAAAAAGCCATCCGCATTATTCGTTGTTCATACTGGAGTACATGCTTAGTAATGTTTCCGTTTTAAAACTCCGTTGGTCTCTATCATTGCGACTGCGGTTGGCAGCTTACGCTTGAGGCCTCAATATGACGCTCTTTGGCGTTGAAATTAGAAGCACATGTTGAAAAAACAACTTTGGACTCCAATACGACTATTGGTTTTAACTATCGTTATTCAAGCACTTAGAATGAGAGTGTCCGCACGTTCAAACATTGCAGAAGTCATAGCTATGTGCGGCCTATCGGCACGTGGGCGATTGTAGACACTTGCGCGACCTTGCTGCGAAGATGACAGACGTCTCGCCCACGACTCACCGTAATTTTGTTCACTACGATAGCTCCGTAGACATTCCACCAGCACATATGAATATCTGCGATGCCCTGATTTTCCGCCAAAAGACACTCACTGACAGCACTCTGCTTACAAGGGAACCTCCCCATCGCACCCCCCTCAGATTTAGTTATAAGTTGGCACAGTGGATAGGCCTTGAAAAACTGAACACAGATCAATCGAGAAAACAGGAAGAAGTTGTGTGGAACTATGGAAAAAATTAGTAAAATATACAAACTGAGTAGTCCATGCGCAAGATAGGCAACATCAAGGAGAATGTAATCTCAGGAGCGCCGTGGTCCCGTGGTTAGCATGAGTAACTGCGGTGCGAGAGGTCCTTGGCTCAAGTATTCCCTCGAGTGAAAACTTTACTTTCTTTATTTTCGCAAAGTTGTGATCTGTCCGTTCGTTCATTGACGTCACTGTTCACTGTAATAAGTTTAGTGGCTGTGTTTTGCGACCGCACCGCAAAACCGTGCGATTAGTAGACGAAAGGGCGTGCCTCTCCAGTGGGAACCGAAAACATTTGATCGCAAGGTCATAGGTCAACCGAGTCCTCCACAGGAAAACACGTCTGATATATTCTATGCGACACTGGTGACGGCATGTGCGTCACATGACAGGAATATGTTGTCGACCCACGTAACTTGTAACTTAGCGAATGGGTAAAAAGATTCTTCTGCCTTGCCCGATTTAGGTTTTCTTGTGAATGTGATAATCACTCCCAAAAAAGTGATGAAAACATAAGAGTTTGACACATAAACTGAAAATAAAAAAACAAATTTTTCACTCGAGGGAAGACTTGAACATAGGATCTCTTGTTCCGTTGCTGCTCTCGCTAACCACGGGACCACGGCGCTCCTAGACATTCGTTAGCCTTGATGTTGCATATCTTCGCATGGACTACTCAGTTTGTATATTTTACGAGTTTTTTTCATAGCTCCACACAACTCCTTCCTGTTTTCTCGATTGATCTGTGTTCAGTTTTTCAAGGCCTATCCACTGTGCCAACTTATAACTAAATCTGAGGAGGGTGCGATGGGGAGGTTCCCTTGTTAGAACACACCTCCATAAGTAATGACATTTTGAAGGCTACGTGGAGCGCCGCCACCTATCGGAAATTCATGAAACTATAAGGGCTGAAGCGGAAATATTCCACGATTATTATTATTATTATTATTATTATTATTATTATTATTATTCTCTTGTCAGGAACATTCATAAAATAGAATATATTCAATTATTGACAGATCAACACAGTTTATATAATCTTTGACTACATTCTGTCCACTTCCAGAGCATTTTCCGTTTCCCGGTAAAGGTCATCTTCTGTGCATGTGGCTGGACAAAGTCGACACCAGTGCATGTGTTGAACAGTCTGTTCTTCCCCGCAGTCACATTGGGTTTTGTTTTCTTCAGTGTATCCTCGTTTTGCCAGGTTAGCCCGTGATCTGCTCACTCCTTACCTCGGCCTAATCAAGGACTTTCAGACTGGCCATTTCTCACCATGACCAAGGGGTAAAGACGTCCATAGCTGCAGCCTGGCTTCTTCATGAAAGGAGCTCCCCGAAAACAGAGATTGAGAAAAGCAAACGGGCGTGTCCAGGGCGTCAAGAAATGTCAGCTGATCATGTCACACCAGAAACGTCCACATATTCCACCATGTCCCACAATAAATATTGCAATTTTTGAAGCGAAAAAGGTCGAGAAAAAAATATTCTGGATTACTTACTGAACTCCCTTCACATATCTACAGACCTACTCCACAAGCACGAACAGTACCTAGTAACACTCCTAGTCATTGCCTTTCCTGTTCCACTCACAAACGGACAATTTTAGTATTATTTCCTTCCTTTTTTTTTTAACTATGTTGAAGTTCACTATATTACACTACTGACCACTACAATTGCTACACCTAGATGAAATGCAGATGAGACACGGGTATTGATTGGACAAATATATTTTACTAGAACTGACACGTGTTTACATTTTCACGCAATTTGGGTGCATAGATCCTGAGAAATCAGCACCCAGGACAACCACATCTGGCCGTAATAACGACCTTCATACGCCTGGAGACTGAGACAAACAGAGCTTGGATGGCGTGTACAGGTACAGCTGTCCATGCAGCTTCAACACGATACCACAGCTCATCAAGAGACTGACGTATTGTGACGAGCCAGTTGCTCGGACACCATTGACCAGACGTTTTCAATTGGTGAGAGATCTGGAGAATATGCCGGCCACGGCAGCAGGCGAACATTTTCTGTATCCAGAAAGGCCCGTGGAGGACCAGGAACATGCGGTGGTGCATTATCCTGCTGAAATGTAGGGTTTCGCAGGGATCGAATGAAGGGTAGAGTGACGGGTCGTAACACATCTGAAATATAACGTCCACTGTTTAAAGTGCCGTCAATGCGAACAAGAGGTGACCGTGACGTGTAACCAATGGCACCCCATATCATGGCGCCGGGTGATACGCCAGTATGGCGACGAATAAACGCTTCCAATGTGCGTTCACCGCTATGTCGCCAAACACGGATGCGACCATCATGATGCTGTAAAAAGAACCTGGATTCATCCAAAAAATGACGTTTTGCCATTCGTGCACCCAGGTTCGTCGTCGAGTACACCATCGCAGGCGCTCCTGTCTGTGATGCAGCGTCAAGAGTAACCGCAACCACGGTCTCCGAGCTGATAGTCGATGCTACTGCAAACGTCATCGAACTGTTCGTGCAGATGGTTATTGTCTTGCAAACGTCCCCATTTGTTGACTCGGGGATCGAGACGTGGCTGCACGATGCGTTACAGCCATGCGGATAAGATGCCTGTCATCTCGCCTGCTAGTGATACGAGGCCGTTGGGATCCAGCACGGCGTTCCGTATTACCCTCCTGAGCCCACCGATTCCACAGTCTGCTAACAATCATAGGATCTCGACCAACGCGAGCAGCAATGTCGCGATACCACAAACCGCAATCGCTATAGTCTACAATCCGACCTTTATCACAGTGGGAAACGTGATGGTACGCATTTCTCCTCCTTACACGAGGCATCACAACAACGTTTCAGCGGGGAACGCCGGTCAACAGCTGTTTGTGTATGAGGAATCGGTTGGAAACTTTCCTCGTGTCAGCACGTTGCAGGTGTCGTCACTGGCGCCAACCTTGTGTGAATGCTCTGAAAAGCTAATCGTTTGCATATCACAGCATCTTCTTCCCGTCCGTTAAATTTCGTGTCTGTAGCACGTCATCTTCGTGGTGTAGCAATTTTAATAGCCAGTAGTGTACATACTCGACAAGCAACCATACGGTGTACGACGAACAGTACCTAGTACCACTCCTAGTTATTGCCTTTCCTATTCCACTCATAAACGAACTATTTCTGTATTTTCCTTTCTTTTATAATATGTTGAAGTTCAGTATAGGAGCAGCGTTCGTAAACGCAGAGCTACATCGAATACTACGTTATATGAGAGACCAACTTCGACCAGCAGCTGTGTCCCGTACAGGAAAGAAACACCCTGACGGGCGCCGGCAGCTGCGCCTGACAGACACGCACGGTGGATACGCGGCTGTAAGGTGACCCCGAAGTAGCTGCGGCCGCGGCGGGGCGCCGGCGTCGGCGTGCCTGCTGGCTGGTCCGCCGCCGCGCCTCCAGCCGTCCGGAACAGAAATAACGCGGCCACCCCCTGCCCGTGACGGGCGCCGGGAATAGCCGCAACCCAGCCATAGCTCAGACGTACAGCGGCGCGACGCGGCTGCCCGTGACATAGCGGGAGTGACGCACTAGCTGCGCTTGTCTAGTGACGTACATGCTCACTCTGCTACAGTTGACATGGGCGCCATTGATTACTGACCCCAGTCAAGTTGCAGACCACACGCAAGCATGGGACACGTTAAGAACAAGTGTCCAGGCCCTAATGACCGTAGCAGTTTTGCGCCCTAAAACCATAACAATAACAAGTGTCCAGCTCTAGCCGGACATAAACTGCTTTTTATAGCTGTGTCCAGTCAAATACACTACTGGTCATTAAAATTGCTACACCACGAAGATGACGTGCTACAGACAGGAAGAAGATGCTGTGATATGCAAATCATTAGCTTTTCAGAGCAATCACACAAAGTTGGCGCCGCTGGCGACACCTACAACGTGGTGACATGAGGAAAGTTTCCAACAGATTTCTCATACACAAACAGCTGTTGACCGGCGTTGCCTGGTGAAACGTTGTTGTGATGCCTCGTGTAACGAGGAGAAATGCGTACCATCACGTTTCCGACTTTGATAAAGGTGGGATTGCAGCCTGTCACGATTGCGGTTTATCGTATCGCGACATTGCTGCTCGCGTTGGTTGAGATCCAATGACTGTTAGCAGAATATGGAATCGGTGGATTCAGGAGGGTAATACGGAACGCCGTACTGGATCCCAACGACCTCCTATCACTAGCAGTCGAGATGACAGGCATCTTATGCGCAAGGCTGTAACGGATCGTGCAGCCACGTCTCGATCCCTGAGTCAACAGATGGGGACGTTTGCAAGACAACAACCATCTGCACGAACAGTTCGACGACGTTTGCACCAGCATGGACTATCAGCTCGGAGACCGTGGTTGCGGTTACCCTTGACGCTGCATCACAGACAGGAGCGCCTGCGATGGTGTACTCAACGACGAACCTTGGTGCGCGAACGGCAAAACGTCATTTTTTCGGATGAATCCAGGTTCTGTTTACAGCATCATGATGGTCGCATCCGTGTTTGGCGACATAGCGGTGAACGCACATTGGAAGCGTGTATTCGTCATCGCCATACTGGCGTATCACCCGGCGTGATGGAATGGGGTGCCATTCGTTACACGTCTGGGTCATCTCTTGTTCGCATTGATGTCACTTTGAACCGAGGACGTTACATTTCAGATGTGTTACGACCCGTGGCTCTACCCTTCATTCGATCCCTGCGAAACCCTGCATTTCAGCGGGATAATGCACGACCGCATGTTGCAGATCCCTTACGGGCCTTTCTGGATACAGAAAATCTTCGACTGATGCCCTGGCCAGCACATTCTCCAGATCTCTCACCAACTGAAAACGTCTGGTCAATGGTGACCGAGCAACTGGCTCGTCACAAAACGCCAGTCACTACTCTTGAGGAACTGTGGTATCGTGTTGAAGCTGTATGGGGAGCTCTACCTGTACACGTCATCCAAACGCTGTTTGACTCAATGCCCAGGCGTATCAACGCCGTTATTACGGCCAGAGGTGGTTGTTCCGGGTACTGATTTCCTAGGATCTATGCACCCAACTTGCCGGAGAATGTAATCACATGTCAGTTCTAGTATAATATATTTGTCCAATGAATACCCCTTTATCATCTGCATTTCTTCTTGGTGTAGAAATTTTAGTGGTCAGTAGTGTATATACAAGCCTGTGATAAGCTTTTTAGTGATGAAGTACGGAACACAAAATTGGTGCCCTTTCGACGCTAATGACGTAAGCGCGCGAATTAAGTATGAGGAATAAGAAAATACACTACATAAACGAATTTAGAAGATTGAGCACTTAGTCTTGTTACCCTCGTCGCCAGTTTTTGTAAAGGCCTCGTCGCTTCTGTTCTGGAAGCAGTTCCCACTGTTGTTACAGTAGGCTGAGATTGTGAGTTGGCGGAAGAGCTTCTTGTGCAGTACACTGCTAAGACAATTTCTCCCTGCCGCTATTACACAGCTGTGCCACAGGGTCAGGTAACAGCATACTAGAATGAAGGTTCTACAAGACTCTAACAGATTTGTACAAAATCACACAAGTGGGTTCAAAAGGTTTAATTAACTCAGCAACATTGCATGTAACATAATACAGAAACTCTCCTCAACGGCAAAGTGCAAATGATCTTAGGTAAACTTCTCGGTACATAGCAAATTCAATTACAACTGTCTGTTCAGTTCTAAGAGTTCACTATATGACGTTCCCTGACTAAGACAGCCCTCGACGATGATCTACATCCAAGTGAGCGAGAGCTGCCCCTTTGTCTTACGAGTAGGCTTCTATCCGTTGTCGTACTGTCATTGGCGGATTGTACTCGGTCGGCAGCTGGCCGAGGCGGAGTCGACATCTTCATCGTCAGCGCCGCCCGTGGCGCTGGTGGAACTCACGCAGGTGGCGAGTCTTTATGTCACTGGCACCAGCTCGCATCTTTGCGCCTGTGGCGCTTTTGCCCTGTCTTGTTCAGACGACACAGCACTTAGTTGTCATCATAACTGCCAAAGGCTGTGTTCTTACTTTTTTTTTTCTTTTTAGATTAATCCTCAACTTCCCGAACCACGTTTCGGTCACACACTGTCCCACGTGCGTCTCAGTGACTGCTATATTGAAATAGCCTTAAAAATTGCGTTCAGCAATTCAGTGGAACAGTTAAGATTTCATATAAAAGGTTACATTAACACCACAGAAAAAATTATACATTCACATAAATTCTGAAGTTTCCTTTTTACAAGAAATACTCTTTTAAACAGAAAATTACATAATGTGAACATAATATTATATGATAATGGTAATACCATGAAAATTCAAATACCCTGCACTCTAAATTTTACTTTTTGCTACATTTTATTGTTTATTGCACATGTAACCATAAAAGCATAAAAAACTCCCACAAAACATTCAAAAAAATGAAAATTATATTAGTACTTTTTAAGTGTTTAGTTTCCTCTTCAGAGGTTTCCTTTGTACTCACTGGAAATATTTTTGAGGGATTTAAAGTCAGATTGGCTTCTTGCAACAAAGGAAAATATAAGGCGTCTTTGTCTTCTTTTTTGGGTCACAGGTGGAGCATGTTTTGCGGCATTCAATTGCTCTACGACGACTTCTACTCTTGGTTCTGCTACACCCAAAACACGGTGAACGATGCACGAGGTTCAAGGGGTACGTGATGCTTGTTGACTCACTTTTTATCTGTGCTGTCACCAACGAGTTTACGAGCTTCACCGAGCGGGATTAGCCGAGCGGTCTAAGGGGGCTGCAGTCATAGACTGCGCGGCTGGTCCCGGCGGAGGTTCCAGTCCTCCCTCGGGCATGGGTGTGTGCGTTTGTCCTTAGGATAATTTAGGTTACCTTAGAATTTAAGTCCCATAACATTGCACACAGATTTGAACATTTTTTTTTCAAGCTTCTTCAAAAATTAAAGCGATTCACCGGCGTATTGTTTCTGTTGAAACTGTGAAGGACAAATTCATTCACCCCACTTACGTCCAACACGCGGTAAAATAATGTCATTGACCATCGTTGGAACAGGCTTCGACCAGCAGCGATCTTTGTTTCGACGTAATGTATTTCTAGCGCAATCCCTAGCTAAAGATTCAGACTCCACACTTCTGTCTTGATCACTTTTATCACTCGTTTGTTCAAGGGATTCACAGGTGGCAAAACATATTCGTCTTCACTTTCTCAGTGTTCCCATACTGTATTATGATAGCTTTCAACTTCATTGTCACTTTATGATTCAACATCGCTTCCAAAACTGTTCTCAAACCATTTTAAAACAATATCCTCAAAGTCCTTTAAACATGAACAGTAATAACTTACCACTTAAACCATAAGGCAAAGTCCCAGGTGTGGTCTGAGACATCGCTAGCACGAAAGAAGCGGTAATAGTCCAGGTCACCTAACGTTCCTGGCAAAGGAAACCACGTCAGCTTTGGGAAAGAACAACTGGACAACGCTGCAATCTGCTACCCCACCATTCTGCACTAACAGAGTAACAATAAAAGCTAGCAGTCTCTTGGGATGTCAAGGGTTAAGCACATTTGATGTTGATTCGTCAAACAGTTCAGTGGAAAGAATGAAAATACCACCCGACGTTTCTATTTATATAGGTCGTCCCACTTTTAAGGCAAAGTGTCGGTTTAAGTATAACGCCGGTATTAAACGGCTGTTCCCTCGTCTTACAAGGGAACTGTGAAATACGACAAGTAGTTATCTCTCCAGAAATTGCCGGCCGAAGTGGCCGTGCGGTTCTAGGCGCTGCAGTCTGGAACCGCGAGACCGCTACGGTCGCAGGTTCGAATCCTGCCTCGGGCATGGATGTGTGTGATGTCCTTAGGTTAGTTAGGTTTAACTAGTTCTAACAAGGGAACCTCCCCATGGCACCCCCCTCAGATTTAGTTATAAGTTGGCGCAGTGGATAGGCCTTGAAAAACGGAACACAGATCAATCGAGAAAACAGGAAGAAGTTGTGTGGAACTATTAAAAAAAATAAGCAAAATATACAAACTGAGTAGTCCATGCACAAGATAGGCAACATCAAGGACCATTCGAGTTAAGGAGCGCCGTGGTCCCGTGGTTAGCGTGAGCGGCTGCGGAACGTGAGGTCCTTGGTTCAAGTCCTCCCTCGAGTGAAAAGATTAATTTTTTATTTTAAGACAATTATTATCTGTCCGTCCGTTATGGTTTCATCAATTTTTTGGGAGTGATTATCACATCCACAAGAAAACCTAAATCGGGCAAGGTAGAAGAATCTTTTTACCCATTCGCCAAGTGTATAAGTTAGGTGGTCAACAACATATTCCTGTCATGTGACGTACATGCCGCCATCAGTGTCGTATAGAATATATCACACGTGTTTTCCTGTGGAGGAATCGGTTGACCTATGACCTTGCGATCAAATTTTTTCAGTTCCCATTGGAGAGGCACGTCCTTTCGTCTACTAATCGCACGGTTTTGCGGTGCTGTCGCAAAACACAGACACTAAACTTATTACAGATGTGTGGAGCTATGAAAAAAATAAGCAAAATATAAAATCTGAGTAGTTCATGTGCAAGATATGCAACATTAAGGTCGTTCTGAGCTCAGGTGGGCCGTGGTCCCGTGGTTAGCGTGAGCAGCTGCGGAACGAGAGGTCCTTGGTTCAAGTCTTCCCTCGAGTGAAAAGTTTAATTTTTTATTTTCAGACAATTATTATCTGTCCGTCCGATGCGAGGTAACTGCGACGTAGTGTGGGGACGCTACACCTAAACAAATATCGAAACACACGACGTCAGTCGACTACAGCGCACGGAAGAGAGGGTATTCCTGCTAACGAGGCTCCCTGGCTGGCAGTTGACTGTTCGCTACTTTGGACGAGAGTGAATTATATACGTGAGATCTTCCAATTGGAGAGGCACGTCCTTTCGTCTACTAATCGCACGGTTTTGCAGTGCGGTCGCAAAACACAGACACTAAACTTATTACAGTGAATAGAGACGTCAATGAACGAACGGACAGATCATAACTTTGTGAAGATAAAAAAAAAGCAAACTTTTCACTCGAGAGAGGACTTGAGCCCAGGACCTCGCGATCCGCAGCCGCTCACGCTAACCACGGGACCACGGCGCTCCTGAGCTCGCACGTTCCTTGATTTGCCTATGTTGTGCACGGACTACTCGGTTTGTATATTGTGCTTTTTTTTTTGGATAGTTCCACACAACTTCTTCCTGTTTTCTCGAATGATCTGTGTTCCGTTTTTCAAGGCCTATCCACTATGCCAACTTATAACTAAATCTGAAGGGGGTGCGATGGGGATGTTCCCTTGTAAGTTCTAGGGGACTGATGACCTCAGAAGTTGAGTCCCATAGTGCTCAGAGCCATTTGAACCATCTCCTGAAATTTTTAACACGGGATGAACACACCGCAAGAGATGCAGTGTCAAAATTTTAGCGGCTATGGCGCAGTGCAAGTATTTTTTTTTTTTAATGTTAAAGCTACTCATTTTTGCCGGACGAAGAAACGCTCATAACGGCGTTTTCTCCAGTCCTTCCTGCAAAGCAAGCGGTCTGCGAAAAACCGGACGCAGCCGTCGACATGAGAACGTAGCACTGCCTAGCGCCAAGTCCAGAGTGCACACACGCTAATTTTAGGCACTTAAACCATGCAGAACACGTCTTTGAATAATTTGCAGCTCGTATCGACAGCTATAGCTACTACTGCAGATGTATTTGTTACACAACAGACTTGCAAAGGAAAGGAAATCGTGGCAGTACATGGTGTTACAACACAGACGGCCTCCATCAATACGTTTGTTCAGATTAGAATTTTGTAACAATTCCTGTAACGCAATTGTAATAAGTTTTGAATAATATACAATTATTTTACTAACAATGAAATAGTTCCTTGTTTATTTCCTGTAATCATCACAAATATTCGATCTGTATATTGGATGACGAAAATTAATATTTCCTTGGACCAGGCATACCTGACGAAAGGCACTTTACACTCAAAACTAGTTTTGTTTATAGAGTGGTGAAAAAGAATGAGAAATGGTCTTGGCCATTGTTCTGCATAATGTGCTGCGTACCAGGCATACTTGATCAAATTCGTGGAATGTGGTGATGCAAACTGCCAATACAGATATGACTGACGTTTAACAATACTGTTAGCCGATAAACCTGAAGTAACAAAGAGCTCTGGGAAATTACACTGTCGGACAATTTTCTATACATTTTAAACTTTTAGTTCTGGGTAGAATACGAATTACATTAACAGTCTTTTCGTCGTTGTCCTAAGGACAAAGGTTTTCTTATGTCCAGGCCCAGCATCCAGTAAAAGCATTGAATTATTTTCTGCGTATGGTAAGAATACGTTTCTAATAACACCGAAAATTATTCTCTCCCGTTTTTCCAAATTTTTCTGCGTAGATTACAGAACTTCTGCAAGTAAACAGCCGTTCTTTTTTTTTAATTCTTGTCCTAATTTGCCTTTATGTGCCTGAAGACAGATATAAATCTGAGGAACATTAATCCACTGATACCTATCACTGGCATTGTTGTGTACGAATGTGTCATAGCATTCATCGACTGCCCAAGCGAATCTGTCTTTTGTTTCGCTCAAAATAATAAAGTTCGATTTGCATGCAGGTGTTGCATGAAACCTGACTGACTGAACATAGCATTTTAGGGGAAGATGAATTTATCTGCAGTGTTATCTAGTAATGACATCTCTTCTGCACGTTTACTTCACGTAACCTTCGTAATTTTGCAGCTTGCCTTTCATATAATTTCCTGAATCTGATTTACCTGGTAGAAGAAACCCGGAAATCAGTAATGTTCGTTCCACTTGTAATTCATAGTGTCCAGTCCCATAGGTCTCACTCGGTATCAATCCACTGCTTCTGACGAGCAGTTATAAATATTTAGAATACATCTCCTTTCATACTTTTACGTGTATCACTTTGGCACATATTTCGCACTTCATGTAAATCTTCTTCCACTTATACAATTCACGTTCAGATTTTGCGAAACGAAACCAGCTTCGCACTATTTAAGTTTAAGCGTTGCCTCCTCCCTTCGTTTAACCAAAAAGTTTACAGGTTTTCTAATCCTATTCGTAAGCATATGTTCTTTGTACTCGGAAAGTTGTCTCTTTTTCTTCTGGATTTTAATCAACGTCCTATGTCCATTTCACGGAATCATTCGACAGAAGGGACCGTCGGGATTCAACAGTCGATCAATGGAAATGGTCGTCGCCACAAACGCCCACATTGAGGTGAACGACGGCTCGAAATGTGGAGCACTCCACGGACGCAGTCTGGTAGGAACAGCACTATACTATGAGGTACATTCTGGTGCGCTTGCATGGGACCTGTGATAATAATCGAAGACAAGCTGACAGCTGCGTATCACCTACATCCCTTCACGCTTTGTGTCTTCCCCGACGGCGAAGACATCCTTCAGTAGCATAACTGTCAGTGTCTCGGAACTAGAACCGTGCTCATGGTTTGAGGAGGATTATAGTAACTCACGTACATGTCTCGGCGACCAAATTCCCCGATGTAAATCCTGTGGAACCAATCTGGGTCGCAATCGGGCGCCATCTCCACGTGCGCAAATCAGCGGCCCGTTATTTACATCGACATCTACATCTACATTTATACTCCGCAAGCCACCCAACGGTGTGTGGCGGAGGGCACTTTATGTGCCACAGTCATTACCTCCCTTTCCTGTTCCAGTCGCGTATGGTTCGCGGGAAGAACGACTGTCTGAAAGCCTCCGTGCGCGCTCTAAGCTCTCTAATTTTACATTCGTGATCTCCTCGGGAGGTATAAGTAGGGGGAACCAATATATTCGATACCTCATCCAGAAACGCACCCTCTCGAAACCTGGCGAGCAAGCTACACCACGATGCAGAGCGCCTCTCTTGCAGAGTCTGCCACTTGAGTTTGTTAAACATCTCCGTAACGCTATCACGGTTACCAAATAACCCTGTGACGAAACGCGCCGATCTTCTTTGGATCTTCTCTGTCTCCTCCGTCAACCCGATCTGGTACGGATCCCACACTGATGAGCAATACTCAAGTATAGGTCGAACGAGTGTTTTGTAAGCCACCTCCTTTGTTGATGGACTACATTTTCTAAGCACTCTCCCAATGAATCTCAACCTGGTACCCGCCTTACCAACAATTAATTTTTTATGATCATTCCACTTCAAATCGTTCCGCACGCATACTCCCAGATAGTTTACAGAAGTAACTGCTACCAGTGTTTGTTCCGCTATCGTATAATCATACAATAAAGGATCCTTTTTTCTATGTATTCGCAATACATTACATTTGTCTATGTTAAGGGTCAGTTGCCACTCCCTGTACCAAGTGCCTATCCGCTGCAGATCTTCCTGCATTTCACTACAATTTTCTAATGCTGCAACTTCTCTGTATACTACAGCATCATCCGCGAAAAGCCGTATGGAACTTCCGACACTATCTGCTGGGTCATTTATATGTATTGTGAAAAGCAATGGTCCCATAACGCTCCCCTGTGGCACGCCAGAGGTTACTTTAACGTCTGTAGACGTCTCCCCATTGATAACAACATGCTGTGTTCTGTTTGCTAAAAAATGTTCAATCCAGCCACACAGCTGGTCTGATATTCCGTAGGCTCTTACTTTGTTTATGAGGCGACAGTGCAGAACTGTATCGAACGCCTTCCGGAAGTCAAGAAAAATAGCATCTACCTGGGAGCCTGTATCTAATATTTTCTGGGTCTCGTGAACAAATAAAGCGAGTTGGGTCTCACACGATCGCTGTTTCTGGGTTTCCAAAAACGACATGATACTCGAGCAAAAAACATGTTCTAAAATTCTACAACAGATCGACGTCAGAGATATAGGTCTATAGTTTTGCGCATCCGCTCGACGGCCATTCTTGAAGACTGGGACTACCTGTGCTCTTTTCCAATCATTTGGAACCTTCCGTTCCTCTAGGGACTTGCGGTACACGGCTGTTAGAAGTGGGGCAAGTTCTTTCGCGTACTCTGTGTAGAATCGAATTGGTATCCCATCAGGTCCAGTGGACTTTCCTCTGTTGAGTGATTCCAGTTGCTTTTCTATTCCTTGGACACTTATTTCGATGTCAGCCATTTTTTCGTTTGTGCGAGGATTTAAAGAAGGAACTGCAGTGCGGTCTTCCTCTCTGAAACAGCTTTGGAAAAAGGTGTTTAGTATTTCAGCTTTACGCGTGTCATCCTCTGTTTCAATGCCATCATCATCCCGGAGTGTCTGGATATGCTGTTTCGAGTCAGTTACTGATTTAACGTAAGACCAGAACTTCCTAGGATTTTCTGTCAAGTCGGTACATAGAATTTTACTTTCGAATTCACTGAACGCTTCACGCATAGCCCTCCTTACGCTAACTTTGACATCGTTTAGCTTCTGTTTGTCTGAGAGGTTTTGGCTGCGTTTAAACTTGGAGTGAAGCTCTCTTTGCTTTCGCAGTAGTTTCCTAACTTTGTTGTTGTACCACGGTGGGTTTTCCCGTCCCTCACAGTTTTACTCGGCACGTACCTGTCTAAAACGCATTTTACGATTGCCTTGAACTTTTTCCATAAACACTCAACATTGTCAGTGTCGGAACAGAAATTTTTCGTTTTGATCTGTTAGGTAGTCTGAAATCTGCCTTCTATTACTCTTGCTAAACAGATAAACCTTCCTCCCTTTTTTTATATTGCTATTAACTTCCATATTCAGGGATGCTGCAACGGCCTTATGATCACTGATTCCCAGTTCTGCACATACAGAGTCGAAAAGTTCGGGTCTGTTTGTTATCAGTAGGTCCAAGCAGGCACTATATCAGATACTGTAACGGCAGCAGTATTGGCCAAAATGCCTGAAACTGTTGAGGCCAATACTGCCGAAATTACAGCACTAAAAAAGTCTGTGTCTGAATACGAGAAAAAGGCACGAGAGTTGGAAGTGAAACTATCTGCCGCAACTGAGGAACTAGAACAGTACCAAAGGCGAAATAGTCTACGACTGTTTGGAGTAGTAGAAAATAAGGAAGAAGACACGGACAACCTGCTTATACAGGTTGCGCGTGAAAAATTAGGCGTTGAAGTGACCAAGGCAGACATTGACAGGAGCCATCGGGTGGGACGAAAACTACCAGGTGCCACCAAACCTCGTCCAATAATAATTAAATTTATCTCGTACCGAAAAAGGGCAGAGATCTTTACCCAGAAGAAGAAGTTAGCAAGGACAGGGCTTACAATAAGGGAAGATCTGACACACGAACGGCTAAAGATTTTAAACAGTGCCATATCCCATTTCGGTCTTCAGAATGTGTGGACTCAGGATGGCAGAGTAATCATTAAGGCAGCAGCTGGAAAGAAGACAGTCACAAATATGACAGAACCGAATAGTATTAAGTGAAGCTACTCGAGCCAAAAGTGCAAACTTAACACCATTCGCAAATTGTAACAGCCCTATACTCAGATATAGTCTTGTAATTTTATTAATTTTGTAATTATACCCATATTTGTACCTTCAACTAATTGTTTTTGTAACTGTATTAACTTTCACTATTTTTTGTGTCTGTAGCTCTAACCATTACTTAATTTTAGTTACTGCTAATACTTTTTTCATTTTCTCAGTTTATTCTCTTCCGTTCCGAATTAGTTCTATTGCAATTATTAGTCTCTCCATTAGTTCATTAATCACCCATCTCTTCGGTTTAAACTGTTCATAACAAAAATCACTATCAGTATCACTTTAGCAAATTTCAATCTAATTGTAGCTTCCTACGATAATCACTACCAGTATCACTTTAGTAAATTTCAATTTAATTCTAGCTTCCTACGATAATCTATTAATTATTAAGCTTACTTCTCTCTGCTGGCAGCATCGGCCTCTTAAATCGCTCCCTTTTCCCTTATTTCCACCCTAAGCTGTTTCAAATACGCTAATTACATTTCTCCTCTTACGACAGAGGATACACAGTGACACACAGCCGTCACTATTTTGGTCATATTCTCCTTGCACCGAATACCAATAATCCATTTTCTATACTCCCGCAACCTCAGGAAATCTCTAGCAGTCGCCTTTCTTTCGGCACTCGCGGTGTCACAAACAGGGCGCGCAAAATCTTGGACACCCCTGTGTTATGTCACTTCGCGGAAGCAGCGGCCAGTGCCCCTCGCGGCAGGTAGTGCCTAACAGAGGGACAAACCAGTCTGCCACCCTACTTCAGGCTGCTCAGCGGAACGCGTCAGAGCTTTTAGCAGCTCACTGCAACATCCAGTCTTTACCTGCACATTACGAAGAACTTAGCCTCCTCTTCAACCAACTAAACTACCACGTAATCCTCTTATCCGAAACGTGGTTGAAACCACACATATCCTCTGGATCTCTTCATCTCCCAGGGTACACATTTCTTAGGCCAGACAGATCAAAAAAGCGAGGTGGCGGGGTCGGCGCGTATATACGAACAGATCTCAAAGCGAAAGTCTTATGTACGTCAAATCCTGCTGAAGAAAAAGAGGCTGAATTCATGTTCATTGAGATAAATATACAAAGTCGGAAATTCTTGACTGGCGTCGTGTACAAACCGCCAAAAATAAGCTCAATGAGTTCCTTCCAGTCGGAATTACATTCACTTCAGTGTCAATACGAACATGTCATCGTAATGGGTGACTTGAACATAGACCTGCTAAGAGACACTCCCTCCGCAATAAACCTAAGAAGACTGTTTAGTTGCAATAGCATGAACATTCTTCCATTACAACCTACACACCATACGGCGCACAGTCATACTCTTATAGACGTAATCGCAACGAAACAGACTGACAAAGTAAGAGATGTTGGTCAAACATCGGCCCCTGGCCTCTCAGCACATGATGTAATATTCCTGGCCTACTCTGTGCAGCCCCCAAGGATCAAATCGCGTTACATAACTTGTAGGAACATGAAACGTATTGACCTTGACGCTCTAACAGCCGATTGCTCAGAAATCTCATGGCATCAAATAATCAGAAAACCCACAATCGACGGCAAAATTAATGAACTTGGTGATACTCTCACTGCCCTCTATGACAAACATGCACCTGTGCGCACAATCCGGGTAAGAAAATCTCCTGCTCCATGGCTGACAGCTGAATTACGTCAAATGATGACTAATAGGGATGCTGCCCACAGGCGTTTCAAGGCAGATCCGAAACCCGAGCGTTTCGAAGAATATAGAAAGCTACGGAACAGAGTGAAACAATGCATTCGCAATGCTAAAATCAGGCACGCTCGCTCCCTTGTATGCAGCGATCTGACGCCCACGACTCTATGGAAGAATCTCCGTAGCTTGGGGGTCGGAAAGGCAAAATCGGAAACTACTTTTCATGTGTCAGCTAACGAATTAAATGATTTCTTCTCTGCACCTCTGAATACCAGCACAGCTGATAATTACCGCCCACAAGAATCCCCAAACAGGATAACTAACAACGATACCTTCCATCTAAAACATGTAACAACAAATACGGCAAGAAAAGCAATAATGAGAATCTCTCCTGATGCAATAGGCAACGACAGTATCGGTATAACCATGATTAAGAATGTTGCCGATATCTTAGTACCTGTCTTAACTGACATATTTAATTTTTCCCTCGTGAACGGAATATATCCCACTGCATGGAAAAGAAGCCTAATTCGACCCATCCCTAAGATCGAAAACCCGCAACTGCCTAGTGATTACCGACCAATTAGCATACTGCCTGCTGTTTCCAAAGCACTTGAATATATTGTTCATGACCAAATCACTGAACACTTGCATGAATTCACCCTATATGACAAATTTCAATCCGGTTTCCGTAAACATCACAGCACAAACACTGCTCTAATTAAAGTAACTGATGACCTGAAATATGCCACCGAAAATCGAAAGGCAACAATATTGACGCTACTGGACTTCAGCAAAGCTTTTGACACTGTTAACTTTGACATATTGCTCAGAAAAATGCAACAGCTTAATTTCTCTGATAGTGCAATGAGATGGTTTGAAAGCTACTTAAAAGACAGACAGCAATGTGTTGTCTGCGTAAATGAAAAATCTTCCTGGAAACATGTTTCCTCGGGAGTGCCACAAGGATCAGTCTTAGGACCACTTTTGTTTTCTTTATATATAAACGATATTTCGTCGGTTCTGTCCTCCTGTAAATATCATTTCTATGCCGACGACCTCCAGCTCTACCTAAGCGTCAGACCTGAAGATGTAAACACTGCAATCGCTCAGATGAATGATGATTTGTCTTCAGTAGTGACCTGGGCGAAAAACCTGGGGCTTAAACTAAATGCAAAAAAGACGCAAGTAATCTTAATAGCCCATCAGAAATTAATAAGTTCAGATTTCCGCGAACGGCTACCTCCTATTCTGCTCGACGGTACTCCAATACCATATCAGAAAACAGTGAAGAACTTGGGTGTAACTTTGGATGAGCATCTCAACTGGGCGGAGAATACAGTCGCAGTGTGCCGAAAGACGTCTGCTTGTCTCTATGCTCTCAAAAAGTTTCGGAACATATTTCCACAGGACTTGAAACGCCAGCTCGTGCAAGCACTCGTTCTACCGAAACTCCACTATTGTGATGTGATTCAACAAGGCATGAGTAGTGAAAACAAAAGACGGCTAGAGCTAACCATGAATGCCTGTGTGCGTTACACCTGCAACATTCGCCGATACGATCATGTTAGTGCTTCATACTCCGAGCTAGGGTGGCTGCGGCCGGACAAATTGCGTGACTACCACACTCTATGTCTACTCCACCGACTCCTCGTCGCGCAAGCACCCCAGTACCTTGCTTCAGAGATTAAAAACCTGTCATGTCATCATAATCGAAACACGAGGTCACTCTTATTTGGTATCCTAACTGTGCCCACTCACAAAACAAAAACTTTTGCAAACTCCTTCTCAGTTGCCGCTGTCCGCCTCTGGAACAAACTGCCCCTTACCTTGCGCAAAATTCAATCTCCTGCTGCTTTTAAGAAGAAGTTGAAGCATCTCCTACTATCATCCTCATAAAGTTCTCCACAAAATTAATGTACAAGGGCAATCCCCTCATCTGTCAAATAGCAAAGCTAGCGTCTCCTATCTTGCTCCTGATATGCCTTCCTCTTCATCTATCTCTATTAGCCACGCAATCTTCTTTTCCTTTATATTTCCTTAATTATGTTTTCATCATGTCTCTCTATTCTTCTCCTCCCTTCACCATGAGTCTCCCTCATACTCCCTGCTGCCAGGACTCCTATCTCAAATCTGTCTGTTCAATAATGTCTAATTATAACAGTACTTGTGATCTAAGAATATAAACTCTATATGTATGTATTTTTCCAGGTGTACCTTTCAAATTGTTTATTTAACTTTTTGTACTAGATGTAGTTTAACATGCCTACTAAAACATATGAATGTAAAATAAGCAGAATGCCTGGTTAGATGTAAGAGAGGGCCTGATGGCCTTAATCTTGCCAGGTTAAATAAATCAATAAATAAATAAATAAATAAATAAATAAGATGTTATCTCCACGAGTCGGTTCTCTGTTTAATTGCTCGAGGTAATTTTCGGATAGTGCACTCAGTATAATGTCACTCGATGCTCTGTCCCTACCACCCGTCCTAAACATCTGAGTGTCCCAGTCTATATTTAGTAAATTGAAATTTCCACCTAAGACTATAACATGCTGAGAAAATTTATGTGAAATGTATTCCAAATTTTCTCTCATTTGTTCTGCCACTAATGCTGCTGAGTCGGGAGGCCGGTAAAAGGAGCCAATTATTAACCTAGCTCGGTTGTTGAGTGTAACCTCCACCCATAATAATTCACAGGAACTATCCACGTCTACTTCACTACAGGATAAACTACTACTAACAGCGACGAACACTCCACCAGCGGTTGCATGCAATCTATCCATTCTAAACACCGTCTGTACCTTTGAAAAATTTCGGCAGAATTTATCTCTGGCTTCAGCCAGCTTTCTGTACCTATAACGATTTCAGCTTCTGTGCTTTCTATCAGCGCTTGAAGTTCCGGTACTTTACCAACGCAGCTTCGACAGTTTACAATTACAATACCGATTGCTGCTTGGTCCTCGCATGTCCTGACTTTGCCCCGCACCCGTTGAGGCTGTTGCCTTTTCTGTACTTGCCCGAGGCCATCTAACCTAAAAAACCGCCCAGCCCACGCCACACAACCCCTGCTACCCGTGTAGCCGCTTGTTGCGTGTAGTGGACTCCTGACCTATCCAGCGGAACCCGAAACCCCACCACCCTATGGCGCAAGTCGAGGAATCTGCAGCCCACACGGTCGCAGAAACGTCTCAGCCTCTGATTCAGACCCTTCACTTGGCTCTGTACCAAAGGTCCGCAGTCAGTCCTGTCGACGATGCTGCAGATGGTGAGCTCTGCTTTCATCCCGCTAGCGAGACTGGCAGTCTTCACCAAATCAGATAGCCGCCGGAAGCCAGAGAGGATTTCCTCCGATCCATAGCGACACACATCATTGGTGCCGACATGAGCGACCACCTGCAGATGGGTGCACCCTGTACCCTTCATGGCATCCGGAAGGACCCTTTCCACATCTGGAATGACTCCCTCCAGTATGCACACGGAGTGCACATTGGTTTTCTTCCCCTCTCTTGATCCCATATCCCTAAGGGGCCCCATTACGCGCCTGACGTTGGAGCTCCCAACTACCAGTAAGCCCACCCTCTGCGACCGCCCGGATCTTGCAGACTGAGGGGCAACCTCTGGAACAGGACAAGCAGTCATGTCAGGCCGAAGATCAGTATCAGCCTGAGATAGAGCCTGAAACCGGTTCGTCAGACAAACTGGAGAGGCCTTCCGTTCAGCCCTCTAGAATGTCTTTCGCCCCCTGCCACACCTTGAGACGACCTCCCACTCTACCACAGGTGAGGGATCAGCCTCAATGCGGGCAGTATCCCGGGCAACGACAGTCGTAGTCCGATAGGGGGATGCGTAGGACGAGCTGGCCGTCCCCGACAAACCCCCGTCCGGACCCCCACAATGATGCCCATTGGCAACAGCCTCAAGCTGTGTGACCGAAGCCAGCACTGCCTGAAGCGAATTACATGAGTGATGCGTAGACATCTAATGCCGCATACATCGACAAACCTACCAACAAATTGTTAGATCGATAATACGCAGACTCAGTTATCTATTTCGTTCCAAAGTCGGACAAACAAGCTATTAAGCAGGTGGTCATAATGATTTGGCTCGTAAGTGTATTTCATCTTTGCAAGGTTGAAAAAATTAACTGGATTGGATATTACAGGGAAATTCTAGAATATGCTCAAAGGCAGCCCTTTAGCAACCACTGATAAATATTATGGATACTAAACGAGTAGCAAATTAGAGTTAAAGGGAGTTAGAACGGAAATTTTTTTTTTCACATTTGTGCATTGTCAAAAATGGTAAAGTTGAATCATAGTTTGAGAGACAAGAAACTTTCTGATGGTAAAACCATAACAGACAGGCTGACAGACAAAATGACTGAGAAACTACAGCAGTATTATGGGATGGCCATTAGTTATAATACTGAGGATTTGTTGAAAATGAAGCAGGCAATATGGGCTGGCTACCCTCTTCCACAGACTGTCAACTGATGAAAAACCAACACACCACATTTGCCCTCCTGGACCTGATTCATGGTTCAATTACCGCAATGCCCAGTACCCAAACACTTCATACAGCCGTAAATATTCCAACCCAGTAGCAGTTCAAAAATGGTTCAAATGGCTCTGAACACCATGGGACTTAACTTCTGAGGTCATCAGTCCCGTAGAACTTAGAACTACTTAAACTTAACTAACCCAAGGACATCACACACATCCATGCCCGAGGCAGGATTCCAACCTGCGACCGTAGTGGTCGCGCGGTTCCAGACTGAAGCGCCTAGAAACGCTCGGCCACACCGGCAGGCACGAGTTGTAAATAAATAGTTGCCACTATTAAAGTTCCAACCCTCGTATAATAACAATTACGGCGATTACTTCTGATATTGTAAAGCGTTTGCTTACATATTCTTCATCTGTTTCGTTTTCATTTGACTGCTCCTTATGCTTGTTCGTTAGATCAAGAGGAAGGCAGACCTGCCCTTGGTAATGTGTGTCTTCGGTTATGTGGGTGACTCATTCTGAATGGTGAACGGCCGTTAGCAAACCACAACTTCGGAAGGGACCTTAACTTTTGTGAAGCGTGAATACGCTCCAGTGTACAACTTTCACTTTTATGCTTGCATTACAAAGTAGAGGTTAGACAGAGTATAAGTTGATACTCTCTATCTCTCGTATATTAATGTATAAATCGTCTTGCTGAACTCTCTGTTATGTTGAGCTGACGCATAATTCGTGATCACGAAATGGAATTAGTCTGTAGCGCATGTTGGATGATTCTTTAGCTAGGAGATTCTGCTAGCATCTTCGTAACGCACTTAATGTAACTTCATTTCATTTTAATAAGATTACTTTTCTGCCTGATTTATAATTGGTAATCGTAGTATTACTTTCTGTTGATTTCAGATGGCTTTCTTGAAAAAAAAAGTAGTCAACATAATCCTCTAGTGTCGTCTACATCAATTTCAGACGTTATAGCTCAAATGGTTCAAATGGCTCGGAGCACTATGGGACTTAACATCTTAGGTCATCAGTCCCCTAGAACTTAGAACTACTTAAACCTAACTAACCTAAGGACATCACACACATCCATGCCCGAGGCAGGATTCGAACCTGCGACCGTAGCAGTCCCGCGGTTCCGGACTGCAGCGCCAGAACCGCACGAGCACCGCGGCCGGCAGACGTTATAGTAGATCCTTGTTTATTATTATAACTATTACTATTCTGGAGAATTTCCCCAATAAATGGATGACATTAAGCAAATAACTCAGTCAGATTTTATTTAGGTTCGTCTTGTTATTCCAGTGCGCTTTCATTCTTTCCGAGAGGGCTCGTTTACGATCTTCTTGGTGTCTTTTTTTTGGTTTGTCTGGTGAAATTTCCCATTTGTCTGCCTTACCTCTGAATGTCGGTTGGTCTACGTTTGGACTGTTAAGGTCCTTTCGAATTTCGTTCGGCCAAGGTGTTGAGTTCTTGTTGTTGAGTTAACCAAAGAATTTCAATTGTTTTTTCTTAGTACCAGTTTGGATGTTTAATTTTTTTTTTACTGTAGCCCGTAACCGTTTTGGTTATGCCCTACTCTAAAATTTTCCTAATGATGTTTCTCTCTCCTTCTTTGATTTCTTAAAGTTCGTGCTTTCTGTTATGCGTCAGCGTTTCGTTTGCGTAGACCACTGTTGGTTTTATGACTGTGTTGTAGTGCCGAATTGTTGTCTGTCTTCACATGGATTTTTTTATTGTAAGGGTTTTCGACGATGCTTTCTTGCCCTTTGGAGGCGATTTTGCTGTGATATTTTTTCAATGCCTATAGCTTCGATTAATCCTCCAAGGTAATTAAAATACTGGATCCTGTTGATTTTTCCGTATTTCGTTTTCAGTCTCGTGATTTCTGTCTTTGAACGTAAGAATTCAGATTTTTGTTGCCCTACTTCTGCACGTTCTTTAAGTGACCCAAGCTGTTTGACGGCAGTCTCTACGTCCTCTGCAAGTGTAGCCAGGTCGTACACACATGCGAGGTATGGTATGTAGAGGTTGTGTGTGGTAAAGCCCAGTAGGATTGGCTTCCAAAATCTACTTTTCTTGAGTTCTTTCTCCTATTCTTCCATAACATCCTTGTCTAGGACAACATTGTAGAGGACAGAAGAAAGTCCATCTGCTTGTCTCACACCAGTTTGAACGTCAAATGATTCTGAGAGTTCCACCACAAATTTTACTTTAGATTTCGTGCCAGTTAGTGTTTGTTTTATAAGTTCTCGTCCCTTCTTCACTCTGGAATAGTGACGGTCTGTCTGCCGAGTCATATGCCTTTTTGAAGTCTACGAATGTCTATACTAGAGGTTTTTGTTTGAGGGCCTTTTGAGTATGGTTTTCAGGTTAAAAATCTGTGCTAGACATGTCTAGTTCGGTCTGAATCGTCTTTGATATTCTGATAACTTTACTTCTAATAGCTTATGTGTACGGTTCAAGAGAAAAGGAGATAGGATTTTGTAGGTGACCGGTAAGAGGGAGATCGCTCTGTAGGTGTTTACGTCTCATTTGTTGCCTATTTTATGTAATGGATGGATTAGAGCATTCATTCAGTCATCCGAGATTTTTTCGGTTTGCCAAATGTTTTGAATTATTTGTGTAATTTCCTTGAGTGGGTGTGTTCCTAAATGTTTGAAGAGTTCAGCTGCAGTTCCGTCCTCCCATGATGTTTTGTTGCTTTTAACTTTCTTGATACGTGAATAAACTTCTTCTTGTGTTGGTGTTACGGAACTCCCTGTTGTAATTTCTGAATGTGTTTTTGGGAATCTCTGTTTAGGATTAGGGCATTAAGGAGGTGATATACATGTGGCTAGTTCTTGGCAATTTTCCTTATTCCTGAAGGCTAATTTACCGTTTTGTTTTGGAGAGCAGTTCTGTGCTGAGTACCCTTTGATTTGGCTTGCAAAGGTCTTGTAGAAATAGTATGTGCTGTAATTTTTTTAACTGTCTTCAGTTGCCTCCAATTATTCACTAACATATATCCGTTTATTTTGTCTTATAATATTTGATGATTGTTTGCGAACTTCGAGGAACTTCGAGGAATTTCTTCTGTATTTCTTCTGATTTGTGGAAATTGTAATTTTCAAATGTCTTTCTTCTTTCTTCTAGTGCATTTTCACTCCCTTCATGCCACCAAACATGTTCCGGTCGTTTGAGAATAGGGATCAGGTATTTCACTGCTTTAATGATTTCAGTCTGCAATGTCTTCCAGTCTTCTGCAGGTTGTTCTTCCCATTTTGCTGTTATTTTAAAGAATCTCATTTGGTGTAGATCAAATTTTGGGATCACTGGTGTTTTCCTGTTGAATTTTCTTTCAGATGTGAATTTAATTTTGATTTTGGTTACATAATGATCCGAAACGATGTTTACAACTTTGCTACTTGCAAATCGTAAATTTCTTTTCGGTAGTCGTACGATATTGCTACATGATCGGTCTGAAAGTGTCCTAAATGATGAATTGGTGATTGCCATGTTTTTTTGTTTTTTGGGCTTTTTTCGAAGTGAGGTTGACATAATTTTTAGATTGTTTTTTTGGTGAAACTCAACGAGTCGTATGCCATTCTCACTGGTGAACCAGTGAGCAGCATTTACTCCCACTGTCCTCTCGTATTTGCATTCCATGCCAGTTTGGTCATGAAAATCACCGAGTGTAATTTTCAGATAATCCTTCGGAATTTGGGCCATCTGTGTTTCAAGCTCTTCCCAGAAGCTTCTGTTTTTTCGCGCTCTTTTTTATTCTCACCAATCGTTCGTGTATGTACGTTAGTGAAGGTGTAGTTTTTGTTTGTGTCTTTGATTCTTCAGATCATAAGTCGGTTGTTGATGGGTTTCACATTTTTGTACTGAATCCAAAACTTTTTGTCTACAATGAAGGCCTTGCCAAATAGTGCTGCTCCTTTGCCAATGTTCTTATTTGACTACCTTTGAAGATCCTGTAATTATTGCAATCTATCGTTTCAGAATCCGTGAAGAATGTTTCTTGTAGGGCGAGGATTTGGATTTTCTTCCTCCTGTTATGTTGTGCGATCATGTAGATTTCCTGCTCGAATGAGTGGCCGAATTTTGAAAGTGCCAAAATGAGGATTTGTGGGAGTTTACTAGACCACTACGACTTGCTCTCTCGTTTAAGTCCAAGCTCCCAAGAGTCCGAATGTTTGGTTGCCACTTTTGGATTGAGTCGATCGCCCGTCTGGGGTAATTCTGACTTACTTGTGCGAATCATGTTTGCTTATCATCAGTTTTCTACCTTCTAACAGTTCTATTGTATTTTATTTAATAATTCTGATTATTTTGTTAATTCACCAATGCATAAAATACTTAGCTGCACGTGTCAAATAAAGGATATTAAATGTAGTGAATTAGCTGCGCCGGCCGCTGTGGCCGAGTGGTTCTAGGTGCTTCAGTCTGGAACCGCGCGACTGCTACGGTCGCAGGTTCGAATACTGCCTCGGGCATGAATTTGTGTGATGTTCTTAGGTTAGTTAGGTTTAAGTAGTGCTAAGTTCTAGGGGACTGATGACGTCAGAAATTAAGTCCCATAGAGCTCAGACCCATTTGAACCATTTTTTCGAATTAACTGCTGGGCATGAAAGCAGAAGTGTGCGGCTCGTCCCTATGACATTTTCGAGGCATCCTTTTTAAACAGAACCGTATACAGGCCACTGATATGACTTTCGAGTAACCGTAGGTAAAATGGCATTTTCAGTTTTGGTTGTTCACGGAACAGAATGGTCTGCAAAGGACATAAATTCTTTTTGTTACTATTTAGTTAATTATTTGTTATTTTTGGATACATGAAATAGGTTTCACGTTATTGCCCATTGTCGGCGCTAATGGCAAAGATTTCATTGAGCTGTTTGTTTATATTCGAACAGTGCATCATGGGACCAGGAGACACAGCAATTAACTTTCCTAACATTAAGTTTACACTGGAGACTTAAGAACGGAAGTGAGTTTCGCATGATGTATTACTGCCAAATAAAACAGATCGAGGAATATTGAATCATACATATAAAGAACTGATACAGTAAAGAACATACAAAGAACTGCTACACTGGCGTCTGTGTGCGAGATCTGCTTCCTCCTCTCGCACCGTACTGTCGCTTTCTGCTTTCTCCTTGCTGGCCCACAAATAAATACTATTTCTGGCAGCGATCTCGTTAATCGCAAACGGTAGAAGTCATGCCACCTTAGGGCACACATTGGAACACTGCCAACCATGGCACAACGTCTTTGGAGAAATAACGATTACCGTACATCACAAAGCATACGTGGAAGTCACATCTGTTTCATTGTTGTTTGTTGTTGCCAGATCGATACGTGATAGCGTGATATCACCCAGACGGATTTGAACGAAGAGAAACGAAAAGAAAAAAAACAGAGCTGTCGATATTAGTCTCGAATCATCATTTTCAAGATTTGCAGAAGTTTCTGTAGTATCCGTTATATTGAAATTAAAGACTTCGTTCCTCTGCGACCAGAAACTCTACATTGTGCAATCACAACAAGTTCCCTGAGTCAAAATTTACTCGCTGTTCATTGTTCGAAGCCACAGTGCGAGTAATTCTTTTTAATTCAGTTTTATTTCGCTAGTGCTACCAAAGTAAACACGAGCAATAATAGGCACAGCGACATAGCCGTCATAATTTATCCTGCAGCGACACCGAGCGCAACAGTTTTGCTCTGTTGAGTTAATTACGCAGTCAGCAACCTTTATGTTTTAACCTTTAATTAACTGCTGTCACAAAGCTACATTTTCTCGTATTTCGAACAGTCGTAAACATGCAAGTTAGTGGAGAAAGAGATCCCTCTCTGATACGGGATGGCAGTTGCCGAGTGCTGTGCAGAAGCAAGTTCTGAGCTTATGATGCAAATACTGGAAACATTTAAAAGGGCCTTCTGGTTGATATTTAAGAGAAACTCCTTATTCAGGTATAACAATTAAACAGTATTCACAGAGTAGAACACAACCAGGGTAGGTTAACGCAGGATGCTGGTGGCTGAGCTTTGAAGCTGTGGACTAGATTATCTAAAGAAATTCAACAATCAGCCAGTTTTTGCATGAAAGGAATAGAAACAGTATTTTTTTAAGTATTTCTTCGAACAAGAGCAAAAGATTGGAACAAAAGAGTTGTTTCAGAAATTATATTCTATGCTGATTAAACGCCGAACCAAAGTTTTGGCTCTGAGCACTATGGGACTTAACATCTATGGTCATCAGTCCCCTAGAACTTAGAACTACTTAAACCTAACTAACCTAAGGACGTCACACAACACCCAGCCATCACGAGGCAGAGAAAATCCCTGACCCCGCCGGGAATCGAACCCGGGCGTGGGAAGCGAGAACGCTACCGCACGACCACGAGATGCGGGCGAAAGTTTTGCTCACAAGGGAACCTCCCGATCGCACCCCCCTCAGATTTAGTTATAAGTTGGCACAGTGGATAGCCCTTGAAAAACTGAACACATATCAATCGAGAAAACAGGAAGAAGTTGTGTGGAACTATGAAAAACATAAACAAAATATACAAACTGACTAGTCCATGTGCAACATAGGCAACATCAAGGAGAATGTGAGCTCAGGAGCGCCGTGGTCCCGTGGTTAGCGTGAGCAACTGTGGAAGGGAGGTCCTTGGTTCAAGTCTTCCCTCGAGTGAAAAGTTTAACTTTTTATTTTCAGACAGTTAACGTGTGTCAATTATCAAAGTTTTGGTTGGTTGGTTGGTTTGGGGAAGGAGACCAGACAGCGTGGTCATCGGTCTCATCGGGTTAGGGAAGGATGGGGAAGGAAGTTGGCCGTGCCCTTTCAGATGAACCATCCCGGCATTTGCCTGGAGTGATTTAGGGAAATCACGGAAAACCTAAATCAGGATGGCCGGACGCGGGATTGAACCGTCGCCCTCCCGAATACGAGTCCAGTGTCTAACCACTGCGCCACCTCGCTCGGTCAAAGTTCAGGCACTCACACAGAATCAACTTCGCTCTCCAAAATTCCAGAACATATTCATATTTGCTTGGACATATGCAGGATTTGACGGTCTACACCGGGAAAAATTGGAAAACGTTAAAAACGTATGTTTTGACAGAGCACAGGGAAAACTGTGCGACTGTGAAACTGTTGCATTCATTTGTTGCAGTTTATGTGACAACCTCTTAAGTTTTCATTACTTTTTTGGGATTGATTACCAAATCCACAAGAAAACATAAATCGGGCAAGGCAGAATAATCTTTTTACCCATTCGCCAAGTGTACAAGTTAGGTGGGTCGACAACATATTCCTGTCATGTGACGCAAATGCCGTCACCAGTGTTGTATAGAATATATCAGACGTGTTTTCCTGTGGAGGAATCGGTTGACCTATGACCTTGCGATCAAATGTTTTCGGTTCCCATTGGAGAGGCACGTCCTTTCGTCTACAAATCGCACGGTTTTGCGGTGCGGTCGCAAAACACAGACACTTAACTTATTACAGTGAACAGAGACGTCAATGAACGAACGGACTGATCATAACTTTGCGAAAATAAATAAAGTAAACTTCTCACGCGAGGGAAGACTTGAGCCAAGGACCTCTTGTTCTGCAGTTACTCACGCTAACCACGGGACCACGGCGCTCCTGAACTGAAACTATCATTGATGTTGCCTATCTTGCGCATGGACTACTCAGTTTGTATATTTTGGATATTTTTTCCATAGTTCCACACAACTTCTTCCTGTTTTCTCGATTGATCTGTGTTCACTTTTTAAAGGCCTGTCCACTGTGCCAACTTATAACTAAATCTGAGGTGGGTGCGATGGGGAGGTTCCCTTGTCAGTAGCGTGTTGGTCCACCTTTTTAACGCAATACGGCATAGATTCCACATGGCATGACTTCGACAAGTCCTTGACAATTTTCCTTCAGTATGTAGCACCATATGTGTACACGCAACTCACGCAATTTCCGTAAATTACGGGTCGATGGTCTGTGGGTGCGGATGGCACCCGATAGCACCCCATCAGGTTCGGATCAGGTGAATTTGCTGGTGAAGACATCAACTGAATTCACTGTTATCCTCCTGAAACCACTGTGGCACGTGTCTGTCCTTGTGACACGAATAGATGTCCTGCTGGAAGAGGCCATTGCCGACGGGGAAGTCATGAAGTAGGGAAGGGCGCAGTTATGTTCACGTAGCCAACGGCTGTCACGGTGCATTTGATTACTACTGCGGTTCCCATGGAAGTACAGGTCAAAGTCGTCAGAAGAATAACGCTGAAGCCATCGACTTGCATCCGTTACGTGTAGCGTGTTTCGAGCAGTCGTCGGTCTGCGTAATGGCGCACACAGCAAAAATGCCAGCTGCAAGGAATTAGGGCAGTTGCGGATATGGTTCCAACTGAAATAAAATGAGACCAACGCAGACGTATGCTGTAATACAAAAGCCTTATTCAAAATGCAACCCCCTCTCACATTTTACAAGAAGACATATGAACTGTATTTCTAACCGTATAGCCGCGCGGGATTAGCCGAGCGGTCTGGGGCGCTGCAGTCATGAACTGTGCGGCTGGTCCCGGCGGAGGTTCGAGTTCTCCCTCGGGCATGGGTGTGTGTGTTTGTCCTTAGGATGGTTTAGGTTATGTAGTGGGTAAGCTTAGGGACTGCTGACCTTACCAGGTAAGTCCCATAAGGTTTCACACACATTTGAACATTTTGAAACATTTCATAGATCTTAATATAAATATATTTAGTTTTAAAATTATAAACAGCCGACCAGTTGCAATGGGTAAAGAGATCTTTACCTAGGTTTCAACAAATTTAAATTTGTAATTTTACATTAGTATGGACTGATGTATCATCGCCGTTTTTACAAATGTCTGCATAGATCCATTTGTCCAAATTAAAATATAGCCCTAAAAATAGGGTTTGTCATGTAAATATAAATTAGTACATGGATGTTGCAGAGCTCACAAGCGCTGTTTATAATTTTATTACGTGGAACCGTTGCTGTTGTGCAGCTATGTTTAAAATACTGATATTTAGTTTTATCGATACAGTATTTCGGCTTGTTTCGTTCTTTTACACATCCCTTTCTCTAACCTCATTGAATAGTTCCCAAAATTTATTTAATCTAAAATCGAGCATAATATATTTGTTTGGAAAAAAATAAAACTGTGAATAGAAGGAGAAAACTACAAGAATTAGTTTATTCACTGTGTTTCCCGTAAACAGTCAGACACTTATTGCAGAATTATGGAGTACAGATAACACAGGATGGGTGAAACAGAACTATCGTGGAAAATACATCGCCTAACAAAAAAGTTAAGCAAATAGAAAGGGCATTAACGGATGTCAATGTCACTTTGTATACGCACACACCATCGATGTGTACGTACTTGATTAGAGTTGCAATTCATTGTGGCAAGCAGAGTGACCACCAGAGTGCAGTAGTGTTGTCGATACTTCGTGTTGTTTCCAGTAATGGCAGGGTATTTAAGGGTGTGCAATGAGTCAGATGGTAAGCCATGACTGTCAAAGAGGTGTAGGTGGAGTTCACTCGTGTTAGACAGCGGTATCACCAAGTGACATTGTAAGGGAGTCACTATGAGACTCCAGTTGGCAGGCTGGTCGAGTCGTGCAGTTTGTGGAGCATTCTGATATGACAGTGGCCTAATACTGGACAGAATCATAATGTGACAGCAGACACACTCGTCATCGAGAATGCGGTTGAACACGAGTGACCACCTGAGGGGGGATTCGCTGAATTGGTAACCAAGCACTTCACATCTTTACCTGCCATCCCGCGCCATTGGTCGGAGACAAACTGCAACCGACAAAGGAATTACTGTCGCAAGTGTAGGCTCCCTTTACCACCACAATATAGAGGGCTGCGACCACAAAGCATGGACTCTGGCTAAATGGCGTTGAGCCGTAGTGCGCCTTTTCTGCCACACCAGCTCTTTGGGACGACTATCGATTACCCGGCTGTACTATGATCTTTACCGCTGTTGTGATCTGGCGGCGGGTATCTGCGGTCGGAGAGTTGGTCGTCAGACTCGCTACGAGGCGCTAGGACGTGCTTGAGGGGACGAAGGAGTAAAACACGCGGGCTCGGCCAGCAGCGGCGCGGCAGGTCCACCTTGCAGGACGGTCGCGAGTTTGTGGTGGGCCTGCCTGATGTCAACTCCGGGCGCTGCTCGTCGCATTGCTTTGGTGCCTGTTCTCTCGGAGAGACCCATCCCTCGAGACAATCTCGAACAACGCTCTCCATCGAAGGTGTAAGAGGTTTTGGTGGCTTCGTTTCGTGGAAATAGTAGGGTTGTAGCGACTGCCACTTGTTGGTTGGTTGCCCTAATGTGTGTGTTGTTGAAGTAAGAGCAGCCGCCAAGGTGTGTGATCGCATGGAGACCAGCAGTCACTACTAACTTTAAGGAAATCAGCGCCCCCAAAAAATGTAGTAACTGTAAGGTATTGAAGATATTAGGTCATAGTCTACTTGTAATTTTCTGCATACCAAGCTTACACAATTGGCAGTTACATTGCAGACCTATGCAACGAAATTAAAGTGCACAAAACCTAGTTTTGTTGTGAATAACGTGATACTATCTTGAAATTATTTTTATTTCATCTTTGTACACATTGTCGGCCTTAATCATATGTGCAAATATTGTTTGGCAAACTATGAGAGTGTAAAAGTCTTATACTATTTTAGAGCATTGGATTTGTGTACAAGTCTTAGTTTAAATATTTTACAGCATTGATATTGCTGCCAAATTGAAGTCGTTTATATTGATAGCACTTTTTTTTTGAACTTATATTGTTGTTCATTGATATCTTAACTTATATTAACTGATATTTGCTTGGTGTTTACCGTGTTTTCTGTGGTCTGTTTGTGTCCCAGTTTTCCACGAGTTGGGGTGTGTAGGAGCGGCGCCACGTTCCGCTTCAGTGCACAGAAGCTGTCACGTGTCGTCTAATGGGAAGTGACTCCCGGTTGGGCCCTGGAGTTTAGGTGTTGTTTTGGATGGATGGTCAGCTGCTTCCGGCATTTTAAGTCAAGTCACCTTTTGCCCAGGGCAGCCTTACGTCACTGCCCATTTGATAAACATTTAACATCTCTCATGAATATTTAATAAAAAATTAAATTTGGTTGCCTATGAATTATATTAAGTGTAACGTATTGTGCTGGTTGTGTTATTGCTCAAAAATATTTTAATCTGAGCCTCATTACTAAATTACTTCAGAACGTAATTTATTGTTCATTAAGTAATTCTAATTTGCTGCTCGCTTGAGAAGGAAGCTGTCATTCTGGATATTGTCTTTAAGATGGCCATTTGTTGATTGTATGTTAGCTGTTTTATAAATGTGGTCTTGATTAAATTGTTAATTTAGTGATCTGGTAGTTGTTTAAGGAGTGACATTATAGGGGCCTTCACCTTCCATGCTAATCCCGACTTCCTAAGTCACAAGCGTTGCATTGTGCTGAGTGACGAATCGTAGTTTTGTACTACCCCAGATGATCATCATAGGCGATAACCAAGGAAGAAGTTCCATTCTTCAAATTTTTTTTGGAGAGGTTCAGTGGTGTTACGTCTAGCGTCATGGTGGGGGGGGGGGGGGGGGGCACAACTTTATACTACGGACTTCCTGTGCCCTCATGTGTAACAGTACTGTGGAGAATTTTGTAACCGGTAATACTCGTCCATTCATGGCACATCTTCTATGAATTGTCTGTATAATGTAGGCACTACTATAGCCAGCAAGATCCGCAAAACGGTCCCTAACGAAGTATGATTCCAACACAGTGCCAGTATCCGGGATATCAAGGACCAGTTACAATTGTTGTGGGTCAGGCAGCCTCATGAGAGCATGGCACAGCCTTAAGAAACTCTTCCCAACCAGATCAGACTTTAAATCCAGGTCAGATGGGGTGCAACCTCATATTGATAATTGGCCTCTTTCAGCCAAATTCTTTCTAAATTTGACTGTACTTTATAATCACTTAAATAACGTCAAATACTCTATCAGTAAGTCAAATTTAAATTTTGTTAGTCCACCCTTTCTCGGTGCTTCATTCTTTTTCTGCCATGTATGTCATGCACCTTAAAACTGGCAACCAAACGTACATCTGCACCTGGATGTTTATGCTGGAAGATGGCCTGTCCAACTTAAGATATTAATGGAACTGATCCATGGTCCTGTTTACGTTACGTTTCGTAGCTACTGATACACTTTTAGAATTAGACCAATAAACAGGAGAAACATCTTTTCTGAAATTACATAGATTTTGCTATCTCTGAGCTCAAGTAGTAAACCTTTATTCTATTCAAACTATCAATCAAACATGATTATGTTCATATTTCCAATTCAGTTAGACATTGTTATTATTTGTGAAGTTATTGCCATTATTTTTATTTTCATAATTAATTTGAAAACATGTTTAAAAAGAAACGGCAAACTCTCTGGAAGTAAAATTGATGTGCTGTAAGGTCACTGAGCTCAAACTGCCCATTTTATCTTTGTTCTTCCTGGAGTAGGTCATGGGGTGTGTCACGGAGATGTCATGTCTGTTTTGCACTTTACTGGATATTATTTGTTGTCTTGTAAGATACTGGTCTGAACATCACGATTGTTTAATTTGTGACAAGAAACAATGTGTTCAAGATAAAACGCCAACAAATGCTCATTTTGAAGTACTTCCTTTTTTACATTAAAACTTTACCTGCAGCACCCACAAAACGTATATCAGTGGACACTGAGCAGCCAACAATAACCGACCATCTCCTCCTAATGCAAAAATACTTTGTTGACGCTGACGTACATCGAGAGAAACGATAACCGTAAAGGGAAATCAGAGCTCATACGGAAAGATATAGGTGTTCGTTTTTCCATCACACTGTTCGAGATTGGAATAATAGAGAATTATTGTGAAGTTGGTTCGATGAACCCTCTGCACTTAAATGTGATTTGCAGAATATCCATGTAGATGTAGATAACGTCAGAATACAATGGACGAAAACAATAAGTATTAGAAGAATCGTCATATTAACTTTTTTTATAAAAATTAGTTTTAAATTCTACCTGTGCTCGAAATCCACTGCCATTGAGACAGCAACTTACACAAACATACCCAAAGTATCTATAAGCAATGTTTATTTTATCGACACCAAATATTGTAATTTCGAGTACATGGGTTTGAATTTGGGGTCTGCAGATAAGATAGAAATAAGTATAAATATGTACTGAAATAATATCCATCTTGCAGGAACAAAATAAACAAGACTGTGGATACTCGTAAAACGTGACTCCACAAACAAGACATGTACTGGACAGTAAGAATGGCTAGCACTGTCGATGGTGGCAGCAGATGAACGTGTGAAAGTCAAGAAAAAAGGTTTCAGTTTTTATTTTCTTCTGTTTGTAAATGAAGGACGGTTATAGAAAATTAAACGATTATGTTATATTATTCCTGGGTCAAACGGTGAACCCAGTCTTTAAAGATTTTCGACAGCTGAGAAATGAGGAATGCTTTAATAGCTTTTGATCAATCTCAAAATAAGCATTTCGAAACTAGAAGATCGAAATTTTAGAAATGAGGAATACCTTAAAAACTTTTGTTAAATCACAAAATGAATGTTTCCAAACTACTGGACAATCACTCACAAAAGGTAATTAATTGCTTCAAGAGCCAATAGATAAAATTATAAAACGAAGTGATAAAGAGTGGAACATGTGTCAGAATCTAAAAGTGTAGTGCAGAGATCGATAGATTTCTCAAACGACTGGTTGTAGAGTGAAAAGGTGTAACATATATTGAAAATTTGGCATTTGAAAGTCTTAATGGAAAGACAGATAATTTTATTGCAACATTATATGCAGAGATAAAAACTATAACTAATCCATCTAATGTAGTGGAAAACATTGATGTTTTGAGTGAAGGAGTGAATATGGTAAGTAAAAGTAGATGTTCCTGGTGTTAAGAGAAATTGTTTTCCTGCTGTAAAAGATGAATCATTACCTTAGATGGTAGGGCAAATGAAGTTTTTACGTCAGTAGCTAAAAATCATGTATGGGAAGTACATCCTGAAATTTTCAATACTCTGTGTTTTCCCAAAACTTACTGCAGTTCTATAGTTAATTATGGCTTAGGTGGTTCAATGTACCAAAATCAATTTTGTAGTTAGTTTAGAAATAGAAACATACACGTTTGTAGTAATGCTGTGAATAACCTAATATTTGCAACACCAAACTTTGATGTACAATTTTGTAAATGTTACATGCAAATTGTACTGCAATATATCTTTCTATGTTTATTACCTGTTTAGCCTTAGTCATCAGTAAAGAGCGCAAAGCAAAGCGCGCCTATTGTATCCAGGAAAGGGGCTTCCATTCTGTTGTACCATCAGTTTTGTTGGCATGGAAAACAGAAGGTGTGCATATAACTTACTGCTGTTAACATATAAGAAAATTTCGATATACTTTGAGACCATGTTATTGGTAGAAACCTTTCTGAAAAAATGCTAATAAAATCTGTAACGAAACAATACTGAAAAACGTAGTTCTGCTGAGACTATTGCCTACGGATTTTACGCCAGTTATGTGGGATGGAAATGTTTGTGTGCTTTTGTGTGCTCATTGCGTTGAAATTACAGCCCACAGTCTTCCAAAGAAAGTTGAGAATATACACATATTTTAAAAGCAGACACATAATTGCCCGTTAGCACAAAAAAGTACTGTATATTTCACTATGTTTATACTCCTGTAACAACAGAAGCAGATACCTTTGTTAGTAATAGTGTAGATCGTAGATCATAAATTATAAAATAGTGCCGTCGATACAGATAATTTACACAGATTATCTACTTCTGTTGAAAATGGTCGTAACTGAGATGTCACTTATTGAGAGAAAAAGGGTAACAGTTATTTGTAAAATGAGAGCTATGTTTGTAACATGAAAGTTTTCTAGCTTCTGTGGGACAGAAAATTTTAACTAAGGAAATGGTAAATACAAAAGTAAAGTACCAATGTTTGTGGTAACTAAGGAATTAAGACACCTTGTGAGAAAATAATTGGTAACTCTGAAGGAGAGTAATACATATAAGCTTCTATTAATGAGACAACAAGGTATTTTCTTGCTTTATTTAACATGTAATGTGGACTTGGAATTTTTTGTGGTATGGATAGTGTTAGGATTTACATTACACACTTAATGATTTTGGTAACGAGTGTCTGAAAAAATTGTTGCCATATCTTGTTTCAGCTAATTAGTGACTTTGTAGTTTTCAAATATGTGATGGCCTTCTGTCCTATTTAGCTATACTCCACGATTTTCAAGTTAATTTATCTAGTAGCCTAAATGGATTTGGGATGATTCATAAACTGTGGTCATTATTGAAAATATTATGGAGAGACAGAGGGCCAGTTTGGTTTCTACTGGCATGCTAAAATAAAAAAAAATGATAATTGCAAGAACATGAAAGTTGTTAAAGATAATATGAACATGAAAATTATTAAAGATAATATTCAAAGCAGAGATCTGATTGAAAGTTTCAGTCATGAGTAACATATACTTCCAATCATTTCACATATAATGTGAAGTATTTATCAGTCATGTCGAAAACACAAGTTAATGAAAAATTGGAGTGATTAACATAATATAAATCTAATGAACAGGAAACTACTACTGCATGGTATTGTCCTTCTATGCGTGTTGTAGGTTATATCGAGATTAGACTTAAGTGTTGCTGGAATTGTTATCTGTAGTAAGGTGCTGAGGAGCTGAATGTTCTTATACTACTGTCATCATGTTTCTGTAAGATGGATTTACTGCTTTTGACGAAGCTTCAATCGACTTCTAAAGGAACAAGAACAAATGATGAGAGAAGATGATTCTTGGCAAATGTGTGGGGCTTTCTGGTGATCATGTTAGTAATTATATCAAGGAGAATTATGATGTAGAATTAAGAAGCAATTAGGTAGGAACATAGTGTCATGTATGATAGTAAATTATGTTTATGAAATCATGTGGTATGACATAATGAAGAAGTATTTGAAATTGGAATTGGGGAATGTGGTTAATTACAAGCCTAAGCTAAAGATAAGTCTTAAGATTTGATGATATTACATATACACAAGTACGAAAGTATGTGGAATAACTGAAATTTAATCGCTATCAAATGAAAAGGTATGTTATAGTTACATACATGCTAACTTATGTCGTAGCAGCAGAGGAGAAGCCAACTTTAAAATGCATAATTGTAAAGTACAATGAGATAATAAAAGAAATGAGAGGTCAGTATTGTTTGACATATCAGAATTAAAATTTAAATATAAAATATCGGTTCTACAAGGGACAAAGGGCTCTACACTGTAAATAAACAGAATGTGCATAAATTTAATTGTTTTTGATGGAAATTTTTTTTATGTAATATAGACATGAGTGTACTATATCCTGTCTGCCTGTCTAGATGCTAAGATTGTATTGAGGGTAAATTTTGTCTCTTTTTGAAAGCTACTATGCAACTTTGAAACAAGTGCTGTGTTTGGTTGTAAAAACTCTTTAAAGATTTTTCATTAGATATGCTTCACAGTTTATCCTGTACAGTTCAATGGAAAGATATGTAGATGTAATGTAATGCAGTTTTCAACATTATTGTGCTTTCTTAACTACTTTTTTGAATCATCTGAAACAGAGTATACTACTTTTGAATGAATTTTGAGCCATGCACTTTATAACTAGTAAACATTTTGGAGAAATGATGTCATTAAATATATTTGTATATTTCTTGGCTGTCTTGTTTAATGAAAGTATATGTAAATCTTCTGGAAACTGTTGTACCACCGTTACATAAATTTGAGTTTGTTCATAAATATATTTAATGAAAGAAGGGTCAGACTTAGTAGGCACTGTTGTCACATACTAGGTCAAAAGTTAGAATTTAAACTAGTATAGAAAAACTGAAATATTTTCTCATCTCATATTGTGAGTAAAAGCTTTTAAGATGAAGTTCCATGTTTATGAACAACTTCTGAGTAACTGCACCATCAATGTTCTGCAATGGCTAACATTTAAGAACAAAACAGTTTTTCAGATCATATGGATAAGGCAAGCTTTGAAAATCGTAAAGAGTGTGAGCTAAAAGTAATTCTGTGAGACAACTTAATAAATGATAACAATATTTTAAGTGATTGTGAATCTGTGCAGCAATTAATTTTGGACTGAATGTTGATACACAATGACGAGAATATTTTTTACAATAGGTCAGGTTCTGATCAATGCTATGATAGTATGTTGATGTAGGATCATTGTGAGATGTTCACGAAATGTGGTAGCAGAGATGATATGCAAATAATGACTTTTGGTGATGTAATAATGAGGATACTGTTGGTGTTGATGATTTTGTTGATGGTGTATTATTGGAAGGTGGTGAAGCTTGGGGACATGTACTGTCTGATGTTCATTAATATCAAAGGGTATATGTTTGTGTCTGGAAATATGCTGACTGTTCATCACATGGTTATTGTAGTTCTGACAGCTGAGAGAAAAGTAAATTAATGCCATCTAAGGAACTCTTTGATAAAGGATATGTTGCCATAACAGAGACAGTGAAACTAGTAGAAGAGTTAGTTAGGGGAACATATCTCTAACATTATCACGTTGCTGATTACTAATTTATACCACCAGAATGTTGATATGTTTTTTACAGAAATTTTTCAGTTATGTAATTTGAGCTAATTAATATAGTGCGCTTATAATATATTTTATTGGTTTTGAAGACCC
The DNA here is from genome assembly GCF_023898315.1 of Schistocerca nitens. Lineage (NCBI taxonomy): Eukaryota > Metazoa > Arthropoda > Insecta > Orthoptera > Acrididae > Schistocerca > Schistocerca nitens. Next base: position 499,561,464 of record NC_064620.1, on the reverse strand, counting down.
ATAAAAATTATAACATGTATGTGAATTCTGTTCAAATTAATTTCTTTCTGGTCCAATGAAAATTCATGTGCATGAGCTTAAATGTATTTGACATTGGTCGGCCTCTCAGTAGATATACTTCATTTTCCTTATATAGTACTAGTAATCACTCTATCACTGAAATTAAACTTTTGCTATCTTGTTGATAGCATATATACTGTAAAGAGCAAAGTTAGAAGCGCATTTTATTCAATATGCAAACTCAGATTTATGTTCATCATGGTAATTATATCTTACACACATTACATACACTTCACTTTCACAAAACTGTTTCCAAAATTTAATTAATTTTACATTTTTTCAAAATTTGCTTTTTCTGCAGTTTCATTTCTTTGGTGTCAAAACTCCGCTAGCATTTTCATGCTTATAAAATTCTTGGCTGCTGTTTTAATGGAACTGATCAATAGTCCTATTTTCATTTTTTTTACATACTGATACATTTTGAGAATTAAATCACACAACAAATAAAACATTTTCTGTGAAATTAAGTAAATTTCAGTTTTTGAATGACCGAATATTAAAACATTATTCTATTCCTGTCCAAACATAAACTAATTACATTCAAAATTGTCGATCAAACATAATTATTTTTCACAGTTCCAATTTAATCTCAATTTGAAGTTACATTTGAATTTAGTGTCACTATTTCTATTTTAGTAATTAATTTTGAAAGCATTTGTAAAATGAAATGGTAAACTCTTTGGAAGTAGAACCGGTATGTTTTAAGGTCACTGTGCAGACGTTACCTGTTTTACCTTTGTTCTTCTTATTGTCGTCCATTGGATGTGTTTACGAAAGTTCATATCCGATTTGTACTGTACTAGATGTGACACATTTTATTGTGAACGACTGGTGTTCATGACATATCTTATGGTTAGGTCATGTCTGTTCTGTACTCTAATGTACAATAATGGATGTGGGACCTTTTATTGTGAATGACTGGTCTGACTATCAAAATTGTTTGTTTGTGAAAAGAAGAGAAAATAAAATTTCTGTGTCGAAGATAAAACGTTCACAAATGGTCATTTCTAAACACATATTTATCAAATAACACTTACCTTTAGCATGCAGGAAATTTGTATTAGTGGACATTGACCAGCAAAGAAGATGTCGAAAAACAATGAATGATAAGAATAACTTAAGTAATTAGAAAAATCATCTTATTATTTCTTTTAAAAATTTGTTTTAACTTCAAATAGTGCTCAAAATACGCTGCCAGCGAGACTCCTAATCACGCAGACATATCCAAAAGTATTTACCTGCAAAGTTTGTAGTACTGAAATCAATTATTTTAGCTCTGAGTGCAGGGATTATGTTGGAGATCTGTGGAGCTAATTTCATTTTAGTTTCATGCATTCTACTTTGTGGTGCCATTGTCACAAAAGTCTATTCTGATGTATTATGGACAAGTGTTTACGACACTTACCTCTCGATGCTCATAGCAGTGAGTGTGAGCACGGAGCAGACGAAGGAGACGCTCTGCATGTAGTGCACCATCTTGCACAGGAAGGCACCCATCGTCCACGTGTACGAGAACAGCTTCGCCACCTGTGCACATGATGACACACGTTACAAGAAAGTTCACACGAAACTGAATACACTTAGCAAAGTGTAACTAAGCGAGCAGAAAGTCGTAATTTGAAACCTATCAGTGTTGCAAATATGTTATTCAATGCGACAATGAAGTTGAAAATTTGAGCTGGCCTAGATTTAGAGCCGGGATCTTCTAGTGATAACTGGTGATCGCGTGAGCCATGACTCCGCAAGAGTCGCCCACTGCAACTCCTCAAATTTTCAAGGTCACTGACATTTCTCTCCAATTTTCAACGACCAGCTCAACTACAGATCTCTCAAAGGCTACGCATATCAAAGGTACTGGAGGGCTGGATTTGATAGAGGAGGCGAGCTTTAACTATAACCAAGGACGTTAAAATCGTGAAAGCATAATTTTTGTAGTCTGGTTTTGATTACAATACGATGTTTTCTAATGTAAAGTAGGTAAATGGAAGATTTCCTCTTTTTATTATACAATTTGTTTATTTTTTAACATTTACATACGTTACTGTGAAATAATTCTTAATTATGTTAATAGTTTTGAGTACTTATCTTTTTTGATGAAAAATAATTTATTATTCGTTTGCTGTTGACATAGCTACTTCGCAAATTCAAATTATTTTAGAATTTTGTACATAAAGAAACACAGAAAGATACTGTACATATTTTATATTTTGGCCATAATTTTCTTCACGCGCAACTGTGTTTTTTACTTGTTACATGTTACCAAAAACTCGAACTCATTAATGAGGACAGTCGTATATGGACCCCGGGCACATTTTGGGCTTACTGTAATTAACATTTACTTCCTCTGTTCATTAAGAAGCTCATGTGCACTAGAGGAAAACACTTTAATTCACTGTTTGACAGATACTGGAGTATGATTCACTGAACCATATCTCTTCATGCATTTGGCCAACATACATATTTAAAAATTTCGTTAATGACACTAGAGAATAGTTTCAGTGGCATTACATTTCCTTTCCTCACTCTTCTTCAATAAATAAAATTTCTCCTTATTGTGATGAGGGCGCAGGGAAGATGTGGCACTGACATATATGTATTTCAATGTCCTGACGCACGTTCACTTATTGACTCATTTCCCAAGGGTTGGTAGTGCATATCAATTACTAAACCCGAGAAAAATTTTTAGTTCATAAACACTGTTCACGATTTGAATCTGTTTGATTACTACAGTGTAAACGTAATGCGGCGAAACACTTACCTCATTAGAAGGTAATGTCAGAGAACTGAGCTTCAAAGTTCCCTCGCAATATATGAAGTTGATTTCAAATAGCACCACGTAGAGAAATATAGAGGCAAAATTTTATGATCTTTCCATTTACTATTCATGAGATTTTTACCGGTGGGGCCCTAGGTGATACAGTATTTCTGCAGCGAATGCAGCTAAGATTAACTGTTGTGGAAGAGGAACAGTGTGTGGATGGCGATCATGACAGCCCACATAAAGACGCTAAGGATGATGATGATGATGATGACGATGATGATGATGACGATGATGAGTGCGTGTTAAAGGGACTAAACTACTGAGTCATCTGTCTCTCCTTATCATAAGAGAAACGCGTAAGAAGGTTAACTGCTACAACTATACAAGCAAGTCAAAGAGTTTAGAAGGGCGTGAGAGTAGTTTCACGATCGGTAACAGAAAACAGAGATAACCCAGACAGCATGTTGCCGAAGAGGGTCTGGGGGTACAACGAAATGAGGGGGAAGAGAATAACCTGCGGTCGCATTGGGTGTACCCGTCACAGGTGGAGGCTCCCCGTGCCGCCCCCTCACCCCCAATCCCCATCCCGCCTTCCACGTCCTCCCCCCCAAAATAAAACCACCCGTGGAAGTGGCGGAGTATTATAGTTTAGTGTAAAACCTGCTCTCCGTCAGGAAATCCAACAGTTTGGTCGTGGCTGTCTCGTCATCCACAATCATCTCCAGTAACGAGGTACGCAAGCTGAGAGCATATCACAGATCGCCAACAGGTCGCACCCAACAAGAATATGCGCTGTTGTCAATAGGCTATCGCAGCTGCAGTGAGGAGGATCCTCCCGACACAGAAGGAACTCGTGGGTGAGTCTCGTGTGGTCGCTGCGTAGTCGACACAATACAATGGCTTCTGTCTGAGAGGCCTAGAAAGATGTATGCCACACCTTAGTGGACTCCTTAATCGCTCTCGTTTTGGATCGTAGCTACCTGCCACTCCAATTCCCAGAGACTCAAAAATATTGCGTCGAAGTTGTAATCGGAAGTCTTTATCCCGACATCAAGTTGATCTCCTTTAACCGCGTCTTCAGCGAGATGGTCAGTAAGTTCATTTCCTGGAATGCCTATGTGATTCAGTGTCCAGATGAAAGCCACTGTCTCTCCAGAGCTGTTGAGGTCAACCAATGGGTCCTGGATGTTGGCGAACAAAAGAGTTTTGGGCTAGCATAGGGTTATCGTACGGGCACTAAGGAACTGCAGTACCCTCTGTATGTAATGGGTATTATAGACAACGTGTAATATAATGATCCTGTTTCCTTCAATTTCTTTTTTATATTTCTGCAATATGTGATCCCTAAGCTTAATGTCAGTAGACAAGTCTTAGTTTACGAAAAAGAAACTAAAATGTTTGTATGGAACTGTGTGGTTCACAGTTTCAGCGGCGTGATGTCTGCCTCGGTTGCCTAAACGCACATAGGAAGCTGCACAGGAGGCTGCAAGGAGGAGAGAGCCGTTCCGATCGTCGCGGCTGGTGAAGGCTCAATGTGATATAGTTGAGAGTTAGATTATTACCCTGCTTCCAGCAATTCTACTCGATTTATTATTTTCGATTCTTTCGTTTTACAGAAACCTTTAATCACAGCGTTGCATCCACAATATTTAAGTTCTGTGACTAAACTCTCTTCAGCAGCTTAAGTTGTCACAGCTGTCTCTCAATGATAGAGCTATAGTTAAGGAAAAAGTTCGTTCAACACACGATATTCTAATATATTTATCAGGCGTAAGCAACAACGAGAATACAGGGTGTCCCCAAAAACACTGGCAAACTTTTGGGACAGGTTTCTTCCACAAAAGAAAATAAAAAAATCTGGAAAAGAAGGGCTCTGAAGACCATACCTTAGGAGATAGGAACACTTGTTCATCTCTGATACTATGAAACACGTTTATTCTACTGCAATCTCTTTGCTTTTAGTATTTTGGGTGGAAATAGTATGGACCAAAACAAGAAAAAAAATTTGTAGTAAACATAAGCTCTAAAATGCGTACCTTAAGAGCTAAGAGTGTGTGTTCGGTAAAAGAGATGTGTTTCACACTAGTGAAGATGATCAAGTGCTCATAGCTCTTAATGTATGCTAGACTTTTTTCTTGTTTTCGTCAATACTTCCTCTTCCCAAAATATGGAGAGCATAGTCCTTGCAGTAGAAGAATCAAAATTGAACAAGTGCTGATACCTCGTAAGATATGCATTTTAGAGTCCATGTCTACCAGATATTGTTACTTATTTCTGTATAAAGAAGTTGTCCCTAACGTTTGTCGTTTTTTTTTTTTTTTGGGGCACACACTATATTCGAAGCTATAATTGTGCATGCTGATGTAACATCGCATCTTCTTAATACTTTTCCGGATGTGACGTGCGAGTATTTACATTTTTATGAACGAAATTCCTGTGACAACCGCGTGATAAGTCAAACAGTGTAATGAGTACACACTTCACTAAAAATTTCTACATAACGGACAATCTTGATTTGGGGCCAAGAATGAGAAGCTTCCCTGTGAACTTTGCGTCTAAGTAATAAATGAACTGTAATACGACAATCCGGTGGTAGTCCGACTGAGTAGACGTATATTGAGTATTTGACCGAAGCTAATTCGATGTATTTTTTAAATAAGGAAAACTTGTAATATTTCGATTTCCAAAATTTTGGTGATTTGATAAGGTCATTACAATTTAGATACGAAAAATAATGATGGCTTTGTCTGAAGGATAAAGAATACGTCCTTGCTAATGTGAAAAGATAACTACTAGTTTTTATTTCAGGTGGTACAGAGTATACGAGTCCCGAAATTAGCAATCCTAGAGCCTCCGCAAAGTTATAACTTTGCTGAGAGAGTTTTTATTCGCCGCAAAAGTGTTTTCCTTCTTTGAGGTTTTTCTAGAACGGTTAATGCTTACCAGATTCCAATCTAAAATCGCGTCTTGCTGGGACAACTTCCGCACGGTCTCTTACGAGCATTTCAAATTAATTCGCCTTAGGCGAACTTAGCAGCGAGATGTCGGGCAGCAGAAGACTAAATTCGGAGAGCTGGAGAAATCCACTACCAAAAAGAGAGCCACTTTGTAAGTGCACTGCTACACAAGTAATAAAAATTATGTATATAGTTAGGAGATTAGCTTTGATATTGCAATTAAATTCCAGATAAGAGATCATCAAACGGATTAAAATTAGTTTCGTGTGATACATTAAAATACCAGTGACACAGTTGGCTAAAAAAGAACCGTGAAATTTGTTCCAAAATAATAGACAACAATTTCTCTTATGGAAACTTTGAAACCTGCTTACTTGGACAAGTCGATGAGAAGGATTCAGTGAAGCCAGGCGTATTTAGACAATTAGTAAATTTTGCAAGTAAGAATGACATTTGAAGAACCACTTAGGAGCAGGATCAGTCTTCAAAGGTCTTTCCAAGATTATTTAGAATGAGGAAGTTGCCTGCCTGATACAAATATACCGTGGGGATATAAGGACGGAAACTAGAAATGCTTACTTTATAGCTGCCGTGGGTGATGACAAAACACTGTTTCGGAAAGTACTCAAATGCCACTTGTTCTACGGTACGTATTGGATAGAGAATAGTTTATCGTTGTCGGGTATTCCTTACTCCAGAATATCAAACTGCAGGCAGCATATTTTAGAATAATCGGACTTAATACTTTAAGGAAACGGACAGAAATTGACAGCTCAGCATGTGATAGTGCAAACGTGACAAAAGGCAAAAAAGAAGAGTTTCAAGCAAAAATTAAAGCTGGTTACAGTGACGTACGTATCATTCACTGTTATGCATGCCAAGTAAATGTAATAATAATAAAAACAGAAAGTTTTACATGAAAACCATATTTTTTTCTAACATTCTGACTGTTGCCACGTTCTTCTCAAGATCAACACCTGTGTCCATTCTCAAGAAGCATACGGATATCAGCATTCCACAGCCATCCTCTACAAGATGGAACTTCGACATACGAACCATAAACATACTTTATGCAAATTTGTAACTTTTAAGAAAAATGCCCTACTGAAATTCCGTCAACATCAATGGCAGATAAAGCCATTGCACAAGAAACGGAAATTTTAAAATACGCGGATGTGGAAAATTTCAACACTTAATTAGAGCTTTCTCACTACAGTTTGCCCCCTGTTCGAAATAATTTTCAGTCAAATGCGGTCTCAAGAAATTAGTGTGTTTAAAGTTAATAACAATATAGCGAATTTAAAACGTCAGTTATAGAATTAAAAGACTCAGAATACTACGGAAATCCTTCAACGACACTCCCGGCAAATGCTAAGAAAGTGTGTGTGCGTTCGTGTGTGTGTGTGTGTGTGGGTGTGTGTTGATATAATGGACAGATAGTTCTCCTCTGAACACGTAGCGCTGCCAAACTGTTCATCATAAAATGCTTCACTAGTTTTAAGAATGAACATCTGGAGAAGAGAGGGTACTGATCACTGAAGCGCATGCAATGACCGACAGAAAAAAAGCTTGAGAGTAAAATTATAGGCTACTATTGTAGGTCTGATGTTCATGAGTATCGCAAATTAATAGAGGTGCTGAAATTTAAATCGGAAAATAGCTTAGATGATGTTCTTCGTGACGTTGCAAAATTGATAAAAATCCTCTCGACAGTTCTCATGACTGCATCAGGAGAACAAAGCTGCCTTTCAACAGTAAAAAAATAAAAAAGAAGTTTTCTAAGAAGCACTATGGATTCGCCCCGACTAAAAGCGGTTTCATTGCTTCCAATGGACCAGTGTCATCCGGACATAAAGGATCTTTTCGCGCAAATGAGAACAAGACTAATGGATTTCATTTTTGAATGAATAGATAAGGCTTAAACTGTTACAAAAGTGGTTCAGATGGCTCTGAGCACTATGGGATTTAACATCTGAGGTCATCAGTCCCCTAGAACTTAGAACTATTAAACCTAACTAACCTAAGGACATCACACACATCCATGCCCGATGCAGGATTCGAACCTGCGACCGTAGCAGCAGCGCGGTTCCGGACTGAAACGACTAGAACCGCTCGGCCACCACGGCCGGCTTAAACTGTTACAGTGTAGGTTATAGTAAGTTTTGTATTTTGCTGGTATTTATGTTTCTTCTTCTAAACGTAAGCATTTACTAATGGTTCTTGTGAGATTAGAATATATTGTTCTTTCTTTATTTATATTAATTGTTGTTTTTCTTATTGAATTTGATTATAATTATTTTTTCCTGTTTTTTTTTTAGTTTTTTTCTGTTTGTGAAGGGGCTTTAGGTCTTTCTATTTTGGTTTCAATAATTCGGTCCCTCGGTAATGATTTTTGTAAATTCTTTTGGTTTGTCTTTATGCTAAAGTATTTATTTATAACTGTTTTTTGATCCCTCTTTGTTTATTAAATAATTGTTGATGGCTGGTTCATTCTTTATTGTTCGTGTCAAGTTTTGTTTTTATGATTTGTGTATATTCATATATTTCATTTTGTTCTTTTCTAGGATTTTATCAAATTTCTGATTACATTTTCTTTTTATGCACGTTTCTTTCCTTTTACACAATATTAAAACAAAGATTAAAATTTTTCTGGAGAAGCTCCCCACTAATTTTAGTTACGAGCTGCCACTGATCGCCCTTAGCGGATGCGGATAGTCCTCTGCAACCAGGGAACCGACGGACAACAGAAGAGGCAGAAGAAACCACAACGCCGTCAACAGCATCCAAGGAACCGGTACTATATCCCTACAGAATGGGAAGCCGTGGAGTATGCTGATATAATAGCTCCATACTTAGCAATCAACTTTTACTGCTCGCTCGACGAATGATTTGTACTTGAAGAATGGAAAGTTGCACAGGTCACACAAATAATCAAGAAAGGAAATAGAAGCCATCCGCTAAATGACAGACTCATACCATGGACGTCGATTTGCGCTACGATTTTCGAACATACACTATATTCGAACGTGATGAACTACTTGGAAGAAAATAATATATTGACACATAGTCAGCACCGATTTAGAAAATGTCGTTCTTGTGAATCAAAAATGCCTCTTTATTCGTAGGAAGTAATGAGTACTGTCGACAGGAGATCTCAAATTGATAAAATTTCCCGAACGTTTCTGTCAGCGTTCCTCACTAGCGACTTCTGATCGAACTCCGTGCGCATGGAGTTTCGCCTCAGTTGTGCGACTGAAGTTGTGATTTCCTGTCAGAAAAGTCACATCTCGTAGTAATGGGAAGTTATCGAGTTAAACGTGATACCTAGCGTTCTCCAGGGCAGTGTTATAAGCCCTCTTGTGTTCCTAATCTATATAAACGATTAACGAGACAATCCGAGCAGCCCTCTAAAATTGTTTGAAGATGTTGCTATCATTTACGTCAAGTAAACTCATTAAAATATCTGAATCAATTTTATAATGGTTTACACAAGGCATCTTTTAGGTGCGAAAAGTGGCAGTTGACTCTAAATAATGAAACCTGAGGTGATCCGCATGAACACTAAAAGGAACACGTGTAATTTCGATTACACGAAAAATCACAAAAATTTAAAAGGGAGTCATTTTACTAATAGCTTTTTGGATGCGGCCCGTCACAAACTCCCCTCTCTCGCCAACCTCTTCATCTCATTGTAACAGTTTCATCCTAGGTACTCAATTATTCGTTCAAAGTAATCCAATTTCTACCGTCCCATGAGGTTTATAGCGTCTACAGCAGTCTCTACTTCCATGGAAGTTGCTGCATGATGCCGTAACACACATCCTAATATCCTGTCCCCCCTGTTAATCAGTGTTTCAAATGTATTCCTTCTTTCATCGTTGCTGCGCATATCCATCTCATTCCTTACCATAAAGGTTCACCTAATTTTCACTATTCATCTGTAGCACCTCATATCAAACGGTTCGATTCTCTTCTTTTCTATTTTTCCCACACACCATGATTCACTGCCATACAATGCTGTACTCCGAACATACATTCTTAGAATCTTTTTCCTCAGGTTAAGGTCGCTATTTGTTCCTAATTTTCTTAGCCATAAAGACACTGTTAGCAAGTACTAAACATTTTGGTTCCAAGGTACCAGAATTCATTCACTTTGTCGTCATAAAATTTGATGTTAATACTTTTATTAATCTTTAATCTTCATTAGACTGCTTACTCCATTCAACTCTTCCTCTAACTCTTCTTTACTTTTACCGAGGATAGCAGTGTCATCATCGAATGTTAGCATTGATCTCCTTTCTCTCCCTTGAATTCTAATCCTACTCCTGAACCCTCTTTTTATTTCTTTCAGGGCTTCGTATGGGCGGAAGACTACATTCCTGTCTTACACGTTTTTAAATCCGAGCACTTCTTTGTCTTCCTTTCTTATTTTTCCTCTTATTCCTATTTTTCTCGCATTTCGAAAAACTTGCAGCATTACTCCAGGTTGAGAAATCGTGTGATCGTTTATGTTTTCTTCTTAAGTCTTCATTCCATTATCAATCGCAACGTCAGGACTGGCTCTCTGACACCCTTACCTTTTCTAAATCCAAACTGATCGTCATCTGACACATCCTCATTTTCTTTTCGATTCTGATGTGTATTTTTCTTGTCAGCAGTTTTAAGCACTAGCTGTTAAACCTTTGCTTTTAATTACACCACAGGTTATTTTGACTTTTCTGTGCAAGTCGGCCTGACGATTATTTCTTTTCCGATTTCTTCGCATCTTTGCTGTAGCCGTATCGCCTTGGCTACCCTTCTCCTTGCATTCGTTTCTTTCCTAAGGAATATATATTGTTGTATGCTTTAGTAGTCGACTAATCGAAGTATTTCAGTTGTTACCGAAGGTATCTGTGCAGTTACGTTCCTGAAATCTGGTTTTGCAGGATAGAGCGTGTGGTGTCACCGCCAGACACCACACTTGCTAGGTGGTAGCCTTTAAATCGGCCGCGGTCCGCTAGTACACGTCGGACCCGCGTGTCGCCACTATCAGTGATCGCAGATCGAGCGCCGCCACACGGCTGGTGTAGAGAGACTTCCTAGCACTCGCCCCAGTTGTACATCCGACTTTGCTTGGTAATGGTTCACTGACAAATTACGCTCTCATTTTCCGAGACGATACTTAGCATAGCCTTCAGCTACGTCATTTGCTACGACCTAGCAAGGCGCCATTATCATTTGTTATTTATCTTGGGATGCATGTACAGTCAGACCGATGTTCACCAATTATGGATTAAAGTTAAGTATTCCAGCAGTTCTTGATAGTATAATTACTTTAACTGTTCCAGACCTCACGCCAGCCTGCGTGAGCTTAAACGCGTGCCTTTCGGCTACCTCACAGTGGCTTGGCTGTCTGGCCAAGTCACAACAGAGCGGATCAGGTTACTGTTAGTTGCACAAAACTCACAAACTTTTATTTTCCTAAGAACCACTTAATTACACATTGCCTTAAAAGGATCAAATTGAAACAGTATAGCTGAAGGCCTCGTTAAGAAAACTTGCAATACCTCCTGGGCTGAAGGCCCGAAACCACACCAAAAAGCCGGCGTGGGTGGCCGAGTGGTTCTAGGCGCTACAGTCTGGAACCGCGCGACCGCTACGGTCGCAAGTTCGAATCCTGCCTCGGGTATGGATGTGTGTGATGTCCTTATGCCAGGTAGGTTTAAGTAGTCTGGGGGACTAGGTTTAAGTAGTTCTACGTTCTAGGAGAGTGATGACCTTAGAAGTTAAGTCCCATAGTGCTCAGAGCCATTTTCAACCACACCAAAAATAAGAACGTCTGAAGGCCAGAACACAGGTTATAAAAATTACTTTAAAGAACACACGCGGCTGTAGGCCATATCTAAGAAAAATATTTCACATAAATACACGTCTGAAGGCCGCACACAAGACATTGAACAACTAAGGGCTTAGGGCCCGGATAAGAAGAATTTCAGATAGAGCAAATTTAATAACAACAAATCAATTCTCATAATTTTAATTTAAGATGGCTTAAGGCCTTATCTTAAAAATATTTCACGTACGAGCCTGGCTGAAGGCCACAGACTGGACTCTCAACAACTGAGGACTTAAGACCTGGATAACAAGAATTTCAGATAGAACATTCAAAATTTAATTTTTAAGCAAATCAATCTTCAAATTTTAATCTAAGTCGGCTGGAGGCCTTATTTTAAAATTAAACACAAACTAAATTAGTAGACGGCTCAAGGACTCACGCAGTACATCAGACTAAAATGGAAATCACAATCTAAAACCAACAGAACAGTGGTGCTGAGCAGTGTTCCAAAGGTCGGCTTGAGGAGGTAGCTCTAACGTAAGGTGAGGTGAGACAGGCAGCCAAGAGCAAGGTTAAATAATCGGATGGCAACCCGACCCATGGACGGCTGAAGGACCTACCAACAACCTAATCAATTCCCTTCCGCCGGACCAACGGTACGACTACGGAAAATATCAGCCGAGGACGAAGATACCAGCAGTACTACATCTTCAAAATTGGCGTCTAAAACAGCCAAGGCACAATAACCACTCTAAGAAAAAAATATGAACAAACAACTAAAAGGCTGTCGAACTACACGCCATGCCGAACAGCATCAACATGGAGAGGAAAAACACACTGCTGGAAAACTACGCTAACGACCAGACAGGTAACTGGGGCATTAACGGCCACAAGGCGGACAATACCGCTGGTGCACTTTCCTGATAAATAACAACCAATTTAATAGTTAAAGACCATACAGGAAGATGGCTGCAGAGTTTCGCCGACTGCAACACACCACACGTTGGAGCTAGCTGGAACAGCCCAAGAAGCAACAACCGGCAATGAACGAAGAGACGTGACAGCAGTTGAGGTTTCATAACAGGTTAACTGATCACTCAACTTCGGTGTACAGCCTCACAATCCGAACGCGCGTGCACGCCGCCAGCAGTCCAGGCCTGACCTCGTGCCCTGGAGACTTCCTCGCTGCTCTGTCCCAACCGACCGACTCAGTCCAGCACGCAGACAGCATTAAAATAATTGCTCAGTCAAAACCACACAAGCTACATACGGTTCCATGAAAACACTTCCACAAACAACTCGAACAATACTAAAACCAGTGACTGTGGAACTACAAGGACGAACCACCAGTCGACACACACGAAGAACCCAGATGCGGTCGTCGTCCAATGACACGACCGAACGAACGACCAACCAAGGTCGTCCCCACCCAGGTCATGTGTGTCGGCAGCGGTCAGGCGAGTCATGGCTGCCCGGACCTCACTGCTGCACCGTCCCCACTCAACTCCCGACACACGACGACCCGGAAATACTAGCGGTCGAACCAAAGATAGTACGACAGCGCTCTAATCGATAACCGCTGCTGCTGCCACTCACGGGCAGGCAAGCCAGCAACTTAGTGGCGCCAGTGAATCGAATAAGAAACGAGACAGCAGTACTGCCAAGACAAGGTGTCATGCAATAACGGCACGAACACGAGCTGCGCATGGCTCAGTTCCTGGTACCTATGTCTTTCTGCCCAGTATCTATGATTGCCCTTTTTTGAGATCTCCGCTCCTCCTCAACTAAACTGCCTAATTTGTTGCTCCTTTCGCTGAATCCACATTCCTAGCGAACTTCAAATGCGCCTCATAATTCCTCAGTACATCAATATCTCATTTCCTTCCACGGTGATTCCTTCGGACGAGTCTTTTAAACTTAACTCAATTTTTCATCATTACTAACGTATGGTCTGCACATGGGTATTCCTTACAATCCAGTATCTGATTTCGAAATCTCTTTCTGACCGTGATGGCACGCAGTTGTAACCTCTCCGTGTCTCCAGGTCTTTGCAAAGCATACCTCGTCCTCTTGTAATTATTGAACGCAGTAATAGTTATTATCATTTGAAATTTGTTGCAGAACTAAGTCAGTGTTTCTTCCTTCTCATTCCTCTTGCCAAGCCCATATTCTCCTATAACCGTTTCTTCTGTTCCTTCCCCTCTGACCACATTCCAGTCCGCCATAACTATTAGATCCTCATCTACCAATACATACTGGTTTACCTGTTCAATGTTTTCATATAGTTTCTGCAGCTCTCCTTGTGCTGCTTGCGACGTTGGCATGTATGCCTAAATTATCGATGTCGGTGTTAATTTTCTGTTAAATCGGATGAGAACAACGCTATCACTGAACTGTTCAGATTAGCTCATTCTCTGCCCCCTTTTGCTATTCATAACTAATACTACTCCCCTTACACCATTTTCTGCTTCTGTTGATATCACCCTGTTGTCGTCTGACCAGAAATATTTCCATTCCACTTCAATGATCTCTAGTAAGTCTAGAGTGAGATTCTACATTTCCGTTTTGAGATTCTCTGACTTCCCTACCCGTCAAAACTCCTGACATTTCATACTCTGACTCGTATTATGTTACCCTTTCGCTGGTTGTTAATTCTTTTTCTCCTGGTGACTCACCTGGAAATCCGAATGCGTGACGAATCCGGAATCTTTTGGATTTGGAGAGACCACCATGACACTTTTTTGGATAAACTGCACAAAAAAATACCCACCACTATTAAACAAAAACTACTCATTGGACTTACAATAAATTTTATCATCTTAAGATGAGCATTTTCAGTAGGGGGCCATGCAATGCTAGCATTTCCTTGATATCTCTATAAATGGGGTTAACGCTTTTCATTGAAAGTCGGATTAAAAGCCCCACAATTTATTATAAATCGAAATTACATTTGTACAAACGAAGTATAATTACTGAGTATACATATCTTGTTACCTACAGACGTTGATACAAGACTGGGCGGGGAGTGGGGGGGGGGCGTAGGGGGATATGGCCTAAATTCAGTAGTCACCCACAATACTAGCGTTCGAAATGGACAAGGAAAGTTGAGAGCTGGCCATTCAGAAAAGAATTTACTCTAATAATTAGAGAAAGGTAACAGACGAGATCCAATAGCTAATACGTAAATACACTGAAAGGCAAACTATGAACTACTTGTGGATGCACGTTATTAAAGCAGCCTCCCGTCCATAAACTAATAAAATTCATAAAAGTCATTCCGCAACACCTTGATTTACGAATATGAATAACAAGGAACGCGGGCCGTGCTACTTCTGGTTCAGTTTAGATATCGTGTGCAGAACTACTCGCCACGTGTACACATTGGCCGACAAAGAAGGAAAAACCTAACACACAAAGGCCGTTATGAAATGTTCACCAATATCACGGAGTATTGGAGAAGGAAAGACATTCGCTGAAGGCGAAGTAGTTACGAGGGTGGTTGAATTATACCGGACGTTGTGACTGAGAGTCCCACATATGTTTTACATACTGCAACCGACCAGGCCCTGACGCCAAGTCCAAAAACAAAATAGCAAAATTAAGACGAAATAAAAGCAGTGAGGTGCAAATCCTCCAGAAATTTAAGTTCACCTAACACTTTAATATATATTCGCGACTCAATCCACTTCTGAACCTATCAAGAGCACTCATGCTTACCAGCTTGCAACCGTCTTCTTCTGGATCTCGCCACTGACTCCCCACGACTGCTAACCGCCTACCGGCCGTTGCCCCAGAGGAGCCGGGCCTTCTGGGAGTAACTAGCAGCCATTCAAGCAGACATTCCTGACTTGGCGGAATGACTCGTGACTGGATAGAATTTAGCCAGGGAGTCGTCGGGGAGGACTCTTTACAGAGCCAAACGTGCAGGAGAAACTGAGTTTTAGGTTGGTACTACTACTTAGAAAAATAAGGAGGACTACTTTGACTTCTCCAAGTCGTTCAAACTACAGGCCCATACTTCCAAGCTAAAAGGTCAGCGCAGGTAAAGGAAAGCCAACATGACTCGCTGATGGAGACTGCTGAATATGGAAATAAAATAATAGTACCTTGTTCCAGTCCTCTTTCCAATTTCATTATGCTGTCATACTGAAAAAATCATCAGAATGCTATTGTCGTATTAGTAATGATAATAATATGACTACAATATCGTAAAACGTAAATAAGTGAAAGAAGTGCAGAGTAGATGCATGTCTTTCAAGGCGTTTATAAAAACTGTTAGGTTGCCGCATAAGTCCGTAGTGTTTTTCCATAAGCTGAAACGTTCCCTTTGAAAAATTATACAAGGCTGTGCTTAAACTGACACACAATATTTTTGGCGCAACGCAATCTGACTTCCAAAAATCCCTACAAAAGAATGGCCCTGACTAACATTAACGTATACGTTTCACAAATCACTTACCTCACAAAAATCTTCGTTACTTGAACTGCTGCAATACAGCGAGCGCCACTACTGCCAGCTAAATAAAAGATTCAAACTACGGAAGGCACTAACTAATGATAGGAATAGTTAGCAAATGAAAGATTTTAATAGAGAACAAACAATGTATTTACCTTAATAGTCATAATATATATAGCAGTTCATGACATCCATTCGTACAAATGTACTATTTCTGATGGACACACCTCCAGATTATCCATTCTCAAAAATCCGCCATCTCACTTCCCCACACCCACCACTGCTGGCGGCTCGTCTCCAACTGCGCAACGCTACGCGCTGTTAACAGCCAACTGCCCAACACTACAATGCCAGACAACAATGCAAACTAGCCACAGACTGCACACAGCACAGCCAGTGATTTTCATACAGAGCGCTACGTGGCGTTACCAATAAGAAAACCTAAACAGCCTACTTACATAGCCCTATGCTCCCCACAAAAATTTTTACAAATTGTTTCGGGCACTGGCCAATACAGATTTGAAAAAATTTTTCATAATTACAATAACAAAGAAATCAAATGCACACACTTATCGATACAATGTTGGTGAAAAGCTAAAATTTTCTCACAGTCCATAAAGACAGTCCTGATCGTTCATCACAGTAAAATTGCAGTGTTTTCTCAGTCTGAGCAGCAAAAGAGAATGCACACAGATGTAGTGGATTTCCATGCAGTCTTGAAGAAGTAGTGTTGTCCTTCTGACGGAAAGACAGTGCTGACTCTCGACATGCAGACAGGTAATGGTCCACAACAGAGCAAACCCACAGCAGAGTCAGTCGAAGTTTTGAAGAAAATTGGTAGGTAGGTCATCACAGGGCAGACCACTGTAGTCTTGTTAGAGATTATGGTATTGATGGGCCACCAGAGGTGCAGACCCACTGCAGTCCTTGTAGACATAATGGTGTTGGTGAGTCATCAAAGATGTAGACCCACTGTAGTCCTTCTAGAGACGGCCAGCAACCATCTGTTGCGACTGTGCAGCTGCACAATCACCATCGAAAAGTCTTGCGGACAATATAGCAAGTCCATAAACCACCACTTGTGCACTCACAAAAATTTTTTTTGAAATGTCTTTAGAACCAGCAATGCTGTTATCTAGTCCCTTGCTGAATGATCAACACACATGCAAACACTAACAGTCCCCTTTTTTTCTCACATATTCCGCGTGTACAATGACCAACAAAAACGTGTGCAGTGAAATGGAACTTACAAGTTAATAATATGATGAACTGGTGTCAATTACAATTTTATAACATAAGAATACAATTACAAAGGTACAGAATACATCATTAAAGAACATAACAATACAGATAACATTTGTAGTACAAGCTTTACAAAAGAATCGAAATAACATATACATCAGTGTTACAGGAATTATGACATGAGTACATACATAAAAGATCAGAATAACTTTCGAAACATCAACTTCACACAGGAGCAATAAAACAGAACAGAATAAATAATGTCTAAACATCTTTACAAAGAAAATAAATTATTATCAGAAAAATTCTACAACATAACTCCTATTAGCTGAACACATTAAGACAGGAAAAACACAAATTCACATAGTGTAATAATACAAAAATGCAGGACAGTATTTGTTTTCAGTGTGACATTTGGTACTGAAGTCCACCCCAAAACTTCATTCCATATATCTTTCCTCTCATTTCAACATTTGTTTCCACCAAAAAAATTTATCCAAGCATGCTTTCTGTATTTATATGTTCGCACATTCCTTACCTCATTATTTATTTTCCATTAAAATCCTTTCTAAACCTGTTGTCCCTAAACCCTACCTTTTTGGTTCATATCCTCTTTCAAAATACTTTTTTGGCCAAACCATTTTCTTATAGCTTCTCAATGCATTTCTTCCAATTCATCATAACTTGTTCTCTTATATAGCCGACCCCATCTTAAGCTAACTTAAATCTACTGAGCTCAGATGCTAAACTAAGGGATGAGGCAATGCAGCAGCACAAAACAATTAACACAAACAGCAATGACAAAAAATACAAATGGCAAAGCAAGCAGCATAAATTAGCAAAGCAAATGCAATATTACAACTAATATAAGGCAATGCACAGCAAAGAAGAAAAATAAATTCGTAGTAAAACTGGCTTAACAGAGTAATACAAAGTCAAATTCAGTAACACTATGGCTGGCAAACAGCAGCAGCAAATGCAATAACTTATATCTAAACATGACAAAGCTCAAGCAGAAAAAATATTAGACTAAAGATGGCCATGTCTAATACCTATGTCACATCTTAATACTAGAGTGATGCATCACAATTTCTTCTAGAAACGAAATTACCAAGTCATTAAAAAAAGTATTTATGCAATTCCTGTGAAGGGAAATGTCTATTTGTGCTCTCTTTTCTAAGAAAGTTTATCAGAAACGTATTCTTTACTGGGTCTGTAGACAGAAAATAGTGATATTAGTGCATCTATTAAATTTTATAATAACCAATGCTGCAGTGCAGCTAGAAACTAGATATTAAAGAAAATGAGCAAATATGTACAAATGAAGGCATGAAACATCATTCATTAGCCATATGGCATTTCATAAGGTAGTAAAACATCTCTGAACTAGAAAGACAATAGTCATAATCAGGTGTATAGACATAAAAATATTTCTCATCATTTCATTAGGCATTTTAGTAAATATCATAAATTAAAAGCTCCACAGTATAATCATATGTTTTCAAGTTTGAGCGTGTCGTATTTGCGATGCTTTCTACAAAGAAATGTCAATAGCGAGGATAATGGCCTCTTTTTTTCCACCTAATGGCTTTCTTTTGTCAGACGACTATCTCTCAGCTGGGCTCCCAAAACGCATTACGTCAAGGTTGCTTACCTTTATTACTGAAATATTTACGACAGCAGTTTCCGCTACAGTGACAGTCTCATATAAAAATATTTTCACAGGTTGAGAATTTGTGTTACAAATGTGTAGAAACAAAATCCTATAAATATAACAGTGTTCAAAAAGTTTTCGTCGGCATTATGATACGTTCGTGCATTTACACACATTTCATAACTCTTAAAGTACGATTCTTGGTTTCCAACATCCTTTTCCACAAATCAGAGTCCCTAACCACTACTCATTATTCATATATGTATTCGTCGACACTTCTTCAATATTTCATCAAAATAAATACGTAGTATAATCAAATTCCTCATTTACAGTAGCATCATCTTATTGATCATAAACATACATCAACAGCATAATACACATCGTCGTCGTAAAAATAACATCATAACAGATCAATCACATCTCAGAATCGTCGCAGCTTCTTTCAATAATTTCAAGACCTTCAATAAAGTCATCTACCTCAAACGTACTTCAAAAATCATGATCCCTTACCAAATACATCATTCTAAGCTCTGATATTATCACAATGGTTCCGAAAAAATATGAACAGTTCACAAAGTACAGACAAAATACAATTTCATAAGTGTGAAATTATCCAACTGTGTAATTGCGTAAACATGTGTCACTGACATAAAAAAAATTTGTTTCTCTGTTAAATAATCAGACAGCTGCGTAATTCTGTGTTGGAGAAATATGGTACCGATGTGTAAAGTTGTATAAGCAAATACCGTATTAGCTAGGGCTCCTTGTGCTTGCCACACACATGGTACACAAAGTAAGTGTGTACCCCCCTGAGGATTAATGTAATTATACCCTCAGGTGTTACAGATTACAGCAATGGAATGAAATGTATGACGGAAAACTTTCATTGTAATTCAAAAATCTTTAAAAATAAATCTTTTAAGTACAAAATTAATCACTCAGATGCGAGTCCTGTAGCGCTAAATGTGCGTCTTGCTGTAAGATAATTCTGTGGAAGTGTCGTAGTTATCGTCCTCTGTAAGCAAAGTTCTGCTGAAGTCAATGTACTTACCTCATGATAAACAAAAGTGAAATGCTTTGCGTATAGATATCGTAGTTATTACGTACCTTACCGTGATCAAGGAAGTACTATAATGTAACGTATTGTTGTGCTACGGAAAAGGCTGTCTCATTGTAGCTATACCACAAAAGTTACTACTAAAACATGTTTTACTTTCCAGAATAATACAGAAAAACTGTGCAGATATAAAACAGATACAGCGCATATAAATTGTTTCACTCATTAGTAGTGTCGTGATATAATCGTGTAGCTGTCAAATAAACTAACCACTGTGTCATGTGGTATCTCCCAGAAAGTACTTTAAATCCAGAATGTATTTTCAAGTAAACCAAAATGTTGCATTAAAATCTCATTAGCAGTACTGGTACATGTTCTAAGTATGTAAGCCTTACACTCATTATGTAATAGTGCAACTAACAAGCAAGAATGTAGACACACAATAACACTGTGACGTCTGTTCACTATAACAATGCATTCGTAATTTCTGTTTCAATAAGTTCTCTTGATTCTTGACTTCAAACATTGTTGCATGTTAACAGATTCTAAGTCTGACAAGCATATTAGTAATGTAAAGTGAAAAGTTATATGGCAAAGACAAAGTTAAAAAGCGGGATTATCTTTCAATAAACGGTTTTACATGTGAAATTTGGTGCAATCCTTTACTCTTCCTAGTACGCAGAGTTTCAACTTCAACGCAATTATCATGTGGTATACGTCGGATTCTGTAAGGTCCATTGTAAACTAGAAAGAATTTGTGACTCAAGTGTTTCTTCTTATGTGATACTGAATGAGCTTTAATGAGAACTTTCTGACCAATGTATAATTTCTTTGCATTTGCTTTACCGTGTAGTTTTCTCCTTTTGTCTGCTGCAGATTTTATATTTTTAATAGCTAAATCAATTATGTCTTTGTGTCGAAGTTTACGTGTATTCGAAAAAGGTACAAGCTCTCTGATTCTGTTCGGTGGTTCTTCATTCTTTAGTATAAGAGTAGGTGGTAGAGCAGTGGAGTCGTGAGGCATTTCATTCAGCACGTTTTGAAATAAGTGTAAATATCTGTCCCAACGCTGATGCTTTCTGTGACAATAAAGTCTGCAAAGCTTATTGATTTCTTTCATAATCCGTTCAGACGGGTTACAGTGTGGTGAGTACAATGAAATAGAAACAGCTTTGATTTTATGATTCCGAAGCATGTGTGACCAAACAGCAGATCTGAATTGCGGTCCGTTATCTGAAATGACTTTACTAACGTGTCCAACTTCACGTAAGAAATTTTTAACAAAGGCGTTGGATACAGACCGTCCAGTGGCTTTACGTAACGGAGTGAAAGAAACAAATTTTGAAGTAAGTTCAACAGCGACTAGAACGTACGAAAATCAATTCGATGTTCTGACAAGGGGTCCCAAGAGATCAACAGCAGCAAATTCTTTTAATTTAGAAGGAATGATAGGAAACAACGGAGCACGATGTGAGATATTAGATGGTTTCGCCTTTTGACAAAGTTCACAAATAGACAAGACTCTTCGAATTCTCTTTTCCATATTGTTAAAATAACAAGTCGTTCGAAGAATATGATAACATTTTCGTGGACCAAAATGTGCGTAGCTGAAATGAATGTATTTACCTTAATAGTCATAATATATATAGCAGTTTATGACATCCATTCGTACAAATGTACTATTTCTGATGCACACACCTCCAGATTATCCATTCTCAAAAATCCGCCATCTCACTTCCCCACATCCACCACTGCTGGCGGCTCGCCTCCAACTGCGCAACGCTACACGCTGTTAACAGCCAACTGCCCAACACTACAATGGCAGACAACAATGCAAACTAGCCACAGACTGCACACAGCACAGCCAGTGATTTTCATTCAGAGCGCTACGTGGCGTTACCAATAAGAAAACCTAAACAGCCTACTTACAAAGCACAACAGATACATATAATAGCGACTTTATTCATCGATACTATATTCTCCTTCACAATTTCAATAGTCTGCCAACGCTGGGGTAACCTTTCGATTCTACAACTGTAGAAATCACTTGGTTTTGAGGCGAAGAACTTTTGAAGCCATGTTCGGAGCGCATTTCATGCGGAAAGGAAGTTCCGTGAAGGTAGTTCAATAGAGAACGAAACATGTGAAAATGTGAGGCGCAACATCAAGTGAATAAGATGGGTGCGAAACTACTACCCAACTCAACTCCTGTATAGTGGTTTTTGTCAGTCTGTGAGAATGCAGGCGACAGCATTCTTCCTGGTCGTTGTTCCTGGATTGCGTGTGCATGACGGCTCATTTGTAGACAAGAAATAGCTACACGTCGCAGAAGCAATTATTACTATACCACACCGTCGCTCTGCCTCCAGATGCGTAACATCTTTTGTGGAAGAGCCCAGGGCTTTGTAAGGAAAGTTACTGCTTTGTTTGGGTTCAACCATTTCTTCCTTTTGTTTATGTTGTCACAAAGACACCATTTCTCCTCATTGGTAACGATACAAGATAGGAATGGTCAGTGTTTCCAGAATGAGATTTCATATCAGCACACGCTCCGCTGCAGAGTGAAAATCTCATTCTGGAAACATCCCCCAGGCTGTGGCTGAGCCATGTCTCCGCAATATCCTTTCTTCCAGGCGTGCTACTTCTGCAAGGTTCGCTTTAGAGCTTCTGTGAACTTTGGAAGGTAGGAGACGAGGTACTGGCGGAATTGAAGTCGTGAGGACGGGTCGTGAGTCGTGCTTGGGTGGCTCAGTTGGTAGAGCACTTGCCCGCGAAAGACAAAGGTCCCAAGTGCGAGTCTCGGTCCGGCACACATTTTTAATCTGCCAGGAAGTTTAAAGTTTCATGCTCAGTATTGTTCACGAGCCAACTGATGACTAGCAAGTAGAGATGCATATATGGCCACCAGCTTATTTTCGTGATTTTGGCTTAGAGCATGTGGTAACCATACACCCAATTTCTGAACCTCCCTTATTGCATGCAAATGTTCGATGGTGGAATGATCACGGATGATCACATTTGCCCTTCAGGAGCACACTGACGTGGATAATTGTGGATTAATGCGTTTAAGCGAGCTGCAGCCAACCCCGAATGTCTTCCTGAAAGTGAAGAGTCAGTAATGTCAGAACGATCATACTTAAAACGAGAAAACCATTTCCTTGCCGTGCTCTGTCCAGTGGCATTGTCCTCATACATGGCACAAATGTTTCTGGCTGCTTATGCTGCTGTTACTCCTCTATTGAACTCAGACAAAAGGATATGTCGGAAATATTCCGATTTCACTACTTGTAACTCAACATATAGCCAGCCCGTTTGGCCGTGCGGTCTAACGCACGGCATTTCGGGCGGGAAGGAGCGCCTGGTCCCTGGCACCAATCCGCCCCGTGGATTTTGTCGAGATCCGATGAACCGGCCAGTCTGTGGATGGCTTTTAGGCGGTTTTCCATCTGCCTCGGCGAATGTCGGCTGGTTCCCCTTATTCCGCCTCAGTTACACTATGTCGGCGATTGCTGCGCAAACAAGTTCTCCACGTACGCGTACACCACCATTACTCTACCACGCAAACATAGAGGTACACTCGTCTGGTGTGAGACGTTACCTGGGGGGTCCACCGGGGGCCGAACGGCACAATAACCCTGGGTTCGGTGTGGGGCGGCGGAGGGGTGAATTGGTTATGGGGTTGTGGACCACTGCGGCTGCGGCGGGGACAGAGCCTCTCCCTCGTTTCTAGGTTCCCAATTAACATACAATACAATACAACTCCACTCACTCTCTCTCCACTCACTCTCTCCAAATGACAATATGTAAACTCAAATAGCAACTGTAACCTATAAATTAAAATGACAATCGATAAATAAACCTACGACAAATGCCACACAAACATGTAAGACAAAGACGCTACGAACTTATGCAACAACCTAAAATATATTTGAACAGGACTAGTGACTCTCCACTGTTGTAGTAATCAGAGATAAATGTGTACCGGCCTGGGTGGCCGAGCGGTTCTAGGCGCTACAGTCTGGAACCACGCGACCGCTACAGTCGCAGGTTTGAATCCTGCCTCGGGCATGGATGTGTGTGATGTCCTTAGGTTAGTTAGGTTTAAGTAGTTCTAAGTTCACGGAGACTGATTACCTTAGAAGTTAAGTCTCATAGTGCTCAGAGCCATAAATGTGTGTTCTGTCGGTAAGCGACAAATTATGATTTCGTAAATACATTTATCGTTCTTGTGAAATAAACAAAGCGACTGTATAAAAATTTTATTGATTAGTGACAAGTGCGACGGATCACGTTTATGCAGGATGCGAATACAGAGCACTTAACAACGAGGGATATGAGACCTGTACATCAAAGCGCTGCGCGAACCTTGTGCTGTGATCTGGGACACGGCCATCAGGTGTCGCGTGGAGAGGTCTTTATAGGTACTGGAGGGCAGCCCTCCACAGACACACGGAGTGTGGTCCGGCACTCCGTGTCACCTGGAGCCGACGCTGGAGCTAATTGGGTTCGCAGAGGCCAAAGGGCGTGCCACGCCATTAGCCACCTCCCCTGGCAGTGCCCCACCGTAGTGGTGGCCCAATATTCGAAGGCACAGAAAATTACGCTCCCTTTTAGGGGACATCTGAGAACAGGAATCATATCCGAATTACAGTTATTTACATACTGCTTAGTTTCATGGAGGGCTAATGCTGCACTCGAAATATGAAAGAAATATATTTTAGATCTCTTGGCCACAAACTGGAACGATATTTTATACAGTGCCATCGTTGAGAGTATGATTACCGTTAATTATGCTATCATCGGGGCGATGGACATCAAAAGCGAATAGGCCATCAAGGAAGTTTGGTGAGACTCACTGTTGGAACTGATATACAGGACATTTCAAAATGTATGAAACGGTAACAAACGGCTTTAACCTTCTCAGTCCTTACGCTGAAGATATGTTACATTGTTATATCCAAATTTTAGTTTATTCTAGCTCAGGGAGTAAACTGAATTCTCTGTGTCTCTTTCGACCATACACTTTACGACATCTACTTTCAGGACTTCAGCTGTTTCCGTTTCTGCATGTTCTCCGTAAGTGGTACTATCTGCTTAAACAAAGCTGTTTTTCATGGCGTCAGCATGTCTTCGAGAAGTAAAGCCAATGTCCGTTTTTAGTAACTTTGAGCTGTAATGCATTTAGAACGTGCTCTGGTATGCGAGTATACCCTCCACTACACCACATCAATACAGTGATATATTTTTAGTACTGCAACTACACTCAACAATCACTTGTCCTTTCACGTCACAGTGGGATCGTTTTTTAATCTTAAATATTTAATATTGAATTCTCTGGAAATTGCACTTATTTCAGCTATTTGCTGACATATGTGGTATTTGCTTTGAACGCCTTTTAAAATTTTGGTGACCATACCAAATTGTTAAATTTGGTATTTTAGTTTTATTTTCTTGGAAAATAACGCAGTGACACAAGCATAAACTTGTCAATCATTAAAACTAAGTTCATAACTGAGGTGAATAAGTAATACACGGCGACGCATAGATAAGAATTACAAACCACGTAAAAGTTAAATTTTCTTATATGTTTTATAGATGTTCTGTATGACTCTTCTTGGTCACATGAACAACATCTAGGAGACAATCCATTTCACTCTATACGTTTGAAAGCATATATGGAGTCATCTACGCAATTGTATTACAAATGGGCATTTAGAGTTCTGGAACAGTTTTCCGTAAAGGAACCTCATATGCATGCTCTCTGACACAACCCAACAAGCAGAAATCCATGGGTGTCAGTTTCGGCGATCTAGGCGGCCAAGAACGGAACACAGGAGCGTTACTTTCCATACCACGGTTCACCAGTTTGGAAGATGTTGATTTAAAAGTGTACGAACGTTCATATCCCAACATGTGGGTGCTCAGTCTTGCTGAAAGATGCAATCCGTGGGGTCCTAATCAAGCCGTTGAGTGAGCTAATGCTCAAACGTGTCCAGGTAATTGTTTGAGACATTATGTTTGCTGATGATAATTGGACCACTCAGGTTTTTTCCTATAGCATAGAACACATTAACTTTCGGTGAGTCACGCTGACAGTCACGAAAGCTTTCCTGTACACTACATTCGAATATTCCACCGCTTAACGTTATCACTTATGTTGAAGGCTGTTTCATGGTTTCCAACATTTCCATATCATAATTCGTGTGGTGGATGTAGTCTTCCTGTTCTAATACCTGTAAAAATTAGAATTTCCTTTGTGGCATTTGTGGCTCCCTACTGTACAAGTACATCGATTTACGAGGACTAAGTTCATACGAAAGGCCAGTTCTTTGAAGGTTTTGTGCTGATACACGTAGCCGGCAAGTATGTTTTCCCTTGCACACACATCTTTTCTCTTAAAACTGCCGATGACATCTGCGATTATTGTTGGGATTTTGAAGCGCTTAATTGTATCGCTCACGAGATCTTCTCTGCACTGCGATGCCAGAATAAAAATTTTTAAATTCAAATATGCTGAATTAGCTCACGAAACATTTCACTTCTGGATCCCCGTGCATGCGCCAGCTTACATGTCACAGAAGTAACCTGTAAATCGAGGTTTTGAGCATTCTTTTTCCTTCCTTGTAATTCTTATCGATGTAACAACACGTATTAAATATTTATAGACGTTCGAAATTGCTACATTCATTTGTAACTGCCCTGTACATTCACTACACAAAAGACAAACTGAGAATATTTAATACAAATTCCACTAGTACAGATTAATTTCATTAAATTGTTTCTGCTCGGTTCCACACAATCAGTGTAGCAAAGGATAAAACCAATTGTTCCCCTATTGAGGCATTTCATTCATTGGTAAGCTCATATCGTCACTCTTACGAACTTTCGATCTTGTGGCCAGTTTAAAGTGATGATTGCGTTATGTGCACGAGTCATTTTTGTGACAAAACGAAACCATCGTACTCATAAGACACATAACGTCAAGTCTCTATCCTGGTTCCAAAGACTGCTTTCGATTATTCGATGTATTTTCTCTGAGGAATATTGCAGTTCTGAACCACACTAGAATATTCTCCCTACAGTCCGGAATTACCGACCTGAAAATTTCATTTGTTTCGACCATAAAGTAAGCAGTTGGAGGAAACAGATTTGACGACGATGTCACTGTCGAAATGGTCGTGTGCAGCCACGTTCATTTTAAGGAAGTTTTCTGAAGCTGAAGTATGCTTACAAAAAAAAAAGTCCTGAATCGCGGTTTATATTTTATTCTCGTATTTTGCTACAAAAATGATCCCTTAAGGGGCTCCGGAAAGACTCAAAACCATGAAAAGTTCAATTTTTACTTTTTTGCGTTTTCTGAATCTGCAGACTATTACCTTTTAATAGATATATAATTTATTCAATTCCGAAGACTACAACTATTTTTAAGTTTTTTTTGAAATGTGTTCTACATGGGCGTGACCCACTGTGGCGCTGTTAAACTGCTGTCAAATGGTGTTATTATTAACGTCCGTGTTCATCAGGTACATTTTAGTGATGTGAGATAAAGTATAAAACTTATTTTCAGAGACTTAGCAGCACCTGAACTGTTGAAAAAGTGTATTCACGGAAAAACTCAAAACCCCAATGAAAGTGTAAATAGTGTTATATGGTCGAGAATCCCCAAGACTGTATTTGTTCGAATAGAAACACTTCACTTCGGTGTGTATGATGCTTTTGCGACTTTTAATGATGGCAACATTGTAAGGTGCATGGTATTTAGAAATATGGGAATGAAGATAGGTTCTAACATGGTACGAGCGATGCTTGCTTTAGACAAGGAACGCCTTCGGGCTGCAGACAGGGCTGTAAAGAGTCTAGAAATACAAGCAAGAGTAAACAGGAGGAGGAACAAGAGGAAGGTGGAGGAGGAATTTGCAGAGGATGAAGATAATCCATCCTATGGACCTGGAATGCACTAAAAAGTTAATCCAATCTTTGTCGCTCGATTCCCACAACTTTTATTTTCTCATACTAATTACATGTTTTCTAAGGATCTTCCAAACATATTTGTTTCAAACTTTCAGTAAATGTTACACAGTACCTTCTGCATAATTTAACACAGCCTTTTTCCAAAAAACTGTATATTTTTGAATATATAAATAAAACATTGCAAAAAAATGTTGTGAATTTTCATTACAATTGAAAAAAAAATCATCTTTAATAACTGAACTAAAATTTTGTAAAATCCCTGTGTTAAGTTGTAGCCCATATTCCAATAAATAATCTGTAAAAAGTTCAACTTCCTACCTCAAATACTTTGTGAGGAAAGATGTAATTTATAAGCGTTATTTTAACATTGCAAGTATAGGGCGTTCCGGAGCCCCTTAATCAATACAACTTTCTTATAGGGCAACAAAAAATTTAAAGACTGTAAGTTAATTGAGCATAGCCCGCCTTGTGAGGATCGTAGAATCAAAATAGGTACTAGAGGTGTTCCGTGCACGAACCTTTCCTAGAGGATAGATGCAAGGATTCAGCCGCTCTAAGCTAGTTGGCTAAATACTAGGCAGACCCTAGAGGGCGCTGGAGAGTGACAGAGATGTACGCCTAGACTGACGAGTGGAATCGACCATCAACACATAAGAGCGCACAAGAAAAAAAAATCATAAACTGGCAGAAATTTTCCACAAATAACCATCTTATTTGAATAAAAATAAGATTGAGCAGCTGTTTCTTCCAATACCTGGGGCTAAAAATCAATTGTAAATTCGGAAATAATTTAGAATGATACATGGTAGCATATATGCATTGAATTTAGGTGAAAAAGATCTATTCATTAAACATGACCACGACGAGCTGCATTTGAACAGAATGACATATGGTTGGCTGATGGCCCAGAATGAATCAGCTTTCTTAAACGAAAGCCACTATCCATTGGAGGAAGTAAATAGAGGAAAAGCAGTTTAGGACAGTAAGAAAAAGGAATCCCTTTGCAAATAATGACACTCATCTGCACACTAAAGAGATACCATAAAAACTGAAGATTAACGATCATTCTCTCAAGAGCTTCAATCCTGAAGGCATTCAGAGTTCTCCATGTCGTTTTTGTCAGCTCTTCTCCTGTACAAAGAGATTGGTTATGTTGTTCAACCCCTTAATCCTGATTCTAGAGTCCCCACTCGATGTTGCTCCCATTAATCTGCACACCGCCCTTTGAAAATTCAATTATTTACCTTAAAATCACTGTGCTACCATATCCCACTCACTGGACTCTCATCCATCCTCAGAATAACAGGCCTGTTTTCTGAAGCACATACCCAATGTGAGAATAAAAATGAGTCGCATCACATATCGACCTGCTCGGCTTTGCTGACATTTGAAACAGGTTCTTGACTGATGTACAAACACAATGTCAACAACAAATCTTACTATCAGAAAAGTGTAACCTTAGAGGTGTTTCCACATCCAAATACTCTGTTTTTGACATGGAGTTAATGTTTTTCTTCAGTCGATACGCCAACGAACAGGACGAAAGGCCTTGCAGATAAATTTTTAATATCAACGACCACTCTTTTAACTCAACATCATCAAAGTATTTGAAAACATACCATTTCAGGCCATAGTTTCATCATACCAAAGGATGCAAGAGAAATCAGCGAATAAACCATAAAAGGCTTGTAACTCATGAACCAAGTAATCAGTCTTTGACCAAGATGTCATAAAAGTGAGTTAGTGACTATAATTTTAGATAATGGTGGCTCTTGTCGACATGGATGAAACGTAACGTATCTCAAAATGTGGTGAGACGAAGCGTCAAGAATTACAATCCCAATAAAATATAAATAATTGAAAAAGAAAAGACAATCGTCTACAACGTCTAAGAGACAGTGAAGGAATATCGAGGACAGAAGTACATTTCACCAGACTGGTGGGTCTAAAATCAATCTATATAATTAAAATAAGAACTGTTGTCAGACAGGATAAGACTAGGATCAAACCTGGCAAACTATATACAGTACAGCTAAAGTCGATCTACACTTCAAGCAGAATTAAAAAGGTGTTTCACCAACGTAAACAAACTTACTAATAAAGTAGATTTACTGTTAAGAATGTGTACAATATCTGAGCCCTTGTTTGAAAAACTGGAATAAGAGAAACACGAGAACGTAAGATAATCCAAATTATATAAAAAACTTCCAGAATAGAAGTTTTATTGCCGACATCGAAGTTGAAACATATCCCGATTACTAGGTTCAGCACAGAAAGATTATCATCTTCAGATCTGTGTTACAAACACGTTATATTATTCAAAATTATCTTAGGTAAAAGTTAACTCAATTTTACTTACTAGCGGGCATATGAATTATAAAGCCCCTACATGTAGCAAATTGCCATCCGACCATTGAAAACTTGAGGGTAAACTTTGACATAAAAAATATGAAGTGACTTCCAATTCACATACTTAACAATGTTTACCTCTCACCAAAGATACACACATGCAACACGAAGTATATCAAAATAAAAACCATAACTATATCAGAAAGGCACAGAGGTGTCAAATACCAGATAGATTACATCCACTGCTGTCAGATGTGTGTATGTTGATAACCGGCTCCGTACTGCTGGACAACTGTCAAAACAACTGCATAACACTACAGAGCACCATCAGATGGCACCAGTATCATACATAACATATAATGAGGGAACAACTTCAAGCTATATATAACGGAAACCCATTTGTTTACATCAACAACAAGCTTCCAGCGTTATTGCAGCATTATAGTGTACGCAGTAATTTTCTCCGATCACATTAATCGAAAAATATTAAGTGAAAGTAATTCACACTTTGGTTATTTTTGAGAAGATGTGCCAGCAGCAAGGAATAAAACATTTTTAAGTTAAAATACAGTGATAGAAATACATGGATAAACATTTTTGATTCGTTTTTTAAAATGCAATACTAAAACCTGTTGACGTACCTGATGTCACACAATTACAAAATCTTCGAGATGATAACAGAGCAATAAAAGCAGTATAACAACGCATATGTCAATATTGATAATGTCCACAGAAACTAGAGCCATGATTGTAAGTGGTCAACATTTTATAACAAATTCCGCAACGGAGAGATAATAATAGCAAACCAACATTAGACAGTATGAAAAGATTCTTAACAAATATATTAAAGCTCTTAACATATTTATAACAGTAGGCTGTAGTAAAGCATGAAATATCTCATGAAAGTCTTAACTGGGCGGTGCCAATATACGAATTTACCTTACATGCTGAGTAAAAATTTAGTTCGTACACTTCATAAAGTCCGTTTAAACTTTGTCGATGTTGCTTAGACAGTAAGAAGAAAGTTGACTAAAAGTAAGGAAGACCAAGTACTTAACCAAGGAAATAATATATCATAAAAGGTAGAGAAAGGCAATCTACATAATAGATTTACATGCTAAAAACCCTTGACCAGTAATCCAAGGTCTATGTCATATTATAGATCGATATCCGAAGGAATACACACGACGCATTCATATAAATGATACGCCCGGATGGGCTATGAATTCGTAACCATGCAGATGCACATTAAAGTTCGACTCCAATGGGAATCTAAAATTACTGAGCATGGGAAACATGGACGGAATGTAGGTCGGTCTAGGAGCGTGCCGACAGTCCGCGGAAATGCAACCAACACTGGGACCAGGTGACGTAGTTGTTAACCCAAGGCCTAGTAAGCTGGAGATCCTGGGTTTGAGCCCCTATCTGGCACACATTTTCACTCATCGCCACACATTCCACTTAAATTCCCGATGCAGCTGATATCAATAGTTCCTTTCCTTTCCTTTGCTTTCCTTTCCTCCCTCCAACTTCAGTATACGTAGGAGATTTTTGATTATTAGTTTGAACTATTCACTTTGGCCTCGAGGTCTAAGTGAGTTCAGGTGTGGAACTAAGTTGAAAATGTCTTTGATAACCATATATGTAATAACAGATACTCATGTTAATGATATAAAAGAACTACAGCACTTATGATGAACTATTAAGGTGAGTCTGAATTCGATAAATTAATTTAAAACATAGACGACATTTTGTTGCTCGAATACTAGATGACCTCAGATGTACAATGTTAACATGAGTCAACGTCATGTCACATACAATTATCAAGGATACTTTCAACTTCGTTCTACACCTGAGCTCACCTAGACTTCGAGCACCAATTGAGTAATTTAAAAGAATAATTAGAATTCTGTCTTATGACATTGTTCACTGTAAACATAGCTCACTCGTATCTCGAGCAACAATCTTTCGGCGAGTTTAACTAATAATTAGAATCATGTCTTATGTTGGTTGTAAATCACAAAGTAATATTCGTCTCTAAATTCCCTCCACTTGCTTCGATGACAATTGAATTGGGCTGTACTCTGTGGGATACGAATACATTTTATACTTAAGCTTTTCGAGACTTCGAGATCAAGACTTTGGTGCACTTTATGTCAATAATTTTACTCAGTTCCACGTCAGTCGTTGACCACAGTACTGTACTACTTCCTTTATGTTATAAAAATTAGAACCTATAAGGTTATGTACTGTTATGATGTCGTATTCAAGTAGTTCTGAAGATTATTCAATGCTGTTATGATGGACGTATGTTAGTACCGTGACGTAGATCTCTGGTTACATATCGTATGGTTACATAACAGTCATGTGACGACTTTTTAGATGACATGGGTTAGCTTCTGTTTTCTGTCCATGTCTTTTTGTAACGTATTTGATTAACTCAATAAATTGCTGTAGAATATGTTTGTAAAATCTTAATTTTCACGGCAAGTAATGTGCCAATAAGTAAAATGTTCTGGACTACTGCACCTTGGTCGAACAGATTTTACGTGTAAGGCCACACCCACGCACACAGACCGTTATCTACACCGCGATTTGAGCCACCACGCACAACAAATGCGAGCTACTATGAAAACGTTATCATAAAATGTTTTTGAGTTGACAAAGGAGCACCTGAGGACAAGATCTGCATAACACGGAATTAAAACATCTCACCAATTCACTGCTCAAGAATAGGTATTCGCCCGCTAAGGCAAAAAGAGCGTTAATACCGTTGTGCAATAATCAGACTGATGCACAAACGCCCCTGAAATCAAAAGTTTCCCTGCTTTTCATTAAGGACTTTACTGTCCATATAGAAAAAGGTGATAGAAAAACGGAATATCGCAGTAATTTCCACCCGGAAAAAGCAATAATTTATGGGATTCTGCGTAGTTGTGCGGCGAGGTATGTGGTTATCACAAAAAAATAGCTAAAAAAGGTTAGAACACCATAAGGGCGTTTGTTAAAGGGGTTGGGAGGAGGGAGGTTGACAGACCAACTATTGCTGTTGCGCAGCATACTTTGCTTCCAAGAGACCACCACATTTATTTTAACAGGGTTCAAGTTCTGGCAGCCACAAGTGGATACCACGAATGGCTGTACAGACAGATTACAGAGACTGTAAAGCGTCCAAGAAATTTCAGTAGGAAGAGGGACGTGTGAAATTGTCACTCGACATTTGGATCACAGTTTGGAGCAAGATTTCAACCATGCTGTGATAGCAACAGCGGGCGACAGACAGCATTCGATAACGACCAGTTGGCCCTGGATATTTAAAGCGTGTAACGTCACACCATTGCGCGGGAGCGTGTGTAAACGGAAATTTGCTGCAATCAGTAGCGTGCCAGTTTGTAAATCGGACACAAAGAAGCAACGATCTTCCTTGAAAATGTCCGCATTTGGGGACGAAACGTTG
This sequence comes from Schistocerca nitens, assembly GCF_023898315.1. Lineage (NCBI taxonomy): Eukaryota > Metazoa > Arthropoda > Insecta > Orthoptera > Acrididae > Schistocerca > Schistocerca nitens. The sequence continues at coordinate 499,527,685 of NC_064620.1, read as the reverse complement.
GGTATAAATGTGAAATCCGTTCGATCATAGCAAAATACGCCAGAAAATTTTATTAGCTGTATATAATACAGTACCTACAATGAGGCTCTACACTCGCTTACCAACAGGTTATTTGATCCATACATCATGCTACATATCGTACCCTTCTTTAAAATATATTCCGTTGTACTTGTTTGTCGTTCTTATAACTTTTATATTCACGACTTCCTTCCATTATATGTATTTTTAAATACAAATCACTGCTAGGCTTGTTGTTTCATATTATTTTCCAGCTTACCATAACATACATCGATCTATGACCTAGACCTTGGATTACTTGTCGAATCCTTATACCGTATACATGGTTTCTTAGCATGTAAACCTATTCTGTAGATTGGCGTTCTCTACCTTTTATGTTTTATTGTTGCCTTGGATAAGTGCTTGGTCTTCTTTACATTTCAGTCAACTTTCTTTCTACAATCTAAGCAACAACGTAAAACCTTAAATCAATTGTACGAAGTGCAGTAACTAATTTTTAATCAGAACGTAAGGTAAATTATCACATTGGCACAGTCCAGTTAAGACTTTTATGAGATATATCATGCTTTACTACAGCCTACTGTTATAATTACATAAACCGCTGTAATATATTTGTGAAGAATCTCTTCACATTGTCGAACGTTGATTTGTTATTGTTACTGCTCCCTTGCGGAATTTGTTATAAAATGTTGACCACTGATGATCACAACTCTAGCGTCTGTGGATATTATCAATACTGAAATATGGGTGGTTATACTCTTCATATTGTTTTGTTATCATCTCGAAGATTTCGTAATTGTATGACGTCAGGTACCTAAACACTTTTTACTGTTGCATTTTAAAAAAGAAACAACAATTTATATATATATATTGCTATCACTGTATTTTAACCTCAAAATTTATTATTTCTTGATGCTGGCACATCTTATCAAACATATACAAAATGTTAATTATTTTCACTTAATATTTTTCGATCGGAAAAAATTACTGCATACGCTATGACACTGCAATAACGCTGGAAGCTTATTGTTGCTGTAAAAATATTGGTGTACTTTGTATATAGTTTAACGTTGTTCCCGCGTTATATGTTATGTATGAGACTGCTGCCACCTGGTAGTACTCTGTAATGTTATGTAGTTCTTTTGACAATTTTCCGACATTGCGGAGCCGGTTATCAACATACACACATGTGACAGCAGTGGATGTGCTCTATCTGACGTATTTGGAACCTCTTTGCCTTGCTGATCCAGTTACGGAGACAATTTTAGCTTACTTTGTGTTGAATGGGTGTGTCTTTTCTGAGAGTTAAACATTATTTTAATATATGACGGTGGAGATACCATAAGCATTTAGATCTCAATTTTCCTCCATGTTGTCAATGGTCAAATGAGCAAATGTAGGGGCTTTCTTATTCATGAATCCGAATGTATGTAAAACTGGGTTAACTTTTTGTTTCGAAATTATGTATGGTAATTATAAATATTGTAAGATACACACATCAAAAAAAGGTTTGCATCACCTCGGCTCAAAGAGTTCAGGAACCTGAAAACCACACACTGCATGTCGTACCACCATACAGCGAAACCTTCGGAGGTGGTGGTACATATTTCTGTCGACAGCGGTATCTTTAATACCTAGTAGAACCTAGTGCACTGATACATGCCTGTATTCGTCGTGGCGTACTATCCACAAGTTCATCAAGGCACTGTTGGTCCAGACTGTCCCACTCCTCAACGGCCATTCGGCGTAGGTCCCTCAGATTGGTTGGTGGGTCATGTCGTCCATAAACAGCCCTTTTGAATATATACCATGCATGTTCGGTAGGGTTCATATCTGGAGAAAATGCTGGCCATTCTTGTCGAGCGATTTCTTTACCCTGAAGGAAGTCATTCACAAGATGTGCACGATGGAGGCGCGAATTGTCGTCCACGAAGACGAATGCCTCGCCAATATTCTGCCGATGTGGTTGAACTATCGGTCGGAGGATGGCATTCAAGTATCGTATAGCCGTTACGGAGCCTACCATGGCCACCAGACAACACGAGCCGTGTACCTCCTTCCTGGAGGAATGACTGGAACTAATCGGCTGTCGGACCCTCTCCATCTAATAGGCGTTGCTCATGCATGGTTGTTTACGTCTTTGAGTGGGTTTAGTGACATCTCTGAACAGTCAAAGGGATTGTGTCTGTTATACAATACCCACAGTCAACGTCTGTCTTCAGGAGTTCTGGGAACCGGGGTGATGCAAAACTTTTTTTGATATGTATTATTAGGTTAGAAGTTTGCAATATAACATTGCTGAAACTAGCAATGAGGATATGTTTCAACTGCGATCTGGGCAATAAATCATTTTGTAAGCTTTTTTTTACAGCGATATATTGATCGCTTTCCTTCTGGCGATATTAGGTAATAACGTAGTTATGTAGTCATATTTTGGCAATAGACCCATGTTTATCAGAACAGGCCGAATTTTTTGCTCAGCAAACAACTGAAATTTGTGTGATTTGGAAGTTATACCTTTTTCACACATATATATATGTACAAGAGACAAACTATGCTGTGTGCGATCGATATTTATTTCTTTCAAACCAAATTTCAGATTAATAAAAACGCAGTTTGTTTGATTTCATTCGTACAAGTGAAGTAGTTGTTCCAACACACAGGGCAAAGGAATTAATTCTAAATTAATAATAAAACTATAATTTTGCTTTTATCAATGTGGTAGGTACTTACTTCATTTTGTACATAATAAGTACATATATTTTTTTCCGTCGATGACCACAAAGCTCCCTTACACTGTACCTGCAAACACTACTCCATCATCTATTCAATTAGCAGCTACTATTAGAGCTGGTACTGTTTTGTTCGCATTTTTCCTATCATTGGTTCAGTGGAAAGATGCCTTCTTATTTTGTCGTAGTCGGTTACAGATTCGACGCTTCATGGACTGTTATTACACTCTGGGCGTACGTTATTACGCATTGGCTGCATGACCTTTCGGGCAATATTGCCTCACACGCTTAGAGATGGATCCTTACACCTAAATTATACAATAAAGAGACGATCGCCGGTTCAGTTGTGCGAAGTGGAAATACTTGAGAGCAATGGGGTGTAAACTGTATGAAGGCGAGATGCGGCAAAACATATGCTGGTATTTTAGCGCGGACATAACGTTCGCTGGTGGAATTGGGACGTAAACGATCGCCGGTCCTCGTGGGTTGCGATATTTCTGCTGATCCCACAACACCACCCATATGTGATACGGAAGAATATCCAGATAGTTCTTCTAGCAGCTACAAATGATCCTTTATCTATTCAGTGGAAGCAGTATTTTCATACAATGATCTGGAACGTACATGCAACGTTGCATGATGTTCCGACTATTTCTCTGCACACTCCAAATAAAAAATGTCAATGTCCTTACGGTTTGTTGCGAGTAATGATTTTTTCATTAAGGCAATCGACAGACTGTAAATTTATTCATGAGAAATCTTTCCCTCTTTCCGCAAGGGTCATTTATTCAATTAGTATTGTTTTAATTGATACTTTGAAGATGTTGAAATTTTAACTGGTAAGATGGAAGACTCACTGACGTAACACTATTTATGTACACAAACAGCGCCGTTGCTGGATTCGGACCCACAGGTTCGTCTTCAGACGGCTGTTCACGTTTAGATTTGATTTGTTGATCTTCAGGCCTACAATACTCATACTTGAATTAGTTGATAACTTGTTGGCTGTTTTTCCCTCTTCTGGCGAAAGTTCCTTAGAGAGAGAAAGAGAAGTGGCCTATTTAACTGCAATTTTACCTAATAACGAATGAAAGCAATGTAAACAAATCTCTAAGGTAGAACTGTTTCCATTTGAGGCTACATACGTCTAAATTCTCGCGTCGTTATGTTGCACTATTGACTGATTCTTTCACAAAATAGTAAAACATAATCACGCGGAAATTTCGAAAACCCGAGCAGTTCTACCTCATAGATCTGTTTACATTATTTTAATTAGTTATCAGGTACAGTTACAGATAAATAGGCCGTTTCTCATGTCGTTTTTTGCTTTAGGGCACCACCCCCCCTAGGAACCTTTCCCTCTTTCCGCAAGGGTCATTTATTCAATTAGTATTGTTTTAATTGATACTTTGAAGATGTTGAAATTTTAACTGGCAAGATGGGAGTCGATTTACCTCTTCGTAACCAAATGTTGGCAAAGCAAAATTCACGTGTAAGTTAAAGCACAGCATGCTAGCTTGCTAAGCTGAGATCTCAGCTAGATCTGGATGGAAACCGTGTGGCAAATGAACACCAGTTTTGTAGATACGCCAGCCCGAGTGTGATGTTGATACATTTGTTCACTTGCACTTGGGGCAAATACTGGACTGTTAACTGACGTCCACCTCAGAAAATGTGATACACAATTTAAATAGGTTAATACTCTGAACGAAATTTCCATGATTGACTGACAGGTGGCACAAATGCCACCTATGCCCTAGGTTAATTGACCACTGTGATGACATGAAGACATCCAGCCAAAACGTTATAACGAAGTAAAGTACCAAATCATGAAAAACAGCGCGCCCCAAAGGAGTAAACGGTAGGGAACTCAGAACCAAATACTGATAGGCAAATCACGGAGTTATCATACACACGACTAGTCCAGGCATACCGGAAGCAGTTTGGTTGTAAGATATTCTTAAATGAATGTGTCGGCGCTTTAAATCACAGAAACACAGGAGGAAGTTTGGCAGTGGTAAATTCATTTCATATGATCTTGGGATTAAACTGATAATTACGTAGTCTGTCAACAGTTGCAAAAAATCATCTCCTCTTCTTCTGCCTTTTATTACAGCAAAACTGTGGGTTAGCGACCTCAGCTATGATAACGAATCCTTGTGAGTTACACAGCAGGAAATTCTGGGAAGTCAGTCTCATATGCTGGCCAGTAGGGTAACGTGGGTTAAACCCGACCTAATAATTTCTTGTGGCTATAAAACGCTTATCCGAGGTCAGATCTTAACGTTATATACGTTAAATTATAGGTAATACAAAGGAGAAACTGTTTTCCAAATATTTTTGTTTTGACATCAATAGCTTTTGAGATATCCGTATTTTTAAAAACGTCCATTTTTGCCATTTGCAAAAATGGTGGGATAAATCCAACCCCCTATTTGTTTGGCAGATTTTACTTGGAAATAGTTCTAAATGAATGCTTTTTTTGGGAAATAATTGTAAGTAATTATGTTTTTTACATAAATGAACAAAATATATTCAAAAAAATAACAATGTTTAGAGTAACAAATGTACTGAAAGTTAAATGTATGTAAATCTTTATTGAAAAAAGACGATTTCATTGCAAGGCGGTGCAACAGCAACGTCGATCTCGGAATGTTAAAATCACGAGCTACAGCTCGTAAAGACATTCCCATTTGCGCTGCAGCAACTGCTCGGCGAATATCGGTTTGATTGCGTTTTGTCGTTTTTAGTTCGTTATTTCACATCATTTTCCTAAAAAAAATCCAAAATTCACTATTTAAATATCCACGGGTGTACTGCCGGTCTACAGTGTCCAACGGGCACAATATTTCGGCGATCATACATGTCGCCATCATCAGATGAACTGACGGATTGAGCTCAGTCAGTCAGTTCACTTGATGATAGACCGTCAGTTCACCTGATGATGGCGACATGTATGATCGCCGAAATATTGTGCCCGTTGGACACTGTAGACCGGCAGTACACCCGTGAATATTTTGATTATCAAATACGCCGGGAGAAACTCAAGAATCACAAAATTCACTATGTTTACATAAATAAATAATTCCATACACACAAACGATAAAAAATAATCGGTCGGTTTTACCCCACCATATAGCAGTCCGATTTACCCCACGATGCCATGTTTCATTAAACACACATAGAAACAATTTCCACGACATTTCCAACAAAAACGATACATACACTGAATAGGTCACTAAAAGGACTACAAAAATCAATTACCGGTTCTTGGCGATCGTTTTATTTAATAAGGTAAATCTAGTGATGCAATTTACACAAAAATTAAATTGAAACAATCGAAAACACACATGTTGTCTTTTGGGTGTCAAATGCGACAAAGCTGCCAAGGTGACATTTTCGTTATTTCGAATGCTCTATATGGTAACACACGGCAGGATTCGAACCTGCGACCTGAAACGCCTAGAACCGCTTGGCCGCACAGCAAGGCCACACCAGCCGGCTTTTCCAAGTGTGCTACCAACAAAACGCAGTCTTTGGTTAGCCTTCCCCACAACATATTCTATGCGTTCCTTCCAGTTTAAATTGTTGTAATTTTAATACCTAGGTATTCAACGAAATAGCTAGGTATTAAGTTGAATTTACGGCCTTTAGATTAGACTGATTTATCTTGCAACCAAAGTTTAACGAATAACTTTTAGCACTCATGTGGATGTCCTCACACTTTTCGTTATTTAGGGTCATCTGCCAATTTTCGTACCATTCAGATTTCTTTTCTAAACCGTTTTGCAATTTTATTCTTTTTTTTTTCTTCTGATGACTTTACTAGTCGGTAAATCTGCAAAAAACCTAATACGGCTGCTCTGATTGTCTCCCAAATCGTCTATATAGATAAGGAACAGCAAAGGGCCTACAACACTACCTTGGGGAACGCCAGAAATCAGTTCTGCTTTACTCGATGACTTTCCGTCAATTACTACGAACTGTGACATCTCTGAAGGAAATCACGAATCCAGTCACATAACTGAGATGATATTCCATAAGCACGCAATTTCACTACAAGCCGCTTGTGTGGTACAGTGTCAAAAGCCTTCCGGAAATCCATAAATACGAAATCGATCTGAAATCCCTTGTCAATAGCACTCAACACTTTATATTTCACAGGAACCATGTTTTTTAAACCCATGTTGACTGTGTGTCAATAGACAGTTTTCTTCGAGGTAATTCATAATGTTTACACACAATATATGTTCCAAAATCCTGCTCCATATCGACGTTAATCATATGAGCCTGTAATTTAGTGGATTACTCCTACTACCGTTCTTGAATATTGGTGTGATATGTGCAACTTTCCATTCTTTGGGTACGGATCTTTCGTCGAGCGAACGGTTGTATATGATTGTTAAGTATGGAGCTAATGCATCAGCATACTCCGAAAGGAACCTAATTGGTATACAGACTGGACCAGAAGACTTGCTTTTATTATGTGATTTAAATTGCTTCACTACTCCGAGGATATTTACTTCTACGTTACTCATGTTGGCAGCTGTTCTCTATTTGAATTCTGGAATATTTACTTCGTCTTCTTTTGTGAAGGAATTTCGGAAGGCCGTGTTTAGTAACTCTACTTTGGCAGCACTGTGTTCTACAGTATCTCCATTGCTATCGCGCAGAGAAGGCATTGAATTTTTCTTGCCGCTGACATACTTCACATACGACCTGAATCTCTTTGGACTTTCTGCCAGGTTTCGAGACAAAGTTTCGTTGTGGAAACTGTTATAAAGTTGTTTCATTGAAGTCCGCTCTAAATTTTGATCTTCTGCAAAAGATAGCCAATCTTGGGGATTTTGCGTCTGTTTAAATTTGGCATGTTTGTTTCGTTGTTTCTGCAACAGTGTTCTGACCCGTTACGTGTACCAAGGAGGATCAGGTCCATCGTTTGTTAATTTATTTGGTACAAATCTCTCAATTGCTGCCGATACTATTTCTTTGAATTTAAGCCACAATTGCGAACAATTTAATTTGGAAGGATCACATAGAAAATGTTGTGGGGATGGCTAACCAAAGACGGCGTTTTATTGGCAGGACACTTAGAAAATGTAACAGACCTACTAAGGAGACTGCCTACACTACGCTTGTCCGTCCTCTTTTAAAATACTGTTGCGCGGTGTGGGATCCTTACCAGATAGTTCAAAGAAAAAGTTCAAAGAAAGGCAGCACGTATTGTGTTATCGCGAAATATGGGAGAGTGTCACAGAAATGATACAGAATTTGGGCTGGACATCATTAAAAGAAAGGCGTTTTTCGTGGCGCCGGAATATTCTCACGAAATTCCAATCACCAACTTTCTTCGCCGAATGCGAAAATATTTTGTTGACACCAACCTACATAGGGTGGAACGATCACCAAGATAAAATAAGGGAAATCAGAGCTCGTACGGAAAGATACAGATGTTCATTCTTTCCGCGCGCTATACGAGATTGGAATAATAGAGAATTGTGAAGGTGGTTCGATGAACCCTCTGCCAGGCACTTAAATGTTATTGGCAGAGTATCATTGTAGATTTAGATTTAGATCTGGTCAACACTTATATTGTTAATTTGGAATGAGTGGAGATTGTCTCTCAGGGAGGTGTCAAGTGAATTTTTATCTGCGTTTTTGAGTAGGTATAGTTGTCGCTTATTTTTCGAGGATTTGGGGATTACAATATTCAGTCTCGCTACGACAACCCTGTGTTCACTAATCTCTGTATCGATTTTGACGCTCGTTATTAACTCAGGATTATTTGTTGCTAAGAGGTCAAGTGTGTTTTCACAGCCGTTAGTGTTCGCGTGGGCTCATGAACTAAGTGATCAATATAATTTTCAGAGAATGCGTTTAGCACAATTTCGGATTATATTTTATGCGTACCCCCGAATTAAACATGTATTTTCGCCAACATATCGAGGGTAAATTAAAATCATGACCAACTATTATTGTATGAGTCGGGCATGTGTTTTAAATCAAACTCAAGTTTTCTTTGAACTTTTCAGCAACTGCATCATCTGAATTGGGAGGTCGGTTAAAGGAACCAATTATTATTTTATGCCGGTTGCAAACAATGACTTCTGCCCATATTAATTCACAGGAAGTATCTACGTCAATTTCGCAACGAGTTACACTACTTCTAACAGCTACAAACACGCCACCGTCAACCGTTTTTAGCCTATCCTTCGGAACACAGTTAGGTTCTTCGCAAAAATTTCGGGTCAGCTTATATCCGGCTTTAGCCAGTTTTCGGTGCGTATAACGATTTGAGCATCAGTGCCTTCTATTAGCGCTTGGAGCTCTGGTACTTTCCCAAGACATCTACGACAATTTACAACTGTTATACCATTCTGTTATTCTGAGATGATCCTCGTCATTTCTGCAGGTTAAATCTCAACTTTTTTCTGTAACATGACACCTCAAACGCTTCGATTAGCTACTCTTCCGGTTTCCCCACAGCCCATATCACGCAGCGGTCCGCTTTCATAGCTGGGTGGACAGCGTAGATGGTTGCTTTGTGGAGGACCCGGACTCGACTAGCGGTACTACCAAGGATTCTTTCCTTGGTGGGAGCACTGGTACGGGATGCACTTAGCCTCGTGATGCCAACTGATTACATTTTCGAATTTGGAGTAGGGTTCCGCGATCTGGAATGTCAGCGAATCGGTCGAGAGCGGTGTCTGGACCATATGCTTCTCCCATAGCGCTCCCCATGTCAGCATAAGCCAGAGGGTGACACGGCGGCCAGTGGACAACCTTCAAGCCTGAACGAGGAGTTCATTTCATCATATAGTGTCTCCAACGTCCGTTATGTCTTAGGTGTGATTTGGAGCTACGACTGAGATGGAATTGATTGGAAGTTTTACTATCGCTGAGAAAATCTATGTGCAATTGACCTGATAACGAGCTGAAACTGAACTTATATCACTCTTATATTAAATACTTATGGTCTGAAAGCAGAATTCTTCATTGCATAACAATACGCAGAAGGTTAGACAACACCGGTGTACCAACGGTGAATAGATGATAACAGACGAAAGGGTGGTCGATTTAGCCTACAGCCCAGCTGAACAAAAAAGTAAGCCGAATGAAAATAATCCAACCTATGTAAGATATAATAAATGTTTTTCCGTTGCTGTATTGCAAAGGAGACATCATTCAGTAGTTTATCAGCACAGACAACGACTAAGACCACACATTTACATTTTGTATTCCACACATGGATGTCGTTCGCCATAGTAAATACGATCAAAATTTGAAGCCATATGACGAGAAATTAAAATCTATACCTTTTGTAGGAGAGAATCCAACGTTGCAGTTACAAAGGTCAAATTGGCGGGTGAACGTACTATGTTAACTATTTAGGTGACGTAAATTATGTGAATGACATACACAAACAACTTGGTAACCTTAAAATTATTTTGAATTTGAAGAATCTATGCATCACAGTGAATAAGTTCTTAAAAAGAAAATACTTGAATAAATCAGTATTACTTTTATAAACAGTGAATAATTGAACGATATTTACAGAAGCGCTTTATGGATTTCGAATAAACTACATGAGAACCACAGGCAAACATGAAAGCGAAAACAGAACAGAGTAATAATGTAATCAGAAGACGGTCTCTGATCCAGTGAAATTAGAAAACAGGCGAACATTTAGAGTCCAAAAGTAAAATTAAGGTTAACAGCCAAAAGCGTAAGGAGAGTTATATAAAAAATGAAGAGTAAATGACTGCCAAACTCGTGTCAAGGCAGATCAACAAATTATTGCACACTAAAAAAACCTCTTTTTACTAAGAGGTTGTAAACTTACAAGATGGATGTTTGCGTTCTGAATGACTGGCGACTTTAAATGGCTGTCTGAGCGTTGCATAAATTAAGTCTCATAACAATAAAAATGAGTTATTAATAGTAATAATGAATTTCAGTATTCAGAAATAAAAAGGAATTCGTTAAACTTCGGTTACACGATAAATCTAAAAGCCGTAAATTCTACTAAATACCTAGGTATTACAATTACGAACAACTTAAATTGGAAGGAGACTGCCTACACTACGCTTGTCTGTCCTATTTTAGAATCCTGCTGCGCCGTGTGGGATCTTTACCAGATAGGGCTAACGGAGTGCATCGAAAAAGTTCAAAGAAGGGCAGCACGTTTTGTATTATCGCAAAATATGGGAGAGAGTGTCACAGAAATGATACAGGATATGGGCTGGACATCATTAAAAGAAAGGCGTTTTTCGTTGCGACGGAATCTTCTCACGAAATTCCACTTACCAACTTCCTCCTTGGAATGCGAAAATATTTTGTTGACACCGACCTACATAGGGAGAAAGGATCACCACGATAAAATAAGGGAAATCAGAGCTCGCACGGAAAGATATAGGTGTTCGTTCTCTCCGCGCGCTATAAAAGATTGGAATAATAGAGAATTGTGAAGGTGGTTCAATGAACTCTCTGCCAGGCAGTTAAATATGATTTTGAGAGTATCCATGTATATGTAGATGTAGATGTAGATGTAGATGTAGAAACGTCTTTGTCCAACATGCTCATATAAATAAGAAAGTTTTGAAAAATTAATTATGTTAAACTTTACGATTCCTCAAATTTTTAATATATATACAAATTAAAGACGTGCTCTAGCAACAAGAAGTGCAGTGTGTAACCATTCAGGGTCTTGAAAATAAACTTTTTTGTAGTTTTCATATTGTAAATACACGTCTTTCACTTTTTCTAACAACTTTACGTTATAATGACTTTATACAAGACGTTATAATTTATCTATAACACGTGGCTTTCTGACATGCAAAATTAAATGCTGTTTCAGTGCTCCATGTAACTATATTTTCAGATGTTCGCACTATATTTACCTGTTTTGCGAGAAGAAATAAATACAAACATCTACAGAAAATTAAAAAGTTCCTCAAGTATGGCGAATATGAGGAAAGATATATGCGTTCCCGTCTTTTAAAAAGACAAACATTTTCAATGGTGCAAACGAACGACGTGGAAGTATACAACTAAGATGATAAACCTTGAGGCTTTGTGACAATAATCGCACTGAAAAATATTTTCTTTTTTCAGAAGTTCTGTCCGGAATCCTTTCGATTATTGCTGCATATCTGATTTATTTCTAAAAATTTTAATTAAATTTGGAATGAGATGCAAAGGTACGGGCAATGCGATCTGGTATCCCGCATCACATTTCGTATTGGCTCCATCTAGGCGCGCAGTTTCGCGAGAGCTCATCATGTCACAAAGAAGGAAGAGCCAATTTCATTCGAGAGCGAAGAGGAGAACCTTCTGGATTAATCTCGCAGGGCGGAACTGCTTAATAAAAGGCCTCAAGTTCAGAACCCGCTCAGGGTTTAGTCGTTTTGTTCACCCATACTGTAATAAAAGTCACTTCAGATAAAATTCGCTTCTCAAAATACCCATAACAGTTAGTTGTAAAGGACAAGAAATGTTACAAACGCAACATAGTTAAAAATAGTTGTCGTCACTGATTCATTATTCGCCCTGGCGTGATTTAAGGATACAGGTTTCCGGTATCATGCGTGACCGTCTTGTGCTGTTCTCTAGAACCACTTCTTTGCCTTTCATTAGTCTGTCGTCTAGATTTTCCGCACGTCTTTTAATATGGTAACGAACGTTTTTGGCATATACAGTCTGTACTTGCATGTTGACATTACTTTCCCACGCAGTCATCACCAAAATTCAAAAATTTTTCGAACCGTGAAACAAGATTTTTCGTCCTTTCAATAAAGAACGGTGCCGCCTGATGCTTCAGCCAAGTGTTGATAGCATCTTAGAGCTCATTATCAGCCGTGAAATTCTGTGTATCCAGCCAGGCCTTCAATTTGCAAAGAGATGAAAGTTGTTTAATGTCACGTCCAGACAATAGAGGGGAAGTTTCGAAATCTCCCAGACAGGGTGTATGAGTTTTCCCTTCATTCGATTCCCGGTAAGAGACTGCGCATTGTCTTAAAGGAGAACGTTTGTTTTGGATTTGCTCCGGAGTTTCGTAACGTTACAGTATATTCATGCATTGCTCTCTTCAAATCTGTTGTAAAATTCCTTTGTGATTCCAAAACCAGCCTTTTGCTGTTTGACAGAATCTGCTTGAATTCTTTTGCGCTTATTGGGAGAATGAACGTGCATCCACTGTTTGGACTGTTCTTTACTTTCATTGTTCAGTCACGATCCAGTACAGAGAATCCTCCCCCTCTTGATAGTAGTGCTGAATGAATATCATGGTCGAGCCTATTCTGTTAGCTTTGTAAACACCAGAAATATTAGTACCCATCGGGCACAATACATACTGTATTTTAACCTCTTTATGGAAAGTTAAAAATGGTTGTCCTTTAAATCTGACTTACATCTTAAAGAATTCGAGAACCATCGAGACCTGCATGCAAGAATTCGCAAATGTTTTGCACAAAACCAACACTGATGAACCTGTTCCCATTCACGTCAGACAATCTTAGATTAATCTTGGCTGCATTAACTCCTTCAGTATGCAGAAAGTGAATGATACACTAAAGCGCCAAAGAAACCGGTATGGCATGCGTATTCAGCTACAGAGATATGTTGTTGTTTCATGTGGTCTTTAGTCCAGAGACGTTTGATGCAGCTCTCCATGCTAATCTATCCTGTGCAAGCCTCTTCATCGCTCAGTACCTACTGAAACATACATCATTCTGAATCTGCTTAGTATATTCATCTCTCATCTCCCACAACGATTTTTACGCTCCACGCCACCCTCCATTTCTAAATTGGTGATCCCTTAATGCCTCAGAACATGTTGTACCAACCGATCCCTTCTTATAGTCAAGTTGTGCCAAAAACTTCTCTTCTCCCCAATTCTATTCAATACCTCCTCATTAGTTATGTGGTCTACCCATCTAATCTTCAGCATTCTTCTGTAGCACCACATTTCGAAAGCTTCTATTCTCTTTTTGTCTAAACTATTTATCTTCCATGTTTCACTTCCACACATGACTACACTCCACACAAGTACTTTCAGAAACGACCGCCTGACATTTAAATCTACACTGTATGTTTGCAAATTTCTCTTCTTCAGTAACGCTTTCCTTGCCATTGGCAGTCCACATTTTATATCCTCTCTACTTCGACCATCATCAGTTATTTTGCTCCCCAAATAACTAAATTCATTTACTACTTTAAGTGTCTCATTTCCAAATCCAACTCCCGCAGAATCACCTGATCTAATTCGACTACATTCCATTATACTCGTTTTGCTTTTGTTGATGTTCATCTTATATCCTCCTTTCAAGACACTGTCCGTTCCGTTCAGCTGCTCTTCCAGGTCCTTTGCTGTCTCTGACAGAATTGCAATGTCATTGTCGAACCTCAAAGTTTTTATTTCTTCTAGATGGATTTTGATCCCTAATCCGAATTTTTCTTTTGTTTCCTTTGCTGCTTGCTCAATGTACAGATTGAATAACATCGGGGATAGGCTACAACCCTGTCTCACTCCCTTCCCAACCACTGCTTCCTTTTCATGCCTCTCGACTCTTATAATTGCTATCTGGTTTCTGTACAAATTGTAAATAGCATTTCGCTCCCTGTATTTTACCCCTGCCACCTTCAGAATTTGAAAGAGAGTATTCCAGTCAACATTGTCAAAAACTTTCTCTAAGTCTACAAATGCTAGAAACGTTGGTTTGCCTTTCCCTAATCTACCTTCTAAGATAAGTCGTAGGGTCAGTATTGCCTCACGTGTTCGAACATTTCTACGGAATCCAAACTGATCTTCCCCGAGGTCGGCTTCTACCATTTTTTCCATTCGTCTGTAAGGAATTCGTGATAATATTTTCCAGCTGTGACTTATTAAACTGGTAGTTCGGTAATTCACACATCTGTCAAAACCTGCTTTCTTTGGGATTGGAATTATTACATTCTTCTTGAAGTCTGAGGGTATTTCGCCTGTCTCATACATCTTGTTCACCAGATGGTAGAGTTCTGTCAGGGCTGGCTCTCCCAAGGCTATCAGTAGTTCTAATGGGATGTTGTCTAACCACGCAGTAAAGCTGCATGCCCTCGGGAAAAATTAAGGCTGTAATTTCCCCTTGCTGTCAGCTGTTCGCAGTACCAGTGTAGTGTAATGAGGCCACGTCAGTCAGTCATCCAGACTGTTGTCCCTTCAACTGCTGAAAAGCCTGCTTCCCCGCTGCAGGAACCCCACGTTTGTCTGGCCTCTCAATAGATACCTCTCCGTTGTGGTTGCACCTACGGTATCGCTACCTGTATCGCTGAGTCACGCAAGCCTCCCCCCCCCCCCTCCCCAATGGCAAGGTCCATGGTTCAGAAGGGGGGGGGGCGAGAGACAGAGATATGTAAACGGGCAGAATATGGTGTTGCGGTCGGCGGCGCCTATAGAAGACAAGTGTCTGGCGCAGTTGTTATTCGGTTACCGCTGCTACAATGCCAGCTTATCAAGATTTAACTGACTTTGAACGTGGTGTTATAGTCGGTGCTCGAGTGATGGGTCACAGTGTCTCGGAGATAGCGATCAAGTAGGGATTCTCCCTTACGACCATTTCACAAGGGTACCGTGAATATCAGGAATCCGGTAAAACATCAAATCTGCGACATCGCTGCGGCCGGAAAAAGATCCTGCAAGAAAGGGACCAACTACGACTGAAGAGAATCGTTCAATATGACTGAAGTGCAACTTTCCTGCAAATTGCTGGAGATTTTAATGCTGGGCCATCAACAAGTGGCAGCGTGAGAACCATTCAACGGAACATCACTGATATGGGCTTTCAGTGCCGGAGGCCCACTCTTGTACCCTTGAAGACTGCGCGACACAAGGCTTTATGCCTCGCCTGGGCCCGCCAACACCAGCATTGGACTGTTGATGACTGAAGACATGTTGCCTGTCGGACGAGTTTCGTATCAAATAGTATCGAGCGGGTGGACGTGTACGGTTATGGAGACAACCTCATGAATCTATGGACCTTTCATGTTAGCAGGGTACTGTTCAAGCTGTCAGAGGATCTGTAATGGTGTGGAGCATGTTCAGTTGGAGTGATAAGGAACCTCTGATACGTCTAGATACGACTCTGACGCGTGAGAACGTAAGTAAGCATCCTGCCTGATCATCTGCACCCATTCATATTCATTGTGCATCCCGACGGACGTGGGCAGTTCCAGCAGGACAACTGGCCGCTGTGGCCGAGCGGTTCTAGGCGCTTCAGTCCGGAACCGCGCTGCTGCTGCGGTCGCAGATTCTAATCCTGCCTCTGGCATGGATGTGTGTTATGTCCTTAGGTTAGTTAGGTTTAAGTAGCTCTAATTCTAGGGAACTGATGTCCTCAGATGTTAAGTCCCTTAGTGTTTAGAGCCATTTGAACCATCAGGACAATGCGACACACCACACGACCAAAATTGCTACAGATTAGCTCCAGGAACATTCTTCTGAGTTTAAACACCTCTGCTGACCACCAAACTCTCTAGACATGAACAGTATTGAGCATATGCCTTGCAACGTGCTGTTGAGAAGAGATCTCCACCTTCGTACTCTTACAGATTTATGGACAGGCCTGCAGGATTCATGGCTTCAGTTCCCTCCAGCACAACACTTCAAACATTAGTCGAGCTCATGCCACTTCGTGTTGCAGCACTTCTGCTTCCTTGCAGGGGCCATAAACGATAGTAGGCATGTGTACCAATTTCTTTGGCTCTTCAGTGTGTAAGTGCACCTCGCAACTGGGGAAATTTCACCAACTGTTTTATTCGCTTCCTGTTCACACACTGAAGAATCCAACACGTAGCTGACTGATGTATTGTGTCCTGCACAATCTCTTTTTCGAACAACGATAGTGACATGAAGGAACAAGCGTTTCTTCATTTTTAACAGCCAGTCAAAGGATAATTTGCAAATAGCCCTCATACATTATGACTACAAGGCCTTCTGGACGTTCATCCAATTCTTCAATCATCTAATCTTCGCTTCAACTTCACCACGACAGTTTCACTTATTCCTCAGACCCATTAAGATCTATACATAAATTTTAATACATATATAAAGTAGATTGTATGTGTGTACATCTGGTATCTCCTCCAAAGAATCTGGATCGATGTCACCAAATTTGTCAAAAAAAGCAGGTCTCATATGTGTGAGCATTGTGGGGCTTAGTAGAAGCAGAGATATAGGCAAAGACGTGTTTCCCAGCCCCTGATGGTTAGGCTGCCCTGTGTGACAGGCATATTGTGCAGGAAGAGTATAGGCCACCTGACTGACTTCTTTGTAGGACATTCTAACTTTTAGGGAACAAGAAACGGTTTTTCAGCCCCCTACACATAGGCTTCCCTGCACGACAAGTATGCTGTGTTAGTGCAGTATCAACCAATGTTATCGACCTGCTAAGCATGGCGGCCTATACATGACAGGAAAGAAACATTTTGCAGCCCCCAAAGTGTAGGTGGGTCTGCATAACAGACATTTGTTGGAGTAAGCCTGGATGGAGGGAGGGAGGGAGGGAGGCAGGGGATGGAGAGAGAAGTAGGGAAAGGAGGATAGGGACAGAGACAATGTGAGGAGGAGAAGGACAGAGAGTGTGGAGGAGGGGACAGAGAGTGTGGAGGGGAAGGTCGCCACCGCAGGGAGGAAGCAAAGCAGGTGGACAGCGAGACAGGTTAGTAGGTGATGGACAGAAATAGGGGGAGCAGGAGATTTACAGAGAGAGGGGAGGAAGAGATGAGCAGAGTGAGGGGGTGGGGAAGGAGGGAGAGGGAGGAGGAGTAGATGAAGAGACAGATTGTGGAGGAAGGAGCAGATAGACAGAGGTGGGAGGATGGACACAGTGCTGGAGGTGGAAACAGATAGGGAGGAGGGAGGTGAGGACAGTATTGTATCAAATGTATATATGGATGAAACAGTAGGGAAATGTTTAGATTTAGATAAAAATAACTGTTTTTTGCGTTACGAACGTTACCCAGTCTTCAATTACCATCAGTACTCGAGTTAATTTTCATTCAAAAAATAATTTAGGTTTACCCCTCCCTGAACAAAATCCCCAATAGGCAAAAATTACTCTGGGACTATATATTGGATTATTATTGCCCACTACCTGTTTCTACAGCTTCCAATTCCCTTCTATGCGAATGTAGCACGAACTTGCGCCTTCTTAAGCTTTATCACATAATCATATCCTTGAAGGAAATGTGCTCAAATTCTTGCACATATCTGACTACTCTCACTCACGTCCTTTGCCAAGTGATGAAGCTCCCACATTCACTTAAGCACCTATAGCACCTTCGGTTGTCCTACGTAAATTTAAATAACATTCCACGCCACATCTTTGAGAACACTGGCATGCTGACGCTCGCTTACCAGTACAATGTACCTTCGTTTCGTCTATCAACACTCGACACCATTGTCCCATTCTATTTTAACCACCTGCTCTCCCAGGCCTTGAAATCATCTTTGAGGCCTACACATCCAGTATATTAAAAGCCACCAATCCCATCTCAAAACAACTGATATTCAACAAATCTTACAATTCATACCCTCTATTCTTTCAGTTCATTCATCCACACGCAGGCCATACCATTCTTCATACAAATTCCTCCCCAATATCCTATACTTCTTCCTTGCCTTGTCTCTGTAGTATCGGAGTTGTCATATGGGTTGAAGCAATGCCGGTGACAGTGAGTAGCCAGATGCTAGTCCCGACGCCACCCCTCTTCTCAGGACGCAATCTGTGTACAACATCTGTCTCCGTTTCGAGTAAATCCCATGTGCAAATGTGAGAACGTTTGCCAAGTGTTTGGGTGTCATGTTTTTAAGACAGGACTTAGGTATCGGCCCGTAATTTAGGAAGCTGGATGTGGTAAACCGCCCAAAAACCGCATCCGAGCTAGCTTGCACATCGAACCTCGTCATTATCCTCTGGGCGAAATTTATCATAGGCGGGCGCCCCTCCCCGGAGTCCGGAGCGGCGTGGTATCGTGTCCAGCTCTCCCGACGAGTCATACTGTCCAGTATCTGCGCATATATATTTCTTGCACTGACATACTACTTTTTTCTTGTCCATCAAGCTCATTTTTTAACATACATCGTAGAGACTTTCTCTATATTTCTTTATTTGTATGTCTGCAGGTCTGAAAAACGGGCAGAGTAAGAGTTTTTAAAGTCTAAGTAATATGAAATGTTGAACACGTCACTCATCTGCACATAGGGGGTGCAGTATTCAATCTTGTGGGATATTATTTCATGTCGCTGTAAGCGTAAAGCCTGCATTTCGTCATAGAATTTCCTTTATTCTTCTGTTATTGACCCTTAACGGTAAGCACTTCTTTGCTGGTACACCATTCACAAATTCACTGCAAAATTGAATTTGCTTCGTACTGTCGCTATACATTTGTAGCTTCGAGGCTCTTTGTACATAGTTTAATTGGAACTCGCCATATTCGCTTTCACATTCTCAAAAAGTGAGAGCCGAATTATTTTGGAAAAAAGGTCTGAAATTGAAATACACAAACTACATCTACAGAGCTATCTCTGTGTAGGTGACATCGAAATCCTGACGGGCAACATCTCCATTATACGGAAGCACTTTGATCGTTGCTCCGCGTACTGCAGCACTTCTAGTTTGCTATAGTCATTAACGAAGGGCTGTGTGAGAAGCGCTTTGACCGTGTCTCTGGAAGGAGCAATCAGCAGCCAATCGTAGCTTCATATAAGCTCTCGTCCATAACGGGACGGGGCTATCTATCTCGATTCCATGTTACCAGAGACTGCAACCAGTAACAGGGAGAGAATCCAACGTCAACAGCTCTGCTTAACAGCATTATTATTCCTCACCTGCTGAGTGAAAATGAGTTACGTAATTATGACGTAGTCCGACACATACGAAACAGGAATGCCCAACTATCGAACGATTTTCCGTAAGCGAACGTGCAAATAGTGTTCAACGTAGCAAGACTGTGCGGCTGGTCCCGGCGGAGGTTCGAGTTCTCCCTCGGGCATGGGTGTGTGTGTTTGTCCTTAGGATAATTTAGGTTAAATAGTGTGTAAGCTTAGGGACTGCTGACCTTAGCAGTCAAGTCCCATAATATTTCATAAACATTTGAACATTTTAACGTAGCAAATTCGATTCCTCTTATCCCATGCGCGGACTGTAATCGAGGAAACCCAATTTGCTGTGTTTCTACATACAAGCCTAAATTTATCTAGTTCTACCCTCGAGTTCATAGTGCAAGTTGTGTGTTCGAAAAAATAGGCTGTCTCTTGTCTCTTGTTGAGACATGGCTTTTGCAAATTTGGAGCGCTCCCTGCAAAATGCAAAGCTTTTTGTGTAAAGTCTACCAGTCTAGTTTGTTCAGAACTGCTGTGACATTTTCGCGCTGAATCAACACACTGGTTACGAATCGCGTAACTCTTCTTTGAATATTCCCTGTCTCTCGATAATACAGCCAGATAAATATTCCGGACAGTCGCTCAGAACACTCAGAATTTGTCTGCCGAGGTCAATGTCAACGACTTTCTTTGTGGGTGAACTAAGCTACCTCCGTATTATTGTGGAGTCTGCCTTCCCCAAGAAGAAGTTTACCTGGCCATTTGGGCTTTGGTCACTATCAACACTCTCTACTAGTTTCACAGCACATTAAAAATCATTAGTGAGCATGTATCGATCTGAACGACAGTAATGTTGAAGATATTCTGCCGTGTAGTCAATCGCATGTCAGAGCATGTTTCGGGACAACATTATCCCATTTTCAACTGCTAAAAACAAGGAAACCAGATAAAACAATGCTCCTAATACCGACAGACCTAATAAGAATCACAGACATCGTGAGCTGTACATACCTTTAAAAAATTTCTTCCATTAGTCCTTCACAACTGAAAATAACCCTTAGACAAATAGCGACAGAAAATGGTTTTGACTCGGGTTTGATACAATGGTTGGATGTAGCCGTTAGGCATGGTAGCCAGCAAAATCGTAAAAATCCAGACAAATATAGAGTAATGACGTATTGGGGAACCATCTCACATAAATCAGCGAGGTTATGTAACAAGAAAGCGGTTAGAACTGCTTTCAAGACGGACAACAAATTAGGACAGAGGCTGAGGCATAAGATCACCACACATGAGGAATGGATGAGTGTATGAAGTAAAATTTCAGGATTGTGGGACTGTGTGGCTGGTCCCGGCGGAGGTTCGAGTCCTCCCTCGGGCATGGGTGTGTGTGTTTGTCCATAGAATAATTTAGCTTAAGTTATGTGTCAGCTTAGGGACTGATGGCCTTAGCAGTTAAGTCCCATACGATTTCACACACATTTGAACATTCAGGATTGTGAAGCGAGAAATGCGGGGCAGACGGGACGTAATTTTAAAACAACAGCTCCTCAGCTGCGGCAAAGCATCTCCAGAACGAGCAATATTCGTTGGGGGACATAAGGGAAAGCATGAGGGTGTTGCACGTTGAAGAAAAAGGGTGGTTGTTATCAACTTCGGAGGAGGTAGAAATTTGTTGTGCCTTGAAAGAGGAGTGCGTCGGCGTTTTAAATGCGGGGATGGCAGTGTCTGAAGGGTGTTTCTAGGAGCATTTTAGCGATGTCTTCCTTAAGAAGCAGCAACTAAGATACTTTACCTAGATACACAGGATTTACGGATGCTATTTCCGTTCAGATTGCAGTGCAGAGGTGGTTTTAAATTAGAATGGCCTGGGACCAGACAGGCATTTCCCAAAGGTCAATGACAGTAGCATCGATGGTGCTGAGCGTTAGGCTTTAGGAAAATATCATCGTTGGTAGATGATGGCAGCGGAGCATTCGCCTGGGAGACAAACAAAAATTGAAGTAAAATTATAAACATTGCTGCAAGGAAGTATACAAATATTCTAAGATAATGGTGGATATCCAAAACGACGTAATGATGTATGACCTAATCCAAGACGATTAAAAATAGATGCATAACTAAATAGCCCCTTGAGGACTGTTATCTTCCTGGATAGTGTGTTCGTACGCTGTGCTGACATCCACTAGTGAAGTATTAGTAATTTCTTATAACACTATCAAATAAACCGAAAGCGAAAGTAGACTAGGATCTTTCACCTACTAAAACATCACAATCGTCCCGAAAAATAGGCATTGGGAAGCTTTCCAGTTATGGATACTCGTCCTTACTGATAAAAGGCGACTGAATGCAAAAACAGCCGATGTGAAAAACGCGGGAATCATCGAAAACGTTTTGACGCCGTGTTGAGGTCGTCTGCTGTTTGGAATGCTGTTCACATACCTCACTCAAGTGAGTGCTCATTCCAGTTTATTTTGTTGTTGGTCCCACTCTGACATTCGCTCATTGTACATTATATTTACAGTGTAAATTAACTGCATATTGCTTTTTAAAATGTAACGGCAGATTAAACACATAGGGCTACGCTACCGAAGTAAACTGAGAAGTTCTGATATAACAAGAGGCCACCTTTCAACTAAATACCCTAGTGAGCAAGTAAATTTGAGACAGGCACCGGTTGGGGTAGAGTGCGCGTCTATCGCCATGGCGAATTTAACACATTGCAGCGCCACGTCGGTCTGTATAGTACGAGGGCAGTTCAATAAGTAATGCAACACATTTTTTTTCTCGGCCAATTTTGGTTGAAAAAGCCGGAATTTTCTTGTGGAATATTTTCAAACATTCCCGCTTCGTCTCGTATAGTTTCATTGACTGCCGACAGGTGGCAGCGCTGTACGGAGCTGTTAAAATGGCGTCTGTAACGGATGTGCGTTGCAAACAACGGGCAATGATCGAGTTTCTTTTGGCGGAAAACCCGGGCATCTCAGATATTCATAGGCGCTTGCAGAATGTCTACGGTGATCTGGCAGTGGACAAAAGCACGGTGAGTCGTTGGGCAAAGCGTGTGTCATCATCGCCGCAAGGTCAAGCAAGACTGTCTGATCTCCCGCGTGCGGGCCGGCCGTGCACAGCTGTGACTCCTGCAATGGCGGAGCGTGCGAACACACTCGTTCGAGATGATCGATGGATCACCATCAAACAACTCAGTGCTCAACTTGACATCTCTGTTGGTAGTGCTGTCACAATTGTTCACCAGTTGGGATATTCAAAGGTTTGTTCCCGCTGGGTCCCTCGTTGTCTAACCGAACACCATAAAGAGCAAAGGAGAACCATCTGTGCGGAATTGCTTGCTCGTCATGTGGCTGAGGGTGACAATTTCTTGCCAAAGATTGTTACAGGCGATGAAACATGGGTTCATCACTTCGAACCTGAAACAAAACGGCAATCAATGGAGTGGCGCCACACCCACTCCCCTGCCAAGAAAAAGGTTAAAGCCATACCCTCAGCCGATAATGTCATGGTTACAGTCTTCTGGGACGCTGAAGGGGTTATTCTATTCGATGTCCTTCCCCATGGTCAAACGATCAACTCTGAAGTGTATTGTGCTACTCTTCAGAAATTGAAGAAACGACTTCGTAGGCACAAAAATCAGAACGAACTTCTCCTTCTTCATGACAACGCAAGACCTCACCCAAGTCTTCGCACCCGAGAGGAGCTCACAAAACTTCAGTGGACTGTTCTTCCTCATGCACCCTACAGCCCCGATCTCGCACCATCGGATTTCCATATGTTTGGCCCAATGAAGGACGCAATCCGTGGGACGCACTACGCGGATGATGAAGAAGTTATTGATGCAGTACGACGTTGGCTCCGACATCGACCAGTGGAATGGTACCGTGCAGGCATACAGGCCCTCATTTCAAGGTGGCGTAAGGCCGTAGCATTGAATGGAGATTACGTTGAAAAATAGTGTTGTGTAGCTAAAAGATTGGGGAATAACCTGGTGTATTTAAATGCTGAATAAAACAACCCCTGTTTCAGAAAAAAAATGTGTTGCATTACTTATTAAACTGCCCTCGTACATTTTGATTTACTTTTTATTAGGTGACTTGGATTTGTTGAACCATATTGAAAAACAAAAACAAATATTTGTACGAAATCACATACACAGAGAAATGACATATTTGAACAATGTTTTAAGATTATTTTACAATGTCCACATGTATACAGCTAAGGCATCTTAACGTTTCAGCTATACACGAAATACAACATAAAAACAACTAAACAGCAACTGGGACGAATACACCTGGAGATTAGAGGGTTCATGCAACGATGAAAAGTATAGTGAGTGTCATATACACTCGTTATAGGGATAAAGTACGGCATTGTAAAGGCCTCTGGTACGCCAGTGTCGTGCAACACGAGGTTTTCGCTGCCAGAACACGGGTGTCCTGGGCTTTTTGCGTGAGACCGTCTCAAGGGTGTACAATGCACAATAAGTACGAGAATCAACTCCTTGGGCAACAGACTATCGATGACGAGTCATCGACGACTGTAACCTCTCACCAAACTGAAGTTCAAGCAGGTGACATACCATCTACGGCACAAGGAGCACATAACAGTTGTATCACGATGTTCTACCAGCCCTTCCATAGTACACCTTTCAAAACAGAGGCAAAACAGCGTACGGCCACGTCCATAGAGTATTTATTTTTCGCTCAATGTGTTAACACCACATGGAATGCAGAGTCAGATTGCTTTCTTTCAGATTTTGTGCAGATGACGTCGATACTAAAGTCATAAGACTAAGACAAATGAAAATAAGATTTATGTGAAACTTCCTGGCAGATTAAAACTTTGTGCCCGACCGCGACTCGAACTCGGGACCTTTGCCTTTCGCGGGCAAGTGCTCTACCAACTGAGCTACCGAAGCACGACTCACGCCCGGTACTCACAGCTTTACTTCTGACAGTATCTCGTCTTCTGTAAAGTTTGGAAGGTAGGAGACGAGATACTGGCAGAAGTAAAGCTGTGAGTACCGGGCGTGAGTCGTGCTTCGGTAGCTCAGTTGGTAGAGCACTTGCCCGCGAAAGGCAAAGGTCCCGAGTTCGAGTCTGGGTCGGGCACACAGTTTTAATCTACCAGGAAGTTTCATATCAGCGCACACTCCGCTGCAGAGTGAAAATCTCATTCTGGAAGATTTATGTGTCTACCACTTGCAAACACTGATGAGCATTGTTCCACCTTTCATTCCTAAATCACGGACCGGAGCTCGCGCCAGATAGCCTCCCACATAAAGTCCAACGCATTCACGTCTGGCGAATTAGGAGGTCGAAACATCAACGTTAGTGCACTAACATTCTCATCAAACCACTGTAGTACGTCTCTGCCAGAAGATATGAAGCATGATGCCGGTGGTCCGCAGTAACGTTCGCGTAGCCCGAAGGCGTCACGGTGCCTTCGATTACTACACTCCTGGAAATGGAAAAAAGAACACATTGACACCGGTGTGTCAGACCCACCATACTTGCTCACACGCACGGCACAGCGGACACACCAGGAACCGCGGTGTTGGCCGTCGAATGGCGCTAGCTGCGCAGCATTTGTGCACCGCCGCCGTCAGTGTCAGCCAGTTTACCGTGGCATACGGAGCTCCATCGCAGTCTTTAACACTGGTAGCATGCCGCGACAGCGTGGACGTGAACCGTATGTGCAGTTGACGGACTTTGAGCGAGGGCGTATAGTGGGCATGCGGGAGGCCGGGTGGACGTACCGCCGAATTGCTCAACACGTGGGGCGTGAGGTCTCCACAGTACATCGATGTTGTCGCCAGTGGTCGGCGGAAGGTGCACGTGCCCGTCGACCTGGGACCGGACCGCAACGACGCACGGATGCACGCCAAGACCGTAGGATCCTACGCAGTGCCGTAGGGGACCGCACCGCCACTTCCCAGCAAATTAGGGACATTGTTGCTCCTGGGGTATCGGCGAGGACCATTCGCAACCGTCTCCATGAAGCTGGGCTACGGTCCCGCACACCGTTAGGCCGTCTTCCGCTCAAGCCCCAACATCGTGCAGCCTGCCTCCAGTGGTGTCGCGACAGGCGTGAATGGAGGGACGAATGGAGACGTGTCGTCTTCAG
Source organism: Schistocerca nitens (assembly GCF_023898315.1). NCBI lineage: Eukaryota > Metazoa > Arthropoda > Insecta > Orthoptera > Acrididae > Schistocerca > Schistocerca nitens. The sequence continues at coordinate 499,501,936 of NC_064620.1, read as the reverse complement.
CGATGAGAGTCGCTTCTGCCTTGGTGCCAATGATGGTCGTATGCGTGTTTGGCGCCGTGCAGGTGAGCGCCACAATCAGGACTGCATACGACCGAGGCACACAGGGCCAACACCCGCATCATGGTGTGGGGAGCGATCTCCTACACTGGCCGTACACCACTGGTGATCGTCGAGGGGACACTGAATAGTGCACGGTACATCCAAACCGTCATCGAACCCATCGTTCTACCATTCCTAGACCGGCAAGGGAACTTGCTGTTCCAACAGGACAATGCACGTCCGAATGTATCCCGTGCCCCCCAACGTGCTCTAGAAGGTGTAAGTCAACTACCCTGGCCAGCAAGATCTCCGGATCTGTCCCCCATTGAGCATGTTTGGGACTGAATGAAGCGTCGTCTCACGCGGTCTGCACATCCAGCACGAACGCTGGTCCAACTGAGGCGCCAGGTGGAAATGGCATGGCAAGGCGTTCCACAGGACTACATCCAGCATCTGTACGATCGTCTCCATGGGAGAATAGCAGCCTGCATTGCTGCGAAAGGTGGATATACACTGTATTAGTGCCGACATTGTGCATGCTCTGTTGCCTGTGTCTATGTGCCTGTGGTTCTGTCAGTGTGATCATGTGATGTATCTGATCCCAGGAATGTGTCAATAAAGTTTCCCCTTCCTGGGACAATGAATTCACGGTGTTCTTATTTCAATTTCCAGGAGTGTATAAGAGGTCCCATATGGAGGTTGAAGTGAATGCCCCCCCCCCCCCGCTTTCCAACAATTTAATACTGCCCCAACCGACGCAGTTCATGTTTCGAGCTGTCATTCGTCTTGATGGTGGCGCATTGAAATACGGAATTGGATCTGGTGTGACAAAAAACACAAAAAAACATGATTCATCCGACAGGGCGACAGGTTTCCACAGACCAGTGGTCCAACATCAGTGATTGCGATACGGAATTGGATCTGGTGTGACAGAAAACACAAAAACATGATTCATCCGACAGGGCGACAGGTTTCCACAGACCAGTGGTCCAACATCAGTGATTGCGCCCCATTTTCTATCATAACTGACGATGTTCACATCGACACTGAATTCAGTGATCACAATTTAGCTGTAAGGAAGACTGACAACGAGATTCAGAGAGCTAGTAAGCAGGAAAGTCGACATGTTCAGGGAAAGGAGGAAACTAACTCATTTCTGAGGCAGGAGCTAGAACAATATCATTCAGGTAGTAAATTTGTAAAGGGGTGTCTAACCCCATGCAGTTCTAAAAATTTGTTATTGATAATTTTTAATAGCAATGAAAACACTTTCAGGATTTTTAAAGAAAAATAAGGGGGCATGCAATAGATAATACGAAGTGAACCATTCATCCATCAATTAACATTGCAAGCGCTCCACGCTTTTGATTATAAACCTTATACTATTAAAAATTCACGATGATAAATTTTATGATCTTTATGGGGTCATGAATCTGTGTGGTGTTAGAAGAATTATTTTATACTTCGATTTAAAAACGTGTTATATTAACAATTTACTGATATATTAACAATTTACTGATTTTCTGCTTTATATTCTTGCGTGTGTGACATTTCTCAAGCCATTTTAAATTATGATGTGTATTAAATTTCAGGTTTACTTCAGTGTCTTTTCAGCTGGTCATGTCTGAATCAGAACAGTCTTTTATCTGCCTGCTAATAATATATCAATCTGCTTAACTATTGTTTTCCGAAAATATAAAATAAAGATGCAAGCAAAATTAATTTTTATAAGACTATTTTTATTTTTCCAAACTACTGTGACGGAAATTGAAAGGGCCGATAACATCTCAAAGAAACAATAGAGACTGGTCGATGCCTAGGTACCATCGACAGCAGTTAACTGAGTGTGGTGTGCGTACTGTAAGACCTTCGGTACACACACCATCAGATTATTTGACTTGTCACTCTAACGAAGTAGGCGAGTGTCAGCAATATGTCTCATGGCGTGTTTATCTTCTGCCGTTAGGTCACACGATAGAAATGCCACTTGCACGCTTAGAGTAGCAGAATGACGGTGACCAACTTTAAACAGAACTTGATTAAGTTTCACACACATTTATTAAAATAATAAAAAATCATAGACATTACGTAATTTGATTCTGGATGCTGTTTACAATTGACAATCTGAAGTTCCTTTGGTCTTGGTACGTTTACCTTATTCTCACATATCTCTGATACTTGACAAAGTGTCTATTCATTTATCTTCATGGCTATGTACAGGAATATGGTAATCTTATTAGGCGCAGACTGAAACTTGACTATAGACTCGTACAGACTAATGCAGACTGGTACAGACTGGTGCAGACAAATGCAGGCTGACTAATCGGAGGTCTGTACACTCGTTATAATACCTCGCGCGTTCATGTATCACTGTGCGAGTGTGTTCTGCAAGGAGAAAAGGTTCTACGTTAACAGCAATCTCATTGGCTGCGTTACATATTAATACGCAGATCGGCGGAAGCAGAATTTGGTCCGTCTCTAAGGCAGCTCCATCTCGTAGTGCGGAGGCGGACGAGCGCTGCGCCTGCGCTGTTCTGCTTAGGGGGGCGCGCTCTAGTGGGAAAGTTGTGTACGCGCTGACTACGCGGAACTATGTACACAACACTGAGTGTGAACAGGAAGACAGCAAAAAAAGCAATCTGGACAACAGAGACGGCAGGGCGGAGTAACAACAGACGAGCATTCCAAGAGTGAAAAGCCAAGGAGTAGCGAAATTCTAAGCCAGACCAACAGCATGTAATGAGAGTGCAGTAGATACACAACTGAAGACAGAGCCACTGCGCAGCTAGCTTCATAGTGCAGTCGCAGCCATAAATTGGCCAACGAGGTGAGTGTGGCCCTGTGGCGCCACAAGGACAATGGTGCAGATGAAGCAGTGCTGTCTAGCGGCCGTCATAGAGTTCCACGCATACCACCTGGAATGCATTCCGATACTACCACACAAGACGCTAGTACTACAAGACAGGCGAGATGTCACGTGTCTTCAACCCTTTTCACCACACTCCCACCCCTATGCGAGTGTATCAGACAGAGAAGAAACTGGATTCATATTGCATTGTCATCCGGTTCTGACCTTTGTTTAAAATTTCAGGTCTCTAGTTCATTGGGAAGTTAGTTTAAAAGCAATTGCAAAATTTCTACCGAACACACAGACAAACAGAAATACGACCTTATGAGAATGTGGAAAAATATGTACTTAGCAGAAGAACTGATGGTGGTAAGGATGGTGCTTGATACATGGAAGATATTAAGAAAAAGCATCCACTGCACTCAAGAACAAAATGAGCCATAAGTTTGAGAAATAAATTATAAGTTTGCAGAAAGTAAGTTGTTAACTGAAACGTGCTCGGCTACAAGAAGAGCAATACGTGAAGTTTCTGATATCTGCATTATCAGAATATTATACATACTAGACACAAATTAAATTTCAGTCATATGACAAGGCTCTCAGTGACATAAAGCTAGTGTCCAGACACTCACAGCCGAGACAGGAACCAAAATAGAAACAGCAACAGAAGATAAGCTGACTAAAAAATTAACCAACAGCACACTAGTGTGAAAAACTTAAGGATGAAAGTATTTCTTGCACGAAGTGTCACTGCAAAGTAATGTAGCACGATAAAACTTGGAACATACATACATAGCTTTGCTACAGTTTAGTACAGAATGTGAACAGTATAGTGCAGAAGGTAAGTGAGAGAAATATGCCAATAGAGGACTAGAAATAATATAATAGTACAATTACATTGACGTTACGGGGATTTATTCTGGTACCACGTGCCACGGAATTTGAATCCGCGCCAGACATCATGGACGTCGAAGACCCATGGTGGTCTCTGCACTATCGCGCCGTGAGCTGTGGCAGCGCGCGCCTCCTGGCCAGCTTTTAGTGTGAGGGCGCCACAGTGGAACACGTGGTTCCAGCAGCCAATAGCGGCACCCCCGATAGAGTACTTAAGCGTCTGCCTCTTGCTCAGCCAGCACCCAATCCAAAGCCCACAACTGCCTCCGACTCCTCAAACTCCTCTCTGGCTGGACATGGGTGTTGCACCCCTCTACCATCCTCCACACCTACAAATCCTTAATCCGTTTCATTCCCTGTTACGCCAGTCCCGCCTGTATATCTGCCCCCCCCCCCAAATTCTATAACTCCCTCCAGATCCTTGAGCATCATGCTTTCCGCCTTGCCTTCCATATACGTTTCCCATCCCCCACGTGGATCCTCTATGACCTCATTCCTTTCCCCCATCTGCTCCTATTCCTCGAACATATCTGCATACTCTACACCTCCCGCCGCCTTGATCCCTCTCACCCCCTGGTTGCCCCTCTCCTCTCCCATACCTGCCCCCTGCCACGTCTTCACTGTTGTGTCCCCCTACCCTCCATCTCTACACCCTTCATCTCCTTTGCCAAGGTGGCTTCGGTCAACTCTCCCTCCCGGATGACGCCCTCTCTTCCTCCATTTATCCGTCCTATCAACTCCGATCCTCACTCCCCCTCCTTTCCTCTGTCCGTTTCCCGGGCTCCCTCTCCCCCCCCCCCATCCATCCTATTTTTCCCCACCTACCCTCTCTCTGCCCCCATTCTCTCCCCCCGAGTCCTTATGCATTTCCCTCCTTTGCCTTTTCCCATTCCCTCTCGCGTCTACCTTGCCCCTCTCCCCTCTTATGAGTCCTCCCCCGCCTTTGGTTCCCCCCATTTGGTTTTTTCCTCTCCTCCCTCCTTGTTTTCCCCCTCATCCATGTCGCCCCTCATCTGCCCTTGGCTAGGGAGTGTCATCTTTGTGCCGACATTTTCGTGCAGTGTTTTACAGTGAGTATTTTACAGTGAGTGTTCCGTGTTGTGTGTCTTTTGGGAAGTGTTGCGAATGGCCATCATACTGTCGCTGGGTGTGATATTTTATCTCTTGTGAACAGAAACCAGACTGTCGCCATGTTTTTTTTTTTTTTTAATTGTGTGTCTACTATGTTACTTGTCTGCTTCCTGTGTATTTTATTAACATTGCCAACCCCTTTGCTTTATGTTTTAACTTTCCACAATTTTCCGCCGTTTTACAATTTAAGTCACCGTTTTAGCGCCTGTTTTTCATGTTTCTTTTCTTTTTACGTTTTTTAAAAAGGCTTTCCGTCATTGCTACCCCGCGACCGTCCCGGTCGCAGTTACAACATTTATGATAGTTCGCTTGGCATTACAAACGGCAGTACATGGTTCTTAATGCGGTATGTAATCACTTATGACCAGTGACGGCAGTGCATGCTCTCCAACGTGTTCCCATGCTACCTACAAAGTTGGCAAGGAGTTCTTCAGTAGGGCTTTCCGTTACTCCAGCAGCGCGGTAGAAAACTGCTGTGTGATTGCTGGTGCATATGGAGATGGGACATGCTACAGTACGGCTCCCCAACGCGCCACACTCGTCCTCCAAGGGAGTTTATTTCGGGGAACTGGCGGGCCAGTCTGTTTGTCGAATATCCTATCGTTCCAATTTCTCCTGCACTTGGGTTTCACGATGCGGCCACGCTGTGTCATCCATAAAAATGAAGTCATGGCCAAATGTAATCCTGAAAAGGTCCCCATGGGAAAGGAGTACAGTGTCACAATAATGCTGACCGGTTAGTATACTATATTGTCAGTACGATTAGACCACACAACATTATGCGTCCACACACCATAACACTTGGACCACCATAATACCATCTTTTACAGTGTTCCTCGGTGGATTTTGTACTTTCACGTTCAGAAAGCTGGGAACACGTGCGTCTTTTTAGGGCTGCATTCAGATTTTATTGTTATGGATGACAATTCGTGATCGCACCTAACAGTGCAGGTGGAGGAGTTCTTGGGAGGAGGAGAGGAAATTCGGCGAATGGTCTGATATGCCCATTCGTGTGACAGGATACCCATCGATCACAGGTTGGATGCGTCGGGAAAAGATACTGAAAGATATGTGCTAAGGTCTTATCAGGGTAGATCCAGAAAATAAAGTCGGCAGTTGCCAACCGCAAGGTGGAATGAGTATAATATCTTTGTGTAGGAGGATCTTTGGTGGTTAAGAGAGCTGGGCGCACGCAGTAAAAAACTCAGGAGTCGCAGCTAGGTGCCTGTAGGAAGCAGACGTGTGGTGACAGCTTTAAGGTAGGACACGCACTTGCTGTGCAGTTACACTGAGCAAACTTTAGCACGAAAATGAGAGAAGATGTATAATGATTACAAAAATGGTTTTTTTTAGATAATGTTCAGAGCTAGGATTTGTATGTCCAAGGTTTGACGCAGTAAGAGTTTTGCAAAAATTTTTGTAATAGTGATTTTTGATACAAAAATGTTGGAAATGGTAGGTTTTCAGTATGACTTAAAATTTTAACAATATATATATTGAGATCAACATTGTGTTTAAATCTAACAGCTGGAATCATAATCCACATCCTTTGCTTGTCTTGAATATGAAAATGAGTAGTAAAGTAAAGTTACCCACCAATGAAATAACGTAAAGAAAAATGAGGCAATATATATGTGCAGTCCATGGTGTGAAATCGATTTGGGTATAACTAAAGTTATCAGAGCAAAGTTATTTCAAATAACAAATTTTATGCCATTTCACAACTGGCAATATTCAAGGCAAGAAATAATTTCATGAAGTAAACATCAGGGCCAAAAGTTAATTTTTCAGTACCATCTTAATGCAATTGCACAAACGGCATTGTTCTCTTAAACTTGATTGCTGAGTCAAATACATGTTTCATTATTGGCAAAATGGAGGCGTGCAAGAAACAAGTTCACAGACGCAGTCAGATGCGAGATTGTTGAATAATTAATTTGAACTCACTTTCAGTACTGCAGCACGTCCACATGTACCAACGACCATCCAGCAACTGTCAGTTGCCACAGTGGACAATGAAACACCTTACTACACAGACTCCTTACCAGTCTTGCGGCCTGCATGGGAGAATGTTGCAAAGCGTGCATTGTCGTCAGTGATCAGTGGTATTGCGAACCCTGTTAATAACCATATACCATGACTTGTAATATCCAGGGGACCGTATTAAATTGCGGTAACTTAACTTCAATGTAATTATTGTCTTTGAATAAAAGTGTCATTTCTATTTATCTCATTGCGTATTTCTTCCAACTATCTCCTGTACAGTACTGTCACATTTTTTGATATCTGTGGTCCAAGTTTCATCGACCTATGTTATTTGGCAGTGACACATGATGTGATAGTTATATTCATCCGTACGTTTTGTGCACCCAGATAGTAAGAGGGTCACTCCAAAAGAAATGCACACTATTTTTTTACAATCCATCTTTTATTCTACATGTTCGAAAGTTTTAAAGTGTATACACATCATTTAGGAACAATATTTTCTTTTCTCCACATAATTTCCATCCCTCGCAACTGCCTTAAGCCATCTTGGAACCAGCGCCTGTATACCCGCACGGTAAAATTCTGGACCAACCTGTTGGAGCCACTGTTTGGCAGCGTGCACAAGGGAGTCACCATCCTCAAACCTCGTTCCACGAAGAGAGTCTTTCAGTTTCCCAAATAGATGATAGTCACATGGAGCCAGGTCAGGACAGTAAGGCGGGAGTTTCAGTGTTGTCCATCCGAGTTTTGTGATCGCTTCCACGGTTTTTTGCCGATGTGGTTGAACACGACTCAGTCGAGCTTGAAGTTTCTTCATTGTCGACACATATGCATCAGAATTTAAAGTGGTTCCTCTTGGCATGATGTCTACAAGCAAGAGTCCTTTGCAATCGAAAAACACCATAGCCATAACTTTTCCAGCAGAAAGCGTGGTTTTGAATTTTTTTCTTGGGTGACTTTGCATGATGCCACTCCATTGATTGCCTCTTCGTCTCTGGTGAAAAATGATGGAGCCATGTTTCATCACCTGTAACAATTCTTCCAAGAAATTCATCTCCACCATTCTCGTACTGCTCAAAAAGTTCGCTGCATACCGTGTTTCTTGTTTCTTTGTGAGCCACTGTCAACATCCTGAGAACCCACCTGGCACAAACCTTTTTTTACGCCAACACTTCCAGTATTTTGCAAACGCTTCCTTCCCCTATCCCAATGTAGCTTGTCAATTCGTTCACTGTGATGCGTCAGTCATCAGTTACCAATTCGTTAACTCTCTGCACATTGTCTAGAGTGTGTGCAGTACGAGACCGCCGCTGCGAGGACAATCCTCAATATTGCCGTGCCCACTTTCATCACGTAACCTGCTTGCCCATCGACTAACTGTAGTGCGATCGACAGCAGCATTTCCATACACCTTTTTCAACCCCTTGTGGATGTTTCCCAGTGTCTCGTTTTCACAGCACAGGAATTCTATGACAGCACGTTGCTTCTGACGAACGTCAAGTGTAACAGCCATCTTGAAGACATGCTGTAAGGGCGCCACTCACGGGAACAGGTTGAACTATATTTGGCAACAAGCGGGAAGGATATATCTACACAATGTAAAATTTTCACACATGCAGAAAGAAAACTGTATTTTTACAAAAATAGTGTGCATTTCTTTTGGAGTGACCCTCGTAACTGAGCAGATGATGTAAGCTGAACCGAGCGGAGTGGCTGCGTGGTTAGAGGCGCCATGTCACAGATAGCGCAGCCCCTCCTGCCGGAGGTTCGAGTCCTCCCTCGGGCATGGGTGTCTGTGTTGTTCTTAGCATAAGATAGTTTAAGTAGTGTGTAAATCTAGGGACCGATGACCTCAGCAGTTTGGTCCCTTAGAAATTCACACACGTTTGAACATTTGATGTAAGCTGAGTTGCCTGTCTTACGGTGCATGAAATGTTTCCCTGGCTAGTTTTACTTCGCCCGCCCTGTGGAGCCTATTAATGACCTCTGACGATAATATAGCTGTAATCTCAGGCTGTTCGCAGCTGATGCTCTCATTTACGACTAGAAATTTTATCAGGAAGTATCTGCAGCAATGTCTAGTCAAATGTTCACAAAGAAGCTAAATCGTAGCAGCCCAAATTACAGGGATAATATCCGCCCCCTTAGCTCAGTAGCCAGCATGTTTGACTCCCATGCAACAGCCGTGGGTTCGATTCCTAGCCGAGTCGTTAATTTTCTGCGCTGAGGAACTAGGTGTTGTGTTGTCCTCATCATCATTTGAGCATCATCGATACACAAGTCGGCCAATGTAGCGTCAACTGAAAAGACTTACAACTCGGCGGCCGAACTTCTCCAGCCTTAAAGGCCAAACTATCATTTTATTTTTCACGCGATTAATCACTTGCAACTACGTCATATCAGTCCATAAACGTATTTAAGGATATCAATGTGTAGAGCCATGTAGAGTAACTACCAAACAAGCTGCTCTAGATAGAGAAAATTGTTAGCCTTAACTTACTTTTTCAGATATTGTAAAAGATTGAAAAATATGATCAGGAATTGAAAATACTAATCAAAAATTGGAAAAGTTGGAGAAAGAAAGTTAAAAATCGCTTCAGGAAAACAGTAACTTTCAAATACTAAAGTTGGCAGGGGTAAAATACAGGGAGCGAAAGGCTATTTACAATTTGTACAGAAACCAGCTGGCAGTTATAAGAGTCGAGGGACATGAAAGGGAAGCAGTGGTTGGGAAGGGAGTGAGACAGGGTTGTAGCCTTTCCCCGATGTTATTCAATCTATATACTGAGCAAGCAGTAAAGGAAACAAAAGAAAAATTCGGAGTAGGTATTAAAATCCATGGAGAAGAAATAAAAACTTTGCGTTTCGCCGATGACATTGTAATTCTGTCAGAGACAGCAAACGACTTGGAAAAGCAGTTGAACGGAATGGACAGTGTCTTGGAAGGAGGTTATAAGATGAACATCAACAAAAGCAAAACGAGGATAATGGACGAATTAAGTCTGGTAATGCTGAGGGAATTAGATTAGGAAATGAGACACGTAAAGTAGTAAAGGATTTTTGCTATTTGGGGAGCAAAATAACAGATGATGGTCGAAGTAGAGAGGATATAAAATGGAGACTGGCAATGGCAAGGACCGCGTTTCTGAAGAACAGAAATTTGTTAACATCGAGTATAGATTTAAGTGTCAGGAAGTCGTTTCTGAAAGTATTTGTATGGAGTGTAGCCATGTATGGAAGTGAAACATGGACGATAAATAGTTTGGACAAGAAGAGAATAGAAGCTTTCGAAATGTGGTGCTACAGAATAATGCTGAAGATTAGATCGGTAGATCACATAACTAATGAGGAGGTATTGAATAGAATTGGGGAGAAGAGGAGTTTGTGGCACAACTTGACAAGAAGAAGGGATCGTTTGGTACGACATGTTCTGAGGCATCAGGGGATCACAAATTTAGCATTTGAGGGCAGTGTGGAGGGTAAAAATCGTAGAGGGAGACCAAGAGATGAATACACTAAGCAGATTCAGGAGGCTGTAGGTTGCAGTAAGTACTGGGAGATGAAGAAGCTTGCACAGGATAGCGTAGCATGGAGAGCTGCATCAAACCAGCTTTAGGACTGAAGACTACAACAACAACAACAATGAAGAGTGACTACAACTAGATATCAGTTGCAACTGATAGTTAGCGAACAGAACTTTCTAAGACATTTAATCAAAATAATTATGAATTCCGAAAAGTAATTAACAAAAAATGAAATGGATTCAAAACTGAAATTCAAGAACTGAATTATCGAACAAAGCTAATGAAGTACTGAGACGAATGTAGGAGATTACGAGACACGGGAAGTGATTACTGACTGCGCAATTATCCCGGGCACTGAAAGTGGTCTTGTGGCTAGCGTTGCTGCCTCTGTATCACGGGGTCCCGGGTTCGATTCCCAGCAGGGTTGGAGATTTTATCCGCCCGGGAAATGGATGTTTGTGTTGTCCTCATCATTTCATCATCATCATTCGTGACAGTGGCTAGATTGGACTGTGTAAAACAAATAGGACTGTGTAAAAATTGGGTCTTTGTACGGGCACTGATAACCTCGCAGTCGTGCGCCCCACAAACAAAACATCATCATCCCGGGGCAATAAATGTGCTGATTATGATGAACAAAGTATTGTGGCAAACGTGTTGTGACGCCAGACATAATAAATGACACTGCAATCATCCATGCAATAACTATGTAAAAAGCGACTGATTATGTGAGGCAGACGGCGTTGAAGTGGTATTTCATTTGCCAAAGGCAGACAAACTTTCGACGGAATGCACCGAAACTGCCTCGAAGACTGAGGTGTGTAAAACTATATTAGGGAGGGACGGACTGTCAAGAATTTGTCATCAAACGCAACTGAATTGGTGGAAGACGTACTTGAACGGATTTGCAACCAGTTTCAGAACAGTTATAATGAACTTCGTAATAGCATAAGAAATAACAATGATTCGTCTGAAACATGTAGTCGTAACGAGAAATTACGAAGGCTTCATCTGTGGATTTCATTACAAGAAGACTTTAGAGAAGTGTACTAAACCATAGTTATGTTTTTCACTGTCCAAAAGCTGAACTGTTTTTATTTGAAGATAGGCGTGAGAAGAAGGCCTACAGAAAAGTATAGAACCAGAACAGTGTGTAATATTACGTAAAAGCCACCGCAAGTAGTGTTAAATGACAGACGTGAAGACCTCCTTGCAGATCAGCGTGTTGTAGCTCTCCACAAAAAATGTGATGTTTCAAAGTAGTGTGAGTTTTAACTAACAGACGATAGTTGGTACTATTTTGAGCTTACGTCAATGGACTGTAGTTGTTAGCCACAGTGAGTTATTCATAATCAAACCTACGTGCAGAGAAGTTACATAAACGTTTCTCAGGCTCTTACAGGACTCTGCAACAGGCAATAACAGTGGTTCACGTAGTGTTGTTTTATCATTTCTGTCACAGGTAGCCAGGACTCTAGGTGTTTTGTTACTAAAGCTGCTATGAAGGCCCTCACAAACGATCAAACCTGTTTCTCAAGTGAGCCCTTGTTGAACAAGCCCGTGCACGTACAAAGTTCGTCAGTTTAACCTTACTATGAAGCAGACGCTGTTCGTGTACGTGAGTATTTTCACAGTACCGAGAATGACCACAAAAGTAGACAAAGCACTCCTGGCATTGACGCTGGAACTGTATTTAAAGAAGAAGAAGAAGAAAACAGTGATAGAGATATTTACCCAAGAAAATCTGCTAAAGGAAATATTATTCTCAGAACTCGACGATTACTTGAACATTCTTCGAACGGAAAATGAAACTTTTAAAAACTTCTTAAGGCCCTCGAAAAAGAGGAAACTTGTCTGTCAGATTCGTTCTTATCTACCTATGGACCCGTCAAACAAGCCCGTAAACTTACCAAGAAAGTTTCTCAATTTAACCTTACGTCTGAAGCAGACACTTTTCGTGTATGACCTATTTTGGCACTAGTGAGAATGGCTACAGATGCAGGTGAAGTATTTCTAACATCCTCCCTGGCACTGTATTTAAAGAAGAAGAAAACGAGACGTTGGTACAGGAAACTGTAACACCCCAAATATGGAACCCCTAATGAAAGCCCTTTGCTAGTAAAAGAAATAGCAAAATTAGTTATCCTGGCATTGACTGGAGCTACTGACAATAAAATTAACACTATTGCAAGTTTGACTAACAGGAATACTATGTAACTCATAACGTTTATTATAAAGAAAGGACTAAATGAAAGACTATCGGACTTCTTTACGAATGCTAAAGCCCAGACCATATATAGATCAGAGACAGCATTTATCCAAGAAGAGAGTTGTAGACCCATCGAGCTGTAAGTTTGCTGCAGTGGAGATGTTAATTCAGTCTCTCTTGTAGACGTCGCAATAGTAGTAAGCCTATTAAACGCTACTGGATTACTTCATACCGATCTGAAGTCTTAAAAGTTTTCCAGTATCGACTTAACGTACTAGTCGGAATTTAGAACTGAAGTAAAATAACCTTTACAGTTTAGCCAGACAACGGAGCAGTTAGAAAAGTAACTCGTGTGATACCTGATTAACGCTGGGACTTAGTCTTCGTCATCTGCGATTGTCACGAACATCAAAGGACACAGCAATATACCAACCGCCGACATAAACTCTATTATTAGCCTCGAGTGGGAAAGAGCTACACGCGATCACGAAGAACTTAACAGTTACGCCGTGTTGTCGGAAGCTGTAGTCAATGTCAGAATAGCTGATGCAAATAGATTCAAGACCCTGAATGACAGGTCGGTGTGTTTTCAGTACAGTTTTAAATAATTACGAAGTTAAATAAACTCCAATGTAACCTTAATGCTTCGTGTCGGCTACGTCATTTAATGGAAATTTAGTGTGTAATCGTGAAATTAACTATTTCTTGAGACAATGCAGGAGTTAAAGGTGATTTAGTGGTTTTATTAACAGTGAACAGCAAGTATGCATCGAAATACGACGCTTTCTGTACGTTGTCAGAAGAGTATTTTATCTCTGGAATTACGTTGTGTTAGTTGTTGAATTAACACCATAGCGACGCCTTGACGACGCTATATTAGTTAATAAATCAACATCTTCGCAAAACTACGATGTGGTAACGGCTTGAGTGATGGATTTTATAATTCAAGATATCCTATTATCTGTATTTGAACACTCAATCGAAAACCGGGCATAAGGATTACAGTTATCAAGTTCGTGTAAGCTTATCAGCCTGTCGCGAACACGCGAAGCATATTCCGTTAATTGTTTCAGATCAAGGGGCTTGTTGCGGTATCGGGTGGTGCAGTCTCTGTGGGTTCCAAGTAAAGAATACTAACAGACTTCGAACACCAGTTCTTCAATTTTAAACAAGGACTGCTTACACATGCCGGCGTGCTGCTTCATCGATATACTGATGTCAGTGTAAGGGAGATAGTGTCTGAAACTAATCAACCAATCGAGGAGTTTGTTTTTAACAGTTAGAGGTCGGAGTCGTCGCGATCGACGAGTACTGTTCCATGTCAATCAGACTGGGACAACCATCACAATCGAGCGGACACAAATTAAACGCCACAAAACAATTTAAAACGAGAGAGAAATATACGAGGTGTGGCTAGAAAAAAACCGGACTAGTACTGGTGAAACAATAAAACGAATGCAATAAGGCTGAAAGTCGCGTGGCCTGTCACGTGACTCTCGCTCCGCCTACTGCTCGAGTTTCATCTGCCTCCTGCACTCAGTCTGCCCGTGGCGTCTGTTTTAAGTAGTTGACGTTTTGTCTGTGCGTCGGAAAATGTTGAGTGTACAGAAAGAACAGCGTGTTAACATCAAATTTTGTTTCAAACTAGGAAAATCTGCAAGTGAAACGTTTGTAATGTTACAACAAGTGTACGGCGATGATTGTTTATCGCGAACACAAGTGTTTGAGTGGTTTAAACGATTTATAGATGGCCGCGAAGACACCAGTGATGACACTCGCACTGGCAGACCATTGTCAGCAAAAACTGATGCAAACATTGAAAAAATCGGTAAACTTGTTCGACAAGATCGCCGTTTTACAATCAGAGCAGTGTCTGAGTTAACAGGAGTTGACAAGGAAAGTGTTAGGCAGATTCTTCATGAAAGTTTCAACATGAACAAAGTGTGTTCAAAAATGGTTCCAAAGTGTCTCACAATTGAACAGAAGGAACGCCGAAGAATGATTTGTTCTGACATCCTGGAAAACATTGAAAGTGATCCCACCTTCTTACAAAATGTTATTACTTGCGATGAATCGTGGTTTTTTACTTACGATCCCGAAACTAAACGTCAATCGATGCATTGGAAAACTCCTGGTTCTCCACGACAAAAAAAAGCACGAATGTCAAAATCGAAATTCAAGGCAATGATGATTGTTTTTTTTTTTGACATCAAAGGGATTGTGCACATTGATTGGGTACCAGAGGGACAAACAGTGAATCAGCATTACTACATTAGCGTCCTGGCTACCCTACGTGAGCGAGTACGGATAAAACGGAACGATTTGTGGAGAAAAAAGTCATGGATCCTTCACCAAGACAATGCCCCAGCTCACAGTGCGTTGTCAGTGAAGACGTTTTTGGCAAAACACAACATTCCCATCTTAGATCATCCACCCTACTCACCTGATTTGGCCCCCTGACTTTTTTCTTTTCCCTAAAGTCAAGTCAGCTTTGAAAGGAACTAGATTTGAGACTGTTGAAGCAGTAAAAGAAAAAGCGACGGAAGTAATGTATGGACTTACCGAAAATGATCTGCAGCATTGCTATGAACAGTGGAAAATTCGTATGGAGCGGTGTAGAGACCGAGGAGGAGAGTACATTGAAGGAGATAACATGAAATTGTAAATAATTGTAAATAAATGTTTTTTCCAGCATCAGTCCGGTTTTTTTCTATCCGCACCTCGTATAGACGTGAAAACCTGGTAATTGAAATGTTGCATTGAGACTCTGATGATTACGTCAATTTTCTGACGATGGACAGAGAAACTTTTAATGTGTATCGTTTGTAGAGCTACATCGCCCTCCCGCTCAAAAAGAAGACACATGTACGCGAAAATGAAACTTTATCCCATTCTACTCGCTCCTCTAATAACAGATAAAGAAAATATCATGATGTAGGAAAATACGGCCCACTTCGTCCGTGAAAGATGCGAAGAATTTCTATTTCTGTTAAAAAATGGCTCTAAGCACTATGGGACTTAACATCTGAGGTCATCAGTCCCCTAGAACTTAGAACTACTTAAACCTAACTAACCTAAGGACATCACACTCATCCATGTCCGAGGCAGGATTCGAACCTGCGACCGTAGCAGCAGCGCGGTTCCGGACTGAAGCCCTTAGAACCGCTCGGCCACAGCGACCGGCGATTACTATTATTCCATTGCACTCCCGCTTGTATGTTCTGAATAAAATAGTGATTTTTATTGACTATTTTACAAGGCTGATAAAGATGTTGTACTCCACCATTTTGGTGTCAGTGCTATTTTGTTTTTGGCCTTGATCGTTTTTTCCACAGTTGTGGATGCTCACGGTAGAGTGTGATCAATTGTAATGAAACAATTTTTCAATAAACATATGCGGCAAATCATTGACACAAAAAGCATCCGCTATCTTGTCAAACTTTCCGTTATTAAAATTTCTCGCAAACATGTCAAACACGCTCTATGCTTGACCAGCTCGTCAAACAGCACCGTAAGCGGTCAAATATTTGGCGAGCATACTTAAGTTTGACAAGATGTTCGTTCGTTTACGGGAGCCTTAATGTTTTGGTACTTTCATGATGGAGAGACATCATTTGGAAACCAACGTGTCGGCGTGCGGAATCCTGAGAAGCTGACGTCATCGGACGACCAACCCGCCGGGTGCACACGGTTCGTGTATGACGCCGCTGTAGCGGCATCGGAGATGTCCAGCTGTCACGTCCACAGCGATGCGTTTCCAGATCCAGCGGCGACGATGTCACAAACCTGTACTTCATGGAACTACGTAACTGAGTGTGAAGTACAGCTCAATATACACGAAATGCGTTCAAAGCAGTGTAACCAGCGATGCGACCATTATGTGTGCACTTTAGTCCCCAGCGGCGAGTATATCACAGCTCAGTGCTTCGATAAATGGTGTCATTGTGTGTGAAATGCAGCCTAATGAAGTGTTTACAATTATCCAGTGCTGTGCAATAATTAACTGTGTTCGTGATGTGTTACAAAATTGATTTTATTGTCATATGTCTATAAATGGATTACAGCTAGGTATTACAAAGCGAGCCGCAGATTCCTTATAACTTAACCTTAAGTTCTGATACGTAAAAACCACGTATAACACTATATAGCAGGCTAGCGTTACCCTCTGGGAGGAATTTAGAAATGTTTTGCCCGTGTGTTTACCTAATGGGTAGAGGGTATCGAACAGTAATTTCATATCAATGGCAATTAATAGAAAACTGAAAGACTTTCTTTTGGAATTAATGAAAGTAGTAAAGTTCACGTGAATGAAACAACAAACGGCCGCCAGCCTAATTAGGCATAATAATTTGAAACATTAAGTTTAAAGAAAAATGAAACTGAGTTGTGAAAACGGCTTTAATTAATACTCCTTTTAAATAGTGCAATGAATACACACGACTACCGGACGAACTGAGTAGTGGGTAGCAGTCGTTAGTATTTCCACAAATCAGCAACCAAAGAAAGTTAAATGATATTTCACTCATAGCAATAATAGTTACTGTCTCAATCATTAACCAATTCAGCACTAAGATGTTATTCAACACATCACGAGACTAAAATTGGGCATAACAAGAGCCCTGGATTAACTAACAAACACCACAAACGAAGTTAAATAACACTACATAAGCACTTTTTATACTCTCACTATTATGGAAATGTGTCAGATTTCTTTAGCAAGTGCAATATTCCGTTTACCTTTCTCATAATAGTAGAGAATATAATGGGGACCCATAAACTGAAACTGTTTTTACAGGAAAATTCTGTGACTATTTCAGAAACTAATTGCATTTGCCAAAATTGATTTCTAACCGCACTTGAAACAATTTATATGTTCATACTTTAAAGCAAGTAATTCAAATATTAAGTTCAATTAACTACAGAAAATAGTTCATAGCAATAACCAAAGCAAAATTACTTTCGTATAAGTTCAATTTGTGTGCCTTTCTCACTACCTGTGAAGCAGGTAATTTAACTAGCAACATTTATACACTTTGGCACTGAACCTTGGCACTTTTAATGCAGACAAAAATCAATAGTTATTCAGATACAGAATACTCGGTCTTTAGCACGTTTAGGATGGGACCCTAGATTGGTTTCATGATCAGGACAATTTTAAGGTTCACACATATGTTTATATCAATGGAATTATTATTGAAAACCTCTCACACAAACATACTGGTCCATACTATAATACATATCGGAGTTCCTGAAGCAGGCGGAACAGTGGCGCAATAGTGGTGGAAAGCACGTGGCGGATATCTGGTCTCACACTCTTGCTGTTGAATGCTCTTTATAAATTCTTCTCGGCGACGTACTATCCCCGTTTTAGAGCCATTCCATAATAACAAGAGCACCATACGACAGCCGAAACCACATCCGAGGCAGTTTCAATATAAATTGGCTTTCAGATGCCTCACTTGGCACCCTCGATGTTAACCGTACAAAGGCTAGCCACTGACTGGGTAGCGTGCTCCCCCAGTAGCCGCCCAGATCGACCGCCAAATCCACCTTTAAGCGCACGCCAGGCCACTTCCCTAGCGGGGGGGGGGGGGGGGGGTGTACCCTACACCATTTTTGTATACAGTACAAGATCCCTAAGCATGTACCAGTTTTATACATACACATTTCTCTTTCTTAACATTCATATTTTATAGATTTTCATTACTTTTAAACATTATTAAGTTTTTTACAATAAGTACATTACAAACTTCAACTTCCCTCTGACAATTCAAAGACTTTAACTAGTAAAAAACAACCACTTCATAGTTACATAAGCATCATTGCACTGTATGAACTACCTACAGTCGATATTGGTGTTACAGTATGTACAAATCTGTAAACGTTTTGTCTATGTAGATTGCACACCATGCACCGAGTTAGTTAATTTTTTCTTTTATGTGACAATTCTTAAATGATAAGCGACCTATATGTGACATACACGTGCTCCTGTGGGGTAACTACATTTGCTGATGCACGATTTCTTTGTAGATCATGCAGTACCGTAACTAACTATGAATCATATTTACAGCCAAGTTATTCACTCCATGCATATATTTATTTATTCGTTTAAAGAAGTCTGACAGCTTGCCATGAAATCTAAGGTTTTACTATTGCTCAGCTTATGACACGTGTTCAACGTGTATATACTAGCGGTTGTGTGTGGATATTTCATTCAGTTCAACCGTCTGTTTATATGTAGGCCTGTATAGACCTGAGTACTTTCAGACACACATAACCTAATTTAGTATAAGTATCTGTGTTTCTCATGTAATGTTTAAATTCATTATGTTGCGTCCTGTAAAACGTGCTTCGTAAGTGATCAATGCAACATCGGAACTATCAGTTGCCTATTATATCCAATTTCACTACTGCAGGCTGCATGTGTACTACTTACTTTTGTACTTTTGTGTCTCCTGACTTAGCTTTGATGAAGCAGTATAGTAATTATGCCCAGTGCATCCATCACTTTTGCGATACAGAATTGATGGTTATTATAATACAGTTTCTGCGGCAGTTAATAATATTTCGTCGGAAATCCTGATATGAACATAGTTTGAAGATAAATTATATCATACGACCTCTACTGTTATCTATAGTGATACATAATGCTTCAATATGGCATAATGGTGTCATTACTACATAATTAATCAATTATATGCACAGTTGTGATACTTAATATTTGTATTGCGACTCACATGGTACTCATTAGCATTAATTAATTATCAGTTGATAAAATAACAATTAATCAGTTGTAATTAACTAATTGATTGATTAAAAACCGTCTTCAGTTTCTTCAGCGACCACTACCTGGCCCTCATGTGAGACTTTGGTGCTGCGTTGCTGAATTTTTTGTGTGGGGACCGTATTTTTTAGAAGAAGGAGGCCACATGGTAACGGTTATTTCAAACTGTTGTTGTCAAATGCTAGAGACCTTCCTCCCACCTAGGCTAAACTAGTTTATTGCAGATCATGAAGATCTAGAAGTGTGATTTCAGCAAGACGGAGCAACATTCCACAACTCTCGGCGTTCTATGAAAATGTTGCGGCCGACCGTGGTGACCGAGCGGTTCTAGGCGTTACAGTCTGGAACCGCGCGACCGCTACGGTCGCAGGTTCGAATCCCGCCTCGGGCATGGATGTGTGTGGTGTTCTTAGGTTAGTTAGGTTTAAGTAGTTCTAAGTTCTAGGGGACTGATGACCTTAGAAGTTAAGTCCCATAGTGCTCAGAGCCATTTTTGAAATGTCGCACGAGTTAGTTCCTGGTCATCTTATCTCTTTGCGAGGAGACATCGCGTGGCCCTCAATTTCACCTGATTTATCGCCTTATAATTTTTTTCTTTGGGGATACGTAAAGGTTCTAGTGTACAAACAGGGTCCCACAACACTGCAAGCACTTAAAGAGGTCATTACCCAAGAAGTGGCAGCCATTCCAAGAGAAATGGCATGAAGATATATGGAGAACATTCGGGATAGGCTTCGTCAGTTTGTCAACAATGGAGGACGTCATTTAGTAGATGTAATTTTTAAAACCAAATAATCCAAAATGGCAAAGTGTGTATTTTTCATAAATACAAGTAATTTTTCTCTACCATATTTCGTTTTTCTGTGACAACCTATCAAAATGACGGAGGTTTTATTGCCGGACCCTGTAAGTGTAATTAGCTAATTAAAATAATTCCTATGACTCATTTTTTCAGATTATTCATCTATTTCTCGTTTGCTTCTGATCCATATATTATGCCACCTTTAAAATGTGCATAAAACCGTTACTTTTGGTGGGGAAATGTAAGGGAATGACACCCTCATATGTCTGAAAATAATATCGCTGACACCAACAGTGAACATTAGCGCACACAGCAAACAAACAGCAGTTGTAGTCAGTTGATGTCGGACTACGCAGAGGCACAGGCGGCCACTTAGCAAGGTGGTTCTAGGGTTTAATTTAATGGCACACATCAAGGCAAAGTAACGTAATACGAAATGTGTTAATGCTGGATTCAATATTAGTAACAGTGTACACGGTTTATCTGGTGAATAACTTAGTATTGAGAGAAATTTGATTCATCATGATTAATGTCAGTAGCCAATAATCTCAGAATGCTCAGTATCATATTCTGCAAGAATATTATCACATCACCTCATTTGTAACAAAGAGCATACATACAGGCCTTACTGTTACATACTGTCCAGTTGCATCGCTCTTTACATCACCTCAAGTCTAGTATTGGGTACAGAAATGTGCAGCTGACGGGGAGCTGCTTGACCATTTTATCCTATTACTTTTAACTTCCTATGCACGACCAGTGCTGGTAGCACTTTGAAGCACATGCGTGATTCCATCCACTGATTTCCTGCGATTTTTTGCAACCACCTTCTGAAATGCTGGACAGTCCCTGTCCACCTGTCCATCTATATACACAAATACACCACAAGCCACCACAATGAGCATTGCAACGGCTGCCTTTTGTCAGTAAAAGGTATACCATTTCCTGTTCCACTCGAAAGTGGAGCGAGAAATTAAAACATTGTTTGCATGCCTCCAAACGAGCTAGAATTTTTCTTATCTTGTCTTTATGATCCTTACATGAAACGTACTGTCGCAACATCAGAATAGTACTGATGTTAGCCACAATATCCGGTTCTCTAAATTTTTTCAATAACGTTACATGAAAAGAAAGTCGTCTTCTCACCGGGGATTCCCGTTTAAGTTTACGAAGCACGTTCAAAATATTCGAATGTTGTTAGAACCTACGGGCAACGTATCTAGCACATTTCTGAATTACTTCGATGTCTTCCTTTAATCCGACCTAGTGGAAATCCAAAAACACTCGAGTAGAACTCAAGAGTGGGTCATAGCCGTGCCCTATACGCTGTTTGTTTTATAGATGAGCTACGGTGCCCTTGAATTCTCCCAATAAACTGAAGTCAACCATTCGCCTTTCCTACAGCTGACCCTAAGTGCTCAGATCATTTCGTATTAATCTGCAATGTTGCGCCTTGACATTTAATAGACGTGAATGTTTCAAGCGACATACCACCACTAATAGCGTAGTAGAACATTATAAGGTTGGTCTACCACATCTGCAGTATCTAACGATTTTTTGCTTTCTGTTTCTTTTTTTATTATTATTTAGAGTGATCTCTCATTCGTCACACCAAAAAGAAATTCTGTCTCGGTCATCTTCTTGCCCCCTACAGTCATCTTGTGTCCCACTATACCCACTCAACGAGGACACTACAGCTTATACACTACATCGCCAATTCATCCACACACCCATTCGTTAGATTGCCTATGTTTACAGTGAACAGGAGTGGCCCCAGTACATTTTTCTGTTCCACTACTGACGATACTCTGATGAAAAGCCGCCGTCCATGACAGTGTTCTGGCTGGTTCAAATGGCTCTGAGCACTATGGGATTTAACGTCTGAGGTCATCAGTCCCCTAGAACTTAGAACTACTTAAACCTAACTAACCTAAGGACATCACACACATCCATGCCCGAGGCAGGATTCGAACCTGCGACCGTAGCGGTCGCGCGGTTTCAGACTGTTGCGCCTTTAACCGGTTGGCCACCCCGGCCGGCACCACGACAATGAACATAGACTTCCTTTGAATGATTCTACAACTCTTACGGGTGAATCAGGAGGCCAGTA
The DNA here is from genome assembly GCF_023898315.1 of Schistocerca nitens. Lineage (NCBI taxonomy): Eukaryota > Metazoa > Arthropoda > Insecta > Orthoptera > Acrididae > Schistocerca > Schistocerca nitens. The sequence continues at coordinate 499,479,609 of NC_064620.1, read as the reverse complement.
ATAACATCCGATGACTGGCTAGAGGTTACCTAGGTCGGTTAACCGCGTCCAGATTTGATTTAGACTTGTAAATGAAGAATATATTTGTCGACTGCAACGAACGCTTCCCCGCTTACGGCGTCCAGCCCGTCTTTTCTGTATGCGTTTCATGCCTTGCCAAAGTTTTAGAAGCTTTCTACTTCTGGTTTCATCCAAATCTCGGCTAGGTGCAAAATGTAAACATTACAGCGTTTGTGGAGAATGTTAAATTCAGGAACTTTGTTAATAACGCTTCAAAAATTTACAGTTAAGATTTTGACTTTCGAAGTGTCTTTCTTTAGTATGCGAATTGATTTCACTCTTTACTTATTGACTGTCCAACGTTCACGACAGGACCTTTAACAATCGCTTAGCCTAAGAAAGACCCATGCGTACTCCGCAAGTACTCCGCGATCAGACTAGCTGTTTCCGATGGGTACTGCACTCCTGACTTATCAAGGGGAGTCCTACAATTCTCCACTTGATAAAGAAGGTTCAGAAATCTGCAGTTCGTCACAGGATCAAGGTTGCCTTTCATTGAGGTCACCGTCGACTCCAAACCGAAGGATCCCGATGCCGCAAATTGTGAGCTCTGATTGCACTTCCAGAGCAAGGCCAGTCTTCACTCCATCTGTCAGACGCCTTTACGAAACGAGGATGGTCTCAGAACCCAAATGATGTGCATCATCGGTACCGACATGAGACAGAACTTCAAGATGGCTGCGCCCTTCTGCCTCGATAGCCGCAGTCAAAGCCTCTTCCATATCTCGGATGAGGCCCCCCCAGCAAACACATCGAGCACACGTTGCACTTCCTTACAGTCCCGTATGGTGTTTCCCTAAGGAGCTCCATAATGCGCCTAACATTGGAGCTCCAGATAACTAGCGAACTCCTCGTGCTGCATGCCTGCTCAGACGCTGCCCCACCCATATGTGAGATCTCCTTGGTATTGTTTTAGCTTCGACTACTCCATCGCGTTGTCACTCCACAATTAGCTCCAGTTTTAGAAAGATTGAAATGTCCATGATGGATTTGTTACTCAGGTGGTAACAACAAAATGCAGGATGCATGGCACCTGCTACCGATATATAATTTTTTTAAATTTTATGTTAATATTTGTAATTCAAATGCTTTCTTTTAGCAAGTTAGGACAGTGCTTCACTGTATGTGTACATTTAAGTAGAAGTCCGTTGACGTTTCATTATATTTATCTGCGTTTTGCTGTGAAACTTGTAAGCTCTGGGAAAAAGCCAAAGGAATTGTTATTTGCATCGACCAGCATCGATAATTGCAGTGCTTGTGCGTTGTAAAATCTTTGGGTAGGGAGTTGTTGCGCGGAGCGCGCGGAGAGAAAGGGAGACGGGTTCCAGCACTTGCAGTGTGCGGAAGTGTGGTGTTAGCGCTCTCCCAGTAGAGAGTAACATTTTCGGAGGCATCATGTACGCGCGCCGGCCAGACGTTTAGCAGCAGGAGTACGGACAGTGGACGGACGGAAGTGGCTGTATTAATTACCATTGCCCGTTCCTATAATTAGCCGTGGCTCCACAATATGCTACCGTCTCCAACAACAGCAGCAGTACCAGCAACACAGTTTCGTCGTCGGCGCCGAGTTTCGTCGCATACACAGCACTGAAGTAAGACTGTTCATTGGTAGAAAGTATTAACGGCTAACCCAGCAGCACAACTGAATGTGATTTGATTAATAAAAGTTATTTAAATAATAATCAGTTAAACTCAGGGAGATTTTCTCCTCATTGCCCCCAGATATTGTTACCAAGCAAGATCCTTGTTCCTTTTTTTCTAATATGCTAACTAAGTGTCATAAGAAACAAATTGAATAGTTACAACCAGTTTATTAATGAATAATTTCTGTCTTAAGAATTTTAGCCTCAGTCTACTTTCAGTTAACTATTGTACAACAGAGGCTTCAGTATATGACTAAAGAAAGCAATTTCTTTTTTCTAGTTTGACAGTCAATCACTGGAAAAAATCCAGATCTAAAGAAACGCACAAATTAAGAATGCGGAAGTTTTATTTATTTTACATATAGCTTGGAGCATACGGCTGTTTGGTTTGGTACTTATTCTAGTATTTAATTCTGTTCAAGTCAGTAAAAAAGGTTCAGTTGTTCAGACAATAACATTAAATCCAATTTGCAAAATAAGTAACGACAAAGTTAAAAGTGCTTGCTTTTTTTCTAAATTTCTTTGATGACGTTATGTTGGCGTCACTGAAAGTCATCGTTCACGTAACAAAGTTCAGTACTAACATACAGTTTAATTGCATATTCTCAAATCATTACTCGATTGCCTTTTTCAAAACTTAATGCCAAACATAACGTAAGAGTGACTTCTCAGTTTTCTTTATCATTACATACTCACTAAAAATTAGGGTCAAAAAAACGTGGCAACCTTTAGTAGGCCCGTCAGTGTTTAATAATACATGTTTTTCTTTCCCATCATTCTTGTACAGGATTTGGGATGTAAATTGCCCTAGTGGGCTGGCGACCGTTAATTACTTCCTTTTCATTCATTAGTGTAACTTTGGATTCATGATAAGTGGTACCCCTTTCTGTCCACTATTCGTGAGTGAATGCACAAAATAATTTTCATTTTCCAAATTACAGCCCTGTTCGGTTAAATTACTTTTATTTTTAGTAGACTTTCCACCAGAAGGGTCGGTTGTACACTTTCCTTCTACTTATCGGAATCACTTCTTCGGGAAAGATAGCCTTATACAATTAGAAGAGATCCATTAGGCATACACGCGATCCACTGTCACATTTTATACCGCAAGCAGGATAGGCCTATTAGTAAGACAGAGGTTGCAAGGTGACATCCGATGATGTCAGGTCACTGAGCTCTCTTGACCAACCCATTCTGCTGATACTGTTTTCCTACCGACAACACAGAACTCCCCCATCCAGATACTTCTGATCAGATATGGTGCAGATAAAATCAGTCTAACAACAGCTCCAAACAGGCATCCAAGCACGCTCCATCCTTGGACTCTGTGGGAAGAGACCACAGTACGGTGCAATAAATATTACCTTTTTCCATGCCCTGCACAGTGAACTGCAGTGGCTAGGTGTAGATGTAGATTAATTCGTACATGTATCAGAATGTCTCTCCTCTCGTGCACGCCAGCTGGAATTCAGTTTTTTGTCTCCACTAGTACATATTAGTTACAGCGTGTTTTATAGAAATTATTGATCGAAAACAACACGTATTCTCGAAAAAAATTGCGTGCCTTATTTCTGGAAGCCGTTCTACTAGCCAAACTTCTTGAGATACTTCAGGTGCAGACACCGCTCCGTTTATTTTTCCACGTATTTCCACAGTTGGCACTGTCTGCCCGAATTAACAATGTCTGCATGTCTACTGTATTTCATATTTCGGACATTCTGCTTCACAACGTGACGGCCTTGACACCAGTTAGGTATCGTGATCAACATGGCAGATTTGCTAAATGATTGAGCCATTCAGAGTGTGAGAATGAACAGACGACAGAAGGATCCACAGAAAGCTAGTCAAAAGCATGACATCATAATCAGGCTACAATAAAACATCAAAGAGGGTACAATTACAATATTTACACTTTATACCAACACAGTGTTTAAGTCTTCCACTCGTATTGGTTAACATAATTGTGAGTGGTTGTTTCGAAGTAGACAATAGCCGGAAAGTACTTGGAGAAACGTTAGTGAAGTATTAAACACTTGACCTTGCTGGAAACTGCAGTGGATTTCAGTAAAATAAATCAGTAATAAGCGCACACTTCATGTTGTGAGGACTATAGTTTCTGAAGTCTTATGACACAAGGGACTTTCTTTTACAAATTGGTTTAAGATATTTACAGACAACTTACGATGAAATCCTGTGTAAGTTTTATTCAGCATGTTTCTATGAACATGGGCCTATGCGCACATAGTCACAAGTCAATGAAGCCAGTCATATAAATTACTACACTGGAACCCTCGTGTAGGAAGAAAAATGCTAAAAATCTGTTTCATTAAAAGGATTAATTATTAAGCCCAAACTTAAAGCTACGCAGCTGTATTATATTCTGTTAATGCTCTCACACTTTCGGGACTGCTACGGTCGCAGGTTCGAATCCTGCCTCGGGCATGGGCGTGTGTGATGTCCTTAGGTTAGTTAGGTTCAAGTAGTTCTAAGTTCTAGGGGACTTATGACCTAAGATGTTGAGTCCCATAGTGCTCAGAGCCATTTGAACCATTTGAATCTCACACTTTCGCTGTCAATAGTTCACATAACCTACTATTTCCCTGCATTTCCTCGTGTCATAGTAACTCAAAAATATTTAGGTGTACTAAGTACAACAAGTGTACGATTTATTAAATTTGTGCCACATATTTACGGTTATACGAACAGTTTCTTTTTAAATTTCATTTTTAGTTGTAATTGGCACAGTTCAGTTGTTACAAGCAACACAAGCAACCAGTCGGCTACTGTGGCCGAGCGGTCCTAGGCGCTTCAGTCCGGAACCGCACTGCTGCTATGGTCGCAGGTTCGAATCCTGCCTCGGGCATGGATGTGTGTGATGTCCCTAGCTTAGTTAGGTTTAAGTAGTTCTAAGTCTAGGGGACTGATGACCTCAGATGTTAAGTCCCATAGTGCTGAGAACCATTTTTTTTTTAATTCCCTTGTGTTACAAAACTGAATTCATACTTTGTGAACATGCTCACTTGCGTGTAGTTCTTGAATATGCGCTGGGATTTTTGGTTTTTGTAACTGGTGGGTGATCGTAAATTTTCTAAGTCTTTCGCCACAAGGGATTTTCTTACAAAAAATGAGGAAACTTTATTTCAAAATTAATTTAAAATAGAGTCACCTTACAACTAAATATTGTTTATACCTATAACTTTTCCAGCAACTGTGATATATATATATATATATAAGTCTGTCTAGCCTTCCTTGTAAACACCGACGCAAGAATCATTTTACAGGGAAGAAAAACCCTGAGAAAGAGTGCTAAGAAACAATGATGAAAGGTTTACAAATCCAGACTGACACGAAAGTATTGTAGTTCCTTTGTTTTATCCGTATGAGCTGTTTTCCTCTCTTCTTCTTTAGATTTCTCGATATTTTTCTTTACCTCTCTTGTTTTCTATTTCATTTTCTTGCTCTGCATGGCACTTCGCATTGCACTAAAACTCTCCCAGAGACTGTGTTTCTATCCATAGGCCTTGAAGCTGGAGTGATTTGCAAATCTCCATGTTGAATTTTAGTATCTGTATCAAGTACGTTCTTGGAAATAAACACATCAAAAACGTTTTGCATCACAGCGGTTCCCAGAACTCCTGCAGATAGACGTTGACTGTGGATATTATATCACAGACACATTCTCTTTGACTGTTCAGAGATGTCACGAAACACGCCCAAAGACGTAAACAACCATGCAGGAGCAGCTCCTATTTGGCGGAGAGGGTCCAACGGCCGATCAGTTCCAGTCATTCCACCAGGAAGGAGATACACGGCTCGTGTTGTCTGTAGTTCAACCATGCCTACACGGTCAATACTGCGGTTCTATCGCCTTCGCATTGTTACTTTGTGTCAGGAAGGGCTCTCAACAAGGGAAGTGTCCAGGCGTCTCGGAGAGACCCAAAGCGATATTGTTCGGACATGGAGGAGATACAGAGACACAGGAAATATCGAAGACATGCCTCGCCCAGGCCGCCCATGGGCTACTACTGCAATGGACGACCGTTATCTACGGATTATGGCTCGGAGGAACCCTGACAGCAACGCCACCATGTTGAATAATGCTTTTCGTGCAGCCACAGGACATCATGTTACGACTCAAACTATGCGAAATAGGCCACATGATGTGTAACTTCAATCCCGACATCCACGGCAAAGTCCGTCTTTGCAACCACAACATCATGCAGCGCGGCACAGACGCCCCTAGTAACATACCGAATGGACCGCTCACGATTGACATCACGTTCTCTTCACCGTTGAATGTCGCATATGCCTTCAACCAGACAATCATCGGAGACGTCTTTGGAGGCAACCCGGTGATGCTGAACACATCAGACACACTGTCCAGAGAGTGCAGCAAGGCGGAGGTTTCCTCCTGTTTTGGGGTGGCATTATGTAGGGCCGGCTTAGGCCGCAGGTGGTCATGGACGCGCCGTAACGGCTGTACGGTACGTGAATGCCATCCTCCGACCGATAGTGCAACCATATCAGCAGCATTTTGGCGAGGCATTCGTCTTCATGAGCGACAATTCGCGCTCCCACCGTGCACATATTGTGAATGGCTTCCTTCAGGATAACGACATCGCCCGACTAGTGTGGTCAGCATCTTCTCCAGACATGAACGTTATTTAACATACCTGGCACAGAATTAAGAGATGTTTATGGACGACGTGATCCACCAACACTCTGAGGGATCTACACCGAATGGCCGTTGGGGAGTAGGACAATCTGGACCAACAGTGCCTTGATGGATATAGTATGCCACGACGAATACAGGCATGCATCAATGCAAGAGGACGAGGTAGTGGGTATATAATGGTACCGGTGGGGACAGCAATCTGGACCACCACCTCTGAAGATTTCACTGTATGGGGGTACAACGTGCAATGTGTGGTTTCATGAGCAACAAAAAGGCCGGAAATGATGTTTACGTTGATCTCTATTCCGATTTTCTGTACAGGTTCCGGAACTCTCGGAACAGTGGTGATGCAAAACTTTTTTGATGTGTGTAAAACCTGTTTTGGCCTTTCGCTCCATATCGTGCAGGGGGAAATTCATATGCAATGCTGAAGTAGAAAGTTTCTGACGTACGGCCAAAATAAAGTTTTCTAAGCTCAAATATCATTTAAAATATATCTCGCAAGAACTGATACCGAATAGTAAGATCTTTGGACTACTCATGTTACGCTACAGCACGCTATTAAGATTTAGGTGAATTTATTTCACAGTATTCGGGTGAAAGTTTTATGAAGGGTACTTTTCCAAAAGAAGATTGACTTTCTTTCAATTCTGGACTAAAGAAAAATATTTAAGTGCCGGTTCCTAAATAAGTATACAGAGACTACCTTTGAAAGTGAAGTAAAGTCCAAACAAGCTACAATACTAATATCGTTGAACGCTATAGATTACGAAGGGTGTGATATCCACTGTCACCTCTAAGTGTCATCATACCTAGGAAGGAACTGTGATAAAATACTTTCATGTTAAGTCATTTCTTGTGAGTGACTGCAAAAGTTTAATAGGTTCTATATTTCGTGAGTTGGTTCGAGACAATTTCAAACTGAATGTTGAGGGACAAGAGATAGTAAACAGCATAGATCTAGCACGAAGTGAAAACCTGTATGTTTGTATAACAACGAATAATGAAAACGATGGTACGGCAATCCAGATCTTAAACATTACAACTGCTATTAACGATCGAAAGCTTAAATCCCCGAGTACCGACCACCGAAATAGGACCTGCGACCTAATTAACTTTATCTTCAGAACTATATAGTGTAGTGCGTTTGCAGTATGGTGTGCGATGACCTCTGGAACACTGAGAGTTCTTGCGTATCGTTCTGCATTTTGGCTGTTGCACGCGAACAACGATTTCAGACATTCTGCACGAGCTACATATTGTATGTAGTCAGTTATCACTGAACAACAGAAGGGCCGAAGTGGTCAAAATTACCGCTACACGTTTTCAAAACATCGTTTTGTCATATTGCTATGAGCTTCAGTTACCTGTCCAGATTACTGGTGATAATCATCCGTACTAAATATAATTTTTTGAAAATTGGATACGACGTTGTTGACTAGTATGCCAGAGCGGCCATTTTAATTGATTTATTGTTTATTATAACGAAATGTGTTACAACACGTCTTCCTTCTTCTGGTCGAGATTAAGTGTGTTCTAATTATTCTCTAGGCTACAGTAATATGCACAACAATGGGACTCGTATATTTACGTCCACTGTTTTCCTCTGCGTCTCCAGTGGTGAGGTCATCCATTAACTTGTCACAGCACAATAATCATGGCTCGTAGATCACCGTCGCTTACCGATGCACTATTGTTCTCTCTGTTGGATGATATTCCAGATGATATGTCTGAAGAAGAAACTTTACCTAGATGTAGAGGACCTAGGAGAAGAAGCTGCGGACGAAGATTACTGCCAACCAAACGACCATTCTGAAAGTAGTTATTTAGATGATGTTGATGATTCAGAAGACGTTCAGTCAGGTTAGTTGTAATAATGATTTACATTATTCTAATCTGAACACAACTTCTGTGTAAGATTCATTATTTAGACTGCAGTTATTCTAGGAATATGCTTATAATTTGAAATTTTCTGTTGCTCTACGCTCGTATTATCCAGAAGAAAACTTATCATATAAAACAAGATATCAGAGGGGATGTATCAACACAAGCCTCCCAGGACTACGTAAATGTTACTACGTACAGATGGCATCACGGAGCGGATTGTAGAAGAGCTTGGGAAGACCACATCCGGTAAGAAAATTCAATACCTACTCCATATTCACGGCGGTGTGTTTCTGATGACAGTGTAGTGAGTGCATGGTGTCTTTTTATTGATGAATCAGTACTGAAACACGTAAAACACAGCGAATTGACGCATGGTGCAGGGAATGGCAATTGAATCTCAATGTTGACAAGTGTAATGTGCTGCGAATACATAGGAAGAAAGGTCCCTTATCATTTAGCTCCAATATAGGTCAGAAACTGGAAGCGCAGTTAATTCCATAAATTATCTGGGAGTACGCATTAGGAGTGATTTAAAATGGAATGATCATATAAAGTTGATCGTCGGTAAAGCAAATGCCAGACTGAGATTCATAGGAAGAATCCTAAGGAAATGCAATCCGAAAACAAAGGAAGTAGGTTACAGTACGCTTGTTCGCCCACTGCTTGAATACTGCTCAGCAGTGTGGGATCCGCACCAGATAGGGTTGATAGAAGAGATAGAGAAGATCCTACGGAGAGCAGTGCGCTTCGTTACAGGATCATTTAGTAATCGCAAAAGTGTTACGGAGATGATAGATAAACTCCAGTGGAAGACTCTGCAGGAGAGACGCTCAGTAGCTCGGTACGGGCTTTTGTTGAAGTTTCGAGAACATAGCTTCACCGAAGAGTCAGGCAGTATATTGCTCCCTCCTACGTATATCTCGCGAAGAGACCATGATGATAAAATCAGAGAGATTAGAGCCCACACAGAGGCATACCGACAATCCTTCTTTCCACGAAGAATACGAGACTGGAATAGAAGGGAGAACCGATAGAGGTACTCCAGGTACCCTCCGCCACACACCGTCAGGTGGCTTGAAGATTATGGGTGTAGATGTAGATGTAGAAACACTGCGTGGAAACGGAAGCAAAACGTGTTCTAAGAAATAAACTGTGGAGTGTATGTTTGAAGAAACTGGAGGCCTTCATTGCGTTATTGCATGCTCGTGGTGTTGTTGGAGCCAATAGCACTGAACTTTATGAACTATGGTCTAAAAAGAGGGAGCCAGCATTCTTCAGTGATACAGTGGTGAGGAACTATTCTCGAGAAATTCTAATACGTTTGCGCTTTGACGTTAGAAATACAGGATCAGAACGCTTGAATACAGATAAATTTGCATCAGCTTTTGGATTTTTTTTTTTTTTTTTTGATAACCGTCAATTCTCATATACTGCAGGTGAAAATCTGACTGCTGGTGAGCAGCTTTTCCCAATTAAAACAACATGCCCATTCCTACAGCATAAGCCCAACAAACCAAATAAATTTGTTATAGAACTTTGGCTCTTGTGGACGTTGGCCCAAAATTTCTGTTCAGTGGTTTCCCATACCTAGGAAAAGACGACCTCAGCCCACGTGATGAGTCTCTTGCCGAAAACTTAGTAATGAAGGTGATGGAGCCGTTTCAAAAGATGGGGAGAAACGCAACTACAGGCCCTTTTTTGTAACAGTGAAACTATGCAAGAAGTTGAAAGGTAATGGTACGAGCATTGTTGGAACAATTAGACGATCAAGGAGACAAATTCCCAACACTGCGTATGCAATGAAAGATCGTCTTTACGACTCAAAAAAATGGCTCTGAGCACTATGGGACTTAACATCTGAGGTCATCAGTCCCCTAGCACTTAGAACTACTTAAACCTAACTAACCTAAGGACATCACACACATCCATGCCCGAGGCAGGATTCGAACCTGCGGCCGTAGCGGTCGCGCGGTTCCAGACTGAAGCGCCTAGAACCGCTCGGCCACTCCGGCCGGCGCCTTTACGACTCAGCTCTGTTGAAACATTCCAATGGCAGTCTTGCAGGGTATCAAGGTAAACGAACTAAGAACGTCCTTGTATATAGCTCTTTGCACTCAGAAGTTGAACATAAGCTACTCCAAAAAGAATTCCACAAACAATAGACACTATTACTATAAAATATATGGTGTTGACGTGATGGATCATACGAGGAAGAAAATATACTGTTCAAGTCGGTACACATAGATGGCCAGTTCATATAGTTTGTTATATTCTTGACTTCGCAGCTATCAGTTGCCGGGTCATTTTCTAGAAAGAGATAGGTAAGATAACTCGCCGAAATTGCATTCTGAAGACGCAGAGGAGCTGTGTGTGGAGTTCCGAGGCTCTAACCCTGAGTCGGTGGAAACAGAATTCGGAGAGCCTGTGGAAGGAAATAGAATGAGGAGATAACGTCAAATGAAAAAATGCAGGAACAAGACAAGCAATATCTGCAAAAAGAGCAAACGGTGAGTGTGTGGTTCTGGCTCAAAGAATATAACTAAAGACGTGGTATTTATTGATATATAATTCACACGGTATATGCAAATATACTCAAGAAACAGTACACCACCATTTTACAAACATATTGTGGTACGTGGATTTGGCAAATATATTTGGTAACGTTGCGCTAAATAAAATACTACGGTAATTTATTTTATGATAATTAGTATTTAATAACTACGTCACCTTCTATACTGACAGAATTCGAGACAAAAACTGTTTTTTTACTAGCTAAAATCATTTCTAAAAACTCTTTCGTGTTTCTGATAAATGTGAAAAATACGAGGCGTTTTTTTAAGTAAGTACCGTTTTGAAATTGAAAAAAGATGTGCTAAGATATCTCAATAATTTTACTTTATTTTATTTTACTTTTTTTTTTTTTTTTTTGTGAAAGTCTGTAACTTAATCTACTTTTCTACATAATTTCCGTCAATATTGAGGCGCTTGTCATAAAGTTGTGCCAAATTTTGAATACCATCCTCATGGAAGTCTGCCACCTGACTTGTTAACCACTGCATCACCACTGTTTTGACTTCGTCATCGTCTTGAAGACGCTGACCGCCCAGGTGTTTCTTCAAGTGCAGGCACAGATGGTAGTTACTGGGCGCAAGATCGGGTCTGTACGGAGGATGATCTAGAATTTCCCATCGAAAAGATGTGATGAGATCTTTGGTCTGATTCGCCACATGCGGACGGGCATTGTCTTGCAGCAAAACGATGCCCTAGCTCAACTTCCATGGACTGTTGCTTTGGTTCTGATGTGACGTAGGCCACTCATGTTTCATTGCCCGTAACAATTTGGCTTAAGAAATCATCACCGTCGTTGTGGTAGCGCTCGAGGAAAGTCAATGTACTGTCTAAACGATTGGCTTTTTTCACATCCTTCAACATTTTCGATACCCTTAGGAAAGACATCCCGCAAGGAGAAAATCGTAAAGCATCTGTTTTCTCTCACTTTATTGTCCACTTCCTGCACCAAACTATCATTAACGGCCGAAGGACGCCCACTCCGTTGTTCATCATGCACATTTGTGCGGCCATCTTTGAATGCTCTCACCCACTTTACATCACTCATAATGTTTTCTCCGTAAACTGCACAGATCTCACGATGAATATCGATCGCTTTTGGGCCTTTAGCACGAAGAAATCTTATAACAGCCCATACTTCACAGTCGGCGGGACTCGCGATTATCGGAGGCATCTTAAACACTCAGTACACAACGTAAACAAGGAAGAATCGTATTGTAATGGCGTCATTGCGTAGATTGAAGTACAGGCTTTCATGTAAAAATAAAATTATTGAGATATCTTAGCAGGTCTTTTTTAAATTTCAAAACGGTGCTGGCTTAAAAAACACTCCTCGTATTAAATTTGCGGTTGTATTGTGTATTTTGCCTCATTTTAGTGTTGCATTCCATAGTTAATGTTTCATAAACATAGTAATACGTATTTGAAACGATGACAATGATAACGAATATAATATTTCCAATATAGCGGTTGAAATGACTGCATCGACGGTTCTGGGTACACTATACGTTCCGGCGGATCTACTATTAAAAATATCACAAAAATTTATATGCCATCATTGCTGTTGTTTTTATTAACTGCCATGTGCATTCCAACAAGTAAAAATGTGATAAAATTCTGGGCATACCCTTTGTTTTTGCACTTACTCTGTGTTCCATCTGTCAATAATCATGCGTTGAAATTGCAATTATGAATCATAAATATTTTGAACAGTCAAAGCTGAAAATGACGTATTTGAAAAAGTTTTATACGTCTTGTCAACGCCACTGAAGAAAAAGTAGATTGAAACTGTGTTCAAAATGGCTCTGAGCACTATGCGACTTAACTTCTGAGGTCATCAGTCGCCTAGAACTTAGAACTAATTAAACATAACTAACCTAAGGACATCACACACACCCATGCCCGAGGCAGGAATCGAACCTGCGACCGTAGCGGTCGCTCGGTTCCAGACTGTAGCGCCTAGAGCCGCATGGCCACTCCAGCCGGCTGAAACTGTGTATTGGACCAGTCACCACATGAGAAATTTCTGAAGTGGACGGAAAAGGGTGCGATAGAGATGCGCCATAAAGAGCTTTAAAATAACCGCTGTAAATATTTGATCCAGTTTCTCAGTGTTGGAATGGCCGATACACTTTACGTAGTAATAAACGAAAGTTTTCTCGCAAAATTTTTTGCAATTTCACCGATGTGTCTCCTTAATTGCTACGGCAGACGAGAGAGAAGTCTTGTGCGCAGTGAAACAGCTCGTGTTTCGACAGGATCGGAGCTGTTAGACGCCAGCCCGAAGCATCCGAGCACGGACAGGTAGGGCTCGGACGCCGGCAGCACCCCTAGGGCCGCAGCTGTTCATGGACACAGCACGCCACCACTACAGGCCGCCACTTGAGCGAGCTGCCGTAATTTAGCCGATGAAAGGGCTCATTAACGCTCCCCGCGCATCCTTTCACCGCCTGTAAACTAAGGCTTTGTCTCTGCTCCCAACAAATGCTGCCTCACTGTTTGGGAACCTGAGAATACCCAAAAAACACCTCGATAATTACATTTTCCCAAAACAGGTGAACGACTAGGTAAGCATCGACGGCGCTTCGAGGCGGCACAAACAGGCTCGTTACTTTAATCGTATTACGTTGCTGAAAATGGAATTTAGGATTTAGTGCAGAAAATAACTCAATACTTGCTGGGAGGAAATTAATTTTGTTGCAGTAGGTACCACACATTTTGCACACAGCTCCCTACACTACGAATTAAAATAATTATAAATTATAAGATGCGTTTGAACATGCGAGTATGCATGATGCTATAAGTACTGCTATGCCCTTTCCTTCACATTCATGATAACCAACTCTCCCACACAGTTCATAGTGGTACTATAACTCACTGTGAATTCCAAATAAGATGACATTTGCTGGGTGTCATTCATCTGCGCGCGCCTGTGTGTGTGTGTGTGTGTGTGTGTGTCTGTCTGTATATCTGGAATCTCCTCCCAAATTCCTGGATCGTTTCTACCAAATCCGACACAGCTGACCTCACGATTATCAGCACTGTGGGGTTTATAACCTCATAGCTCCAACAGCGGCAGAGACAGGGCAAGAATGTGTTTCTCTAGCTCCTTTCATATAGACTGTCCCGCATGCCAGGGATATCGTGTAGGAAGAGTATCAGCGACCTGATGGACCCGGTTTGCAGAGCAGCCTACATTTCATGGGTAAGAAACGGTTTTCCAGCCCCTGCTGTTAGGTTGTGCCACATGACTGATGTGCTGGAGTTCTATCAGCCTGAATGGAGGGATGGAACAAGAAGAGAGAGAGGCAGGAGGAGATGGATGAGAAAAGGGAAAGAATGGCAGGTACATGACAGGGGAAGGAGGAGAAGGATAGAGAAAGGGGAAGATGGAGACCGTGGTGGAGGAGAAGGTAAATACGCCACAGGTGGAGGAGGTGGACAGAGGGAGGGGTGAGGAGGGGATGGGCAAGAGATGTATGAGGAGGGATGGACAGAAAGAGAGAAAGAGGAGCTGAAGGGATGGAGAGAGTGGAGAGGAGGAGAAAGATGGGAGGATGTAGTGGACAGAAGAGGTGGACACAGAGAGCGGGAGGAGGTGTGTGTCACAGTGTATCAAATGTATTTGTGGTTGAAGATATGTGTAAAAGATATTAAATTGTTGATGGTTCCCCTCTGCTCTACAATTCCTCCAATGTTATTTTAGCAATTTATTTTAATATTTACTTATTTCCCTAACTACAACACTCTATGGCCTCAACAATCTATTTAGTTTCTCCTAAACTTTATCTGTCACTAAATTTCTTCTCCACCTACTGCTCCTTCCTCCACCATGCTAACTGCTGATAGGTGTGGTTGCATCTTTTAAGATAACGAATATTTCATCAGACATAAAACAAGACATTTCAAATGTAATGATAATTTTACATATTTTCAAAATTCTTAACACCTCTTCCTCTTTTTTATTTAAGTATAAATTAATTCTAATGTATCCCATAAACTTGTTTTAATGCTTCATTTAGTTTTAACTATATGTGAGTTAATATGTATAGAATATGCTTTGGACTGGTAGGCAACGTTGTCTCTGTGTTAATTGTTATTAAAAAGATAGTGACAAATGGAAAGTGTTTTTAAAATGGAACTGACAAATGCAAAGTTTTAGTCGTCGTGGGGGGATCGCTAATTTAATAAGGGACAGATGGGGATATGCAGTTTAATCAATTTAAAGCGTGCAAATATTGCTGAAACTGGAGGCATTTTCTTGATAGTGGAAGTCAGAAGGTTCTATGTGGCGTTCACAGTTATAGTAGAGTGTTTGCAGTACCAGTCTGAATATTTAGAGACAATTGGAATGCAGAAGTTTTCAGAAAACTCTCACAGCAGCTTTTTATAGTAAAAGATGAAGTTTCAAGGAGATTTATGATTTTGATACTTTCGGCAAAGAAGAGGATTCAAAACAGGGGAAGGTTGCAAGAAAACAAGATGCAACAGCCAATATATCTAGACCATACATTTTAAAGGAGAACCTACACAGAAGGGCAGAAGATTATCAAGACATCAAAAGTGCAAGAAGAAATACTATTCACAGAACGTGAGTATACAGTGCATTCGCTGAGACAACCTATTTCACATTTATCAGCTATATTGTGCTTGAGAACAACAGCAGTAACTGAGTATTTGGTATTCGAAAGAGTGAGCTGTGAACGTATTTGCTATTGATAATTCATTTGATGTGAGGATCACATTGGCATTGTAGGCTAATTGATGGCTTGACATAAAATTGCAGCTACAGTACTAAAATACGTCGTCGTGTGTGTGTTCGTTGCTCTGTGCATAAATTAGTGTCCATGTTTCGACCCTAGCATATCCTAATCTCGACCCTTCTACAAAATTTTGTGATGTTTCTGACAATGGGAGTTCTAGGATGGGACAGCGCATCAGAATGATGGCAGGAATAATATTTTTGCAGTTTTCTAAAATAATTCATTCATTGGGAAGATAATAATTCAATATATTTTCTAATGATTGTCAACTACAGTTGCATCATCCTAGAGGAGCCAAGGACACATTGCAGTGATTCGTCTGTGGCGCCATACACTATTTTCTACATCTTCATAAACAATCATCTCGTAGCAGACTTTCCAGGTAACATTAACTAAGGTTAGACGAATATAAGGTACTGTGAAGATTGAAGGCTCATATCCAAGAGCCAGTAATTAGGCTAAACATACTTCAGTTTCCACACAAATTTAACGTCTCTGGCAGTTAAACGTTGTTGTAGTGCTACTTCAGTTGACTATGAAAGCACACATTCTGAACTGCAGAGTAGTAAATAGAACAACAATTTTTGCTGTTTGAGAAGTGTTTAATACCGTAATGTCGAAGTAGCTTAAAAACAAACCCATTTCAAGTAATTCAGTTCCACACACAGATATAAAGAAAATAAAACTTGACTGATATGCAAGCAACAATACATCATAGTGCCAGTTTCTCTATAGACAAGCCATGACGTAAAATTCATTTAAATTTTCATACAAAGGACAGATCGTTCAATGAATTTTAATAATTCACTCTGGTTCATTCACTCCTAGTTCCATAGAGTAAAAGACGTGCTAAATATCTTGACACACAATCCAGAAAAACAGTTTCTTTTTCCAAGTAGTTATATAAACATATGGCATAGCGATTTTTCGTTGCACCTGTTCTCATGTCAGCATAAATATGTGAATGTATGTGTCTAGCTTCATCTGTCACACACAAAGGTAGGAGTGAGGCAAGCTGCGTATAGGTTTAACAGGATCATTGTTCTGGTACTGAATTATTTTTGTGAAACTGTAGCGAATGAAGACGTAGAATCAAGTGTGACTGTTATTGCCAGTGGCAGGAGGTATTTTTTACAGGAAATATCAGAGATATTCGAGCGCACGAAGGTAGTAGTGCAGGGTTATTAAGCAATCAGGCAGTAACATATTATCAAATTTTAACCGTTTTACTAGACTCGTATTCGACAGGACTACGGTTCGAGTCCTCGTCTAGCCATCGAGACTTACGGTTTTTGATCTTTCCCTAAATGCCATAAGAAAAATTCTGGGATGGTTCCATTGAAGAGGACACAAAGGATTCTCCTCGTCATCTTGCTTCCGTCCGAGCTTTCGTTTCATCACCAGCGACCTATCAACGGGACGTGAAACCCTATTCTTCTTCTCCTCTTCTTCTTTCTTCGTCTGTGCCCGTCTACCTGGAATCAGTATCTCTTTTCTGGCAATGTGTGTAATATATTTTCCCAAATATGAAAATACCATTGCTGCATCTAATCTCCTGTGAGAGCACTTTCCTTCATTTCAATGTTAAGAAGATTTTTGTTTTGTCGTATAATAGTATGTCTCATCTACGATGCAATCAGAATTTTACTTACTAATTTCTACACAAAACTTTCGTAACTCCCTTTTCAGCCACAAGCTGTATGACGTCGCGGTGATACAAATGCATTAATTACAATTACTTTTTTGCTGTTTATCGCATATTCCTTAATTTTATGTGTTAATTTCACCGCGAAACTGAGAGGTGCCTGTTCGGCATCCGACTCACTGCAGAGCTCTGTTCTTCCGAGTAAAACGCCAGATGGGCTGGTAGTTGCGCGGAGAGGATCGCACTTGGAAATATTTTGGAACGGATTTCCGGTTTACGCTTCACAACCAGCTAAACCTGGAAACCGTGTTTCCATCTAGCAGATTAGAGGAGCTGACAATGTTCATATTGTCTTCACTTCTTTGCGTCTTAGTAGGGGAGAGTGTAGTACCATTACACACTTTCCAGAATTTCCTGTCTAGCGAGCTCTCTAACAAAAGTTTCATATATTTTCTTATTCTGTTTTAAATAATGGCTTTCATTTTTTTCTGTTGCAGCGGTTTTCTGAAATTACAACCATCCCTCCGGAAAATTAATGATTTCCCAAGTGTGAAACCTTGTTGCAAGGTAGAACATGGTCAGTTACCTAGGAACAAATATTCGAATAAAATTTAAAAGCGTTACAACCAACAAACTCTTGTAAAAATGTGTTTAATAGTCTATCTATTACATTATATCTCAACTTCACTCCTATAAAATAAAAGTGACAGCAGATGAAGCAGAGGTATTATCAAAAACCAGTTAAAAGTTAAATTGATTTTGAAATAGAAGTTATTGAATACAAACACAAATTTCTATTTGCAAAACAGTTAAAACTGTTAAGACATTAAAACGAACCTGATTGTATTTGCAAGTATCAAGTGTTCGATACTGGAACACCTTGTTTTGTTTCATGGTACAAGATGGAGTACAACTGACGTAGTATGACTTACCTTACCAAATGTTATACCAATAGTTGTAACAATATATGCCATTTTACTCACTTTAAATAGTGGACCCAAAGAACTAACAATATATTTAAAATACACTGACGGAAAAAGGTGCAACACTAGGAGTTGTGCGACGTAAATCAATGTTGGAAGGCGTGTTCCTACATCCGAAAGATAACGTCCATTGAAATTTCGTGTCAGTCGCATAATAGTGGCGTTAATAGCGCCACTATGAGGATGCAAATTAGGTTTGCTTTAAATACATGCTGTAATAGGCGCTGTAACGGTCGTAAATGTCAGTTATCTTTGAGACTAGATGTAGTGAGTTAATGTTAGTCAAGAATGCCAGAGACGCCATTATTAACACCTCACAGAGTTTGAACGAGGACGTGTAATAGAGCTGCGAGAATCTCATTGTTTCTCTGCGGTATTGCAGAAAGATTTGGCTGGGAAGTAGCCATTGGACATGATTCCTCGCAGCGTCGGTCACGGAAATGTACGGTCGCAAGGAGAGCGGGATCCGGACGGCGACGTGGCGCTACCAAAAGGGAATGTTATTGTGTTCGCTGGGTGGCTCGGGCGCATCATGTGGCATCTACAGCAGAAATCTGAGCAGCACTTGGCACCACAGTGACTCAACAAACTGTTACAGATGGGTTACTTTAAGGACACCGAGCCAGACGCCCTGTAGTGTGTATCCCACAGACCCCAAACCACCGCCATTTGTGACTTCAGTGGTACCACGCTAACGCTCATTGAAGGGCATTGATGAAAGCTGGTTCTGCCTCGGTGTCAATCGTATGTTGATTAGGAGGGCAGTTAAGGGTCTGCAGCCAATCTGTGTGTGTGTGCTAGACATACTGAACCTACACCTGCAGTTATTGTCTGGCATGCAATTTCGTATGACAGCAGGAGTGCTCTCGTGATTATCCCATGCTACCTGACTGCAGACTTGTTCGTCAGTCATGTGATTCCACCTCTTGTGCTGCCATTCATGAACAGCGTTCCGGGGAGGTTTCCCAACAGCATAATGCTCGTCCACATAGCGCTGTTGTAACCCAACTTGCTACACAGAGTGTCGAAAGGTCGCCTTGGCCTGCTCGATCACCAGATCTGTGTCCAATCGAGGACATGTGGGACATCATCGGACGACAGATCCAGCCTCATCCACAACCAGCATTAACCGACCCAGCCGGCCGGGGTGAGCGAGCGGTTCTAGGCGCTACATTCCGGAACCGCGCGACCACTAAGGTCGCAGGTTCGAATCCTGCCTCGGGCATGGATGTCTGTGATGTCCTTAGGCTAGTAAGGTTTAAGTAGTTCTAAGGTGTAGCGGACTGATGACGTCAGAAGTTAAGTCCCATAGTGCTCAGAGCCATTTTTGAACCGTGTGTGTGTGTATGTGTGTGTATGTGGTGTGTGTATGTGTATGTGAGTGTGAGTGTGAGTGAGTGAGTAAAGGAGAAACTTACGAGTGTGTTATGCCTACAGGGAATGCTGATGTTTAATTTTTATACCCTAATACTAACATTTTCAAATGATGTTAACTGCTCTTAAAAAGAAAAAAACTACAGATCGATACAGAAAGCATTATTTCATTTGTCATCATGAGACAAATTCAGCACTACCGCTGCTTCGTCAAGAATGGAACACAGTGTGAAGAACGTCGCCTTTGGTTTCATATGGTATGTTGTTCTAAAGCTCTTAACAGAAGAAGAGCTTGCCTTGGAAACTACAGACTAATTCGTGGTGGGTTCCATATAATAAAGAATGATGGCAGTGACTACGACTTACAGATAAGTATTAAAATTGGAAAATCCAGAATAAATGGAGGAGTTATTGTATTTACGGAGAATCAGTTCCTTAAGATGGAGAAAAATGGTTCAAATGGCTCTGAGCACTATGGGACTCAACTGCTGAGGTCATTAGTCCCCTAGAACTTAGAACTAGTTAAACCGAACTAACCTAAGGACATCACAAACATCCATGCCCGAGGCAGGATTCGAACCTGCGACCGTAGCGGTCTTGCGGTTCCAGACTGCAGCGCCTTTAACCGCACGGCCACTTCGGCCGGCTAAGATGGAGAAGCAAATGGGTTGTAAAGAAGAGGCTAGCTCAAGCTAAGGAAAAATTACTCACTAAATAAAATCTTTCGGTGGCAGAAACTTCACTAATAGCGGTACGACAGCGTATGAGAGAAAAACGGGTCATGGAGAACGTGGAAAAGCTGTTGTTCCGTAGATAATAATTTTCACAGTGCCCATTACATTCCTAAATGTCAAAAATAATTTTTAACGGATAAATTGTAAGCAAGGACGTTACACGAATTCGGATCGCGACTTTTCGTGGGGAGTGCTTAGCTCTCTGAACCGACTGAAAGTTTCAACGAGTTATTTCTCATTTGCTTGCATCCACACTTTAATAGATCGACACGTTGAAAATTGGAGGCTGTCTGATTCGTGTAATAGCGCAGCACAGAATTTTAATTGGCTATGAAAGCTCACCGCAGAAGCAAAACATAATGTCGTGATCGACGACGTCGCTGAATAATCAAAAGAGCAAAGAACAGAGCTCCTCTGGAGTGGAGTTCTCCTGCGACAAAGTAAGATGAAGAGAATGCACGAAACTACTCACGTCCCAGCACGTTTTGCACCTTTCCGCCATTTATGTTGTTTATTCCAATGTGTTCTGTTTTACACAGACGCAAAACCCTCTACATTAACAGTTGTGATTCAAGCATGGAGGGAACCTGACCCCTGTGCTACGCTACCAACAGTTACTAGTGCTGGAGGGACATAACCTTGAGAGCAGTTTCATCGTTTCCTTGAAACTCGCTCCCAGTCGCCAAGCCATTATAATTTGCTTACTAAGTGGCTTTTAAAACATTTCGCAGTTCTACTGGAAATGGGCGAAATTTTTAACGAATAAATAACGAAAATGCATACCCTGTTAATCAGCCAGTAAAGTGTCATGCACAGGTTCCCCTTATTGACTCCTGCACTTATCACTTTGTCTGTGCGCTTTTGTACATAGTCTCCAAACCACTGAAGTTGTAGGAAATGTCTAGGTTGCAGCTACCAGAATAGTAAAAATGGTTCAAATGGATCTGAGCGGTATGGGACTCAACTTCTGAGGTCATCAGTCCCCTAGAACTTAGAACTACTTAAACCTAACTAACCTAAGGACATCACACACACCCATGCCTGAGGCAGGATTCTAACCTGCGACCGTAGCGGTCTCGCGGTTCCAGACTGTAGCGCCTAGAACCGCACGGCCACTCCGGCCGGCCCAGAATAGTAGCACCTCTTAAACCGTACACTGAAATAAAAGGATTCGTTATCACTCAGTCTTATCATCTACCTCTAACTTGGCCAATAGAATCTTGCATTCTTAACAAGTACGAAATTTATTTGCACTTTCAAGACAAGCTCTTCTTTTTGCGAGTGCTTTAGCACAACGTCGGTAACCCACCTACCGCCCTAACTCCCAAAAATCTCACTGACTGTTTAAGCAATCGAGCTCCCATTTTTAAAACAGCTTCAAACTGATGTTTACTTTACAAATGAGATTCTGTGCTGACTGTTTGATGTTAAGCATGTAAGCCAAAAAAGTTTAGAAAAGGTTTACTTTCAAAGTTTGCTGAAAGTACCTCAGCGGTCCCATTACTGCGCAACTGGTATAAGAAAAAGCAGATTCATACATCTAAATGTTTATGACGTCACATCTCCTGGAATGTAGTCGAATTAAGTCTGGTGATGCCGCGGGAATTAGATTAAGAAATGAAACATTTAAAGTAGTAAAGGAGTTTTGCTGTTCGGGGAGCAAAATAACTGATGACGGTCGAAGTAGAGAGGATATAAAATGTATACTGGCAATGGCAGGGAAAGCGTTTCCGAAGAAGAGAAATTTGTTAACATCGGGTATAGATTTAAGTGTCAGGAAGTCTTTTCTGAAAGTATTTGTATGGAGTATAGCCATGTATGGAAGTGAAACGTGGGCGATAAATAGTTTGGACAAGAAGAGAATAGAAGCTTTCGAAATGTGGTGCTACAGAAGAATGCTGAAGATTAGATGGGTAGATCACATAACTAATGAGGAGGTATTGAATAGAATTGGGGAGAAGAGGAGTTTGTGGCACAACTTGACAAGAAGAGTGGATCGGTTGGTAGAACATGTTCTGAGGCATCAAGGGATCACAAATTTAGTACTGGTGGGCAGCGTGGAGAGTAAAAATCGTCAAGGGAGACCAAGAGATGAATACACTAAACAGATTCAAAGGATTTAGGTTGCAGTAGGTATTGGGAGATGAAGAAGCCTGCACAGGATAGAGTAGCATGGAGAGCTGCATCAAACCAGTCTCAGAACTGAATACCACAACAACAACAACAAGATCAACAACAACATCTCCTGTCGTACCTTGACATACAGAACTTTTAGAGGTACATTCAGTGGTACACAGTGATCAGCCAGAACATTATGACCACCTACATAATAGCCGGTATGTCCACTTTTGGAATGGGTAACGGCGGCGACAGGTCGTGTCATGGAATCAGTCAGGCCTTGGTAGGTCACTGGAGGGAGTTGGCATCAAATCTGCACACACAAGTTACCTAATTCCCGTAAATTCCTCGGACGAAGGCGATGAGCTCTGACGTTACGTTCAGTCACATCTCAGATGTGTTAGATCGAGGTGAGATATGGCGAGATGGGGGCCAGCATATCACAGTGTTCTTTCAACCACTCCATCACACTTCTGACCTTGCGACGTGGTGCTTTATCATCGTGAAAATTGCCACTGGCATCGGGAAACATGATTACCATGAATGGGAAGGCAGTACGTGATCTGCATCGAGTGAACGACACTCCTCGGTCGTCATGGTGCCTTGCATGTTCTCCACTGGGCACATGGATGTCCAAGTGAATGTTCCTCAGATCATAATGGAGCCGCCGTCCCAAGGAACTGTTCCCCTGCGCACTCGCACAGGTCAATTTTGACGAACGAGACGAACTTACTTGACTAGCGTTATTTAATACCAACAAATTCTACTTTTTCCGTGAATATTTTGGAGTGATGTTTTTTGTGTGAATATTTCGGAATTGACTTTGGACTGGATTCTTGCTTTGTTGTTGTGATTATAGGCGAGGATTTTGCTACCAACCAGCTGGAGGCGCCAGTTGTTACCGGTTCCCCTGAAAGACGACTGAATCAGAAAGTTTGATACTTCGTCTATAAACGTGGAGGTAACTGCTTGGGTTCTTGTTAGTATAATTCGACATTATACGTAGGCCACAGAAACAATATGTAGCCACTTTTGTACTCAGCACTTTATATATTGAATGTGACTGAAGGTTAAGTCTTGAAAAGTATTCCGGTACAAGTGAAAATAATTTAGTCTCTCTACGCAAGAAAAACAATCTCGCGACGTCAAATGTCTGTACCAACGTGTGCATAAAGAATGAACTAGACACCACAAAAACACAGTTTCAGTACTGCTAAATAAATCAGTAATGGTGTTAAGAGTCCATGTCTTTCACAATTACACCAGCATAAACTGAGAACTAATGATGGCCTTGAGCCAAGCTGTTATCGATTCTGGACTTTCTACTTGCATCAGTCCCGTACCTTTTGTAGAAAAATATTTATGATAGTGAGATCTCAGAACTCCTGCAGAATAATAATATAAATGTCTCTGAGCTTTGCGTTTCGCTATTTCATAAATAATTACTGAAAATTAAAATTTCCGCGTAATGGCAGACAACAAGGAGACCAGCGATGTTACGTCCGTCTCCGCAGCAACATACGCTAAAAATGCTGAAAACTGAAGAATATGACAAATGGGAATTACATTTTTAAAGAAAACACATGTAGCCACATTTATGGCTAAGTCTCTATTTCAGAAAAAATCAAATTTAACGGAATAACAGAGCTGAGTACAGCAATTCGCAGTTACTCACATCAACTACATCAGATCAGTAACAAGCGAACAAAACGACAATAGTAAGAGAGAGCAAAACTAAGAACACCCCATGATAAAATTATATATATATATATATATATATATATATATATATGGTGTTTCAAAAATGACCGGTATATTTGAAACGGCAATAAAAACTAAACGAGCAGCGATAGAAATACACCGTTTGTTGCAGTATGCTTGGGACAACAGTACATTTTCAGGCGGACAAACTTTCGAAATTACAGTAGTTACAATTTTCAACAACAGATGGCGCTGCAAGTGATGTGAAAGATATAGAAGACAACGCAGTCTGTGGGTGCGCCATTCTGTACGTCGTCTTTCTGCTGTAAGCGTGTGCTGTTCACAACGTGCAAGTGTGCTGTGGACAACATGGTTTATTCCTTAGAACAGAGGATTTGTCTGGTGTTGGAATTCCACCGCCTAGAACACGGTGGTGTTGCAACAAGACGAAGTTTTCAACGGAGGTTTAATGTAACCAAAGGACCGAAAAGCGATACAATAAAGGATCTGTTTGAAAAATTTCAACGGACTGGGAACGTGACGGATGAACGTGCTGGAAAGGTAGGGCGACCGCGTACGGCAACCACAGAGGGCGACGCGCAGCTAGTGCAGCAGGTGATCCAACAGCGGCCTCGGGTTTCCGTTCGCCGTGTTGCAGCTGCGGTCCAAATGACGCCAACGTCCACGTATCGTCTCATGCGCCAGAGTTTACACCTCTATCCATACAAAATTCAAACGCGGCAACCCCGCAGCGCCGCTACCATTGCTGCACGAGAGACATTCGCTAACGATATAGTGCACAGGATTGATGACGGCGATATGCATGTGGGCAGCATTTGGTTTACTGACGAAGCTTATTTTTACCTGGACGGCTTCGTCAATAAACAGAACTGGCGCATATGGGAAACCGAAAAGCCCCATGTTGCAGTCCCATCGTCCCTGCATCCTCAAAAAGTACTGGTCTGGGCCGCCATTTCTTCCAAAGGAATCATTGGCCCATTTTTCAGATCCGAAACGATTACTGCATCACGCTATCTGGACATTCTTCGTGAATTTGTGGCGGTACAAACTGCCTTAGACGACACTGCGAACACCTCGTGGTTTATGCAAGATGGTGCCCGGCCACATCGCACGGCCGACGTCTTTAATTTCCTGAATGAATATTTCGATGATCGTGTGATTGCTTTGGGCTATCCGAAACATACAGGAGGCGGCGTGGATTGGCCTCCCTATTCGCCAGACATGAACCCCTGTGACTTCTTTCTGTGGGGACACTTGAAAGACCAGGTGTACCGCCAGAATCCAGAAACAATTGAACAGCTGAAGCAGTACATGTCATCTGCATGTGAAGCCATTCCGCCACACACGTTGTCAAAGGTTTCGGGTAATTTCATTCAGAGACTACGCCATATTATTGCTACGCATGGTGGATATGTGGAAAATATCGTACTATAGAGTTTCCCAGACCGCAGCGCCATCTGTTGTTGAAAAGTGTAACTACTGTAATTTCGAAAGTTTGTCTGCCTGAAAATGTACTGTTGTCCCAAGCATATTGCAACAAACGGTGTATTTCTATCGGTGCTCGTTTAGTTTTTATTGCCGTTTCAAATATACCGGTCATTTATGAAACACCCTATATATATATATATATATATATATATATATATATATATATATATATATATATATATATATATATAAAGTTACTGTAGATTTAGCTGACCGTGCAGCACTCGCCTCAAATTTTGCAGCCGGAGCTCGAGCCCTGTGACGGGAATTGTCTCTCCCTCGATATCCCTACAAGATTCAGAATGTGCACCAGATCAAGCCACCAGATAGGCTACAAGGCAGTGACGAACTTCGTTATTTCGCACTGGTGAGGCCGGTCGGAGTGGCCGTGCGGTTCTAGGCGCTACAGTCTGGAACCGCGAGACCGCTACGGTCGCAGGTTCGAATCCTGCCTCGGGCATGGATGTGTGTGATGTCCTTAGTTAGGTTCAAGTAGTTCTAAGTTCTAGGACACTGATGACCACAGTCCCATAGTGCTCCGAGCCATTTGAACCATTTTTTCACACTGGTGGATGACATGATGAATATTTTTTGGGCGGACAAAAAACTTTACACAGTGCCACGAATGCACAGAACTATCACACAGTGGCTCTACTCTGCCGAATATGCTGTAACATCCACTACACTGAGCTTATGTGACTGTGGTGTGGTTTCACAAGCTCCGTCATTCTCACTCCGTTTTCACCCGACGAGATGACATCTCGCCTTCTTATTAGGTGAACAGTGACATCTACACACTATTAGGGCATCCCTGAGGAGCACGTGATTCCAGCTTTGCCCAATCCACTATGTTCGTGCAAGATGGAACGACCCCACATGTAGCTTGCTGGGTGAAAGATTTTCTTCGAGAAACTTTCGGTAGAGACTGCATCATTTCGAGCCAATTTTAAGACTTGTGGCCTTCAATATCCTATGACTTAAATCCATGTGACTTCTGATTGTGGGGATATCTGAAAATCAGAGATGTATCCGGACTTTTACTGATCTGAAGTATAGCATATCATGAGATATCAGTGTGATTACACACGAAAGACCACATTGTAACTTGTGACCATAGTTTCACCTGGTGGCAGAAAGTGGAACTACTATTTTCTTGGCATACTCCACGAGCACAACAATTAATGAACATACCTACGATGTTTCAGCATCCTTCGATGTATACAACCCGTACTGCAGCACTCAGACTCTTTCAGCTTAATTATAAACACCCAACACTACCGCGACCAAGTCAGTTGTTGGGGTAAGTGCAGTCGAGATGTTTCCTCATAGGACGGGTACAATTAGGAGAGGTTGCATCTTACTGGAGGTACATGGCACTGCATGTGGATAATGGAACGTCTTCAAGGTGTTCAACAAACAAATGTTTCAAAAATGCAAATTATTTTGTCCGATCATTCGGTTTTCCACGATGACTTAACCTATCAGCATGTTACCGATGATGCCACGCGAAAAACTGATTGAAAAACGAAATTGGAAATTGTTTCCGACTGTGGGCTATCAGTTTTCCTGTCACCATTGATCATTATTAAGTGTGTTACTGATTCCATTTCTTATAAACCTGGATTCAGGAGTGAACAGTATTAATAGAAGGAAATAACGATTCAAGCTGTTAGCCATTGCTGCCAATGTGAAGATTTCAGACACTATTTCAAGAATATGTTGCTGTTCCTGCACAGGTTGCTGAACTAGACGTTCAGAAAAAAATGGCAACTTGGAAGAAGTTGCACTCTGGTAAGCACTCTAGGATCAGGAATTCGACTTGTCAGAAAGTGCCGACAGTATTCTTCGATACCAGCTGGAGCACTATCATAGCAGAAGCCATAAACATACACCATGTCAGCATTTTCCTTAATAGTGTATATGTATCACATTTGAGCCTGCACGTCTGCGAACATGGTTAACTGGTGCTCTCCTCTGAAACACTTTCAGTCCATTGCATTTCTTCACCCACAACACATTATGGACAACTGCGTGTTGAACTGTCTAGTGTAGACAACCGGACAAAGAAATTAAGAGAACGAGGTAGATTTTGATGGAATAAATCAAGACTTTGGGTGAGTAAGACACACGTTCGGGGCACTAGCCCATAATCAAATGTACAGTAAATACGTTCTACCTCAGAAACCATTTTGGAAAAGGGCATTTTTATTACATCCATATGAAGTCTTTTGGTTCAGATGGGCTTTCCTGTCACACCTCTGAATACTGGGTACTCTTTGTGGGACGCACTACATAAAGTGTCTTACTGCAAGACATGTCTTATTTGTCCTACTTTATTAAACATTAAACATAAGATTATGCATCTTAATAAGTAGGTTATGACAGCATTTCATGTTTTAAATTCGGTCAATACTTATGTGAAACGCTTTGGTCGCCTCTGGACGTTTTTAGGTAGGAAACCTCACATTGGGATGTTGCACCGTGCACCAGGCTAGCCATTTACTACTAGAGATCCCAAATAAAAACAAAGTTTACGTCCGAATGTTGAGTTCTGTTCTTGACGATTCTGTGGTTGTGCCTTAAGCCGTCAAGAAACATGGTCTGGAGCATATAAGTACCCGGCCATTTATGTAATGCAGTATTCTCGTCTATCACAACCTACCCCAAGAGCCTGTGGCACCCAGAGTGACATCCCAGAATGTTGTACGGGGTCCACTGTTCGATCATGGGACAGGGCAGCCTGCCCTGAGCTACAAGACCAGCCGCCAATGGATCAGAGAGCCACCCACTCGCTGGAGGGACACCATGGCCGCCTATGCAGAATTTCCAGGTCTGATTCCACGCTGTCATCATGGTCACAGCCAGAGACTTCACTAACAGCAGCATTTGAGTGACGCAACGTTCGGCCCCACTCTTTGCACTGTCAACAGTACCAGAAATCTATTGTTTTGCATGAGAGGCGAATGGTCACCTCCACTACTCCACTATGGATGAGGACCGGAATAAATAAGTTAAAAAAAATTCACTGTTGTCCTGATGTCTCATTTCATTCTCCATGTGTGGTACTCCATGAGTCATCTAACACTGGAGTCAGTTCATTGACGTCACCTTCTTAGAGCAATGTCTGAACCTGTAGCCTACACTACGTTGAGTCCAAAAAATTGTGATTGTATTTCGGTCGCGGAGAAAAGGTTTGATGTTTATGAATTTTGTAAAGTAGATTTTACTGTGAGCAGAGAACCAGCGGATTTGTATAGTTTTAGAGGTAATGGAAGTCACGATTAGTTATTGCCTGTTAGATGTCTACAGTGTACCGTTGAGGGCCACTCAGCGCCACGTACATAATCACTTCCAGTAAAATGTTATAGATGTAAACACTGGTTGCGTATGACAAGGCAATGACGGGAGTTGATATG
This sequence comes from Schistocerca nitens, assembly GCF_023898315.1. Classification (NCBI taxonomy): domain Eukaryota; kingdom Metazoa; phylum Arthropoda; class Insecta; order Orthoptera; family Acrididae; genus Schistocerca; species Schistocerca nitens. The sequence continues at coordinate 499,450,533 of NC_064620.1, read as the reverse complement.
GCCCAAGATTAGACATAAGAATTAAGTTAACGTATTTTCTTTTTCTTGTTTTGTGAGTCTTGGATCTCAAAATGAGTGTTGTCAAGAATAAAGCTTTGACAGAACCAGAGACACAGGATGCTTCAGAAACGGAAGTAGAACGCATATTTTAGAAAAGGTAGCACATTTAACAGTCGATAACACAGAATTGCGCGGGTTAGTAGAATCACAATCATCACAAAGAGGTATAGATATGTCAGTTACAAGTTTAATTGCTCCTTTGTCTGTCAAGGTAACTAAGGATGTCCAGGCACTTTGAGGGATCTCGAAAGTCTGGCTGAGACGAAAGGTTGATCTGATAAGGAATTATATAGTGTTGCAAAATTGAGACTAGCAGGGGAAGATAATACTTATATAAGATACACAGAAGCTTTTAAGGGAACCACAACATTCGAAGAGTTTAAATAAGTGTTAATTCAGGGATATAAGAAACGAGATATTGCTACACACTATAGGGAAGAATTAGGGGTAATAACCAAGAAAAATGTGGAAACTGTGGAACAATTTACTGACAGGGTAAGGAAATTAATGGATGTACCCGTGAATTAGGACAGGATGCTGCAATCAATTTTTCAAGAATCTGAGCAGAGGATGATGGATGCTTTTTTAAGAATGCGTGTGTGGACAGGGAGTCCAGACGAATTTTTGCGCAGCTGTGAGGTTAGTTATAGAGTGTGTGCAGATCGGTTTGTCGACTGGAATGCAGGGTAAACGGACAGCTTTTGCAGCTAGTATATAGTGGTTAAAAGCATCACCCGTGGTCTAGGGGTAGCGTCTTTGATTCATAATCAAAACGTCTTCGGTCCCGGGTTCGATCCCCGCCACTGCCTAAATTTTGATAAATAATCAGCATTGGCGGCCGAAGACTTCCGGCATAAGAAGTCAGGCTCATTCTGCCAACGGCCTTGTCAAAGAGGGCGGAGGAGCGGATAGAGGTTCAGGGCACTCTCTTGTCCTAGCGGTGGGAAATTGCCCCTACAGGCGGAAGAATCAGCAATGATCAACGACATGAGGATGCAGAAGGCAATGGAAACCACTGCATTAAAGACACGTAACCTGTATCCACAGGACATGTGGCCTGTAATTGAAGAAGTGTCATGATGATCTCTCCATTGGCAAAAGATTCCGGAATAGTCCCCCATTCGGATCTCCGGGAAGGGACTGCCAAGGGGGAATTTACCATGAGGAAAAGATTGAATAATCTACGAAAGGATAACGTTCTACGAGTCGGGGTGTGGAATGTCAAAAGCTTGAACGTGGTAAGGAAACTAGAAAATCTGAAAAGGGAAATGCAAAGGCTCAATCTAGATATAGTAGGGGTCAGTGAAGTGAAGTGGAAGGAAGACAAGGATTTCTGGTCAGATGAGTATCGGGTAATATCAACAGCAGCAGAAAATTGTATAACAGGTGTAGGATTCGTTGTGAATAGGAAGGTAGGGCAGAGGGTGTGTTACTGTGAACAGTTCAGTGACCGGGTTGTTCTAATCAGAATCGACAGCAGACCAACACCGACAACGATAGTTCAGGTATACATGCCGACGTCGCAAGCTGAAGATGAACAGATAGAGAAAGTGTATGAGGATATTGAAAGGGTAATGCCGTATGTAAAGGGGGACGAAAATCAAATAGTCATGGGCGACTGGAATGCAGTTGTAGGGGAAGGAGTAGAAGAGAAGGTTACGGGAGAATATGGGCTTGGGACAAGGAATGAAAGAGGAGAAAGACTAATTGAGTTCTGTAACAAGTTTCAGCTAGAGCCGGCCGCGGTGGTCTAGCGGTTCTGGCGCTGCAGTCCGGAACCGCGGGACTGCTACGGTCGCAGGTTCGAATCCTGCCTCGGGCATGGGTGTGTGTGATGTCCTTAGGTTAGTTAGGTTTAAGTAGTTCTAAGTTCTAGGGGACTTATGACCTAAGATGTTGAGTCCCATAGTGCTCAGAGCCATTTGAACCATTCAGCTAGTAATGGCGAATACCCTGTTCAAGAATCACAAGAGGAGGAGGTATACTTGGAAAAGGCCGGGAGATACGGGAAGATTTCAATTAGATTACATCATGGTCAGACAGAGATTCCGAAATCAGACATTGGATTGTAAGGCGTACCCAAGAGCAGATATAGACTCAGATCACAATATAGTAGTGATGAAGAGTAGGCTGAAGTTCAAGACATTAGTCAGGAAGAATCAATACGCAAAGAAGTGGGATACGGAAGTACTAAGGAATGACGAGATACGTTTGAAGTTCTCTAACGCTATAGATACAGCAATAAGGAATAGCGCAGTAGGCAGTACAGTTGAAGAGGAATGGACATCTCTAGAAAGGGCCATCACAGAAGTTGGGAAGGAAAACATAGGTACAAAGAAGGTAGCTGCGAAGAAACCATGGGTAACTGAAGAAATACTTCAGTTGATTGATGAAAGGAGGAAGTACAAACAAGTTCCGGGAAAATCAGGAATACAGAAATACAAGTCGCTGAGGAATGAAATAAATAAGAAGTGCAGGGAAGCTAAGAGGAAATGGCTGCAGGAAAAATGTGAAGACATCGAAAAAGATATGATTGTCGGAAGGACAGACTCAGCATACAGAAAAGTCAAAACAACCTTTGGTGACATTAAAAGCAACGGTGGTAACATTAAGAGTGCAACGGGAATTCCAGTGTTAAATGCAGAGGAGAGAGCAGATAGGTGGAAAGAATACATTGAAAGCCTCTATGAGGGTGAAGATTTGTCTGATGTGATAGAAGAAGAAACGGGAGTCGATTTAGAAGAGATTGGGGATCCAGTATTAGGATCGGAATTTAAAAGAGCTTTGGAGGACTTGCGGTCAAATAAGGCAGAAGGGATTGATAACATTCCATCAGAATTTCTAAAATCATTGGGAGAAGTGGCAACAAAACGACTATTCACGTTGGTGTGTAGAATATATGAGTCTGGCGACATACCATCTGACTTTCGGAAAAGCATCATCCACACAATTCCGAAGACGGCAAGAGCTGACAAGTGCGAGAATTATCACACAGTCAGCTTAACAGCTCATGCATCGAAGCTGCTTACAAGAATAATATACAGAAGAATGGAAAAGAAAATTGAGAATGCGCTAGGTGACGATCAGTTTGGCTTTAGGAAAAGTAAAGGGACGAGAGAGGCAATTCTGACGGTACGGCTAATAATGGAAGCAAGGCTAAAGAAAAATCAGGACACTTTCATAGGATTTGTCGACCTGGAAAAAGCGTTCGACAATATAAAATGGTGCAAGCTGTTCGAGATTCTGAAAAATGTAGGGGTAAGCTATTGGGAGAGACGGGTCATATACAATATGTACAACAACCAAGAGGGAATAATAAGAGTGGACGATCAAGAACGAAGTGCTCGTATTAAGAAGGGTGTAAGACAAGGCTGTAGCCTTTCACCCCTACTCTTCAATCTGTACATCGAGGAAGCAATGATGGAAATAAAAGAAAGGTTCAGGAGTGGAATTAAAATACAAGGTGAAAGGATATCAATGATACGATTCGCTGATGACATTGCTATCCTGAGTGAAAGTGAAGAAGAATTAAATGATCTGCTGAACGGAATGAACAGTCTAATGAGTACACAGTATGGTTTGAGAGTAAATCGGAGAAATACGAAGGTAATGAGAAGTAGTAAAAATGAGAACAGCGAGAAACTTAACATCAGGATTGATGGTCACGAAGTCAATGAAGTTAAGGAATTCTGCTACCTAGGCAGTAAAATCACCAATAACGGACGGAGCAAGGAGGACATCAAAAGCAGACTCGCTATGGCAAAAAAGGCATTTCTGGCCAAGAGAAGTCTACTAATATCAAATACCGGCCTTAATTTGAGAAAGAAATTTCTGAGGATGTACGTCTGGAGTACAGCATTGTATGGTAGTGAAACATGGACTGTGCAAAAACCGGAACAGAAGAGAATCGAAGCATTTGAGATGTGGTGCTATAGACGAATGTTGAAAATTAGGTGGACTGATAAGGTAAGGAATGAGGAGGTTCTACGCAGAATCGGGGAGGAAAGGAATATGTGGAAAACACTGATAAGGAGAAGGGACAGGATGATAGGACATCTGCTAAGACATGAGGGAATGACTTCCATGGTACTAGAGGGAGCTGTAGAGGGCAAAAACTGTAGAGGAAGACAGAGATTGGAATACGTCAAGCAAATAATTGAGGACGTAGGTTGCAAGAGCTACTCTGAGATGAAGAGGTTAGCACAGGAAAGGAATTCGTGGCGGGCCGCATCAAACCAGTCAGTGGACTGATGACCAAAAAAAAATTATATATATATATATATAGTGGTTCAGATGTGGAGGAACGGGGCATGTAAGGGGGCAATATCGTTAGCCTCGATGTGAGGTGAATAAAGTAAGAGGAAGTAATAGTTTTAGAAGTAGAGGACGAGGGAAGAATAAGGTCTTAATCGCCAAAGGAAATCCCTGGTCCATCTAGGTTCATTCCCAGTAAGACTGGATGCTACAAAATCGTATGCACAGATGGATTGTGCGATAAGAGGAATAGTGGAAAAAAGAGTTGCAAGTTAGTATTTGACACAGAGGCGTATATTTCGGTTGCTAGTAGTGATCTGGTGAAGTGTCACAATGGTACCCACCACGTAACAGACTGTGTGGAGTGGTATGTAAAGATATGACATCTTTACACACGATTTAGTACTGGTGGACATAGACTTATAGACGTTTGCCTTGATACGGTTCATTTTACACAGTGTGTAGAGATTCTGTCACACGAAAATGAGGGCTATGACATGGTTCTAGAATGAGATCTGTTATATCAGCATTGTGCCATAACCGATCTTCGACAACATAGAGTAAAACTTGAGGAAAACACAGGATTAGGTTTCCCATAGGCGATAATGCACAGCTGACGCGCTTGTCGCCGATGCAGGGACAGCTTAGTAAGCGTCATTGCCCATCTCTTCCATTGCGCTCAATTAATGTATTCAGGCATATCAGCCAACTAGAGTTGTACAATTACTGTAGGGTATTGTAGAATATGTGCTGGCTTAAGCTGTCCCAGCACACTGGCTGGCAAAGATGAAGTGCAAGGATCTACTAATAGGAGCCGGTTCAAGTGCACCTATCACGAGAGAGGCCAGAGACATACAAGCAACACACCGCCAACGCCCTCTCGACAGCAAGTATTTAGGCCACCACCGCTCACCGGAGGGCCTCACTCAATCATCGAGTTTGGCGTCTGTCAGTTTACTGGCACACTATGACACTACATAGCGACCAGATTAGTGACTATAGCGAGAGTAGTTTACCTCAACCAGAATTGTACGTTACATCAGTCTGCAAGAGGACTATTACTGATGAGCTTCTATCACAATACATGGACTTTATTCAAGTTAGGTAAAGTTTCCAGTTCGTGTAAATAAAGAACCATATTAATCCACATGTGCATTTATGTTATAGAAGAGGATACCAGCCACCCATGACAACATCCTCTTCCTTGCTTCCTTGCGGTGTAACAGTATAGTAAGGAAACACGGATGACGGTAGTTCTCCTGGTAGCTTTGGTTGGTTGAGGTCGTACCTGTGTCACATTTAAGTTAGGTGTGTTGCATACCAATCGGGCGCTACCTCATAACGATTGCTCCTTTTGCGATCGGTGTCTTATTAGATTCCTCTAAAATCCGGGAGCGGTAGACCGGTTAAAACCTGAGTGAGGATACATAAATGGCCAGGTAACCTGCGGAACGTGTTTGTTCTACATAATTATCCTCATTACTTCAAAGTAAACAGTATTCATAGCGAAATTGAAACTGTCAAAGTTTAATTCGGGTTTTATTTGAAAATTGTTGATTTGTAACATGAAAAAGAGGGCTGTGGTAGTGAAAATAAAGAAACAACACAGATTTATCACATATTCCTGGAAAAAGTTATTTCCTCGACAAAAAGATAAAAAAAAAACAAAGAACAAAATTTTTATACGAAACACGTTTCTGCAGCTTTCGCATTTATCAATAATAACAGGAAACTCTTGCATTTGATCATGATGAAGAACGTTCTATTCAGCACAAAATAACAATAATTATAAATTTAATTTGATGTTTGTGTTTGTAAACTTACACCAGAAGTAACGGCTTTGGCTGCGCGAAAACGCAGAAGTTACGCGATCAACTAATTTTTATTACTTATAAAATGCAATTTATATGCTGGAAGGCTGTAAAATATACCATGGATTAACAGTGAATGACGTGCGGCTTTAATTATGTGGACAACAAACAACCAAACAAACAAACAAGGAAAAAAGCAAAGAGAAGTCGTCGGCTCCCTGTTTCTCTCTCACACATTCATTAAAGTTCATTTATGTTTCTTTCTACCTATACTACCGGTGACCCCACTATTTACTACGTCATTTATGTACTGTACCAGAACTACCGAACACTAGTTTGGTAGAGCGCAGTGGCCAAACATTCATCAGTAAACCTATCCAAAGTCCTGCTTTGCATCACTGATAACGCACAACTAAGACTGCCGGAGAAAAGAACCTTAGACACAACGGAGTAGTACTGGATGCAAACTTCAGGACATGCTAACGCCGCTCGGGGTAGTCGTACGGTCTCAGGCGCCTTGCCACGGCTCGCGCGGTTACCCCCGTCGGAGGTTCGAGTCCTCCGTAGGGCATGGGTGTGTGTGTTGTCCTTAGCGTAAGTTAGTTTAAGTTAGACAAAGTAGTGTGTAAGCCTAGGGGCTGATGACCATAGCAGTTTGCTCCCATAGGAACTTACCACAACATCCCAAAATTATTGGTGGTAGAGCTGCATGGCGGGCGACTGTCACGCTTATATCCCACCACTGTCCGCGATAGCGAACCGTGGCAAGACGCCCTCGACCGCGCGGCTACCTTGCGCGGCCCTACGACCAGAAGTCATGGTCTGACGTACCGTTTCAGTTCATAGCAGGATTCCTTTGGTTGTCATCCGTGGTACACTTACAATACAGCGGTACGCCGACAATAGTCTACGCCCCGTTTTGATGTGCTTGATGGCAAGCCATCCTGGGCCTACGTTTCAGTATGTAGCACACAGTCAGAGTATCTGCTGCTTGTCTTCCTGCTTGCGAACCCTTCCTTGGCCAGAGAGGTCACCGGATCTCTTACCAACTGAAAATGGTTGGAGCATTATGGGCAGGGTCCTCCTGCCTCCTCTGGATTCTGCCGATTTAACACGCCAATTGGACAGAATTTGGCGCGATATCCCTTGAGATACCCCTCGGGAGACATCAAACAACCCTATCAATCAGTTTCAAGCCGAATAACTGCTCGCATAAGATCGAGATGTGGACCAATACGTTATTGACTTGTTTAATTTATAAATCTCTTTCTTTTTAATACTCCGCTCCGGTAGCTGAGTGGTCAGCGCGGCGTACTGTCACGCCAAGGGGCCCGGGTTCGATTCTCAGCTCGGTCGGAGATTTTCTCCGCTCAGGGACTGGGTGTTGTGTTGTTCTCATTATCATTTCATCATCATCAGTGGAAGGCAACGGGAAACCACCACTGGAATCACTTCCCTAGACCCTCATGCTGTCGATCTCTTTGAGGAGGCTTCCCCCATGACAAGATATGCCGTAAGTCAGAACACAAAGTATTTTTTTTTCTTTTCAAGAAATCTTCAAATTTTTCTGAAATTGTAGTTGTTCGTCTGTCTTTACTTGTACATCATATTTACCGATTTCCGTCCCATTGGTACAATTCCTTCGTGCCTTCCTTAGGTGCCAGAAGTATTTTCTGAGTTGCTGAAGTCTCAGAAGCATAAGGAAAGCAACTAAATCGATGAGCAATTCTTTAGTTCGTTTCATCTGTCGGTAATCGCGGTATAACGTCTGCTTATTTAACGACTGACTGATATCAGCCACGATGCCGTTCAGGTAAGCGCAAAAATGTTCTACTGCTGCTGAACCATTACTCGACAAGTTTACTCGTTGTACTCAGGATCGTCTCATAATTTAAGCTTTCTTCGAATCAGTCAATTCACGTCTTTCAGTTGTCCGGGAAGTGTCTGCCGGATTTGTTATTGTGTTCATGTTTGATGGTTTATGACATATGTTCCTTTTTCAGTGCCATTATTATGCAGTCCGTACTTCTGCTAACTGTTTCTTTTTTTAGTGTAAGCCGATGCTCCTTTGTTTGGTGTTTATAATTATTCCATCGTGCTATGTTATTTATTACATGCCATTACTTTTGTCGAATTTTACTGAGCAGTAGGACTGAGCATATTTTACCCTGTCAATAGGAACAGAAATATGAAGCTTTATGTAACATCTGGATACTAAATTCTCGTGTTGTTTCCATATTAATACAATCTGAACAAAGGGTGTTATGGAAGCTAACCCGCCGGATGAAAACGAGCGTTTTTACGACGTCTCTGTGAAGTGCAAAAAGGAAATGGAAAAGGTGATGGCATGTCGTAACTTACATCGTGTACGGCATGCTGGGAGGGGGGGGGGGGGGGTGTTGAGTTGATTTAGGGAGGAGACCAAACTCCGAGGTCATCGGTCTCGGGAAGGATGGGGAAGGAAGTCGGAAGTGCCCTATCAAAGGAACCATCCCGGCCGACATTTGCCTGAAGCGATTTAGGGAAATCACGGGAAGCCTAAATCAGAAAGGCCGGATGCGGGACTGAACCGTCGTCCTCCCGAATGCGAGTCTAGTGTCCTAACTATTGCGCCACCTCACTCGGTGGGGATGCTGGAAACTATTCTGTGCAAAGATAAATTCAAGTTCATTAATACAAAATTAGCCAAATATGTATTTCTGGTTTTTGCGTCTTCTTGTAAGAATAGGACTAGCCCATTTTAGAATTTGGTTCTATTGAGGCGTCTCGCAACACCCATACAGGAGTTCAAAGGGCTCTCCAGTTCGGAGCACTTACGATTGTACAAACAGTTTCCACATTCGTCTGTTACTAAGGGATCCCTCCTAGTAATTTTGATTGGCGCCAGGGACAAGGTGGTCGATTTTTAGAAAAAAAATGAAAATTGTTTAAAATTTAAAAAAAATGTGAAGTTCTGTCCAGCATTAAACAAAAATCTTTTCTAATTTCTTTTTTTTTACCGTTTTCCGCGTGACCATTTTTAAGCGTATCTTGCCCAGGTACTCTAGAGGGTGAAAAGAAGTTGGCAGTCTCACTTAACGGCACTGTCACGTTATCCACAGAACTCCCACTATGCCAGAAGATATCCCACACTACAAGTCATCACGTGACTGTCCGCGCCACGTGCTCACCCACTTGTAGCGGATGCTTAAGTCTCGAAACGAAGTTTCCAGCAAGGGTGATTAATGGCGGACCTCGAGTGACCTACTTACTAACTTCTAGAAGCCAGTCAAGGCTGCCAACTTGTACGTTCAGAAAATTTGTAACACTGGTATGCTGCGGGCGACAATTGAACGCGAAGAGTAGCTTAAAAAAAAACTTTGAAGTGTGGTGGAAGATTTCCTGTTGGTCTCACCACGTTTTGGTTCCGTTGTAAAAATTAAGGTACGAGGGCAGTTCAATAAGTAATGCAACACATCTTTTTTCTGAAACAGGGGTTGTTTTATTCAGCATTGAAATACACCAGGTTATTCCCCAATCTTTTAGCTACACAACACTATTTTTCAACGTAATCTCCATTCAATGCTACGGCCTTACGCCACCTTGAAATGAGGGCCTGTATGCCTGCACGGTACCATTCCACTGGTCGATGTCGGAGCCAACGTCGTACTGCATCAATAACTTCTTCATCATCCGCGTAGTGCCTCCCACGGATTGCGTCCTTCATTGGGCCAAACATATGGAAATCCGACGGTGCGAGATCGGGGCTGTACGGTGCATGAGGAAGAACCGTCCACTGAAGTTTTGTGAGCTCCTCTCGGGTGCGAAGACTTGTGTGAGGTCTTGCGTTGTCATGAAGAAGGAGAAGTTCGTTCAGATTTTTGTGCCTACGAACACGCTGAAGTCGTTTCTTCAATTTCTGAAGAGTAGCACAATACACTTCAGAGTTGATCGTTTGACCATGGGGAAGGACATCGAACAGAATAACCCCTTCAGCGTCCCAGAAGACTGTAACCATGACTTTACCGGCTGAGGGTATGGCTTTAAACTTTTTCTTGGTAGTGGAGTGGGTGTGGCACCAATCCATTGATTGCCGTTTTGTTTCAGGTTCGAAGTGATGAACCCATCTTTCATCGCCTGTAACAATCTTTGACAAGAAATTGTCACCCTCAGCCACATGACGAGCAAGCAATTCCGCACAGATGGTTCTCCTTTGCTCTTTATGGTGTTCGGTTAGACAACGAGGGACCCAGCGGGAACAAACCTTTGAATATCCCAACTGGTGAACAATTGTGACAGCACTACCAACAGAGATGTCAAGTTGAGCACTGAGTTGTTTGATGGTGATCCGTCGATCATCTCGAACGAGTGTGTTCGCACGCTCCGCCATTGCAGGAGTCACAGCTGTGCACGGCCGGCCCGCACGTGGGAGATCAGACAGTCTTGCTTGACCTTGCGGCGATGATGACACACGCTTTGCCCAACGACTCACCGTGCTTTTGTTCACTGCCAGATCACCGTAGACATTCTGCAAGCGCCTATGAATATCTGAGATGCCCTGGTTTTCCGCCAAAAGAAACTCGATCACTGCCCGTTGTTTGCAACGCACATCCGTTACAGACGCCATTTTAACAGCTCCGTACAGCGCTGCCACCTGTCGGAAGTCAATGAAACTATACGAGACGAAGCGGGAATGTTTGAAAATATTCCAGAAGAAATTTCCGGTTTTTTCAACCAAAATTGGCCGAGAAAAAAAATGTGTTGCATTACTTATTGAACTACCCTCGTAACATTTCTAGATTTCCGGAAAGCATTCCACACGGTGCACCACTGTAGACTGTTAGCGAAGGTACGAGCATACCAGGTATATAAATGGCTCGAAGACTTCCTAAGTAATAGAAACCACCATGTTGTCCTCGACGGCGAGTATTGATCAGAGACAAGGGTATCGTCATGTGTGCCCCAGGGAAGTGTGACAGGACCGTTATTTTCTATATACATAAATAATCTGGCAGGTTGGGTGGGCAGCAGTCTGCGGTTGTTTGCTGAAGATGCTTCGGTGTATGTTAAGGTGTGGAAGTTCGATGACTGTAGGACAATACAAAATGACTTAGACAAAATTTCTAGTTGGCGTGATGAAAGGCAGTTAGCTCTAAATGTAGAAAAATGTAAGTTAATGCGGATGAGTAGGAGAAACAAACCCGTAATATTTGCATGCAGTATTAATAGCGTGCTGCTAGACACACTGACGTCGTTTAAAAATCTTGGCGTAACGTTGCAAAGTAATATAAATGGAACGAGTATATGACTGATGTGGTAGGGAAGGCGAATCGCCTACTTCTGTTTATTGGAGGAATTTCGCGAAAGTGTGGTCCACCTGTAAAGCAAAGTGCATACACACTGAAGCGCCAATTAATCTCTATAGGCATGGGTATTCAAAAACAGAGATATGTAAACATGCAGAATACGACTCTGCAGTCGGAAACGCCCATATAAGACAACGAGTGTCTGATGCAGTTGTTTGATCGGTTACTGCTGCAACAATGGCAGCTTATCAAGATTTAAGTGCATTTGAACGAGGTACTATAGTCGGTGCACGAGCAATGGGCACAGCATCTCTGGGGTAGCGACGAAGTGAGGATTATCCCGTATGGCTATTTCACAAGTGCACCGTGAATATCGGGAATCCTGTAAAACATCAAATCTCTGACGTCGCTGCTGCCGGAAAAAGATCCTGCAACAACAGGACCAACGACGACTGAAGAGAATCGTTCAGCGTGACAGAAGTGAAACCCTTCCGCTGATTGCTGCAGGTTTCAGCGCTGGGGCATCAACATGTGTCAGCGTGTGAACCATTAAAGGAAACATTATGGATATGTCAGGCAGCAGTAGCCGACCGCGATAGACGCAGCAACAGATAAGTAAACCGCTTTTGTGACATTTACGAGTTCCTAAGCACGAGCGAATTTTATTATATCTGTGTGCTTTAATAGTTTAGTTTCTTGAGTTTCTGCTTGTAAATTTAAAATCTAATAGCCACAGTTCTCGCACTTATGTTTGCGTCAGAAAGTAAACAGATTTTATGACATATTACAAGTTCCCTATCAGGGGCAAATTATTTAGTTTCACCTGAGTGCTTCGGTAGTTAGGATTTTGAATATCTGCGTATTACTAGATACAGTTCGTGCGTTTTTGTCAAGGTCAGAGAGTTGCGCAGCACGTGCCGATAGTCCGTTTATCTGCGTCGTTTAGTTTTCCACGGTCTGTTGTGTGCGGATGCGAGCCTAGTTGGTGACACTTCGCTCTCAGCTTCAGGCTGTGATGGCTTCGGTTACACAGCTTGAGGCTGCAGTGGATGGGCACCACTGTTGTGGGCTGGCCATGGGGATCCAACGGACGTCCATCGCGTCAGAGTCCTCCGATCGGTCCTCACCGGTGGTCAGCCCAGTCACTGCTCGCACTGAGGTTGACCCCTCACCTGTGGTCGAGTGGGAGGTCGCCCCAGGGCGAAGCAGGCGGCGAAAGACTTCCCAGCCCGGTTTGTCTGACAAACAGGTTCCAGGTGCTGTCTGTGACTGACACTGTCGCTGAGCCAGATGTTGTCGCCTGTCCTGTTTCAGAGAAAACCACTCAGCCTGCAAGATACGGGCAATCGCAGGGAATGGGATTATTGGTAGTTGGGAACTCCAACGTTAGGCGCGTTATGGGGCCTCTTAGGGACTTGGCTGACAAGAAGGGTAACAAAACCAACGAGCACTCCGTGTGCATACCGGGTGGAATCATTCCAGATGTGGAAAGGGTTCTCCCGGATGCTATGAAGAGCACACGGTACAGCCAACTGCAGATAGTTGCTCACGTCAATAATGATGTGTGTCACTTTGGATCAGAAGAGATTCTCTCTGGTTTTGAGCGGCTAACAGAAGTGGCAAAGGCTGCCTGTCTTGCTTGCAAGATGAAAGCAGAGCTGACCGTTTGCAACATAGTCGACAGGACCGATTGCGGACCTCTGGTACAGAGCCGAGTGGAGGGTCTGAATCAGTGGCTCAGACGGTTCTGCGACCGTGTAGGCTGCAGATTCCTCGACTTGCGCCAAAGGGTGGTTGGGTTTCGGGTTCCGCTGAATAGAGCAGGTGTCCACTATACGCAGGAGGCGGCTACACGGGTAGCAGGGGCTGTGTGGCGTGGACAGGGCGTTTTTTTAGGTTAGAGGGTCCCGGGAAAACACGAGAAGGGCTTCAGTCACAAAGAGAGAAGGCTTAATACAGGAAGAACGTAGATAATGGAACCATTGGTATAACAGTTGTAAATTGTCGTAGGTGTGTTGGGAAAGAACCAGAGCTCCAAGCGCTAATAGATAGCACTGATACTCAAATCGTTATAGGCACTGAAAGCTGGCTAAAGCCGGACATAAGCTCAGCCGAAATTTTTGCGAAAAACATAACGGTGTTCCGAAAGGATAGGCTAAACACGGTTGGTGGTGGCGTGTTTGTTGCTGTTACAAGCAGTTTATCTTGTCGTGAAATTGAAGTAGATACTTCCTGTGAGTTAGTATGGGCAGATGTTATTGTTGGCAACAGGAATAAAATAATAATTGGATCCTTTTACCGACCTCCCAATTCAGATGATACAGTTCCTGAAATGTTCAAAGAAAACTTGAGTTTGATTTCAAACACTTACCCGACTCAAACGATAATAGTTGGTGGTGACTTTAATTTACCCTCGATATGTTGGCGGAAATAAATGTTTAATTCCGGAAGAACGCATAAAATATCATCCGAAATTGTGCTAAACGCATTCTCTGATAATTATTTTGAGCAGTTAGTTCATGAACCCACGCGAATAGTAAACGGTTTGAAAACACACGTGATCTCTTAGCAACAAATAATCCTGAATTAATAACGAGCATCAAAACCGATTCAGGGATTAGTGAACACAGGGTTGTCGTAGCGAGATTGAATATTGTAATCCCCAAATCCCCGAAAAATAAGCGAAAAATATACCTATTCAAAAAAGCAGATAAAAATTCACTTGACGCGTTCCTGAGAGACAATTTCCACTCCTTCCAAATTAATGATGTAAGTGTAGACCAGATATGGCTTGGCTTCAAAGAAATAGTATCGGTAGCAATTGAGAGATTTATACCAAATAAATTAACAAACGACGGAGCTGATCCTCCTTGGTACACAAATCTGGTTAGAACACTGTTGCAGAAACAACGAAACAAACAAGCCAAATTCAAAAAGACGCAAAATCCCCAAGATTGGCTATCTTTTAAACAAGCTCGATATTTAGCTCGGACTTCAATGCGACATACTTATAACAGTTTCAACAACGGACCTTTGTCTCGAAACCTGGCAGAAAATCCAAAGAGATTCTGGTCGTATGTGAAGTATGTTGACGGCAAGAAACAATCAATGCCTTATCTGCGCGATATCAATGGAGATACTATCGAAGACAGTGCTGTCAAAGCAGAGTTACTAAACACAGTCTTCCGAAATGCCTTCACAAAAGACGACGAATTAAATATTCCGGAGTTCGAATCAAGAACAGCTGCCAACATGAATAACGTAGAAGTAAATATCCTCGGAGTAGTGAAGCAACTTAAATCACTTAATAAAAGCAAGTATTCTGGTCTAGACTGTATGCCAGTTAGGTTCCTTTCGGAGTGTGCTGATGCATTGGCTCCATACTTAACAATCATATACAACCGTCCGCTCGACGAAAGATCCGTACCCAAAGACTGGAAAGTTGCACAGGTCACACCAATATTCAAGAAAGGTAGTAGGAGTAATCCACTAAATTACAGGCCCATATCGTTAACGTCGATATGTAGCAGGATTTTAGAACGTATATTGTGTTCGAACATTATGAATTACCTCGAAGAAAACTGTCTATTGACACGCAGTCAACATGCGTATAGAAAACATCGTTCCTGTGAAACACAACTAGCTCTTTATTCACATGAAGTGTTGAGTGCTATTGACAAGGGATTTCAAATCTATTCCGTATTTTTGGATTTCCATAAGGCTTTTGACACTGTACCACACAAGCGGCTCGTATTGAAATTGCGTAACTATGGAATATCTTCTCTGTTATGTAACTGGATTTGTGATTTCCTGTCAGAGAGGTCACAGTTCGTAGTAACTTACGGAAAGTCATCGGGTAAAACAGAAGTGATTTCTGGCGTTCCCCAAAGTAGTGTTATAGGCCCTTTGCTGTTCCTTATCTATACAAACGATTTGAGAGACAATCTGAGCAGCCGTCTTCGGTTGTTTGCAGATGACGCTGTCGTTTATCGACTAATAAAATGATCAGAAGTTCAAAACAAACTGCGAAACGATTTACAAAAATATGTGAATGATGCGAAAAGTGGCAGTTGACTGAATAACGAAACGTGTGAGGTCATCCATATGAGTGCTAAAAGGAACTCGTTAAACTTCGGTTACACGATAAATCAGTCTAATCTAAAAGCCGCAAATTCAACTAAATACCTAGGTATTACGATTACGAACAACTTGAATTGGAAGGAACACATAGAAAATGTTGTGGGGAAGGCTAACCAAAGACTGCGTTTTATTGGCAGGACACTTAGAAAATGTAACAGACCTACTAAGGAGACTACTTACACTACGCTTGTCCGTTCTCTTTTACAATACTGCTGCGCGGTGTGGCATCCTTACCAGATAGGACTGACGGAGTACATCGAAAAAGTTCAAAGAAAGGCAGCACGTTTTGTATTATCGTGAAATATGGGAGAGAGTGTGACAGAAATGCTACAGGACTTGGGCTGGAACTCGTTAAAAGAAAGGCGTTTTTCGTTACGACGGAATCTTCTCACGAAATTCCAATCACCAACTTTCTCCTCCGAATGCGAAATATTTTGTTGACACCGACCTACAAAGGGAGGAACGATCACCACGATAAAATAAGGGAAATCAGAACTCGTACGGAAAGATATAGGTGTTCATTCTTTCCACGCGCTATACGAGATTGGAATAATAGAGAATTGTGAAGGTGGTTCATCGATTGGAATAATAGAGAATTGTGAAGGTGGTTCGATGAACCTCTGCCAGGCACTTAAATGTGAGTTGCAGAGTATCCATGTAGATATAGATATAAATGAAGATATGGGTTTTCGGAGCCAAAGGCCCACTCGTGTACCCTTGAATACTGCACGACACAAAACTTTACGCCTCGCCTGGCCCCGTCAACAGCAACATTGGACTGTTGATGCCTGGAAACAAGTTGCCTTGTCGGATGAGTATCGTTTCAAATTGTTTCGAGTGGATAGACGTGTACGAGTGTGGAGACAACCTCATGAATCCATGGACCCTGCATTTCAGCAGGGGACTGTTCAGGTTGGTGGAGGCGTTTTAATGCTGTGGGGCATCTGCATTTGCAAAGATATAGTGCCCCTGATACGTCTAGATACGACTGACAATTGACACATACGTAAGCATCCTGACTGATCACCTGCATCCATTCATGTCCATTGTGCATTCCGATGGATTTGGGAAACTCCAATCACGACGATTCGATACCCCTCACGTCCAGAATTGCTACAGATTAGCTCCAAGAACATTCTTCTGAGTTTAAACACCTCTGCTGGCCACCAAACTCCCCAGACATAAGCATTATCCAGCACATCTGGGATGCCTCGCAACGTGTTGTTTAGAAGCGATCTCCACCCCCCCCCCCCCCCCTAGTACTCTTACGAATTTACGGACAGCCGTGCAGGATTCATGGTGTCAGTTTCCTCCAGTACTCCTTCAGACATTATTTGCGTCCATGTCACGTCGTGTTGTGGCACTTCTGCGTGCTCTGTGAGGTTCTACACGATATTAGGCAGGTGTACCAGTTTCTCTGGCTCTTCAGAGTAGGACATTAGTACAGCCTATTCTTGGGTCCTAGACGGGATGCAAGATCTGTTTCCGATAGATTCGAACAAAGCGCAGGTGCTTCGGGAACTCAAATGGGAATCCCTGTTGGGTAGGTGACGTGCTTTTCATGGAAAACTATTGATAAAATTTAGAGAACCGGCATATGAGGCTGACTGCAGAACGATTCTACTGCCGCCAACATACATTTCCCGTGATGACTACGAAGGTAAGACCGGCGAATTTAGAGCTCATTAGCATGTAGGCAGTCGACCATCTCTCGCTCTTTTTGCGAGTGGAAGAGACTACCAGCGACACAGGGTACCCTCCAGCACGCACCGTACTGTGGTTTACGCAGTATATATGTAAATGTACATGTAGATGTCCCTAAGGACAGATTCAGCAGCCTCATTGGATAGGTTTTTCGTTTCCTTCGCGCACAGTGGCACCTTCCTTTCCTGAAATGTTAATCGAGTCTTTAATTGCAACGGATACGAGTAGGTAATTGTAATATGTGTGTGTGTGTGTGTGTGTTTGTATGGGAATGTGTGAGTTTGTATGTGTGTATGTGTGTGTGTGTGTGTGTGTGTGTGTGTGAGAGAGAGAGAGAGAGAGAGAGAGAGAGAGAGAGAGACAGACAGAGAGAGAAAGAGAGAATCTGTTATGACATTTTATATTGAATGATGATGAGAGAAAGGAGAAGGTTAAACCCAGTGCTGTCAGCCAACATACTCTTCTCGATTAACCCCAAAGGGGCCGCCGAGCTTAACGTCCCCATCCGACAGACGGATCATCAGCAACGATGACATATCCCCGCATATCATGAGATACATTGCAGACAGGTTTCGGATTTAACCTGTGAGATTGTCTCAGACTATGATGATCAGGAACTTCCCCTTTCCTGTAAAGGCAATAGCATGTGGCGTACCCAGCTGGTCAATCTTCTGTGTACCGACCACACCCGATTGTGCTTAACTTCGGTGATCCGACAGTAACCGGTGAACTCGTGAGGCAACGTCCCTTGAAAGTAACTTCAGTGAAAGCGTCAAGTGACAACGATTGTGTTAACTAAAAGAAAGAGAGAGAGATAGAGACAGAAGAGTAGTGGTCATGAGGTAACATACTTTTTGGACGGATGGAGTGGTCAGGCAACTTGAAAGTATCACACTCGCAACCTAGTATCTTACGAGAAGTCTCATCTAATTAGTCTCAAATTTCACCCACTACCCAAGGATGGCGAACGTGGTAGTTGCGTGCTCGGTCTCCGGTAAATTATACTGCTGCTGAAAGACGTCTAACGCGTCAGTATGGAAAGGAATGGATACCGTAGGTCAGCACGGGATATAATTTTGACTCTTAATTCGCCTAACCTCAAATCTCTCGGATTTTCTGTCGGAGTGATACCAAAAGTCGAGTATACAGCATTCCCTTACATAATATTCAAGAAATGGAGCAGGGAATCGTACAGTCTTGTCAGGATTTACGAGATGATCCAGGAGTGTTTGAACGAACTTTTTTAAAGAAATCATTAATCACAGAAGAGATGAGGGCAGTGTTGCATATAAACGCGAGAAAGACATGTTGAATTCGACGGTAGGAGCATACGGTTAACTGTGGCAGGTAATGTGCTTTGTGGTATGGATGAAATTTGAGTCCAATTATATTGGGACTTACCCGAATATTTTACGTTTTTCATACATCTGGTCTAACCAGGACACTACTTCGTAGTGAAGTTAGTCGCGTCTCGTTTTCAGACTAATGTTTACTCTAAGGTTTCTGCTTCTACTGTCGTACTTTCACCAGTTTCAGTTTTCACAATTAATTACAGAAGAAAGTCGTTCTATTAAAACGTACATGTATTACATGATAACACTAAGATTTGATTTTGTGAATTATACAGGATGTAACGGGTGTAAGCGCAGATGTTTGTATTTATGAGACAGTCTTCCCACAAACAAGTCACAAACATTACGACCTGATGTTTTCTGCACCGTCGTAACAGCACCACTAAGTGGACTACGCCTGTAAGTGCAGACTAACCGTTTTGCGTCCACACGTCCACACTTCAACGCTTGACACGCTGCCCTCGAAAAAATCAGGATTGGTGGCTTGCTCTCGCCACGTATTAGAGGTACTATTCAGCTCAGCATATGATTTCTAACAGCTTTAATTATTAGTCTGTAAATCGCGTAAATACTGATATAGTGTTCTGCAGTACATAGTCTACAGTCACCAATAGAAATATCTGCACTTAACCCGTTACAGCCTGTATAAGTAGACAGATACAGACGTAAGCTGAGAGTGTGCAGAAACTGTTGCTGTGTAGAGTCGTACCCTGGACGTTTGAGGCATGTAAAGGTAGGAAACCATCATGAAAATACAGAATATGTGTGTGTGTGTGGGGGGGGGGGGGAAGGGGGGTGAATTGGGTGGGTGGGTAGGTAGTAGGGTGTGTGGGTGGGCGAGAGGGTGAATGGGTGGGAGGGTGGTGAGTGGGAGATGTACTTCCTCACACATTTACTCCAGTGCACCTTAAATGAGGGCTACGTGGGTGTGAAAAATTTGAACCACGAGAAAATATCATTCGCTCAGTCACAGACATCGTCGCTTCTCTTCGGCAGTTGCTTTTCCATCTAGCTCTGAAGTACAGTCCGTTATAGCAAATGTAAATACACACGCAGGCAACATACGCGGAGAAACTTAAAGTTTCCACTGATTCGAAAACTCTGACTCCGTTTTATGTACGAAGAGTGGAATCGAATTTATCGATAGACAGGTCAATAAATACAACTGATACTCTCATGAGACACTGCCACAATAGGAGGGGTCCGGAATTTCACACAAAGCTCTTCTACCAGCTGTAAGTGTGACAAAAAAGTACATTCGATCGCATGAGAGTAACACATGTCGAATACCAAGAAGGATATGTTAGCTTTATGAAGGTGTAGAATAGGTTTGCAGCTCAGCTCCTTCTCGCAAGGATTTTCTTCCTTGTCGTACAGAATCAGTGAATAAAATTCTCAAACATTTGAGAAGAGGGACAAAACAGTGTAAGATAAACAGCGACAAACGATACGGCTTTCAAATGAGGTAGCTATTTTCGATGAAAATAAGCAGGAACAGAAGGCTTACCAGAAAGAAGATGCGTTAATGAAACAAATGGAACCAACAAATTAGATTTTGCTTAACGTATTACAGAGAATTCCTGGTAGAAAAGCAAAGATATGCCCAACACGAGACGCAGAACCGCAGGCTAAAAACTTGTATTCAGTCACTATGCTCGCATTGTGCAGCATCTACCCGGCTGCTAAAAGCAGAACTGCATGGAATGCCGTTAATGAATGTTACCTGACTTTCACACAGGAAACATAACGTCTTTCAAAAGTACACAAAAATGTTTGGAGGCTACACTATTTCCATACAGGGACACAATTTCGAAGTCGAAGTCCCGTAAGTTCCACATAAACATATTTTATCCTCTATCGCGATTTGGTTGCAGCCGTAAACGACGCAGTCGTGTAACTGAAAAGTTGATGAGGATGCATAAAAGCTGTTTGCTTCTAAGGAAGCAGTGTCTGTCTATCTGTCGAACTGTAAATTTTTAAGTATCGAGTTATTCACAGCTTTGAATGTATTAAATTTGGTTTAATCAATGTACATCTGCCGAATTGCGAACTTTTATGTAACAGGCTACACACAGCTTTCAAAGTGTTACTTTTGATTATGACAGACATATTTGTTATACACTGAAGCGCAAAGGAAACAGGTATAGGCATGCGTATTCAAATACTGAGATATCTAAATATGCTGAATACGGAGCTGTGGTCAACAACGCCTATGTAAGACAAGTGTCTGACGCAGTTTTTAGATCGGTTACTGCTGCTAAAATGGCAGGTTATCGAGATTTAATTGAGTTTGAACGTTGTGTTACAACCGTCGTACGAGCAATGGTACGCAGCATCTCCGAGATAACAATGAAGTGGAGTTTTCCCGTACGATAATTTCACTAGTGTACCGTGAATATCACCAGTCTGGTAAAACATCAAATATCCGACATCGTTGCGGCCAGAAAAAGTTCCTGCAGGAACGGGACCAACGACGACTGAACAGAATATTTCAACATGACAGATGTGCAACCCTTCCGTAAACTGCCAGATTTCAGTGCTGGGCCATCAGCAAGTGTCAGCGTGCGAACCATTCAACGAAATATCATCGATGTGTACACTTGATAACTGCACGACACAAAACTTTACGCCTCGCCTGGGCCTGTCGACACCGACATTGGACTGTTGATGACTCGAAACATGTTGCCTGATCGGACGAGTCTTGTTTCAAATTGTATCGAGCGGATGGACGGGTACGGGTATGGAGACAACCTTATGAATCCATGGATTCATGTCAGCAGGGGACTGTTCAAGCTGTTGAAGGCTCTGTAATGGCATGCAGCTGAAGTGATACGGGATCCCTGATACATCTAGATCCGTCTCTGACAGGTGACACGTACGTAAGCATCGTGTCTGATCATCTGTATCCATTCATGTCCATTGTGCAATCCGACGGACTTGGGCAACTCCAGCAAGCCAATGCGACACTCCACACTTCCAGAATTGCTACAGAGTGGCTCCAGGAATACTCTTCTGAGTTTAAACACTTCCGCTGGCCACCAGACTCCCCAGACATGAACATTATTGAGCATATCTGGAATGGCTTGTAACGTGCTCGTAATCTCACAGATTTATGGACAGCCCTGCAATATTCATGGTGTCAGTTCCCTCCTGCCCTACTTCAGACATTAGTGGAGTCACTGTCACGTCGTTTTGCGGCGCTTCTGCGCGCTCGCGGGGGTCCTACACGATATTTGGCTCTTCAGTGCATATTGTGCTTTATCACCTATGAAGAATATACTGAAGTTGATTTAGTAGTTTTTATACAGTATACGACTACTGAAAGATGTGTTGAAAACTTATAAAATGTGCTCCAGCAATAGTCTAAAGAGTATAAGGAAAATATTTGGTGAATTGAATCTACGTAAATTAACTTGAACAGTGTAATAATTTCACAGCTCTTAGAAGCAATTTTAAGCAAAAATAAGTAGTCAGTAGTTCACGTTACACATTCTTACCTTCATTTCTACGGAGGAAAATTCTATAACTAAGTTTGAGTCAAATTTCGTTAGTAAAATTTTAGTAGCAAGATATGATCAATTGAATATCTTTGGAACAGCAAAGTCAGACAGTCCTTGTACGTTAGCATCGCTGTAGTAAAGTGAATTTGTCGAAAAGAATATTTTCAACGAAAGGAAGTTTCCTCCGAGAATTAGTTTAAGTCTGTCATGGGAAGAATCTGATGTAATGGATGAACAGTGTAGGTAAAAAATGTAGCTACGAAGTATGTTTGCAAATAAAAAAAATCTCTAAATAGTTACCAACCCGTATCCATGTACTGAATACGCGTCGATGGTTTGCATCCGCTCCCACTGCATTTAACCGCTTATTGCTACTGCATGACAGTGGGACGTGATGACAAACTAGAAAGCAACACTAGAATTGCACAGACTAAGCTACAGCCTCAAAACTCTTGTACACACACTCACTGTCAACTGTCTAATATCTATTAACCATACAACACACTTCGCTAAATCAATCTATATTACTAAACGTGTAAAACGAAATTCATAGTTGCAGTTTGCCAGTCTAATTGCTTCCATGGGCTAGAAAAATTTTATTTTTAATCGCGTATTACCATACGCGAAATTTAAAAATTTAATATGCTGTCATAATCTCTTGATTAAGAGGTATAATCTTATGTTTTAACACAGTAAGTCAAATATAATAATTACAATCCGTATTTACGTGCGGATGCAGCGTAATTCAAGACGCGCGAAATACGCAGACTGTATTCACCTAGTATTTCAGAATGAGAGCGCTTATTGATTTTCTACAAATATTACACATAATTTCAAACATTTCCGGAACTGTTTCTCGCTGACATCCCATACAAAATGATGAGCATTTTGTTTTAATTTATTACTCCTTTATTACGAACTCTATTAACAACACGTTTTTGAGGCAGTATTCACATGTATCACTGAATGTATCTTAAAAATTATAGCACTGTACGAAACGTAGCTCAGTAGATATGATGTCTTTAAATATTGAGATGCGTGGAAAAGTAGCTGTTCTTAAAACTGAGCGCAAATTGCCCAGACTACACTCATCCAGTGTTTGATGATGAGGTCATTTAGCGGATTACAACAAAGTTTAAAACGAATTTCAAAGTTTTTCTAACATTACATCATTTACAGCCCCATAACATAATGTAAGGGAAATAGTTTATCATCAATTACTAAATGTAAATTCGGATTAAAATAATAAGACGTTTGAAGCTGTTTTATATATACGGGCGTTCAATTCTTTGAAGAATCGATGACGGGTGACGGGAGAGGGGGGGGGGGGGGGGGGATGGGTGGTTTGGGGTTTGGTGTGAACTATTAAGCTTATTTTTGCATACAACCTCTGAAATAACCACCAGGTTCAATTAGTGGGTTTCTGGAATCTATGGCCTGGTTGGTAGTCGAACTCTTTAACACATTTCACGTGTGAGATGTGCATATTATTTTGGTCACTCTGAAAATTCTGTTTCTTACGTAAATATCAATATGCATAGCTCACACAGAGCAAAACCATGTAGCTGAGTAGTCTCTGACTATTGCTACAATATCTTTGTGTTGCTTCACCGCTTCTGCCTGAGACCGCTAGCAAAGTTACACGCATTCTAAGTGTGGCAGTACTGAGTAGCAGACGTATTTTGCAGAATGGTCAGGAAATTTTCTTTAAAAGTGTGATATCAGTCTGATGGAATTTGGCTATTAATATTTTTGATGCAGTTATGGAGAGAGAAGTTCAAGAGATTATTTGTGAGTTTTTCTGAACTGTTGAGAGAGTGAGGTACGCACGCAAGAGCGTATTATTGTTTTGTGTTATGAGCTTGCATAACGAAGCTCTGAGAGTAAGACTGTTATTTGGATTGCTCTGATAGGAAGATGAGATTCCCCTTGCTTAGAGTTATTTCTTAAAGTCTGTTATGTAAATACTATTGTGAACATTATAGTGCTACAACGATGAAAAATAATATTACGACGATGTCAGACCTTATTTTCATGATAGAAATTGACGATATTAAAAATGTAATTATAATTTTATTATTTTAATTCTTGTGCTCAGTGAATCAAAGACTTTCTAGAGCACGGAATAAACTAGCATTGTTTGTACTACGAAACTATGATTGGTAAGTGAGAACTGATTCTATGTATGACATTTTGTCTGGGCGAATTTTGTTCTCGTACTGGTCGGTAGAGTAAGAAAAGTTTCTTTATCGATGTATGTAATGTGAATGTGTAAAGGCTACAAAAAGGAGAGAGAGAGATAATCCTTGCGGACAGTCACCATATTGTACAAGAAAAGGTAAATACAAGTTATACAAAACAAATATCTCTGATGTGTATCGTCTTGTGATTTCTAAAGACTGAAAATTGGGGTGATTAATCTAAACCTGTCCTGAATAACAGCGAAGAACATTTATGTTATTATATGTTTTCTTCGTTTGACCACGGTTGTGAATCGCATGTTACTTTTTGTTACGCGACGTGTTTGAATTTTTTCATTATACGAGCAAAAGTGCACACAGCTTTAATCGAACCTGCATCTTTCGGAAACGATAACTCTTAATCAGTACAATTACGCGAATACCGTGTAAATCGCAACCGTGATCATAAAAGTGTTTCCTGGACCTGATTTTTATAAATGTGTAGACTTGAAAGCGACTAGCATTGCACCATCGGTAACTCGCAACAATTAAAAGATAACAAAACAGGGACTGAACAACTTTAAATTTTAACGCCGTCAGCGTTACGAAATCTGAACGACGTAAGTTAATTAATTAAATATTAACAAGAAGAGAATTACTAAATTTTAAAGATTAAATCATAGCCAGATTTACTTGAGTATCAGATAGCATCATAGCTATTTAAAAGACGGTGCGTAAATAAAATTGCCACCTTTTACAATTATTATTATAGCAATTCAACATTTAGTTGTTTTCTAAGGCATTGCTTTTGAATAAAGTGTCATTTGAATTTTGTCAGAAGTCATTTACTACCAGTTAAAATTCCCACATTTCATTCAGTTTATCATCGTTCAGTTTGTTATGTACGTACGCACATTGCGTACGTGATTTAGTCGCGATTTCTAACGTCGCTTTGCTGCTGCATGCTGTGCAATCTTTCGAGAAATCTGCAAAATTGTTTGTCAAGATATGAGGTAAAGAAATTACAGTTTAAGGACAGAAATTTTTTGTAAGTTCAGTTTCGCATTTGTCTCAGACGTCAAGTTACATTCAGGGTAACATTGCACATTTATAGAAACAATTAGCTTCAATTTGTAGACAGCTTTGAGCGAACCATATTACGTCTTTGTATAGTTCAATATAGTCAGAGTTTGCACAGTACATAAGTTTAGGTTAGGAAATAGTTCGCTTGGTAACTGTTTTTGCGAGGTTTCGGTAGACCGTTTTAGGAAGATTCTAGCACACAGAGGAAGCAGACAAGCAGCTAAATTACGCTTCTAATTAACAGTCGAGCACCCTCCCCAGTTCCACGGGAAAACGGTTCGGATTATCTACAGACAGGTCAACACAGAATGCAGTAGCCCTGATGGTCTCTCTAAATACAGAGATCGTTCACGACAAGTTATCTGATAAGGGAAATCCTTGCATCTCTACCGTGAGGTGACAGAACAAATCCCGTTTGCAGACTGGTATAGATTAGATTAGATTAGATTAGATTAATACTTGTTCCATAGATCATGAATACGACACTTCGTAATGATGTGGAACGTGTCAGGTTAATAACAGATGTCTGTACAAGATATTACATTACATAAAATATTGCATGACACTAATGTTTAAGTTGTTGTTCTTTTTCCCCTTAATTTATATCAAAAATTCAGCCAATGAGTAGAAGGAGTTGTCATCTAGAAATTCTTTTAATTTGTTTTTAAATGTTAGTTGGCTATCTGTCAGGCTTTTGATGCTGTTTGGTAGGTGAACAAAGTCTTTTGTGGCAGCATAATTTACCCCTTTCTGTACCAAAGTCAGATTTAACCCTGCATAGTGAAGATCATACTTTCTCCTGGTGTTATAGCTATGCATACTGCTATTACTTTTGAACTGGGTTGGATTACTAACAACAAATTTCGTAAGTGAATATATACACTGTGAGGTTAATGTGAGGATCCCTAGACCCTTAAACAGATGTCTGCAGGATGACCGTGGGTGGGCTCCAGCAATTATTCTGATTACACGTTTTTGAGGAATGAATACTTTTCTACTCAACGGTGAATTACCCCAGAATATGATGCCATACGAAAGCAGTGAATGAAAGGAGGCATAGTAAGCTAATTTACTGAGATTCTTATCACCAAAATTTGCAATAACCCTAATAGCATACGTAGCTGAACTCAAACGTTTCAGCAGACCATCAATGTGTTGCTTCCAGTTTAACCCCACATCAAGGGACACACCTAAAAATTTTGAAAATACTACCTTAGCTAAAGACTTCTGTTCAAAGTCTACATTTATTACTGGAGTTGTGCCATTTACTGTACGGAACTGTATATACTGTGTTTTATCAAAATTTAAAGAGAGTCCGTTTGCTGAGAACCACTTAATAATTTTGTGAAAACATCATTTACAATTACATCACTTAGTTCTTGGTTTTTGGATGTTATTACTATATTTGTATCATCAGCAAAAAGAACTAACTTTGCATCTTCATCAATGTGGAATGGTAAGTCATTAATGTATATCAAGAACAGTAAAGGACCTAAGACCGAAACCTGTGGGACCCCGTACTTGATAGCCCCCCCCCCCCCCAGTTTGAGGAATCAGTTGTTGTTTTAACATTACATGAACCACTTTCTGCATTCTTCCAGTTAAGTATGAATTAAACCATTTGTGTACTGCCCCACTCAAAACATAATGATTCAGCTTATGTAAAAGAATTCCATGATTTACACAATCAAAGGCCTTTGAGAGATGTCACAGTGATACCGCCTCGTTTAGAGTGTGCCAGGAGTTTTGTCGTATTTCGCTACTTGCTCGGCGGCGGCGCCACTGCGGGACGCCTGTGATTTACAGTAACGGCACCTGCTGGTTATGCGCGTGGGCGCCTGCTCCGTATTATGTCGGCGCGCTAATGCCCGCAGCGCTGCTCAGAAGTGACGGCGCTGTGTGTAGTTAGCAGTCTTCGCCTGCGCCCCGCCCGCGGCTCCAGATACGTCTCCTCTCCAGACGAGGCAATCGGATTAGCGCGGGTAATGAGCAGCGCTTATCCAGCAGGCGCACACCAGGAATGCCGAACAACCTGCCCGGATTACCGGATTCTGTGAGGCCCGCGGCTGCTGCTACACAGCGCAGCTTTTCTTGCTCGTCCTTGGTTCCCTTTTCGTAGTCGGAAGTCTTTCTAGTAAAAAGACACCCTTGTCAATTTCTTATTGCGCTTTTCCAATGTTTTCTTATCTACACTACTAGCCATTAAAATTGCTACACCAACAAGAAATGCAGATGATAAACGGGTATTCATTGGACAAATATATTATACTACAACTGACATGTGATTCCATTTTCACACAATTTGCGTGCATAAATCCCTAGAAAACAGTCCCCAGAACAACCACCTCTGGCCGTAATAACGGCCTTGATACGCCTGGGCATTGAGTCAAAAAGAGCTTGGATGGCGTGTACAGGCACAGCTGCCCATGCATCGTCAACACAATAGCACAGTTCATCAAGAGTGGTGACTGGCGTATTGCGACGAGCCAATTGCTCGGCCACCATTGGCCAGACGTTTTCAAATGGTGCAAGGTCTGGAGAATGTGCTGGCCAGGGCAGCAGTGGAACATTTTCGGTATCCAGAACGGCCCGTACAGGTCCTGCAACATGCGGTCGTGCATTATCCTGCTGAAATGTAGGGTTGCGCAGGGATCGAATGAAGGGTACAGCCACGGGTCGTAACACATCTGAAATGTAACGTCCACTGTTCAAAGTGCCGTCAACGCGACCATGAGGTGATCGAGACGTGTAACCAATCACACCCCATACCATCACGCCGGTTGATACGCCAGTATGGCGATGACGAACACACAGCTTCCAATGTGCGTTCACAGCGATGTCGCCAAACACGGATGCGACTATTATGATGCTGTAAACAGAACCTGGATTCATCCGAAAAAATGACGTTTTGCCATTCGTGCACCCAGGTTCGTCGTTGGGCACACCATCGCAGGCGCTCCTGTCTGTGATGTACCGTCAAAGGCAACTGCTGCCATGGGCTCCGAGCTGATAGTACATGCTGCTGCAAACGTCGTCGAACTGTTCGTGCAGATGGTTGTTGTCTTGCAAACGTCCCCATCTGTTGACTCAGGGATCGAGACGTGGCTGCACGATCCGTTACAGCCATGCGGATAAGATGCCTGTCATCTCGACTGCTAGTGATACGTGGCCGTTGGCATCCAGCACGGCGTTCCGTATTACCCTCCTGAACCCACCAATTCCGTATTCTGCTAACAGTCATTGGATCTCAACCAACGTGAGCAGCAATGTCGCGATACGATAAACCGCAATCGCGATAGGCTACAATCCGACCTTTATCAAAGTCGGAAACGTGATGATACGAATTTCTCCTCCTCACACGAGGCATCACAACGTTTCACCAGGCAACGCCGGTCAACTGCTGTTTGTGTATGAGAAATCGGTTGGAAACTTTCCTCATGTCAGCACGTTGTAGATGTCGCCACTGGCGCCAACCTTGTGTTAATGCTCTGAAAAGCTAATCATTTGCATATCACAGCATCTTCTTCCTGTGGGTTAAATTTCGCGTCTGTACCACGTCTTTTTCGTGGTGTAGCAATTTTAATGCCCAGTAGTGTATATATCCTGAATAAGCGTTCCTCGATACTCTATTCTTTGTTCATTCCTTACCTTTATTCTTCGACATTCTTACCCTTATTTCCATATTATACGTCCCTTTGGTGTACATTTTCTATATCTGCTATACATATTATAAATTGGAGATCCCCACCATGGTTTTTGTGTGTATGTGAAGCTAATCACAGAAACTACTATAGATATTTTGATACTGTTTCGCTAACAGGCTGCATTATGAATAAAAAATAGAAAGAAAACACATTAGTGTAACTTTCTACAATATTTTCTATCTTGAAAACCATTGCTCAACTGACACGCTCTCGTCAGGTACAAAGAAAAAATTAGGTGTCTGTGAAATATTTATAGTATAAAAGATTTTGAAACCGTGAAACTACACAATATCTCAGTTGGTTCCAAATGAAAATCGTCAGTGTTTGACATAAACGAGATGGGTTGTATCAGCAAAAATGGGATGTAAAATGTAAGACATTATCTTCCACCTCGTAACACCCTTCTAACGTCGACAACGGAAGGAAGATGAATTACCTTGACATAATGGCATTTAATAAGCCTATGTTCACTTGTCCATGCTTAGTACTGAATGATGAGATACAATTCCCTTACTCGCCACTTTTAAGAGCAGATACTACTACTAATCGCACCCAAAGCACTTTGTAAATCACCCCTCCCACTCCCATGCTATTTTTAGGGTTCCTTGGATCCGTCTGTAAAGACGGAATCCTATTAGGATCGCTTTCTTGTCCGTCTGTCTGTCTGTCTGTCCGAAAGCTTTCCCCTGGCATGAGTAAATGTATCAAGTTCAAATTTATGATCCCTCGGCGATGTAAAAATTGTAAGGTTCTAAGTCAATGCAATCAAAAGATACGGCCACATACATCACACATTTTGATACTCGAGAACTCACTCATCAAAACCTATAGTCTACTTCCCGTTACACTAGAATCATGATATTCGGTATGAAGCAAGGTTTCACAGTACTAGTGAAGTAAGAAACCTTGAACT
Organism: Schistocerca nitens; assembly: GCF_023898315.1. Taxonomy (NCBI): domain Eukaryota; kingdom Metazoa; phylum Arthropoda; class Insecta; order Orthoptera; family Acrididae; genus Schistocerca; species Schistocerca nitens. The sequence continues at coordinate 499,420,547 of NC_064620.1, read as the reverse complement.
TGTTAAACTGTAATTATATCATATAAAATATAACTTTTGCCATTTCTACATACATTGCATTCATGATCTGTCCAAACATAATAGAGAAAAATGACTTAATGCAAACATAAAATGTGAGTTGTAGTCATGTTTTAGTAAGTAACAGGTTTTATTACACTACTGGCCATTCAAACTGCTATACCACGAAGATGACGTGCTACAGACGCGATATTTTATCGACAGGAAAAAGATGCTGTGATTTGCAACTGATTAGCTCTTCAGAGCAAGCACACGAGGTTGGCGCCGATAGCGACACCTACAACGTGCTGACATGAGGAAAGTTTCCAACCGATTTCTCATACACAAACAGCAGTTGACCGGCGTTGCCTGGTGAAACGTTGTTGTGATGCCTCGTGTAAGGAGGGGAAATGCGTACCATCACGTTTCCGTCTTTGATACAGGTCGGTTTGTAGCCTATCGCGATTGCAGTTTATCGTATCCGACATTGCTGCTCGCGTTGGTCGAAATCCAATGACTATTAGCAGAATATGGAATCGGTGGGTTCAGGAGGGTAATACGGAACGCCGTGCTGGATCCCAATGGCCTCGTATCACTAGCAGTCGAGATGACAGGCATCTTATCCGCATGACTGTAACGAATCGTGCAGCCACGTCTCGATCCCTGAGTCAACAGATGGGGACGTATGCAAGACAACAACCATCTGCACGTACAGTTCGACGACGTTTGCAGCAGCATGGACTATCAGCTCGGAGACCATAGCTGAGGTTACCCTTGACCCTGCATCACAGACAGGAGCGCCTGCGATGGTGTAGTCAACGACGAACCTGGGTGCACAAATGGCAAAACGTCATTTTTTCGGATGAATCCAGGTTCTGTTTACATCATGATGGTCGCATCCGTGTTTGGCGACGCCGCAGTGAACGCACATTGGAAACGTGTATTCGTCATCGCCATAATGGCGTATCACCCGGCGTGATGGTATGGGGTGCCATTGGTTACACGTCTCGGTCACTTCTTCTTTGCATTGACGGCACTTTGAACAGTGGACGCTACATTTCAGATGTGGTACGACCCGTGGCTCTATCCTTCATTCGATCCCTTGCGAAACCTTACATTTCAGCAGGATAATGCACGACTACATGTTGCAGGTCGTGAACGGGCGTTTCTGGATACGGAAAATGTTCGACTGTTTCCCTGGCCAGCACATTCTCCAGATCTCTCACCAATTGAAAACGTCTGATCAATGATGGACGAGCATCTGGCTCGTCACAATACGCCAGTCACTACTCTTGATGAACTGTGCTATCGTGTTGAAGCTGCATGGGCAGCTGTACCTGTACACGCCATGCAAGCTCTGTTTGACTCAATTTCCAGGCGTATCAAGGCCGTTATTACGGCCAGAGGTGGTTATTCTGGGTACTGATTTCTCAGGATCTATGCACCCAATTTGCGTGAAAATGTAATCACATGTCAGTTCTAGTATAACATATTTGTCCAATGAATACCCGTTGCATCTGCATTTCTTCTTGGTGTAGCCATTTTAATGGCCAGAAGTGTATATATATATAGAAAGCAGAGAAGCGGTTACGTTACACTTCTAATTGACAATCGAGCACCCTCACCAGTTCCATGCGAAAGTGGTTCAGATTACCTACAGACAGGTCAACACAGAGCATTTTGTCAGGAATCCGCAGTGCGTGTGTCCTAGTGTCCCATTTGCACTTGGTCATTTTCTTCAGGTTTGCCTCATTCAGTAAACACTAAACACCTATAGGTTTACTTTTATTTCTGTGCTGACGTAAGCTATCGCTAGCACTCCAATGGACAAAGAGGCTGCGGGAAGATCGATTTTAGGCACCAGAGCAAGCGAGCCTATCAGGAGAGAGGCCAAAGACAAATTTGCAAGAAACGGGCCGCCAACGCCCTCTTGACCGCCAGTATTTAGATCGCCTCTGTGGCCCTGAAAATCCAGTCAGTCACAGACAGAGTTAACAGCCGCAGCCCAGTCAGTTGCAGTTGCAGACAGTAGCAGTCGCAATCAGAGTCTCGGTCTCAGGCAGCACATAGCGACCAGATTGGTGTACATAGTGGGATGTGTACTTCACCAGCAGTGAGGCTAAAGTGGGCTATTCCAGAAGATCTTGTATCACAACACATGGACTATCTTAAGTAGCTCCTTGTTTATGTTAATAAAAAAATCCTGTTAATACATGCGTGCAGTTGTGTTATAGACAGAGAATACTGGCCACCAAACAACACCCTCTCCTTGCTTCCATGGTACAAGCCTACAGTGACAACAGAAAACATTAAAATTTCTGTCCGACTGTCCGTCTGCGAAGACCCTTTTTTCTCGGAACAGGCAGACGTATCATGATAATAATTGTGTGAAATAACTATTCCTATGGTCCCTTCGTGGTGTAAAACATTTAGCTTCTAAATCAATACAATCAAACGGTATCTTTGAAAGACATGTACGATCAAATGACGAACATCATTTTCAGGTCTAGACTTGGGTTTCTTCTAAAATGTCAAGGAACATGTAATTAATTTTAGTTTGTTTCATTACTTTTAAATGTTAGATAAAAATTATACACTACTGTAGGATGTTATGACCGATAAATTGAACAGCTTTCTCAAAAAGAAAATTAAAAAAAAGAATGGTATGGTCGTTTATGACACACATCTTGATACTCTCAAACTCACTCGTCAAAACATATAGGGGAATTTCTGTTGGCCTGAAATCATGAAATTTGTCAAGAAGCAATTTTTAACAGTATAAGTAAAGTGAAAAGATCGAAAAGTGTTAATCTGTTATTATATCACAGCAAAAAAATTTTTTAAGGTTTGTTATCCGAGTCGAGTCAGGGTATCGATATGAAATCTATATCGAATGCTAAGGTCTACAGACCTTGGCAGATTAAAAAGATTAAGCTTCTGAGTCAATGCAATTAAAAGAATTAAAAGATTCGTCCATGTGCTAAGACCCCTTTTCCTCGGGAACGAGCAGAGATATGAAGTTGAAATTTATGTCAAATATCGCGGTATACAGTCATTTGGCGTTGTAAAAAGTTTAAGCTCCACCTTGCACTTACTCGGTAACCTCTTTTACTCCGTTACTGTTGTTTTATTTACCATGTTAAAAAATATTTTAATTTGTATAAGGGGCCATCAGTTTTCCTTTGAGTACGTTGCTGCAGTATGTATGCAACCCAGCATGACTCCGATGCGGATACATCGGCTCCGCAAGGATTTAATGTGGCCTGCAAATTAAAACTATTTATCAGCCCTCATATAACTACTGTCGTTTCATTTACCTGTTTAGGCCCACTTTTTATACCGTACCTGCTGTAGTATTGGACCTTTTAAGAACGTGAGTATACTTCTCAGTCACTTCCTTGCAACGTATCATCATAATTAGTCTATATATTGTTATTTTTCCTCTTATAACAATTGTTGTAATTTGTCAGTAGTTCAGTATTTAATGTGTTACATATTTTACCTAATCTCAATATTGTACATCACATTTTTACTGCAATTTTAGACACTGATATCTGCGGAACCAACTGAGGTACTCTATAGTTTCACTATTTGAAAACCTTTGATCCCGCCAAAAATTCACCGCCACACTTATTTAACCTTGTTCGTGACGATGGTGTGACGATGGAATACTGCTTTGCAAAATAATAAAAACTGTATAACAGTACACCAGCGTTGCGCATTTTTTCATTCATAAAGTATAAAATATTCTTCCAAATCAGAACGATAAGGTGAATTTTGTACGATTGTTACTACTAGTTGATTCATGACGATCCTTTGTATATATATTACCGCTTCGCCAGACAAATAGTTCGTCTATAGATGCTTAGTGCTACTCAGGTGAAACAGGGGCGGCTCGCTAGTTTCAGGGACGTTTGTGTTCTTCGTGTCAACCCAAACCGGGAAAAAAGTCATCTTCCAACAGCATGTTACTTCAGGGATTAATACGGAAATGTTTTAGGTTCGATACTCGACCTTTCCTACGATTTTTATGAGTCACTTACTTCCTTTAACTCGGGCAATGTTTGTTCGTGTGGAAACTGCCGAGCTGCCCCGTGGTTCGTTGTTGTTGTTGTTGTAGTCTTCAGTCCTGAGACTGGTTTGATGCAGCTCTCCATGCTAAACTATCCCGTGCAAGCTGCTTCATCTCCCAGTACGTACTGCAGCCAACATCCTTCTGAATCTGTTTAGTATATTCATATCTAGGTCTGCCTCTACGATTTTTACCTTCCACGCTGCCCTCCAATACTAAATTGGTGACCCCTTGATGCCTCAGAACATGCCCTACCAACCAATCCCTTCTTGTAGTCAACTGGTGCCACAAACTCATCTTCTCCCCAAATCTATTCCTCATTAGTTATGTGATCTACCCATCTAATCTTCAGCATTCTTCTGTAGCACCGCATTTCGAAAGCTTCTATTTTCTTCTTGTCCAAACTATTTATCGTCCATTTTTCACTTTCATACATGGCTACACTCCATACAAATACTTTCAGAAACGACTTCCTGACACTAAAATCTATACCTGATGTTAACAAATTTCTCTTCTTCAGAAACGCTTCCCTTGGCATTGCCAGTCTACATTTTATATCCTCTCTACTTCGACCATCATCAGTTATTTTGCTACCCAAATAGCAAAACTCCTTTACTACTTAAAGTGTCTCATTTCCTAATCTAATTCCCTCAGCATCACCCGAGTTAACTTAACTACATTCCACCACCTTCGTTTTGCTTTTGTTGATGTTCATCTTATATCCTCCTTTGAAGACACTGTCCATTCCGTTCAACCGCTTTTCCAATTCGTTTGCTGTCTCTGACAGAATTACAATGTCATCGGCGAACCGCAAAAGTTTTTATTTCTTCTCCATGGATTTTAATACCTACTCCGAATTTTTCTTTTTTGCTTTTACTGCTTGCTCAATATACAGATTGAATGACATTGGGGAGAGGCTACAACCCTGTCTTACTCCCTTCCCAACCACTGCTTCCTTTTCATGCCCCACGACTCTTATAACTGCCATCTGGTTTCTGTACAAATTGTAAATAGCCTTTCGCTCCCTGTATTTTAGACCTGCCACCTTCAAAATTTGAAACAGAGTATCCCAGTCAACATTGTCAAAACCTTCCTCTAAGTCTACAAATGCTATAAACGTAGCTTTGCCTTTTCTTAATCTAGTCGTAGGGTCAGTATTGCCTCGTGTGTTCCAACATTTCTACGGAATCCAAACTGATCTTCCCCGAGGTCGGCTTCTACTAGTTTTTCCATTCGTCTGTACAGAATTCGCGTTAGTATTTTGCAGCCGTGACTTCTTTGGGATTGGAATTGTTATATTCTTCTTGAAGTCTGAGGGTATTTCGCCTGTCTCATACATTTTGCTCATTAGATGGTAGAGTTTTGTCAGGACTGGCTCTCCCAAGGCTGTCAGTAGTTCTAATGGAATGTTGTCTACTCCTGGGGCCTCGTTTCGACTTAGGTCTTTCAGTGCTCTATCACACTCTTCACGCAGTATCATATCTCCCGTTCATCTTCAACTACATCCTCTTACATTTCCATAATATTGCCCTGAAGTACATCGCCCTTGTTTAGACACTCTATGCACTCCTTCCACCTTGCTGCTTTCCCTTCTTTGCTTAGAACTGAGTTTCCATCTGAGCTCTTGATATTCATGCAAGTGGTTCTCTTTTCACCAAATGTCTCTTTAATTTTCCTGTACGCAGTATCTATCTTACCCTTAGTGAGATAAGCCTCTACATTCTTACATTTGTCCTCTAGCCATCGCTGCTTAGCCATTTTGCACTTCCTATCGATCTCATTTTTGAGACGTTTGCATTCCTTTTTGTCCGCTTCATTTATTTTCTTCTTTCATCAGTTAAATTCAATATTTCTTGTCACCCAAGGATTTCTACTAGCCCTCGTCTATTTACCTACTTGATCGTCTGCTGCCTTCACTAGTTCATCCCTCAGAGCTACCGAGTCTTCTTCTACTGTATTTCTTTCCCCCATTCTTGTCAATTGCTCCCTTATGCTCTCCCTGAAACTCTGTACAACCTCTGGTTTAGTTAGTCTATCCAGGTCCCATCTCCTTAAATTCCCACCTTTTTGCAGTTTCTTCATTTTTAATCTACCGTTCATAACCAATAGATTGTGGTCAGAGTCCACATCTGCCCCTGGAAATGCCTTACAATTTAAAACCTGGTTCCTAAATTTCTGTCTTACCATTATATAATCTATCTGAAACCTGTCAGTATCTCCAGGCTTCTTCCATGTATACAATCTTCTTTTATGATTCTTGAACCAAGCGTTGGCTATGATTAAGTTATGCTCCGTGCAAAATTCTACCAGGCGGCTTCCTCTTTCATTTCTTCCCCCCAATCCGTATTCACGTACTACGTTTCCTTCTCTTCCTTTTCCTTCTATCGAACTTCAGTCACCCTTGACTATTAAATTTTCAACTCCTTTCACTATCTGAATAATTTCTTTTATCTCATCACACATTTCTTCAATTTCTTCGTTATCTGCAGAGCTAGTTGGCATATAAACTTGTACTACTGTAGTAGGCGTGGGCTTCATGTCTATCTTGGCCACAATAACGCGTTCACTATGCTGTTTGTAGTAGCTTACCCGCATTACTACTTTTTTATTCATTATTAAACCTACTCCTGCATTACCCCTATTTGATTTTGTATTAACAATCCTGTATTCACCTGTATTCACGTACTACGTTTCCTTCTCTTCCTTTTCCTTCTATCGAACTTCAGGCACCCTTGACTATTAAATTTTCAACTCCCTTCACTATCTGAATAATTTCTTTTATCTCATCACACATTTCTTCAATTTCTTCGTTATCTGCAGAGCTAGTTGGCATATAAACTTGTACTTCTGTAGTAGGCGTGGGCTTCATGTCTATCTTGGCCACAATAACGCGTTCACTATGCTGTTTGTAGTAGCTTACCCGCATTACTACTTTTTTATTCATTATTAAACCTACTCCTGCATTACCCCTATTTGATTTTGTATTACCAATCCTGTATTCACCTGACCGGAAGTCTTGATCCTCCTGCCACCGAACTTCACTAATTCCCACTATATCTAACTTTAACCTATCGTCCACGTTATCCACATTAATCTGTAGGTTTCTCTACACCTGGATAAGTCATTCGGTTCAAAGGTCGGTAGAAGACCACTGCGGTATTCGAACTAACCTTCAGGTTAATAGGGAAATTCTGGGTGTTCATCAGAGTTACAGTTTCCATTCTATGCGCAGTATTTCGACATCCGACCCAGTCGTATTCTTCAGATGTTGCGAGTTGTTATGTGTACACGCTGCCTGAACTCCAGCTAGGCGAGAGTGGATTCGTTAGGAATAATAACGTAGGAGAGAGAGTAAATTAATGTGAACAGTTCAGTGATGTGGTTGTTCTCATCAGAGTCGACCTCCGACAACAACAGTTAGGTATACACGCCGACGTCGCAAGCAGAAGATGAAGAGATAGAGGAAGTATATGAGGATATTCAAGGGAGATGAAAATGTCATGGAGGACTGCAATGCGGTAGTAGGGGAAGCTTTAAAAGAAAGGATTACAGGAGAATATGGGCTTAGTGCTAAGAATTAGGGAAGAGAAACACTATGAACTGTGGATTTTTACTCTCAAAATCTTTTCTTAAAAAATTTACACTATTTACTAACGATTCATCAAGAACATTAACACATTTAATCACACTATGTGAGCGTCGAAGTAGTTGCCAATGGTAACTGATCAAAGAAAAAAAATTCTTTTTAATAAATGGAAATTTTATTCCTAAAAGCCATATTTTTTTTAAAATCTAAAATTATAATCAGAAAGCACCCTGTAAATATCAAGTTACAATTTATTCAGATTATTTTTTTTATAATATGAGCTTTCTGGCTGAGAACCTTGCCGCTCCCTTTTAACACTGCCGTAGTCACGACCGCTCACAACAACGTTTGAAAGACTACACTGGTGCAAATCTGCAACACACCAGATTACTTTAAGCTAAAAATTGTAACAACTCACACAAACACATAAACTATGCACCCCGTAAGAGGGATGGAAATGGTACAAAACACTCACATTAAAAATTATTTGCCACCGAAAGTGCAACTTGTTTTTAAAAAACTCTTACGGTGGAAGGGTGGCAGCTTTATATACTAAAATGACCATTTAAATAAAATCCATGAAACGCAGTTTTACATAAAATGTACCAACATGCTCTACATTACACATATACCACCTCGCAAGATGATAGGCAAGATAAAACATATTTCAGGAATTCGGCCTTTACACCTTAAGAAATAAATTCGTTAACACCCAATCCGAAAAACATGACAGAGGCAGCTATTAACGTACGGCAGACCGACCGACAGACAGACAGACAGACACTAACTGCCTAACAAATGCGGACGAGAGACAGACGAGGAAGCTAGGGACGAAAGACTGACCAAGAACACAAGTAGAATACGAATGACTTAACTTTTAATAAACTGCGATGTCTAGCGAAGACCTGGCGCAGCTCTCCCAAAACGCTCTCCCGAACCGCCTGCTGCCAGCCGCTTCAAAGGACGCAGGAAGGCGCGCCGATCTCCCGTCTCACGGCGTCGCAGCTCGCGCCGGCCAGACCGATGTCGCGGGTTGACTCCTGTTGCTCTCGAGCCGGCCGTGAAGCCACTGCCCCTCGCTATACGGCGCGGCCCACTGGACTGCCGTGGCGACCTCACATGCGCCGACGGACAAGGCGGACAAGTCATCTTGTGTCCCAGTGCGCCCGACCAACCGATTGATCCATCGGCCAATGACCATTGCCTGAGCAAACTCGAGCAGACTGGCGGCCTAACACATACTAGCACTCCGGTCGACAGGCAGACACTGACTGCCCCACACTGCACCGGCTGACCAACTGACCAGATTCGCCGAATCAGACTGACTGACTGACCAGACTTGTCCCCACTGACGAACTGCCACTGGCGAGCTCATCGCGCCCCTTAAATGCACGTGAACAGGCAACCTTTCACCTTTTCCACGAGGGAGACACCAAAGCTGCGACTGGCACAGCGGCGCCATCGCCATAAACGGAGGGCGACTGCTTCACACTACGTGCTGCGGCGCGCTCCTCAAAACAACAATTTCTTTCCACGGCTCACACTAATTGAATTTTTCAATAAATAACAATTAGTAATAGCGAATACTCTGTTCAAGAGCCACAAGAACAGTCCGTATACTTGGAAAAGGCCAGGAGATACAGAAAGATTTCAGTTAAATTACATCATGGTTAGGCAGATGTACCGAAACTGTTTCCTGGAGCAGGTATAGTAATATTAAAAGTATTCTGAAATTTAAGAGACAAAACAGAAACAATCAAGGTGCAAAGAAGTGGGATACGAAAGTACTAAGGAATGAAGAGACACACTTGAAGTTCTCTGCGGCTATGGACACTGCGATAATGAATAGCTCAGTAGGGAGTTCAGCTGAAGAGAAATGGACATTTCTAAAAACACCATCACAGTAAGCGGAGAGGGTAACTTACGTGCAAAGAAGGTAACTGTGAAGAAACCAAGGGTGACAAGAAATACGAAAGGAGGAAGTACAAAAATATTCAGGTAAATTCAAGAAAACAGCACCAAAATTGAATGAATAAATAGAAATTGCAGGGAAGCTAAGACGAAATATCAATGTGAAATCGGCGAAGAAATCGAAAAAGAGATGATTGTCGGAAGGACTGACTCAGCATACACAGTGGATAGGTGTAAAGTGTACGATTTAATTCCTTATGAGAAGGAGAACTTTTCTGTAAACGTAATAAAAGAAGGAACAGCAGTCGACGAGAAAGAGGTAGAGGATCCTGTATAGAGTAAGAATTTAAAAGAGCTTTGGAAGACATTAGATCAAACTAGACAGACGGGATAGATAACACTCCATCAACTTTCTAAAATTGTTTGAGGAGATAGAGCCAAAACGACTATTCACGTTGGTGGACACAATGTACGAGTCTTGCAACATATCATTTGCTTTCGAAAATATCATCCACACAATTCCGAAGACGGCAAGAGTTGACAAGTGCGAGATTTATCGCACAATCTGCTTAACAGCCCATACATCCAAGTTGCTGACAAGAATTATATACAGAAGAATGGAAAAGAAAATGGCAGTTGTATTAGACTTAGGCTCTGTTTGGCTTTAGGAAATGTAAAGGCACCAGAGAGGCAATTCTGACTGTGCCTCTGATAATGTAACCAGGACTAAAGAAAAATCAAGACACGTCCCTATGACTTGTCGAAATGGAAAAAGCGTTAGACAACATAAAACGGTGCAAGATGTTTGAAATTCTGAGAAAAATAGGGTTGAGCAAAAGGGAGAGACGGATTATATAAAATATGTACAAGAGCCAAGAGGGAATAAAATGAGTGGACGACCAAGAACGAGTTGCTTGGATAAAAAAGGGTGTACGACTGGGATATAATCTTTTGCTCCTACTGTTCAATCTGTTAGTCGAAGAAGCAGTGACGAAATAAAGAAACCATCAAGGTTGGGATTAATGATAAGATTCGCTGATGACATAAGTGAAGAAGAATTACAGGATTTTTTGAATGCAATCAGTAGTCTAATGAGTACAGAATAGCACATTGAAGAAGGACGAAAGCAATGAGAAATAGCAGAAATGAGAAAAGCGAGAAATTTAACGTCAGAATTGATCAAGAAATAGATAAAGTTAAGGAATTCTGATACCTACGCAGCAATATAGCACATGAAGGACAATGCAATGAGGACACAAATAGCACTACATCACTGGAAAAAAGAGCATTCCTGGCCAAGAGAAGTTTAGTATTATTAAATATAGCCCTTGATTTGAGGAAGAAATTTCTGAGAATGTACGTTTGAAGCACAGTAGTGAAACATGAACTGTGGGAAAACCGGAACAGAAGAGAATCGAAACATTTGAGATGTGGTTCTACAGAATAATGTTGAAAATTAGGTGGACTGATAAGATAAGGCATGAAAGGTTTTCCGCAGATTCGTAGAGAAGAGGAATATATGGGAAACATTGACAAGAAGAAGGGACTGGATGAGAGGGCATCTCTTAAGACATCGCGGAATAACTTCTGTAGTACCAGAGGGAGCTGCAGACGGGAAAAATGTAAAGGAAGACAGATTCGAATACATCCAGAAAATTAATGAGGACACAGGTTGCAAGTGCTACTTTGAGAGGAATTCGCACGCAACAAACCAGTCACAAGAATTATGACGCAAAAGAAAAAAAGGGGGAGAGAGAGAGGGAGAAAGAGGAGACTCGGAGCACGAAAATGACGAAAACCAAATCTATGGAATCTATAGAATGATGAACTCAAGCAAGCTGTAATGGACTTGGATTAAAGGAAAGAATGTGCAAAGGCAAGTACATCATACAAAGGAAAGCACAGTAATTTGCAAACTTACTAGACAGGTAAACACAGGTAGAACTTTTAAGACTACACAATGATTTAACCGGAACTTAATAGTTCTGACTCAATATATTCTAAAATTTGAGTAGTGAAGTCACTGGCAAAGCCAAGATTGATATAATACCACGAAAGGAAAGGTTACAGTATGACAAACAGCTATTAGTGAAGCAAGGTGAGCCCTACTATACAAATACTTTGAATTTTGGAAGATACAGTGCAATCAGAATGACAGGGCTTGGGAAGTATTTTAAAGAAGCCCTGGAACAAGAAGGTTACAATTATAAAAGTTAAAAGATCTGGAAATCATGGAATATATAAGTATGAAAAGGAAAAATAATTTTTTTAGTTGTTGAATGGTATTCACTTATTTGGAAAAATTCCACAGAAATGATAGTTGCACGAACAGTAAATAATAGAAGGTAGTAAATATGAAAGAACGTTCAAATTACAGAGATACAGCTATTTTAGATCTTTCTTACACAATATATTCATCCATCATTAAAAGGGAACTCCAACCAATAGCGACCATTTTTGAGAGAGGAGAAATGCAACTTTTGCAAAGGTGGGTTCTGTGCAGATACAGCATTTGTTCTAAAACAACTTATAGAAAAGTGAGGATAGTTCGATAAACAACTATTTCTGCTCTTCCTTGACTTTTAGAAGACTTACAGTAACATGGGGAGGACGAAATCATAAGAAACGCCTACTGACTACAATTTGCCTCTACATTTGTTGAATGCCGTGAAATCACCATACGACTATACTAAATTAAGTATTAACAAGGAGTTATTAAATGTAAACCTAGTTTTAAGACTCACCAATTCTTTTTGATATGTACACAGAATATATATACAAAATCGAATTGTAAAAACCACAAGACCGTGAACATGGGAAGGAGGAAAATTATTAACTTATTAACTCTGTTATATTTGCAGATGACCAGTTTCTCCTAGCACTCAGTGAAATCTCTTTACAAAAGAACGTGACTAAATTGAGCAATGGCATACAAAGTTATAGAAGGACTATATCTCTGTGTCTATACAAAAGTGTACGTGTGCATCTATGCTCCAATATCTCATCCTAAACCACCGTATCAATTTAAGCCAAACTTGGTGCACATAACTGTTACTATCGGTGAAAAAGCAGTATTGGGGGTAAGAACAATCTACCACTCAAAGGGGTGGGGGCTGCTATGAACTAGGAGCATAACTAACCATGCTGCAAATATCCACATTATAAGTTTCCTTTAATTTACGTCTATGGTCACAAACTTTGTCTGTTAACAAAACGTTTGTGACCATAGACGTAAATGAAAGGAAACTTATTACATATACGGGTCACTGTTTTTTCGCAACGATGTCGCAGCTTGCGTGTCCCCATCATGTTCATCTAGTATTGGAAAATGAGAGCACTTAGTGAGTTGCAACAAACTTAGTATCTAACCTTTACGCAACTTCTTCTTGCTGACATCCCTCACTAAATGATAAACGAAAACAACTTCATCGCTTACTACATCTTCGCTTTTCATGCAACGAAACTACCACATTAGGAATGACATTTCAGTTTATTACTTCTTTTCTGCTGATTCCATTCGAAGCACGTTTTTCCGACGACATTCAACTACATCACTGTACGACACATAGTTCCGGAGATATTGCACCATAAACTCTTAGATGCGTGAAAACTGTCCCATCAAGCTTGGCGTGTTAATTTATTGCTTCTTTACTCGTAACTCAATTTGTAATACATTTTGCAGACTGCATCCACACATACCACTAAACTACCTGCAGAATTACATCAGTTTACGACACATAGTTAGGAGATAAGACGTCACAAACACTGAACTGCGTGAAAAGCAGTTTTTCCTGGAACCCAGCGCAAATCACGCAGATTATGCTCATTCATTGTTTTGACAGAGAGCTCTTAGCGGCCTCCAACAATCTTTAAATGTAATTTAAAACCTTTCCGAAACTTTTTCTTTAACACATTAATTCATTCGTAAAGTAATAAGATGTTTGTAGCAGTTTTATATACGGGAGTTCGATTCCTTGAAGTATCGGCGATTTATTGGTTACTTACTACCTGGAAAGAAGCACTGGAGGGTTGAGAAACACACACATCCCATACGAGGAGGGATGGTGGGATGAAAAAAGAGTGACATTGGAGCATAATTCAAGCACACATGGAGCAATTCCAACCAAATTTGTTAAGTGTATGACAATTTTGAACATGGCTATTACTCAGCAACAGTATACTAGTTTCAGCATGGGATTAAACAGCCAACCGACGGCACCTACCGTTTATATGCAACCGGTTGGCTGTTTAATCCTATGGTATAATAATGGCGTGTAACGAGGGCTTCCCGTCGGGTAGACCGCTCGCCTGGTGCAAGTCTTTGGATTTGACGCCACTTCGGCGACTTGCGCGTCGATGGGGATGAAAGGATGATGATTAGGACAACGCAGCACCCAGTCCCTGAGCGGAGAAAATCTCCGACCCAGCCGGGAATCGAACCCGGACCCTTAGGATTGACAGTCTGTCGAGTTGACCATTCAGCTACCGGGGGCGGACAATCCTATGTTGACATTAAGTATATGACTTATTATGTGTATAAACGTACTGTTGGAGTAAGATTCATCATTGTCACTACGGTGGAGGTGAGGATGTATCCGCCTGAAATACTTTCAAAATTATGAAATGGTATTTATCTCATATTTCTGCCGTTCAGTGTGCAAATTACGTCGCGAGAATGAGGCAATCGTTTTGTCTAAGTGTTTGAGTACCTAAGATGAAGAGACACACCTGAATGCTAAGGATAAATTTGACATTCTCTCTCGAATCGAATGGTTTAAAACAACAGAAAATGTCAATATGTGTGCAATATATGTCAGCGTCTAAGCAACTGGATCGAATTCAAACTAACTTTGTACACTTACAATCTGGAAAGAAACACTGTAGGGACAAAAGCCACCCAACTCCTACTGATGGCGGGCTGTGGGTGAAGAAGTGGAGACATATACGGAAGAGAAGAAACAGGCGGAGGACAGAGAGAGGAGGGAAGTGGAGATGCTCACAAAGGTGAGAAGTGGAGTGATGAACAAGAGAGGGTAAAGAAGAGATAGACAGATGAGGGAGTAGGAGGTGGGTTGAAAGGGCTAGAATAAATAAATATCATGGCAACGCCGCATTTCTCTGCTAGTCTGTAAATAAAGTAAAAGGAATGGCAATGGGCGGGAAGCACGTAAGAAGGGCAAAAACAGAACGTACAATGAAACAATAGAAGTTCGCCGCTTTACCTCGGAGGATGTCTCCCACAGTCGGAGATGAAACGTCAGGGGAGAGTTTTATACGTCGATCACGGCCTATCAGCCCGGAAGTCTTATCCTAAAAAAAATGGCTCTGAGCACTATGGGACTTAACATCTATGGTCATCAGTCCCCTAGAACTTTGAACTACTTAAACCTAACTAACCTAAGGACATCACACAACACCCAGTCATCACGAGGCAGAGAAAACGAAATCCTACTATGTATTATCAATAGAAGAAATAAATTCATTTAATTATCTCGGGCCACATATGTAAATACATAAAACTAAAACTAAAAACTTAGGTGTGGTGCAAAACATACAGGAATATGAAACTATAAATGGTTACATAAGGAGATAAAAAGGAGAAGTTTGAGGAAAGAGGTAACACTAATACTGACCAACGTAGTGGCTAAAACTGCTCTTAAGTATGTTAGTGAAAATTTGGGTCCTAAGATAAGGAGAGGAGAACAAACAATTGAAGCAATTGGGATGGTGTTTCAGAGGTCACTTTTTGGGTTGACTTCAAGAAACAGAGGGCAACGTCAAAAGACAGCAAGTAGACGTGAAAACGATGGTAACAGAAGAGATTAGTCTCTGCCAAAAAGATAGTAGGGCAACATCAAAATGATGCGACCAGAGCGCCTGCCATGTCAAGCATTACTTTCAGCCAAACTGGAAGATGGGATACAGTACAACCGGTGAAGAGATAGAGATCACAATTCTGTTAAATTCATTTGGTTTCGGAAGAGGCTCACATCTACTATAGAAATGGTAGAAGAAGAAGACCACATGAAGTAATTTCAGAAGGTGCCTGAAAAGTTTAGTGAGACAATCGTCGATCTTTTAGGCGATCAGAATTTCTGATACAGTGCTCCCGTAAAGATGGAGACTACATCAAAATGGACCATAAAAACCATATCCCGGATGCAGAATTGAATAAGCACGCCTCAAAGCGTGACTCAGAAAACCCCCTATCACTTGTTGCTCTCTGTTAGGAGCTCTCGCATCACAGCGTATTCTCCGTCAAAGAGCAATAACATCGTCTTTTGGCACTTATTCCCGTACGGCTAGTCTGAGGCATTTATATTTGCTTGTATGCAACCTATTCCCCTTGATACTTCTTTATTTTCTACTTCCGTCTTTGTGTGTGACATTTTGATATTCCGTAACAACATAGAAGGTAGATGCTCTAGCTTCTTTCTTTCTCCAGTTTTTGTGCGTTTCATTCACTAGAGCACTAAGCAAGAAAAAAATAGAAAACTTCTTTATTTTTGGGCTAGAGTGTGATGAATTTAAGTATTATTACTTTTGTAATCTTCGTTGACTGCTTTCTTCGTCTGCTCCTCCTAACCTTCTCATATGGCCCATCTTTTTAACTACTACCTCCACTGTTTGATATTCATAAATAACCAGCTTTATTCCCTACCAGTTAAATTATCAGTTTAATGTCAAATAAGAGTCCAGTTTAGTTTTGAATTGCTGTGATGCTGAATAATTCTATTTATTGCATGCCACACCGACGAGAATGTAGTCAATGAGCTCTTAGGAGCGATCAGCATCGTTCGAATCGTCGCCCATTCATCTTGGTTTTCCTAACTGCTTCGAGACAATTATAGAGACATATCTTCCGAGAGACATCCCCCCCCCCCCCTCCTTGTCCAATAGGATTGAATTGGGTTGTTTGGGGGAAGAGGCTAAACAGCGAGGTCATCGGTCTCATCGTATTCCGGAAGGATGGGGAAGGAAGTCGGCCGTGACCTTTCAAAGGAACCATCCCGGAATTTGCCTGGAGCGATTTAGGGAAATCACGGAAAACCTAAATTAGGATGGCCGGACGCGGGATTGAACCGTCGTCCTCCCGAATGAGAGTCCAGTGTGCTAACCACTGCGCCACCTCGCTCGGTGCCCAATAGGAGCTCACAACTTTTTGTAAGAAAATGAACAACAGGAGGCTGGACTTCAACCTTGCTACATTCCTGTTGACTTGAATGGTACGAAATATATTCGCTCTGGATAACACACAAAGAACAATATCAAACATTGTATTGCTGGTGGTGTGGTGCACATGTCAGGACACAGTAAAAAATGTTGATCTCCTCTGTAAGACCTAATGATCAATCTATTGGAAGAGAAAATGAGAAAAACCATTGTACTCAAATAAAAATCAGTCCAGGAAAATATTTTATAGAAAGAAAGGCGACTTATAATCGAAATTCTGGTTTCCTACGCTATAAAAGAAATTATGATGTGCGTAACCTAAACGATATTTAATGTTGCGGGTTATCATCGTCATCTTTACTGACAATTAGGAATATAATGAAACTCCTAACAGAACGTGCCGTAATGTTAAATAAATCTCAACCCCAGGTGAAGGCTGCGTCTTTGTTTTTCGGTTTCAAACTGGACAGTCGTGTAACAAACTTGGCCATCCCTAAGAATACTAAGTCCCGCATGAACTGGCAGCAATGTTGGATACGGAAGTCTCTGGAGCAAGTGTTATCCGTTTCATGTCTTCTGGTGCTGAATCTGCTCTTCATGTAATGATAAACGTCGCGAAATTCAAAAATAAGGGGACTTAATGCTGGTCGTTAACACAAAGTCTGGTGGTCGGGAACTGTAGGCCACCACCTCTTTTCTCCTTGTTGCGCAAAAATTGACGACGAGGAAAGTTCCTCCCGAGCATCCGAACCAGCATCATTTGGACCATGGACACGACGCAAAAGTGCGTTAGGGAAATGAGGTACGGAGCTGGGCCATACATATTGCCCAATGAAAACATGTCTCGTGCTATTTTCGATCTTGAAATTATCTTGATGTGAACCTCACAACGCGTAATCAAAGTATTACTGCGTCATTGTTGCGAGAGTGGATTAATGAACTCTGGTTCATTGTCTGACTTTCTTTACTTATTTTCGTTCAGTCATTTTAATCAAAAAACTTATATAACATTTCTGCGATGCATCATTCCTCTTTTCTTTTCAGCCATATATCAATCTTAGCGAGAGGAGACTTGTCCAGAAGCGTTTTCGAATTGTAATTTTTGTAAGGTGTTCTTTGTTGGAACTGAGTGCACTGGAACAGCTTTTAACTTTCTTCCTACAAGAATTCTATTCGATCCTTTGTTAAAATTTTATAACTGATGGCCATGTAAAAGGGTAGCTTATAATGGTATTACGCAAAATTATGGTTTTGGACTTCTAGGTTGTTCTCTGGGCAATGCTACGTTAACGTAAAAAGTGTTTGAAAGTTGTACACTGGTAGTAAACTTAATATTTAAATGATCTTCTTACAACTTTATCTCTTCTTTCAGTAAACATCTTTCATATTTTGGTGGATTTTCTGAGACAATACGTATCATTAATGGTGTCCTCACATAGTAAACAACTGGAGGCCGGTGATTAGGCAAGAATTAATGTTCACAGAACTGGTTTCAGTGTTCCCTAAACTGGTTTCGATTATTACCACTGTCAAGCAGATGTATCTGTTTACAATTCGAATCGTATTCCACAACTTTGCATTTGACGTTAAGCTAATTGCAATCCGTCGTCAGGCCACAAGTGGCCCATCGGGACCATCCGGCCGCCGTGTCATCCTCACTGAGGATGCGGATAGGAGGGGCGTGTGGTCAGCACACCGCTCTCCCGATCGTTACGATGGTTTTATTTGACCGGAGTCACTGTTATTCGCTCGAGTAGCTCCTCAATTGGCACCACGTGGCTGAGTGCACCCCGAAAAATGGCAACAGCGCATGGCGGCCCGGATGGTCACCCATCCAAGTGCCGGCCATGCCCGACAGCGCTTAACTTCGGTGATCTGACGGGAACCGGTGTATTCACTGCTACAAGGCAGTTGCCTACGTTAAGATAATGGTATCATTTTATTTCTGATGGTTAGATAATTATAACTGATATACATGAAAATAAATATTCTTCTTTATTTCGCAGTGATAGTACGGATACATTAATTTCTTGTTTCTGATTCAGATAGCCGATAAAGATGTGTAGGCAGTAAAACGTAAATTATGACGGCTTTCTCTTCCAAATGACTTTAATATTGCTTATACTTTTGTCCACTATAGCAAAAACTAGATCGTACAAATGAAATGAAGTCCAACGTACTTACGAGGGTTGGAACTTTAATAGTGGCAACTATTTATTTACAGCTCGTACAAAATAGATACGCGTTTCAAAGTTTTACTGACCTTCAGAGTAGTCACCAGCATTGTGTATAACCCGTAGCCAGCGATGTGGAGGTCGTAGGACACTCTTAGCATTGCCAGTTGTTGTGACAGCTCCAGCGGCGCGGTCTTTTGAACGACGAATTTGTAGCAGTTCTGAAGCGAATGCCGTGAAGTGTTTCCTTCATCTTAGAAATCGAGTTGAACTCACGAGGGCTTCAGTCAGGGGAGTGTAGTAGGTGGTGTAGTACTTGGTAGCCCCATCAGTCAAACAAATCAGTAACAGCTTGCACTGTACGTGCTGGAGCATTGTCCTGCAAAATGATGGTCACGTCCTGCAGAATGTGTCATCACCTCTGTCTCTAAGCTGGTCGTAGGTTGTGTTCCAAAAATGAACAGCATAGAGACAGAAGTAATGACACATTCTTCAGGACCTGACCATCATTTTGCAGGACAATGCTCAAGCACGTACAGTGCAAGCTGTTATTGATTTGTTTGACTGATGGGGCTGCCAAGTTCTATACCACCTACTGCACTCCCCTGACTGAAGCCCTCGTGAGTTCAACTAGATTTCTAAGCCGAAGGAAACACTTCACGGAATTCGCTTCAGAACTGCTACAAATTCGTCGGGCAATAGACCGCGCCGCTCGAACTGTCAACACAGCTGGCACTGCTAAGAGTATCCTATGAATTCCACATCGCTGGCAACGGGTTATACACAATGCTGGTGACTACTGTGAAGGTCAGTAAAACTTTAAAACACGTATCTATTCTGTAATTAAATAGTTGTCACTATTAAAGTTCCAACCCTCGTATTTTCATTTCCCACAATATTACATTATCGCCTGTCCTGTTATCTTACCTCATCACGAACACGCTGAATACTGTAGAAAACTGACAGTTCATTTTCTCAGACAGTTTTTACCCGTCAAATGTATGGAAATATTCGAGCACTACATTTCTGTGTATACATTAAATCATTTTACTGGTTTCCACGCACTTTTATAGTACTTCCGAAAGATGCATAAAGGTGTGCAGTAATCAGATTTGCGTTTTAGTACAGAAACTGTAACTACCAATGACAGATTTACGATCGCTTTAGCGGATTGTGCCAGATAACACAATTTCATATCGGGTGGCGAAAATCATGCAGGGCGGCTAGTCAGAAGTGAAATCTATTTTTATCGGACACGCGCCACACAGGAAAACCCCGTTACCTCGCCTCATTATGCAGCGGTCTTGATTTATGCACATGACGTTCAGATGCGCCATTTCAGGCGAATGCAATTATATCTGTGAATGATCAACTGGAATTGTTGCCATTAGCGGTCAGTACCATAACCCAGTAATACAACGGTTTTTGCGGGGGAATTAGACCGAGGGCGGCCGTGTCACAAAGCGTGGGAAGCTAAAAAGAATGTGTCGAACGAACATAATCACTGCAGTCATATGTGAAAGGCAACCGTATTCCAGGTTATAATGCTGTGAGTTTAAATTTTGCTGCAGAGTAAGCACGTCTCAACGGAAGTCAGTGAATGGTGAGTAACGAAATGTTCGGAAAAAATATGTAACTTCTATATGAGCTAATTAAGTATTTTTATGTTTTAGCCACAGTCGGATTATATATCTTCAGTGAAGTGATTTCCCATGAAGCTGTTTTTATTTGAAACAAGCTCTGTGTTTCTCTCTTTTCAAGATTTTCAGCGCACATGGGTTTTCATTATTTGGCAGGTTTATTTAATTCCAACTTCACTGCCGGATGCCGTTCTTGGGGCCACACCTAATAGAGGAACATGACACATGTGCCTGTCCATAGCGTGAAATTTGATCTGTTCTCGTATTTTGAATGTTTATAGAGCATATTTTTCTAAGTGGTCATTGGAGACCGGCCAGTATTCCTGGAAATATGGAATACCAAACGCCGTACCTTTCATAAAATATATTACACGGCGAGTTTCGACACTACATTAGTGTTATCTTCAGGCTTGTGCTTAGTACTAATGTAGTGTGCATACTGGCCGTGTATTAATATATACGTCTATTGGTGTTCTTATTTCTCAAGTTTATGACTAGCCGCAGTCCCACGTCCACTCCAATGTTGGAGCATCTAAAGCCAACGAGCGTGCAAAGCCGCCTAATACCAAACTCAGTCTAGCACTTGTATCAGAGCTATAATCTTTAACCGACTGCTTGAATCCAAACCGCGTCTAGCTTAGCTCCATGTCTCGCAAGCTGGAGCGCTACGCTTTAAGCTATTCGAGCGGCTCAGATATATCGGGTGTTTCAAAATGAATAACGGTGTTTTAAGGCTTTGCAACATTTATTACATTCAACTTAGAATTATAAATGATGCAGGGTGAGACGCCCTGCTAAACCCGCAGGACAGGACAGGTAGCTTAAATTGTGGAAAGGGGCCAAAATTAGCAGCGGTTGTCTGTCAATCTCGAACATATAACTTTATTTATTTGACCAGACATTACAAGAGCCAAGAATCTTTTTAAAAAAAAGCATTAATTTTTGGAATTTAATAACCGGCTGAATACGCCATACAATCTCATGCCTTAAGGGCAAGACCACTTTAATTTAAAATCAGCTGAAAGCCAATAATTTAAGACTCAAACCGAGATCAGAAATTTGAAAGGCAGGAGGCCTTACCTTAAAGCAGTTCTTTCAGTTAGGCTGAAGGCCCTAGCGGTCTCACACCTTAAGAGCATAACAACTTTAGTTTTTAAAAAATCGGCTGAAGGCCCATCTCTTAAAACTCAAACCAAAATTAAATTTTTAAAAGACAAAAGGCCTTATCTTAAAACATTTCTTTAATTAGGCTGAAGGCCCAAGCAATCTGACACCTTAAGAGCAAACAACCTTAATTAAAAATTGGCTGAAGGCCCATCACAAGACGCAAACCAAAATAAATATTTAAAAGGCCAAAGGCCTTACCTTAAAACAGTTCTTTAAATTAGGCTGAAGGCCCAAACAATCTTACGCCTTAAGGGATAAACAACCTTAATTTAAAAATCGGCTGGAAGCCATACAAATACAAACAACAAGAACAAGTAAGAAAAGGCAGTACACCTAACGGCGCTCAGAAGTTTCCGAGGATCGGCCTGGAATTCAAACACTAACGCTCGCTTAGGTGAGACTGGCAGTCGGCCCAACCATTCTCCATCCGACGACAAACCAACCGACAGACCGTCAACGGGCCCACCGACAAGATAACTTCGTCTCCACCCGACCGACACACAACAGGGAGTTCAATGAAACAACAGTCAGGCCCCGGTAGCTGAGTGGTCAGCGTGACGGAATGTCAATCCTAAGGTCCCGGGTTCGATTCCCGGCTGGGTCGGAGATTTTCTTCGCTCAGGGACTGGGTGTTGTGTTGTCCTAATCATCATTATTTCATCCCCATCGACGAGCAGGTCGCCTAAGTGGCGTCAACTCGAAAGACCTGCACCAGGCGAACGGTCTACCCGACGGGAGGCCCTAGCCACACGACATTTCATTTCAATGAAACAACATATAAGGTATTGGTGCCCACAACCAATTATACATTGAGCTGTCAAACTACACATCTTGCTGGACAGCGACAACACGATGAGGAAAACACAGCCTGAATATACGTAAACGACCAGGGCAGGTAACCGGGACGTTAACGGCCAGAAGGCAGAAGATTCCGCTCGTGCAATTCAACTCAAAATAGCCAATTTGAAAACACATTGTTGCTCGCGGAAATGTCCCAACAGCCGACAGCGAAATTCAAACGGCACAATGTGAACAGTCGTGACTTGTCGGTAGATTAAGTCAAAATTCAACTTTCGTGTCCAACATCGGTGAGCCACGGACCTCGTACCAATGGAAACAGCACCACACACTCCGAACCCGCCTAGACGCCACCAGCGGCCCCGGCCAAACTACGCGCCGCGGATGTTTCCTCGCTGCTCCATGCCAACTGACCAACTGCCCAGGTCCGGAAACGGTGAAAGGATCAGATATACGTCGGCCGATGAGACGAGCAACGACCGCTCCAATCTCCCTCCGTCGGACAGTTCATGTGTGTCGCCAGCGGTCGGCGAGCACTGGCTGTCGGCGCCTCACCGGCGCTCCGTCCCCGACTTCACTGTTGCTGCGTCCCGACTGCACTGCTGGTCCGTCTACAGCTGACTGCCAGACACACGACGACCCAGAAATACTATCGTTCGCTCTAGAGATGGTACGACAGTGCACTTATCGATACGCGCTGCTGCTGCCGCTCACGGACAAGTAAGGCAGGAAGTTAGTACACTAGTAAATGGAAGAAAACGAGGCGGCAGTACCGTAATAGAAGATGACAAACAATAAATGACATGACCACAAGCCGTGCAAGGCTCACAGGGTGTACCTAAAAGAAACATCCGACTTGGCACGACTATATTTCTGAAACTAATGAATATATACAATGAATTTTGTTTTTGATGAACGGGAAAATCAAAAACTTTTTTTTCATACCTATTCATAGGTGTTCAATATGCCCCCCTTGAGATGCCGAATTCAAATTGTTCCCACACTGCAGCGAGCACGTCTTGTGTTACAGCTTCCATAGCTGCTATTAAGCGATGTCTCACTTCATTCACTATTTCTGCTAACGGAGGCACATAAACAGAGTTTTGTGTAAACCCCACATGCCATAATCACATACAGTCAGGTCCGTTCATTTCGGAGGACAGTAATGTAAGGCTGAATCATTTGGTCCAGTGTGACCGATTCATCTTTCAGTAATCCTTTGATTTAAAAATTCCCGCACTTCCAGGTGCCTGTATGGCGGTGTCCCATCCTGTTGGTAAATAAAGACGTTCGAATCAGTTCCCAACTATGGGAAAATAAAGTTCTCAAGCATATCGAGATATGTGCATCATGTAACACCATTCTCGGCATAGAAAAATGGACCATACACCCTTTCCCGTCAAACTGCTCAAAACATATATTATGGAGAGTCCCTCTCATGCTGTACAACTTCGTATTCCCCAAATTCTCACATTTTCACCTTTTCATTTAAATGGAATGTTGCTTCGTGACTAAACACTTATCGTGGAAGAAAACTGTCAGCCTCCATCTTGGCAAGAACGAAGTTACAGAATTCTACACGTTGTTGTTTGTCACCTTCACGAACAGCTTGCAGACGCTGAATTTTGTATGGTTTCATGTGCAAACGTTGACGCAATACACGACAGACGGATTTCAGGATCATTCTGAGCTGTCGAGCCGCACGGCGGACGGATTTGTGAGGAGTCCTTGTGAAACTACGGCGTATGCGTTCGACGTCTCTGTGAGACACTCGGGGACGGCCCGGCGATTTGCCTTTAACACAAACAACCTGTTTCTCGGAACTGTTCGTGCCATCGTCTAATATTTTTTGCTGTAGGAGGGTCCACATCATAACTAGTACGAATGTCACGCTGAACAGTTGATACTGACCCGCACTACGCAAAACGTAGAACACAATACGCTTTCTGTTGTCACGACACCATTTTTAATAGAACTGAAGTGGGCGCACTCGGCTGCTACCTAGCGGGAACAGCACGCTGTTCACGCACATATCTCAAATAACATAATAGTTATTACTTTTTTTTAAATCGGATGATTCTGTTTCTACATCTACATCTACATCCATACTCCGCAAGCCAGCTGACGGTGTGTGGCGGAGGGTACCTTGAGTACCTCTATCGGTTTTCCCTTCTCTTCGTGTCTCGTATTGTTGGTGGATAAAAGGATTGTCGGTATGCTTCTGTGTGGGCTCTAATCTCTCTGATTTTATCCTCATGGTCTCTTCGCGAGATATACGTAGGAGGGAGCAATCTACTGCTTGACTCTTCGGTGACGCTATGCTCTCGAAACTTTAACAAAAGCCCGTACCGAGCTACTGAGCGTCTCTCCTGCAGAGTCTTCCACTGGAGTTTATCTGTCATCTCCGTAAGGCTTTCGCGATTACTAAATGATCCTGTAACGAAGTGCGCTGCTCTCCGTTGGATCTTCTCTATCTCTTCTATCAACGCTATCTGGTACGGATCCCACACCGCTGAGCAGTATTCAAGCAGTGGGCAAACATGCGTACTGTAACCTGCTTCCTTTGTTTTCGGATTGCATTTCCTTAGGATTCCTCCAATGAAACAGTCTGGCATCTGCTTTACCAACGATCAACTTTATATGATCATTCTATTTTAAATCACTCCTAATGCCTACTCCCAGATAATTTATGGAATTAACTGCTTCCAGTTGCTGAACTGCTATATTTTAGCTAAATGATAAAGGATCTTTCTTTCTATGTATTCGCAGCACATTACACTTGTCTACATTGAGATTCAATTTCCATTCCCTGCACCATTCGTCAATTCGTTGCAGATCCTCCTGCGTTTCAGTACAATTTTCCATTGTTAAAACCTCTCGATACACCAGAGCATCATCTGCAAAAAGCCTCAGTGAACTTCCGATGTCATCCACAAGGTCATTTATGTATATTGTGAATAGCAACGGCGCTATGACACTCCCCTGCGGCACACCTGAAATCACTCTTACTTCGGAAGAAATGGTTCAAATGGCTCTGAGCACTATGGGACCTAACATCTATGGTCATCAGTCCCCTAGAACTTAGAACTACTTAAACCTAACTAACCTAAGGACAGCACACAACACCCAGCCATCACGAGGCAGAGAAAATCCCTGACCCCGCCAGGAATCGAACCCGGGAACCCGGGCGTGGGAAGCGAGAACGCTACCGCACGACCACGAGATGCGGGCCTTACTTCGGAAGACTTCTCTCCATTGAGTATGACATGCTGCGTTCTGTTATCTAGGAACTCTTCAATCCAATCACACAATTGGTCTGATAGTCCATGTGCTCTTATTTTGTTCATTAAACGACTGTGGGGAACAGTATCGAACGCCTTGCGCTGAAAACGAAATGTTGCTGCATGGCGATGAATATTTTCTGAACCGTATCGTCCTGAGCGATGAATCGACGATCCATCCATTTCTAAACGTGAAAACACATAATGCCCGCGTATGGGGGCCAGAAAATCCCCAAGAGATTGTACAGCAGCAACGAGACCACACTAAATTTGTTTTTTGTTTTGCCGTATCCCGGGGCAAAGTTTACGGACCTTTCCTTTTCGGTGAAGCAACTGGTGTTTCTTATCGCGATGCGATAGAATCACTGCTCTTTCCTCGATTGGAAAAAGCTAAATCACAGAACTTTTTTTGGCAGCAAGATAGTGTGCCACGTCACTGGTATAACTCAGTCCGCGATTGGCTAAATGACGTTGTACCCGACCGCTGGATCGGCCGAAAGGGCCGGATGACAGAGACTATTTCGCAAGGCTTCCACGTTCACCCGGTCTGACGCACTGCGATTTTTATCTTTAGTGGTTCGTAAAGCATCGCACGAAGGTGCCTCCGCTACCAGCTGCTCTACCCGACTCCAGAAACAGTGTTGTTGCAACAGTTACTCCAGATATAGTGATCAATATTTGTAAAGAGCTCGCCTATCGACTATATGCCTCACTCTGAACAGTTGTAAGAATAACAGTTCGAATAACTCTTTCATTTGATGTATTATTTACAACTGCAAGCTAAATGTAATAAATGCTACAAAGCCTTAAAAATCTAATATTCCGGTATATACATCATTTCATTTGTTATTATTCAACCCCTTGTGCTACATATCCGTAGAAGTAGGCATCAAGTGGGTCTACATTACTCAATGGCAAAATCGGTCACCTGGTCAATCAATGCCAGTTGCGGATTACCTACCGAACAGCTTCCAGGGGCAGCAAAAGTATGATGTTAGTCCTTCGTTTAATTATTCACCAGTTTTTAAAAATTTTAGTGCTATCGTATTTCAGTCATTAAAAGTTACAACCTTATGTTAAACGCTTACCACAGCAAGTCACGTATTAAAATTTAAAACTGTGTTAATAACTTTTGGAAACGTAGCTCACGACATTACAGGCAAGCAATCTATATTCATCGAGTATTTGAAAATAAGAGCACTAGATACCTCCGGCGATCTTTACATGTAATTTAAAACTGTCTCGAAACTTTTTCTCCCTGACATCCCGCACAAAATAATGAAAGGAAAGGAGTTGATCGGTTACTGTATTTTCTTAATTTTACCCCCAGTTGCCAATGTTTCTTCCGTGCTGAATTACTGTCGTAAAATAAGTAAAAACCGTCTTCAGGCAATTGTGATTTTATTTCAATGCACAATGCATTTCGACCCAGAGAACTCGTTTTCAGGTGCTTTGACAGTCTACATTACTTTTTCCATATTTCAGATGTAAAGATGCATTTCTACAAATAGCTTTGTATCTTTATTGAGGTAATAATACCTGTGTACTTGTAGAAATGCAGCATTTCTACATATCAAATATGGAAAAAGTTATGTAGACTGTCAAAGCATCTGAAAACTAGTTCCCGTGCTCGAAATACATTGTGCATTGAAATAAAATCACAATTCTGTCTGAAGATGGTTTTTCTTTATTTTACGACAGTAATACAGTCACGGAAGAAACATTGGTAACTGCGGGTAAAATTAAGAAAACTACAGTAACAGATCAACTCCTTTCCTTTCATTATTTTAGGAGGGGTTTCAGGGACAAAAAGTTTCCAGACAGTTTTAAATTACATGCAAAGATCGTCGGAGGACTCTAGTGCTCTTATTGTCAAATACTGGGTTAATTTGTAACGCTGCGAGCTACGTGTGTGTGTGTGTGTGTGTGTGTGTGTGTGTGTGTTTGTTTGTTTGTAGCGTCTTTAAATTTGAAATACATATATAAATATGTTTATTTAAACTATGGTTCAAAATAATGCATCCACTACTGGTAACAGTAAGTTATTTTTGGATTTATCTTATTTTTGTAAACATATTCACAATGTGTCACTTTGCAATATACCACTGTAATCTTATGAGGATCAGGATTGATTTAAATCTGAATAAAATTATTTAGTGTCAAAGCACCTGAAGACGAGCCGCCTACACTCGAAACTCATCGTGCATTGAAATAAAATCACCATTGTGACTGAGGCAACTGTTCTCTATTTTACTATATTTACACTGTTACTGTAAACCTCATTATCAGCCATATTTCAATATATTTCAATATATGAGTTACATCCTTTAAAGAATATAGGGGCTGGGGTGGGGGCGCATTGTTTACTCGTTACGAAAATACCAATACCTAAAGAAGCCCAAACAAGCAAATTAAAATGAAATAAGGCAGTTCATGAAATGGACATAGTTCACTAATCTACCATGACCCCCAAAGCCGTGCGGGATTAGCCGAGCGGTCTGAGGTGCTGCAGTCATGGACTGTGCGGCTCATCCCGGCGGTGGTTCGAGTCCTCCCTCGGGCATGGGTGTGTGTGTGTTTGTCCTTAGGATAATTTAGGTTAAGTAGTGTGTAAGCTTAGGGACTGATGACCTTAGCAGTTAAGTCCCATAAGATTTCACACACATTTTTGACCCCAACCACGAATTAAAAATAGTAAGACCTATTATGCGGGCCACCAAAAGATGGTTATAAGATCGGCACCGCAATGAAATGTGTTCTCGTTACCTGGAGTGTACTAGCGTCTCCGTAAGCGAGAAAGCACACGCGCTCTTGTTGGATGGCGCCGAACCAGATGAATCTGGTCCGAATTCTGGTGGCAGAAGAGACCTTAGTCGGCACGTTTGACCACCGAGGGAAGAGTGGTGGTGGCGTAGAGTTACCGAACAGTTGACTTCGTGTCAGCGTCCTGCATTAAACTCCAAACCTGTCAGCAGCGTCTCATAGTGGGATGACATGTGACTGTTGATGCTGATCTGTTCGTCAGATGGAGGCGTTAAACTTGGAGGCCCCTGGTCCCAAACACTAAACTAGACCGTGTGGCAGCATCATGCTTCACTTTCTCGATTCCGTCTCATCCTCATCGCCAACACAAACACACCAACTCTTCACTTAAAACACACATTCCATGAGGGAAAGGTGCCATTGTGCGCTAACCTAGTAAACACATCCAATCAGGTGATCAATCTTTCACCTGAGTGTCTTCTAACCAACAACGTCGAAAGATGACGTTTTGGTTGTCCATCTCTTTTGGTGTGTGGCGGCATGATATCTTGTCAGGATGAGCTAAATGAAAGTCTTTTGTTGGGAGGTGAGTGGAGGGGGGAGCGTGTAAGACGCTGCTGTTGTCTTATTCTACTAATGATTCAATACAAGGGTCGCCACATGCCTAAACATCAATGGTTAATACAAAATATACGACTTGTGGCTAGAAAAAAACCGGACTAGTACTGGTGAAACAATAAAACGAATGCAATAAGGCTGAAAGTCGCGTGGCCTGTCACGTGACTCTCGCTCCGCCTACTGCTCGAGTTTCATCTGCCTCCTGCACTCAGTCTGCCCGTGGCGTCTGTTTTAAGTAGTTGACGTTTTGTCTGTGCGTCGGAAAATGTTGAGTGTACAGAAAGAACAGCGTGTTAACATCAAATTTTGTTTCAAACTAGGAAAATCTGCAAGTGATACGTTTGTAATGTTACAACAAGTGTACGGCGATGATTGTTTATCGCGAACACAAGTGTTTGAGTGGTTTAAACGATTTAAAGATGGCCGCGAAGACACCAGTGATGACACTCGCACTGGCAGACCATTCTCAGCAAAAACTGATGCAAACATTGAAAAAATCGGTAAACTTGTTCGACAAGATCGCCGTTTAACAGTCAGAGTAGTGTCTGAGTTAACAGGAGTTGACAAGGAAAGTGTCGAACAACTTTACCGATTTTTTCAATTTTTGCATCAGTTTTTGCTGACAATGGTCTGCCAGTGCGAGTGTCATCACTGGTGTCTTCGCGGCCATCTTTAAATCGTTTAAACCACTCAAACACTTGTGTTCGCGATAAACAATCATCGCCGTACACTTGTTGTAACATTACAAACGTTTCACTTGCAGATTTTCCTAGTTTGAAACAAAATTTGATGTTAACACGCTGTTCTTTCTGTACACTCAACATTTTCCGACGCACAGACAAAACGTCAACTACTTAAAACAGACTACACGGGCAGACTGAGTGCAGGAGGCAGATGAAACTCGAGCAGTAGGCGGAGCGAGAGTCACGTGACAAGCCACGCGACTTTCAGCCTTATTGCATTCGTTTTATTGTTTCACCAGTACTAGTCCGGTTTTTTTCTAGCCACACCTCGTAAAGTCTGACATCATATAGGCAAATGTTACGAGTATTTCAAAGAATTTATAGTTATCAACAGATAATATGTTTCTCTTGTTCGTCTTCTCCACTTCATAGATTGGGTATTCTTGCCCACTCACAGTAGTGTCCTTGGTCGTCCTCGCCCTCTTCTTCCACTGGGCATGTAATGTTACGCTGCTCTGCGAAGTCTGGTATTTTCCATTATCTGTAAGTGTTCATTCCACGTGTGTTAACTAATATTTTATTATGTACTGGTTCTCTACTTAATTCTTTCCTAATCTCTTCATTTAGTATCCCATTATCGTTGTACATCATTTAATACTCCTTAATAATCTCATTTCTAGCGAGTGTATTTTAATCCGCTAGTTTTGAGACGGTTACCCTGTAAGACGTATGCGTTGCCGGCGATGGGCGAGGCATGGCAGAATCTCTGACCAGAGAGTAGTAGTGGTCTGTCGGCAGTAGTAGTCAGTCGGTATTAGTCTACATCTACATCTACATCTACATTTATACTCCGCAAGCCACCCAACGGTGTGTGGCGGAGGGCACTTTACGTGCCACTGTCATTACCTCCCTTTCCTGTTCCAGTCGCGTATGGTTCGCGGGAAGAACGACTGTCTGAAAGCCGCCGTGCGCGCTCTAATCTCTCTAATTTTACATTCGTCATCCCCTCGGGAGGTATAAGTAGGGGGAAGCAATATATTCGATACCTCATCCAGAAACGCACCCTCTCGAAACCTGGCGAGCAAGCTACACCGCGATGCAGAGCGCCTCTCTTGCAGAGTCTGCCACTTGAGTTTGTTAAACATCTCCGTAACGCTATCACGGTTACCAAATAACCCTGTGACGAAACGCGCCGCTCTTCTTTGGATCTTCTCTATCTCCTCCGTCAACCCGATCTGGAACGGATCCCACACTGATGAGCAATACTCAAGTATAGGTGGAACGAGTGTTTTGTAAGCCACCTCCTTTGTTGATGGACTACATTTTCTAAGGACTCTCGCAATGAATCTCAACCTGGTACCCGCCTTACCAACAATTAGTCCGTGCTAGTCGGCGGTCGGCGCGTACCTGCGCGTGTCGGCAGTCTGCTCTGGTCGGGACTCGGGAGGATGAGTATTATTGTAGAAGGTAAAGAAGCAGCCTTGCGCATATCTAGTAATGTATATTAACTGTCATTAACTTCTTTTAAAAATGCCGCAATAATAATTTTCATAAGATAAAGTAATTTTTTAAAGAAAAGCATTCATTTGAATTTAAAGAATATTTCCAATGCATGATCATTCGTTCCAACAATTATATATATATATATATATATATATATATATATATATATATATATATATATATATACGCCAGCATTGCACGAAGCTGTGCCAAAAAATTTCTACACAAGAGCAGATATATTCGCAGTTTTTATTGAGCTAAGAATTTTTGCTTTTTTTATTCAGAATACAGGGCCGAAGGGCAGCGCTGCTGTCCTCATAAAATTTACCAGGTTACTAATTTTTTTTATTATTTTAGTGTATAGGAATTTTTCTGTTTCGAACTTAACATTAAATGAGAAAAGAGTTTTGTGGGAACATTAAATGTGAATGCATTTCTGCACACAGATTATAAATGGGAGCCAATTTTGTTCAGAGGTTACATTAAAATCAATTTTGTTCAGAGTTTACAATACTTAAAAAAATCATTTAATTAACATTTTTGTAGGGAGGTTACACTTGGCTCATGTTCATGGTCAATTTTCATTATTAAATTTGTTTGGGGAGGTTACACTTGGTCCATTTTCATTATTATATTTTTGTGGGGAGGTTACACTTTTTTTTTTTTGTAACCTCTGAACAAAATTGATTTTAGTGTAACCTCTGAACAAAATTGGCTCCCATTTATAATCTATGTGCAGAAATGCATTCACATTTAATGTTCCCACAAAACTCTTTTCTCATTTAATGTTAAGTTCGAAACAGAATACTCATCCTCCAGAGTCCCGACCAGAGCAGACTGCCGACACGCGCAGGCACGCGCCGACCGCCGACTAGCACGGACTGAAGACTAATACCGACTGACTACTACTGCCGACACACCACTACTACTCTCTGGTCAGAGATTCTGCCATGCCTCGCCCATCGCCGGCAATGCATACGTCTTACAACCCTGAGTATGTAACTTGGAGTCCTGAAAGGTAAGGATATCGCATGCATGTGAATATCTTTTAATGCTACAGATGCTACCTCTTTCGTTTAAGGTTTGTAATTCAACGATTTGTAATGCAACAAATTGGGGCATTAAAGTAGAAAATACTCAGTAAAGATATTTTTATTCATACACTAAAATCGTTACATTGACCATGAACATTAAAAATTCCAAACATAAAAAAATGTAAGACTGATTGAGAAAACCCTGTTGAACAAATAACAAAAATAACGACAAAAATTTCAGTGATTGTTACTAGTCGAATAGGATAAACAGAGAATAAACTTAGAAAAAGAAAACAGTTTTTTCAACTTTAATACCATCTGTAACAGTGCTTGTACGAAACTTCATATCTGATCATGTTACCCGTTATATCCCAGAAATAATTTTTTAACCTTTCTGTAAAATGTCAGATCCAGTACCTGCGTTGGTCAATAATCACATTCCGAATTTTAATTTTTCATGGTGGCCTTAAAATCATAATTCTTTTTACGTATTATGTATCATACAGTAGGCAGTATGGGCTAAAATTATTGACATATGATATATCATGCAGTGTGCAATATGGGGAAAAACACTTTACAAATTTTATCACATATAAAATGTTGAATTTTTCGTGATTATCATCCATTACATGAATAAATGAGGAAAAGATACATAATAATCTTCAGAATTCTAATGTTCATTGTTATTTTTATTTTAAGGATACGTTATTTACTTACATGTTAAGGATACTTCCTGGCAGATTAAAACTGTGTGCCGGACCGTGGCTCGAACTCGAGACCTTTGCCTTTCGCGGGCAAGTGCTCTACCCGAGTTCGAGTCTCGGTCCGGCACACAGTTTTAATCTGCCAGGAAGTTTCATATCAGCGCATACTCCGCTGAAGAGTGAAAATTTCATTCTAGAAACATCCCCCAGGCTGTGGCTAAGCCATGTCTCCGCAGTATCCTTTCTTTCAGGAGTGCTAGTTCTGCAAGCTTCGCAGGAGAGCTTCTGTAAAGTTTGTAAGGTAGGAGACGATATACTGACAGAAGTAAAGCTGTGAGGACGGGGCGTGAGTCGTGCTTGGGTAGCTCAGTTGGTAGAGCATTTGCCCGCGAAAGGAAAAGGTCCCGAGTTCGAGTATCGGTCCGGCACACAGTTTTAATCCGCCAGGAAGTTTCATATCAGCGCACACTCCGCTGTAGAGTGAAAATTTCATTCTATGTTAAGGATAGACGGTAAATTCAAATAGTTGAACAAACAGAATAGCTATATCGCATTACATGAATAAAATAAGAGATTTGCAATAATAGGGATCGTTTGTCAGACAACTCAGTCTTCTTAGCGCCGGTGATACAAAATGAAACACCACTTTGGATGGAGTCCTACATCGGATTTTACACAGTGAAATTTTGTGCTTTTACAGCACTATCCACACCTCCCTTGTTTGTTCTGCTCGTCAGTCATATGCAGCGTTGTCAAACCTATTGTCTTCTTACACTTCGGATAGAAATCTTGGCCTCACACTTCTTGGTTTTTCAATGTCGAGTGAGGTCAGAACTGAAAGAAGAATATATCTAGTAAATTCCTGTAAGGTTATACTGTTATTTAGCTGCCGCTATAAGATCCACATGTTCGCAACAGCACCATTTAGGCAACACCCGTTCAACGGCCAATACCATTTCTTTGATTCTATTCAAATGCGTTATAAACTTCGTAGAGTGTGGCGATTCTATTGCTATTCAGGGAGGCTATGGTATAGAAACTTTCTTTCTTCATTCTCTGTTCCACCTGAACCATGTACTTTCATGCAACATGCCTACATCCTCCACATTCGTGCCCAGAGTCATTTGACTATTGTCGCTCCATCTTACCGAAGTAATAGAATTTTCTGTATCACGTAACTCTCGGAGCCTTCTTTATAGCTGCCATGGGAGCCTTCTCCAGCCGACACTGCTCAGGATTCCTACGCATTTGATTCCATTTGAAATAAGAGATTCAAATAGGGGAAAAGAGGTAACGTAATTATCAATGTACTCTGTGCTGTTCTGAGGGATGTAGCCCACACAAAGCTTTACAACTACAGAATGCCCCAGTGGCTTCTGGAATCGCTTTGACTTGCTTCAACATATGGTTCAAATTTGATGTTATATCCATTGAATGTAGTTAATAACCATCATTTAAAACTGTAGCGAATTGGCTTTGCACCTGATAAACTGTTTGATAATGCGGTGGCCGTACTCAGGCTCCGTGACCTCATCCAAAGAGATGTTTGATAGTAGAGGCTCAATGAAGTCTTAAAATTTTTATTTAGATGAGAATTTAATCGCCGACCCTCTTAATCTTGATCTTGTTTTTCAGTGCTGTCATTATCATTGAAATAGAGAAATTTACGAATTTTGTCAAAAGCAGTTCTGGAGATAGAATTCGAAACAAGTGCCTTGTTAGTGTAAGGTCTGGCCGTCCCGTACTTATATCTATGCGTGACCTTATAATACCCAGATCATAGCAAAATAGCGATGTGTTTGTAGATGTCATCATCAATTATTGCTATGTTGTGTGCCTTTTGGACAGCATATTTTACTGTCTCTCTCTTCAGATTACCAACCAAATCATCTCCAAAAACTGTACGAAAGATATCAGCTGGAGTCGAATTTAACTTGCGGTCACGAGATAACTCAAATTTATGTGAAGGGCCTAGTCTTTCTTCTACCCAGTGTCTTGGTTTCCTAAGTTGAGATCGCGATTGTAATTTCAATGTGGAACGGCTGGGATTTTGCTCTTGAGTGGATGAAGATGTAATGTTTTCAACAAGGCCGTCACTATTTATTACTCTTACCTCTTCCGTTTTTCGCGGGACTGTTTTTCTACATCAGCAAGAGCGGCGGATTGTACTTCTGAATCAAAACCTGCGTCATCTTTAACACTCTCTGCACAATGATTTGGTGGAACAATCATTAATGCAACTCCTCGCATGTATCAAACACATCAGTAAAAGTTTAATCATCAATTTCTGCGGAGTAGAGGATATTTAAAATTTCTTCTAAGTCTCTCCCCTTTTCCAAATTGTAAAGAAATAAATCGCATAACTGCTAGAGAAAGCTCCATTACTGTCCAGTGTATGACATTTCATCTGTAAAGATATTAGCCGATGCCAGAACAATGTTAATAAATTAATCTTCAATTTTCGAATATATATTGCTTTTGAGTATTCATACTAGTAATCCAGAATAATATGAGCAAAGTTATAAAAATATACATCACAGTTTTATTATTGCTTACCGCCTAGACATGACGAGAAGCAGCTACTCTACAACAAATGCTTTCCACCAGAAAATAAACAATCTTGTTTTTAACTGTTACAGTTATTTCCGACAACGGACTTCCATATTAATAATAAAATTTGCAAAAAAATGTTTCAGTTGTTGCAATGAGCTTCTGGAAACAATATGTCTAGGAAGAGTATGCGTACAATAAGTCATACTTTGGGATATAACTGAGTTATGGATTTATCCTATTATTTACATGTCACCTATTTTTTCATGTAGACTGACACAGCTGAGGATGATGAAAAGCTTTACATGGCAAAATACAAGTATCGTCCCGCTAAAATATTAACTACCAATATTTATACGTTTAAGATACTCAATAAACAGTTGGCGCCTCTTATCTGAAACGTTACAAGACAGTGATTCCAAGACTAGACACAAATTCTTTCTGTTGTGGTTGGCAGGAGAGCCAACACCGTGTTACTAGAGGAGGCCGAAATGCACGCGTTTTAGCTCACGCAGGCTGGCGTGAGGTCTGGAACAGGACAAGGAAATTAGAATTTAGAAAAACGGACGTAGCTGGTGGAATACTTAACTTTAATCCATTAATGATGAACGCCGGTCTTGACGGTACATGATTCACAATATCAATAGTAACTGATAATGGCGCCTTACTAGGTCGTAGCAAATGACGTAGCTGAAGACTATGCTAAACTGTCGTCTCGGCAAATGAGAGTGTATTTAGTCAGTGCACCATCGCTAGCAAAATCGGCTGTACAACTGGGGCGAGTGCTAGGAAGTCTCTCTAGACCTGCCGTGTGGCGGCGCTCGGTCTGCAATCACCGATAGTGACGACATGCGGGTCCGACGTGTACTACCGGACCGCGGCCGATTTAAAGGCTACCACCTAGCTAGTCTAGTGTCTGGCGGTGACACCACACTTTCTTCAGCACATTTCCAGATCTTTGCACACAATGTCGACTACACATTCGTCATTTCAATTTATTTCAATTTTCCAATTACTTTTTTTCTCGAACGTACGACAATCGTACATTCTGAAATGACATCGACGACTCTAATTATTGTTTATTTTCGGTTATTATTCAAATGCGGCTGTTATACCATTTCCTAAGTGAGACCTGCGGAAATTGGACTCTGCTTAGGAACAATTTTGACAAAATTTGACAACATTACGAGATGTGACGACTTATAAGTACGATGAATGCTAAAAAACAATGAATGCGAAAAGAAATGTACTTTACATTGGCGAAGATAGGCAATCAGCATGTTTGCTTGTCCTATGCTGGTGGCTGTACTCCTTTACGGCCCGTCTTCATGCGTGTAATGGCGGGAATACAGTCATTTAAACATCTGTAGGAGGTTTCGCACCGTATGCAAGATATTGTTTCTTTTAGGGCTTGCACGTCATAGGGTTTCAGTGGCTGGAAGTTTGTGGGATCACATCACCTGTCAACTGGCGGTGCTAATGACTCGACGGGCGCACAACATCGTTCACCGTTCGTTGCCTGGTTCCTGGGATGAAGGAATATTCGCACACCAGGGCGGTACGCAAGGAAGAGAGGATGCCTCAAAGGCCACAGGAGAACGTGCCACTTTTTTTTCCTTTTTTCCCTTTCCCAGTGAGTGTTTACTATCTCGTCCCCGCGCCTGCGCTCTTTTGAAGGCGTGTGTGCCTGAGAGCTTTACGAACGCTCGAATCTGGGCGGTTACGTCCCAAGTGGCCATCAACTGCGCCAGAACGCTACTTTATGCTGCGGAGGGTTCACTCCAAAACGACTACAGCTGAGGCTAACACGAGAAATGAACGACGTCGTACCTCAGTAAGGCACTGAAGGGTGGCCGTGTGAAAATGTTTAACGTTATGTGATGAGAACACTTAAAAGCAAATACACCCTACAGGCACGTATGACGTCATCCAGTTGTCAGTTCACTGCAGAATTTACTCTAATAAAATGAGTAGACTAATGTAATAAAAAAAACTGAAGACAAAAACTTAGCACGCACACACACACTCGCGCACGGAGAGGTTTAATCGAAGAAAAACAAACAAATCCCGAAGTCAACGAGTGACACTGAAATTGCTGAATAAATCAACTGTCAATCACGCAATAGTACCACGAATTTACCGTAAACTTTTAAAATCACTGAGGGCCCTTAGTGCTGATAAACATCGAATGAAATAATATACTTGAAATGCAACTTAACACTCAGTATTACCATAGCTCCATGTCCTTAACAACGGCCTATCGAGTTTTTAATGACACCATATTGGCCATCAACTCCACTGCTTGTTGCGATTTCCACAATCTGAGTGCGGTGTTCGATACGGACAGGAACAATAAGCACAAATGTAGTTTCAAGAGGTTCGATCCCATCTTTTTCATATAAATTGTGTATGTGACGAATGTTGACATGTACCATAGAGGCTCATATCTTTTTCATTCATTTTACTAATGTTGCCAACTGCTATGTTTTCAGCACGTTAATGCAACCACTTCAAAAGTACCTTAGATGGAAATTTCAGTCGTGGAAATTGTAATTAAGAGTAAAGTTGATGGCGAATACGGTGCCATTAGAAACCTCTACGGGACTATGATCCAACAACACATATAATTCTTTATCAACCTGACGTTTTTGAACTGATGAGTAATTGTAACTGTAAATTAAACAGCCAATGGCCCTTTTTTGCTTAGATCATAACATAGCCTCGGCAAACTTACCTGCCGCAGTTTTCATACTTTATAAATTTTCCATAGTCAGTATGGACCTGACCTCCTGATGCAGTCGATTTGAAATCGTTACTGCTCCCATCCTGATGGTTCAAATGGCTCTGAGCACTATGGGACTTAACACCTGAGGTCATCAGTCCCCTAGAACTTAGAACTACTTAAACCTAACTAGCCTAAGGACATCACACACATCCATGCCCGAGGCAGATTCGAACCTGCGACCGTAGCGGTCGCGCGGTTCCAGACTGAAGCGCCTAGAACCACTCGTCCACACCGGCGACACCGGCCTAATGATGTTGTGTGAATCCCACAATACTCAGACGAATAACAACCAGTGATAACAGCTGAAATCTTTTCTAATATTAAAGATGCTAAAGTCACTTTTGAACTCATTTTTAAATTCGAGTAACTTAATCGAATGCAGCCGACTATTTCTTCGACAGTCGCCGATCTTTCGGCAAAAAGCACGAGAAGATAGCTGCAGATAGGGCAGAATTTTGGCGTTTAGTTTATATATCTAGGATGTTACAAACGTTTAAAAGTATCTAATTTACATATACGAGGTAATACAGTTCAAAATTTTTTTAAACTGCCCTATTAACACACAGCACGTCCAGAAGCAAACACTTGAGTTATGAGCCATCCTGTTTCATGGCGGTCACCTGTGTAACAACACAACAGGAGGCGCTAAATGTGGTTCGCACCCTTACCAATCATTTACCCCTTGTTCTCAACGAATGACGTTGTCGATGGTTCTGGGGACCATAAATTTCTTAAAATGTTCTCACAAAAATGGTTCAAATGGCTCTGAGCACTATGGGACTTAACATATATGGTCATCAGTCCCCTAGAACTTAGAACTACGTAAACCTAACTAACCTAATGACAGCACACAACACCCAGTCATCACGAGGCAGAGAAAATCCCTGACCCCGCCGGGAATCGAACCCGAGAACCCGGGCGTGGGAAGCGAGAACGCTACCGCACGACCACGAGATGCGGACAAAATGTTCTCACAGCCAGGAAACTTAAAAAGAAGGGAGTTGAAGCGATAGAGCTCGGGCTATAGGGAACCGTTAAAAATTCTGTGGACTGATAGGAATGAGGACGGACTCCACAGAACCTGTGAGGAGAGGAACTTGCGGAACAACTAAAAATAACTAACTGTACTATTGGGAGTATAACAAAACAGTGGCAATACTATTTGTTGATTTTAAGAAAGCCAATGACAGTATATCAAGAGACAAGCTGTGGGAGAAAATGCAGAGATTCGGAATACCGAAGAATATTTTAAATCTTGTGAAAGTGACACTGAAAGGCTCGAAAGGGGTAGTGAAAATAGATGGATAATATTACAAGGCGTTTCATATGGAAAACAGGAGTCAGGGAAGGAGATGTGCGCTTCTTGTTCATCATTTTAATGCAGGAAGCGTTGGACGCAGCAAGTGAAGCAGAAGAGGGAATTAAAATAGGAACAAAAATAAATGTACTGGCCTTTGCAGACGAAGTAGCACTAATCGCTGAAAAGTCGGATAACCTTAAAATACTCGCAAAAACTCTCTAAAAAAAGCAGAGGAGACTGGATTACGGGGAAAATGATGAGAAACAAAATTCATGAGGGTAGAAAAAAATTACACAACAAAAAGGTGAAAAACTTTCCAGATAACCATGTGTTTGTAAAAGTAGATGAGTTTAAATATCTGGGGTAGTAGTAAACAATAAAAACGATGAGAAGCAAGAAATAGAGGCGAAGATCAAAGCTGCATCCAGAGCATCATACACTCAACACATTAGTCATCTAAAATTTTTTCAAGAGGAACCAGAATAAGAATATATAAAATCATAATCAGACTAGTACTACTATACGGGGCAGAAAGATGGTGAATAAATAAATACGTGAAAAGAAAGATAAAAGTTTTTGAAAATAAAATCCTGTGAAAGATATTCTGACCAATCAATGAGGGAGGAGAATGGCGTGGAAGAAAGATCAGGAAGTTATACAATGAACCAGTAGTAGCAGAAGCCAAGACAAGAAAACTAAGATGGGCTATACACGTCTATAGAAGAAAGCAGATGTTTTTATTGAGAGAAGCCTCATAAAATAAACCGGAAGGACGAAGACCCCTAGGCAGGCCGAAATGGCAGAAAATGAGATTGAGAGCCCAGGTTGCCAAGGATCTCCAAGTACTAGGAGCAAGGTTTTGTATCCCATCTCGAAGGCGGCGCGTGGGTCTGCTCCTGAAATCTTAAAGGTTAGCCGAATGAAGGAAGCGAGTAGGAGCAGGTGAGGTAAAACACGCGGTAGAGATGTTCCCAACAACACGCCGAATGGATCGCCCGGAATTGGCATCACGTTCTCTTCACTGACAAGTGCCGCATATGCCTTCAACCAGACAATCGGCGGAGACGTGTCTGAAGGCAACCCGTCAGGCTGAACGCCTTAGACACACTGTCCAGCGAGTGCAGAAAGGTGAAGGTTCAAATGGCTCGGAGCACTATGGGACTCATATTCTGAGGTCATCAGTCCCCTAGAACGTAGAACTACTTAAACCTAACTAACCTAAGGACATCACACACATCCATGCTCGAGGCAGGATTCGAACCTGCGACCGTAGCGGTCGCGCAGTTCCAGACTGTAGCGCCTAGAACCGCTCGGCCACCTCGGCCGGCAAAGGTGAAGGTTCCCTGCTGTTTTGGGGTGGCACTATGTGGGGCCGACGTACACCGCTGGTGGTCACGGAAGGCGCCGTAACGGCTGTGCGATACGTGAATGCCATCCCCCGACCGATAGTGCAACCATATCGGCAGCATATTTGCGAGGCATTCGTCTTCATGGGCGACAATTCGCGCCCCCATAGAGCACATTTTGTGAATGACTTCCTTCAGGATAACGACATCGCTCGACTAGAGTGGCCAGCATGAACCCTATTGAACATGCTTGGGTTGGACTGAAAAGGGCTGTTTGTGGACCAACCACTCTTAGGGATCTACGCCGAATTGGTGAAGAGTGGGAAAATCTGAATGAACTTGTGAATAGTATGCCACGACGAATACAGGCATGCATCAATGCAAGAGGACGTGCTACTGGGTATTAGAGGTACCGGTGTGTACAGCAATCTGGAACACCAACTCTGAAGGTCTCGCTGCGTGGTGGTACAATATGCAATGTATGGTTTTCATAAGCAATAAAAAGGGCGGAAATGATGTTTATGTTGATATCTATTCCAATTTTCTGTACAGGTTCCAGAAATCTCGGTACCGAGGTGATGCAAAACTTTTTTTGATGTGTGTAGTAACATTTTAACAACTCTCTCGAAATGTCATCTTGAATAATAACTGCTTCGCTATTCTGGTAAATAATTTATTTAACTACTGGTTTCGTAGCCTAGAAGCCACGTCATCATGTTAAATCTGTTGAATTACAAAAATCGTTATTTTCAGTTGAGGTCGGATTATAGTTACAACCAGTAGTGAGAGTTATACGGCGAATCATGACGTTAAAGTTGCAA
This sequence comes from Schistocerca nitens, assembly GCF_023898315.1. Classification (NCBI taxonomy): domain Eukaryota; kingdom Metazoa; phylum Arthropoda; class Insecta; order Orthoptera; family Acrididae; genus Schistocerca; species Schistocerca nitens. Next base: position 499,378,641 of record NC_064620.1, on the reverse strand, counting down.
CATGGACGGGACCGAAAATTCCTTGTAAACGAATAAATGATGGAATTATTGGATCTTCAGGTAAGCGGATAGCATGGGTCCACGTTTTCTCAAGTATACCCAAATTTTTTTTTCAAAAATTCATAAGAACGCTCAGGAAGTATCCTCTCAAGCTAATGTGATAAAAAACAATTAATGGGCTTGAACACCCATTCAAAGATTAAAAAACACAAAGCAAACGGGCTTTGATTGAAATCTTTGGGGAACTGAAGAGATCATTGTCCGTCTCGCCTTAATTATATATATATATATATATATATATATATATATATATATATATATATTGTTTTCTCGGACTTTGGACTTGTCCGAAAGGACACAATTTTTGATCCAGCAGATATTATGAATCAAAACACAAATTAATTACAACCTTGGTTGCGAGCGGGCGTTATTTGAAATCAATGGGGAGAGTTGAAGCCGGCTGTCCTGCTTAATAGACAGATGCTCTGACCACTGAGCCACCCAGACACAGTGTTCATTGCAACTCTACGGAAAATAATTCGATTTGCAACATCTTCATTGAGCACCTACTGAGAAGAATATCGGCAAAAACGATTATCAGAATATAAACGTATAAATTATTATGTGAGGCGTGCTTACTTAAGCATACTGTAAGAAGTAAATATTAAGTAAAGTTTTTATGAACGATGGTAGCATATTGCTGAAATAGTACAGACCTGGCTAAAATTACTATATGTTACAAAATAAGTGAATATAGAAGCCCAAACCATAAACGATGAAGTGAGGTCTATCGAAGCCATATAAATACGGAATCACTGTCCAGTAACAAAGAAAATATCAAGCACAGATGTAGATAAACTTAATTCACTTTTTATTTTAAAGAAAATCAATGTTATTCAACATGTTACGGTGATGTAGCTCCGGCCCGTTTAGTATCTGCTCGGGAAAGTGCTCAATGGACCTCATAATTTTCGCTGCCTCAAGGACATTAAATGTGTTCCCCATATGTTGTAAAACGGACAAGTCTGAGAGCTGATGGCCGGCTGCGGTGGTCTCGCGGTTCTAGGCGCGCAGTCCGGAACCGCGCGACTGCTACGGTCGCAGGTTCGAATCCTGCCTCGGGCATGGATGTGTGTGATGTACTTAGGTTAGTTAGGTTTCAGTAGTTCTAAGTTCTAGGGGACTGATGACCAGAGATGTTAAGTCCCATAGTGCTCAGAACCATTTGAACCAGTTTTGAGATCTGATCAATGGCCGTATGCCCTTGCTCCCGAAAATGGGCACTTTTAATGCCGATCTTGAACCTGCACTGGTAAGGCGTTCTTTAAATCCAATATTAAGTCTCCTACGTAACGTTTCTGACTGCAGTTACACGCAATTCTGTACAGGCTTGATTAACTGGAAGAAAGTGCGTGAAAGTATTGCCAGCTTTTCGAGACAGATGGGACCGGCTCCGCAACACGAGACAGCTGAAGGAACGTGTATGCGATCACGTGTGTGCGTGCACGTGTGAGTGTGTATGTGTGTGTGTGTGTGAGTGTGTGTGTGTGTGTGTGTGTCAATCAGTGGGCAGTTGCGATGCACTGTGGTGATTTTCTTCATTACAACATGGCCCGGAGACACTATTTGGGTGACGTGACTTAACATGAAACTGGAAGAAGGACGAAGTGTGACGAGGGTAGCCCACGAATTTGGTATTACACACAGCGTTGTTTCACGTGCATGGAGAGCATTCCAAACGACAGTCACTGATACCCGAGGGAGAGGAGGTCAACCACGGTCGTGGCCGAGCGGTTCTAGGCGCTTCAGTCTGCAACCGCGACACCGCTACGGTCGCAGGTGCGAATCCTGCCTCGGGCACGGATGTGTGTGATGTCCTGAGGTTAGTTAGGTTAAAGTAGTTCTAAGTTCTAGGGGACTGATGACCTCAGATATTAAGTCCCATAGTGCACAGAGCCATTTGAACCATTCAACCACGGTCATCTAAGACAGCAAGCGACTGTTCATTGTGTAACATGCAATAAGGGACCCATTTCGAATAGTGGGTGCAATTGCAAATACATTTAACGGGGCTGCAATACACGCAGTCTCACGATCCACAATGGCGCGGCGCTTGCATGGATGTAGTGTTTTTGCCCGACGGCCAGTACATTGCGTTAACACCAGAACAACGGCGGAATCGTTTACGATGGTGCGAGAAACATAGCCACTAGATCAACGAGGAACGAGGTCATAACAGATTCCGCAGTGATTCCCGACGTACCCTCAAGTGGCGAGAGACGGGAACACGCAATACATCAACGGCCACTATGAAAGATGATGGCTTTGGTGGTCCAGTTCGTATGGTGTGGGGAGGTATAACGTAACTTCGGAGTACCACCTACATCACTCGATCAGGAAATGCCTAGGCAGTTATTGTATTCTATTTTCTAAAAAATGTATAGCGAGAATTTGGCTTCAACGGCATTTCGACACCAAAACAGTTAATGGATTCTCACAAATATACAGGGTGGTCCATTGATACTGACCGGGCCAAATATCTCACAAAATAACCATCAAACAAAAAAAAATTACAAAGAACGAAACTCGTCTAGCTTGAAGGGGGAAACCAGATGGCGCTATGGTTGGCCCGCTAGATGGCGCTGCCATAGATCAAACGGATATCAACTGCGTTTTTTAAATAGGAACCCTCATTTTTATTACATATTCGTGTAGTACGTAAAGGAATATGAATGTTTAACTTGGACCACTTTTTTCGCTTTGTGATAGATGGCGCTATAATAGTCACAAACGTATAAGTACGTGGTATTAAGTAACATTCCGCCCGTGCGGACGGTACTTGCTTCGTGATACATTACCCAAGTTAAAATGGACCGTTTACCAATTGCGGAAAAGGTCGATATCGTATGTATGGCTATTGTGATCAAGACGCCCAACGGGCGTGTGCTATGTATGCTGCTCGGTATCCTGGACGACATCATACAAGTGTCCGGACCATTCGCCGGATAGTTACGTTATTTAAGGAAACAGGAAGTGTTCAGCCACATGTGAAATGTCAACCACGACCTGCAACAAATGATGATGCCCAAGTAGGTGTTTTAGCTGCTGTCGCGGCTAGTCCGCACATCAGTAGCAGACAAATTGCGCGAGAATCGGGAATCTCAAAAACGTCGGTGTTGAGAATGTTACATCAACATCGATTGCACCCGTACCATATTTGTGTGCATCAGGAATTGCATGGCGACGACTTTGAACGTCGTGTACAGTTGTGCCACTGGGCACAAGATAAATTACGGGACGATGACAGATTTTTTGCACGCGTTCTATTTAGCGAAAAACCATCATTCACCAACAGCGGTAACGTAAACCGGCATAACATGCACTATTGGGCAACGTAAATCCACGATGGCTGCGACAAGAGGAACATCAGCGATCTTGGCGGGTTAATGTATGGTGCGGCATTATGGGAGGAAGGATAATTGGCCCCCATTTTATCGATGGCAATCTAAATTGTGCAATGTATCCTGATTTCCTATGTAATGTTTTACTGATGTTACTACAAGATGTTTCACTGCATGACAGAATGGCGATGTACTTCCAACATGATGGATGTCCGGCACATAGCTCGCGTGCGGTTGAAGCGGTATTGAACAGCGTATTTCATGACAGGTGGGTTGATCATCGAAGCACCATACCATGGCCCACACGTTCACCGGATCTGTCGTCCCCGGATTTCTTTCTGTGGGGAAACTTGAAGGATATTTGCTATCGTGATCCACCGATAACGCCTGACAACATGCTTCAGCGCATTGTCACTGCATGTGCGCACATTTACGGAAGGCGAACTACTCGCTGTTGAGAGGAATATCGTTACACGTATTATACCAAATGCAGTGAGGTTGACGAACATCATTTGGAGCATTTATTGCATTAATGTGGTATTTACACGTAATCACGCTGTAACAGCACCCGTTCTCAGAAATGAGAAGTTCACAAAGGTACATGTATCACATTGGAAGAACCGAAATAAAATGTTCAGACTTTTGTACGTTCTCTATTTTAATTTAAACAACCTACCTGTTACCAACTGTTCCTCTAAAATTGTGAGCCATATGTCTGTGACTCTTATAGCGTCATCTATCACAAAGCGAAGCAAGTGGTCCAACTAAAACATTCACATTTCTTTACGTTCTACACGAATATGTAATAAAAATGGGGGTTTCTATTTAAAAATGCAGTTAATATCGGTTTGACCTATGGCAGCGCCATCTAGCGGGCCAACCATAGCGCCATCTGGTTTCCCACTTCAAGCTCGACGAGTTTCGTTATTTGTAGTTTTTTTTTGGTTTGAATCTTATTTCGTGAGATACTTGGCCCGGTCACGATCAATGGACCACCCTGTATATGCACAGTACTCTGTTCACTTAGATCCGTATATTGATTAAAATGAGCGAAGCGGACAACTACGTTCATGGCAAAAGCTTACTGATTACAGCAGATATAAATGCAAAAGTGCAGACACATAGATGACAGGAGGTTTTAGACATCATTTTTCAGTACACCGTCCTCAGTCGCCAATAGAAATATCTGCACTTATGCCTATTACAAAGTGTATACAGAGAGAGCAGGTCTGAAGAAAGCAATAAAATCAACAAAAATACTTGAATAAAATTTTGCATTGGCGAACTGACATCCAAATCTTTGAACACGGTACACTCACCGGCAACGTTCTTGTGACACTATATTCCTTCCCCATGTGCGTCTTTTCTGGGGTTCATTGGGACCTGCCTGAATTTTTATGGCTGACAATGCACGACGGCTTTGAACAACGGAGGTGAAGGAGCTCTTAGAACGAAAGGATATTCGGCGAATGGATTGGCCTGCTCCTTCCCCCATCTTAAATCCTATCGAGCACGTGTAGCATGCGGTGAGAAGATCTACTGCAGCACGTCCACACGCACCAACAATCATCCAATAGTTGTCAAACGCGCTGGCGGAGGAATGCAACGCCATTCTAGCAAGAACTCCTTATCGACCTTGTGCTCAGCGTAGGAGCACATTGCAGAGCACGCAATGTAGTCCTTGGTGATAACACACCCTGCTACGAGGGTAAGTAAAATGAAACCCTTAAACTTGTAATAACAAATCGAAGTCTCGCGTCGTTATCCTGTAAGTTGGTAAGCGTGCTACAAACAGCGTGCAGAGTAGCCTGTAGGTGGCAGCATAGTGCAGATGCACACATACCGTCGCAGTTCCAGTATAAATATGGCCGCCCCACTTGCGACTTGTACCAGGGAAGAACAGCGTTTTGTTATTCGGTTTTTGCGTAGTGAAAGAGTGAAACCTAGTGAAATTCATCGACGAATTAAGGTTCAGTATGGTGATGCATGTTTGTCACAGCAGCAAGTCTACGAATGGAGTAGGAAGTTTGCAAATGGTGTGACTTCAGTGGAAGATGCTCCTCGTCCTGGTCCGGCGCAACGACTTATGACTCCACAGAACATTGCAGCAGTTGAAGCCATAGTGAAGGAAAACCGCCGGGTGACACTGAATGACATTGCAGCATGTTTACAGATTAGTCATGGGTCAGCACACCACATTTTGTATGATGTGCTCCAGTTTCACAAAAAGTATCTGCAAGATTGGTGCCACGCAGCTGACTCCTGAAATGAGAGAACGACGTGCTGATGCTTGTGAAGAACTTCTTCGGCGCTTTGAACGAGAAGGTGATGGCTTCCTTGCAAGAATCGTTACTGGGGACAAAACCTGGGTTCACTTCCACCGGCTGGAAACGAAGAGAGCGAGCAAGGAATGGCGCCATTCTTCGTCACCAAAACCAAAGAAGTTTCGAACAGAACCATCAGCAGGGAAGGTTATGCTGACAGCCTTTTGGGACAAAAAAGGCGTCATTTTGGTGCATTGCATGCCTAGAAGGACCACTGTCACCAGTGCATCATACACAGATCTCCTACAAAATCATCTGCGGCCTACAATCAAATCAAAGCGGCAGGGATTTCTGTCAGAAGGAGCCCTTTTGCAACATGACAATGCAAGGCCCACGCTGCCCGTACAACAGTTGCATCAATCACAGACCTGCATTTTGAATGTCTTCCTCATCCACCATACTCGCCAGACCTTGCCCCAATTGATTTCCATATGTTTGGACCACTCAAAGACACACTGGGAGGAAAGAAGTGGCTTTCTGGTGAAGAGGTACGCCAAGCGGTGCATGAGTGGTTGCGCGGACTACCAAAAGAATTTTTTTCTAAATGAGTTTATGCACTTTGTAAGCGCTGGAGGACTTGCATTAAGCGTGGGGGACATTATGTTGAAAAGTGATACAGCTTTTACCACTTCTGCACAATAAACAATATTGAAAAAAAAATATTTAAGATTTTCATTTGACTCAACCTCGTATGAACCATATCCCACCTTCTGCAATATCTAGAGAACCATCATAAATCTCCCTAGGGCATGTGTGTCCTCAGCATAAGTTAGATTAAGTAGTGTGCAAGGTTAGGAACCGATGAACTCATCTGTTTGGTCCCATAGAACTTACCACACAAATTTCCAAATTCTTTCCATCATAAACCGCGTTAGAGGGCGGCGCGTAAATAATCCAACTGGTCTTTTCTTTTTGATACATCGTTAATGTGTAAAGACGCTTGAATTGTCTGTGCTTGCTTTTCACCTACCTTCGCAGTTCACAAGTGCCTGAAAACTGTTTCTGCGGTCAGTCAGAAAGCGAAGGAGAACATACTGGCCAAAATTTCCAGTCAGCAAGTCCACATTTCTCGTTCTGCTCCTACTTGCCATCTACTCAGCGGTATCGGGAACAAAGGTTATAAATAAAAGTTTTGAGTATTAACTGACTGATATATGCAGTAAAAGTTCGCGGCCATATAATGTAAAAACATTCCTAGTAAAAATAATGACGTTCCTATCGTAAACAGCACTATTAACACTTCAGAGGCGATCTACAGGGGTAGTCCCAGGTAAAGTGGTCTATTGCCCTGACTTCTAATCATAAAAATTTAATTGCTCTCCTTAAAAGTGGAAAATAATCTCGCCACTTGCCACGCGGTTCTGGCAATACTATAGGCGGCACACAGTTACTTTCGTGAAATCCAAGCGACCCAGGAAAGTGTACAGTCCTCGTGAGTTCACAGCCTACGTTACCGAAAAAGCTTCTCGTAGGTGCCTACTAGCTCTAACTTCATCCGAGGCACGGCGCACGCAGGCGTTTCACTGACAGGGGCAGATTGATGTCTCGGTGCGAAGTGTCTCTTTCCGCTGCCTCTCTGGCCGTATTTATACAGTATATGGGCGAGCGGACCGCCAAACGGAACATCTGCTATCAGCTACCTTACACACAAGAAGCAGCAGCTGGATGGCCCCGTTCTGGGACACGTATTAGTTAATACTCTGTCGTTTAACAATTTATAGTCTTCTCAATTTGTATCTAAATAGAGTTAACTTTACTGTACCCACTGGAAAAGCTTTACCTCGACTGCATTTAAACCTTGCCGGCTAGAATTTCTAGAACGGAACTGGCAGTAGAAGATGAACTCTAAACTGCCTCTTTAAGATTCCTTGTAATGATACTTATTTACAATAAAGTATTGAAATTTGAAACAGCTGTATTACTTCGTCAGTGTAATCGAGTGCTGCAATTAGAACTTTCTATAACAAATACAAATAATACTTAACCTATTACCCATAAGGACGTTTTCGTTCCAAATTTGGTTTTCAGTAAATAACTTGAAAGGTAACGAAACTTCCTGGCAGATTAAAACTGTGTGCCTGACCGAGACTCGAACTCGGGACCTTTGCCTTTCGCGGGCAAGTGCTCTACCATCTGAGCTACCGAAGCACGACTCACGCCCGGTACTCACATCTTTACTTCTGCCAGTACCTCGTCTCCTACCTTCCAAACTTTACAGAAGCTTCGCAGGAGAGCTTCTGTAAAGTTTCGAAGGTAGGAGACGAGGTACTGGCAGAAGTAAAGCTGTGAGTACCGGGCGTGAGTCGTGCTTCGGTAGCTCAGATGGTAGAGCACTTGCCCGCGAAAGGCAAAGGTCCCCCAGTTCCGTTTCAGCCGCGCTCGCGAGTGGCCGCTGTTAACTGTTGCGCTGCACTTCAGTGTTTACACCGCTGTACTTGTGCTCCGCCGAGTGCCGTCCGTCCGTTAATCTCCGTGTTCGTTCCTGTTCCTTGTGATCTGATCACTCTTTCTGGTCTTCCTGCTGCTACTTGGAATTTCGGTTGTTTAACCGAAATTGCTTCGCTGGATTAACCATGGCTACAAACCTCAGGAAGAATACTCTAGTATTTGCTTTTGACAAGGAATCCCGTCCTGTTCAGCCGACATCCCTGGAAATAGATGACTGGATTACACAGGTAATTGGTCTAAATTCTGAAACCGTTCATACCTGGCAACTGGATCAGGAAAAATACTGTGTTTTTGTCAAGTTAATCAGTGCTTCGACTGTTGATAAAGTGTTACGAAAGTGGGGCTATCAAGTAGATTTTGTGCATAGAAATGGTTATAAAAGTAAGGTTTCCATCTATAGAGCAGACATTCATTACAAAACCGTTCGTGTCTTGAATCTTCCCATTGAAATTGAAAATGGTAAGATTAAGGAAGCTCTTTCAAACTACGGAGACGTTAAATCAATTGCAAATGAAAGATGGTCGCCTCGCTTTAAACTGCAGTGTTTTAACGGGGTCCGCTGTGTAGAGATGGACGTTAAGACGAATATTCCGTCTCACATAACTGTTTGTGGGTATAAGGCACAAATTGTTTATACAGGTCAGGAAGCTACGTGTCATGTATGTAACGAAACCGGCCACTTCAGACAGGAATGTCCGCGGCGAACTGTTGTTCTTAAAAGTAATTTGATACAGCGTCAGAAGCTTACCTTAAATGATCTGTTACCAAAGAATAGCCCAGAACAACTGGTTGAGGATGTTAACGCAGCGGGCCAAGCTGATGTCTCCCTTCACGATAACAGTTAGTTTCCCCCGTTAACAACAAAAGGAAACCCTGTTGCCACTACTCGTGAAACTGAAGCGCAACCGAAAAAACGACCTCTGGAGATAACTGATAGTTGTTCAGAGGACGAGCTGTCTTGTCCCACTCCCTCACTTCGCAATCAAAAACAGTGCGATGAGGAGGCAGAGGAACCTGAAGGCAAAATGCGAATGGAAACTAATGAACAGAAAGATAATACACATACGGTACCAGAAAATGAAGGGGGTGTAAGCAGCATTAATTTGCAAGAAACATCAGGTGCAGTAGACGATTGCAAAGATCAGAATCTATCTGTTAATAAACAGATTCAGGGAGAGGTTGCAAAACTTCAGTCTCCACTTGTTTCCCTCGATCAGAAAGTGGGTGAAATTAATAAAGAAAGAGGAAGTGGTGGCCAAACTGAAATCACGGTCAACACCTCAGGGCAGGCGCCGCCGGCAACCGAAATTGCGAAAGCGTCTGCTGCTGCTCCAGATAAGCCGCGAAGTAAAATACCGACACAACCAAATGAGAATGTAGTTCCTAACCAATGGAAGGGAATATCCGGTAGGGGCGACCCAAGCCCAAAGAATGTTCAGTCCGAAACGATCGTACACGAATCACTGGAGGAAAAATCAGAAAGTTTACCAGGAAATCAGTCTGCTTGCGTTACAAGAGAAAACATTAGAAGCAGAAAAAAACGGGACAGTAACTAATAAACTGACTGAAGTGTTATTCCATGTTCAGCCTTCCGAGAAAGCTGTTACAGCTTAACTGAACCCTGAACCACATAAAACTATATTAGTTCATCAAAACAACTACATAGTGACAGCACAATGACGCAATCTTATTCTGTCACCACTATAAACATAAATAAAATCACGACCGGTTTGAAATTATCGGCCCTTAAGGAATTTTTGTACGAATCCGCGACTGATATTGCCCTGTTACAAGAAGTTCTAATTTCGGATTTGGTAATTCCCGGTTTTGTCAGTTACATAAATGTGTCTCCCGAAACAAGTGTTGGAACAGCTATTTTGGTGAGGGAAGGGATTGCAGTAAGCGAGGTGGAACGACTGGAATCCGGAAGAGGAATAGGACTAAATATCTATGATGTGACTATCGTCAACTTGTACGCCCCTTCAGGAAGTCCTCATCGAGCTGACAGGGCACGTTTCTTCAAAGATGACCTGATATACTTGTTAAGGAAATCGCCAAGACAGTTATTACTTGGAGTTGATTTTAATTGTGTTTTAAATCGAAAAGATCAGTTACCTAATTTTAATTTCTCAAGTGAACTAAAACAACTAGTTACTGGTTTAGAATTAAAGGATGTATGGGAAATCAAATACCCCTTCAGTGTTGAGTTCACTTATGTCACGGCAATATCACGCAGCAGGATTGATAGACTATATATTTCTAAAAATCTTGAAACTTCCGTGACAAAAGTAGAAACCATTCCTACGTACTTTTCAGACCATTCAAGTGTCTTAGCTTGCATAAATCTAACAAGACAGCCGGTTCGCCGATTCAAGAATCAGTGGAATTTGAACACTTCCTTGTTAGTAAATCATGATTTAGAAGATCTGATTAAAGAAACATGGGCAATATGCCTGCGAGCCCGTAGTAGATATGCCACTGCTATTGACTGGTGGGTTAAAATGGCAAAGCCAAAGTTGAGGAAAGTTCTTATTCAATACAGTGCCCAGAGCGCAAGGAAAATGAAAAGCACTATAGAGTATTACTATTCCGTTTTGAGAGATCTATATGATCAAGTCTCAGCAGGTTCCTCACTTCGGATAGCAGACATCAAAAAAGTCAAAGCCAAGTTACTTAATATCAAGAGAAGTAAAATGGAAGGGTTGAAAATAAAATCGAAGGCAAATTCGGTGTCAGAAGATGAAACTACTTCCCTATATCATTTAGTGAAGCATACGAAAAACGGGAGAAGGACTTTTATTGATGAAATTCGAACAAAACACGGTACGATTCTCAGAACCCAGCAGGATATCATGGACGAGATTTATCGCTATTATTGCGAGCTATATTCTGTACATCAAAGTAGAGATGCTTCCTTGGAAGAATTCCTTGACATCCTAGCCCCACAGCTGACAGATGATGACAACGAAAATTTTCTCGAGGTTGTCACTGAAGAAGACGTGTATGAGACTCTGTGCGCCTCACCACCAAAAAAATCCCCAGGACCGGATGGTCTGCCAGCAGAGTTTTACATCCGTTGCTGGCCAATAGTAGGTGCAAAAATCATGGACATTGTAAATGAGGTTATTCAGGGGAAAATGATTCCGGCTGAGTTTAAGGAGAGTAAAATTGTTTTGGTGCCACAAAATAATGGAAACAAAGATTTAAATAATTTTCGTCCAATTTCACTGCTGAATTCTGATTATAAATTAATAGCTAGAATAATAAACAAGAGAATTTCATGCCTTACAGATAAAATTATTAGTCAACATCAGAACTGTGCACAAGGCAGAACCATTTTTCAAAATCTAGCGGAATTCAGGGATATCACTGCAATAACTTCTGTAACAAACATAAAGTGTGCTTTATTGTTTTTAGATTTTTATAAAGCGTTCGATGTAGTAAATCATGAATATCTTCTACAGACATTGAAGAAAATAGGTTTCAACGATAGGGTCATACAGTTGATTAAGAACATAGCAACTGGAATAAATGCTAAAATAGCGGTGAATTGTCAACAATCCAGGCCGATGCAAATACAACGAGGTGTTCCTCAAGGAAGTCCTCTGTCCATGTCGCTCTTCGCAATTTCGCTGGAACCTTTCCTCCGACATGTCCATGCTACATTAAAAGGCTTAACATTATCAGGAAATAAAACAGTTATAAGAGCCTATGCTGACGATATAGGGGTCATTATAAGGAATAATGACGAGGTAACCACGCTAGCAACGGTGATTGATTCGTACTGTAGAGCATCTGGAGCCAATGCAAACGAAAAAAAAAGTAAGATGTTAAATCTCAGAGGTTTTGATAATATCAACGTCGAGTGGGCGAAAATAGTCCGACAACATAAAACACTTGGGATCACCCTGACAGCATGTCCTATGAAAATGACGGCTTTAAATTGGAAAGTTGCAGCAGATAAAGTGCAAGGAGCCATTGTAGAGAATTTAACTCGATATATGAACCAAGTTCAAAGAACACAGTATATCAACTCATGCATCCTTGCTAAGGCTTATTATACTGCCCAGCTGTTTCCAATACCGAGAATGATAGCGAGGAGAATAATGTCCAAAATCACCAACTTTTTGTGGAGAGGTGAAGTGTTCAGAGTACCTGCTAAAGTAGCCACTTTAGATCCTAAAAATGGTGGACTAGGATTAACTGATATAACGGATAAAGCCTCTGCTCTTTTTATCAAAAGGCAAGTTAATTTAATAAGAGACTCGCGAGAAAGCATAACCAGCCAACTTTTCGAGATCATTAAACCTCCAAGCCTGCTTCCCCCGATTGACGTGCAGAATATCAACAGTCGCTTACAGCACGTGAGGATTTTCTATGTTGCGTTTAGTTATGTCAGTGTCGAACTCAGGCAGTCACGACACTTAACATCGAGAGCCATAATGCGGGAACGAAAGAAAAGCGAAGGAAGAAACAAAATAGAACGACAGTTTCCAAACATTGAGTGGACTGAGATTTGGAAAAACATTAGTTCTAATGTGCTCACGTCTAACATAAAAACGGCATGGTACAAGACAGTTAACAACATAGTTAGCACCAATGAAAGACTGTAGGCAATCGGACTCTGTGAAACAAATTTATGTCAACAATGCCATCTAGTTGACACAGTAATTCACAGATACACTTGCAGTGGTCACGTGAATAGTTGGAAGTGGGTCAGAGAGCAAATAGCTCTGATTACAAGAACATCCCCTGAGTATATATCGCTGTCATTGATACACAGGCCTGACGCACGCTATTTCCCAGAAGCAAAAAATAACGCTGTACACTGGTTGCTGGGAAATTTTGTTAACTACGTCCTTAACAAATTAGGATCCGATAGCATCATAGAGTTCAAGGTACACATGCTGTGTGAGTTTCACAAAATTAGAAGCTATTCGAATCACAAGAAAAAGTTCGGTAATATGTTAAAAATTGTATTTGAAAGAATAGGCATTGGTTAATATAAAAAAGAAGACTGTGTTGACAGTGATGTATTGTAGTTACCTTAAGGATACTATTTAAGATTTTACAGTATATTAATGATGTGTACTTTTTCTACTTCAGAGAGTAGTTTTTGCAACTTATAAGCTAATGTACAGAACTTATGTGACATTGAGATTGTGTGTCGAAATAGTGTCAAAACACAAAACATTAAAGGTGCATTATTGGCTTATACTAGAAATTTGGAAATAGACAGTTTTTTATGGAAATGTCCTTATCGATTGTTTAAAACCATAAGATTCTATCTGATAAATGTAATATTCAATGGCTGGCACATTGCCCTGTTCATTTTTGCACTGTGATGTGTAAGTCAGTTTCTCAGTGAAAGACTGATTATATAGATCCGATCCAGTGAAAGACTGATTATATAGATCTGATCACTTCAGATTCAATTAATGTCCAGAAAGTGTAGTTGGAAGGCTAGTCAAATTTATTATATATCTCCTTTCCGCCATTCTCAAGTATTTCAGAAATGGTCTAATATGATTATTAAATTGTTTTAATTAAAATTATCCCATTAACTTGCTGATATCCATCATAAAGAAATTATGCTTCTGTAAAGATTGCACCTCATGTAATTCAAAGTGCAGATTTTACTTCTTCAGATTGAAGTATGAATGTCTTTAAAAATTTTGTTCTTGATGTTTAAATTAATTCTTTCTGGTAATTAGTCAGTAACACAATCCTCTGTTGTCTTTCCTTAACGTCAGCGTAACTGAAATGTTTAAATAACTTCATGTATGCATAACTAGTATGTATTTGGAGTGTAACATTGTTTTTTTAATAAATGTTTTTACAAAAAAAAAAAAGATGGTAGGGCACTTGCCCGCGAAAGGCAGGAAGTTTCATATCAGCGCACACTCCGTTGCAGAGTGAAAATCTCATTCTTGAAACTTGAAAGGTAATGGAGGTAGCTTATTGATGGCACAGGTATACGGTTTTTTGGTCAAACTGAGGCTACATACGTATTTTCATCTTCCTGTGTCTAATATTTAGTGCCGTCAGTTTTTCGTAAAAACGCCGATTTTGACCAAAACATTGCTCTGATCAAGTGGAGACTTGTAACTTTTAATTGTTACATACATTTGTACAGTCTGAACAGTTTTTAGCTTTCTAGCTTCATTATTTAGCGCCTCTTATTTTTCTCTTATATTAATATATTCAACGAAATATATTTGTTTCATCATTCTGAGATTTCACAATGTCACCATTAATATACTGAGGCATACACTGACAAAGTTTGGAAAAGTTATATTAATTTTTAATTCCACTCTTAGACTATGATGCAATCCTTTGTATGTTATCCACAGGTGCGTTATGATAACGTGGCGCTGGTAGTAGTAAACTTGGGTAAGCGCAGGTGATACGAGGGGAGTTGAAAAGCCCGGGCTAAAAGAAAAACTACTTATGTGTTTGGGGTAAACCTTTTTTATTTTTCGACATAGTTTCCTTTTACATGTATACACTTCGTCCAACGCTGTTCCAATTTGTTGATCCATTCCGAATAATAAAAATTGTTGAAGTCTGCAAAATAGCTATTAGTTTCTGCAATCACCTCCTCGTTTGAATAAAATCTTTGTCCCACCAGCCATTTCTTCAAATTGGGGAACAAATATTAGTCCCAGGGACCAAGTCTGGAGAATAGGGGGGCTGTGAAACGAGTTGGAATCCTGTTTCCCTTAATTTTGCGACCACAACTGCTGATGCATTGTCGTGGTGGTAAAGGACTTTTTGCGGTGCAACGCCGGCGTTTTTCTTGCAGCTCGGTTTTCAAACGGTCCAGTAACGATGAGTAACATGCACCTGTAATAGTTTTACCCTTTTCCAGATAGTCGATGAGGATTATCCCTGTCGAATCCCAAAAGACAGTCGCCATAACCTTTCCGGCCGAAGGAATGGTCTTCACCTTTTTTTGGTGCAGATTCTCCCTTGGTAACCCATTGTTTAGATTGTTGTTTGGTTCTCAGGAGTATATTAATGTAACCATGTTTCATCCACAGTGACGAAACGACGCTTAAAGTCCTGCGGATTCTTCCTGAACAGCTGCAAACCACCCTTGTAACACTTCCCACGGTTCCGTTTTTGGTCAAGCGTGAGCAATCACGGAGCCCATCTTGCAGATAGCTTTCTCATGTCCAAATGTTTACGCAAAATATTAGGTAACCGTTCATTCGAGATGCCCACAGCATTAGCAATCTCATGCACCTTAACTCTTCTGTCAACCATCACCATATCATGGATTTTATCAATGATTTCTGGAGTCGTAACCTCCACAGCGCGTCCAGTTCGTTCAGCATCACTTGTGCCCATATGGCCACTCCGAAAACTTTGAAACCACTTATAAACTGTTCTAATCGAAGGTGCAAAGTCACCGTAATGTTTATAAAGCTTGTCTTTAGTTTCCTGAGGCGTTTTGCCTTCCATAAAGTAATGTTTAATCATCACACGAAATTCTTTTTCGTCCATTGTTCGACACTTTCCTTGTCAACTCCTGTTAACTCAGACACTGCTCTGATTGTTAAACGGCGATCTTGTCGAACAAGTTTACCGATTTTTTCAATTTTTGCATCAGTTTTTGCTGACAATGGTCTGCCAGTGCGAGTGTCATCACTAGTGTCTTCGCGGCCATCTTTAAATCGTTTAAACCACTCAAACACTTGTGTTCGCGATAAACAATCATCGCCGTACACTTGTTGTAACATTACAAACGTTTCACTTGCAGATTTTCCTAGTTTGAAACAAAATTTGATGTTAACACGCTGTTCTTTCTGTACACTCAACATTTTCCGACGCACAGACAAAACGACAACTACTTAAAACAGACGCCACGGGCAGACTGAGTGCAGGAGGCAGATGAAAATCGAGCAGTAGGCGGAGCGAGAGTCACGTGACAGGCCACGCGACTTTCAGCCTTATTGCATTCGTTTTATTGTTTCACCAGTACTAGTCCGGTTTTCTTCTAGCCACACCTCGTATTATTAGATATTGCCTTACTAGTAGACATAAACACAGTAATAGCATTAATGAACTATTTATACAGCAGGTACTGATACCATGGCCGTATAAATGAGAAATTTCACCGATATGATTCAGGCAGTGTAAATACACTGAAAATACTAACGATTTAATACTTTTATGGTGGTCTAATTTACGCAAATCACAGTTAAAATGTAGTTACAATGATAAAAATACTTGTTGAAAGCACACATTGTTATTAGAAGAGTGCGTTATATGTTTTAGTATTCCTGGTCCACACCGTCATGCTCGAAAGTATTTAAAAATTCAGTTACAAGAGAAGGGGAAAATAAAGCAGTGGTAAGAGAAAGACACAAATAATTTTGTATCGCGTTATGGCACGTCCAGTCAATTGATGGGATCTACATCATTGTATCGTCATTGAAGAAAGGAACAATGGAAGATTTGAATTTAACGTGCCATCGACAGCTTGTTCATTAGAGACGCAGTTGAAGCTACGAATACGAATGAATGGGGAAGGAAACAGGCTGTGACCTTCTCAAGGTACCATCCCGGTGATTGCGTGGAGCGACTTAGAGAAAGCACAGAAAACCTAATTTTGATGGTCAGACTCCTCCCGAATGCGAATCCTGTAACCGACAGCACCAACGACAATTAAAATGAAAGGTAAGCGATGGTGCCGTGATCACGGTTAAAAGCTTAATCACGATTAAGTTGTTTCTGTGATGCATCAGCGTTAGATGCTGATTAGCAAAACGCATTCAGCTAACCAGGATTTTGATTGTGGTTAACACCTTGTGTTTCGCAGGAAAGCGCTCATTATACATGCACAGATAATTATAATCGCAGTCTGTGGTACTTGCCTCTAATCCCCTTCGTACATACACACACTTTTCAGTTTGCTATCGTAACATGAGTACTGTTACGGCGCTAGGGCGGGCAAAAAAAGGGACGCAGAATTTCTAAAAATTTGAAACTGGTCTTTTTATAGCTGGCCCAATGTAATGTGAAAATTTTACGAAGCAATTAAATTGGCAAATGTAGTGTTGGGGAGATACTGGAAGCGAGGTCAGATGTGGCAACACAGTTTAACTCCACTCCAGACCATCGAGCAACTATGTCCTGTATTACCAGATTGTGGTCGCTGGCGATTTGGCAGCAATACAATTTTCTACTGCAGAAAAGTTCCGCATTATATCCCCACAGGTGACTGAATCCAAATGTGAATACAATCCACTATACCAATGATTCCAAGAAATCCACCCAGTATTCTGAAACCATCTATCATGGAATGTAATTCTGTTCGAGAAGGAATCTATATGTACTGTGGAAACATATTTGCTGTCATTCCTGATACATCACTGATAATTCGTTTGCTATGTTGTTCCTCGTACATTATCAGTGATACCAATAACTATACCAAATACATCAGTTGCTTATGACCTTAATGTCACTAGATGTATAGCCGGCCGCGGTGGATGAGCGGTTCTATGCGTTTCAGTCCGGAACCGCGCGACTGCTACTGTCGCAGGTTCGAATCCTGCCTCGGGCATGGATGTGTGTGATGTCCTTAGGTTAGTTAGGTTTAAGTAGTTCTAAGTTCTAGGGACTGATGACCTCAGATGTTAAGTCCCTTAGTGCTCAGAGCCATTTGAACTATCACTAGAAGTCTGCTCAAGGGCGAGACAGGGTTATTTTGATAAGCATCAAATTCCGACCTTCCGTTGGTTTGACTTAACAACCGCCACATGTATTTCTTCTACAACATGAAATCTCTGTTCAAATCTTCTGTCCCCCTTATCTTTAAAAGGATTTCCCTTCTCCACAAATACACCAATGTGGCTGCGCCGACGATTTTTATGGTCAAGACGTAACATTTTGTTCATCCTCTACATCTAATGAATCAAAACACACCACCATCTTAATGCAGTACGAGTTTACTTATTTTAAGTGCGATCAGTTCAAAAAATCCGAACTGCGCCAACTTTAACCACGATTAACTCCCTCGAATATCTTTAATTAGGTTGGTGCTCTCGAATTTTGCGTTGACTAAGCTTAAATGCCGACTTAACCATGGTTAACTTTTAATCTTTTAGACTTAGAGAAACCTTTTGACAACGTTAACTGCAATACTCTCTTTCAAATTCTGAAGTTGACAGGGAGCGAAAGGCTATTTACAATTTGTACAGAAACCAGATGGCAGTTATAAGAGTCGAGGGGCATGAAAGGGAAGAAGTGGTTGGGAAAGGAGTGAGACAGGGTTGTAGTCTCTCCCCGATGTAATTTAATCTGTATATTGAGCAAGCAGTAAAGGAAACAAAAGAAAAATTCGGAGTAGGTATTAAAATTCATGGAGAAGAAGTAAAACTTTGAGGTTCGCCGATGACATTGTAATTCTGTTAGAGACAGCAAAGGACTTGGAAGAGCAGTTGAACGGAATGGACAGTGTCTTGAAAGGAGGATATAAGATGAACATCAACAAAAGCAAAACGAGGATAATGGAACGTAGTCAAATTAAATCGGGTGATGCTGAGGGGATTAGATTAGGAAATGAGACACTTAAAGTAGTAAAGGAGTTTTGCTATTTAGGGAGTAAAATAACTGATGATGGTCGAAGTAGAGAGGATATAAAATGTAGACTGGCAATGGCAAGGAAATCGTTTCTGAAGAAGAGAAATTTGTTAACATCGAGTATAGATTTAAGTGTCAGGAAGTCGTTTCCGAAAGTATTTGTATGGAGTGTAGCCATGTATGGAAGTGAAACATGGACGATAACCAGTTTGGACAAGAAGAGAATAGAAGCTTTCGAAATGTGGTGCTACAGAAGAATGCTGAAGATAAGGATAAGGTGGGTAGATCATGTAACTAATGAGGAGGTATTGAATAGGATTGGGGAGAAGAGAAGTTTGTGGCACAACTTGACTAGAAGAAGGGATAGGTTGGTAGGACATGTTTTGAGGCATCAAGGGATCACAAATTTAGCATTGGAGGGCAGCGTGGAGGGTAAAAATCGTAGAGGGAGACCAAGAGATGAATACACTAAGCAGATTCAGAAGGATGTAGGTTGCAGTAGGTACTGGGAGATGAAGAAGCTTGCACAGGATAGAGTAGCATGGAGAGATGCATCAAACCACTCTCAGAACTGAAGACCACAACAACAACAACAACTTTTAATCGACATTCGTGCATTGGACCCCTGTATGCTAGCCAGTGCGTCGCAATTCCTCATCGACTTCTTTACACTCTGCGTCTACACAATCTGCTCACACCACAAGTCTACTACTGACAGCTCCCTACGCCATTGATACCTTGGATCGCTACTGCAGGAGCTGCCAAAGAAGTAAGTGAAAAGCGGATTGCAGGTCGTGGTGCACCGTTTACAGCTCACTGCTTTTTTTAGTGCTGCCAAGGCCCGTATGTCGATTGAATTGGTTCCAAGAATTCTGATGTATCCAGAAATGGAATATTTCGTGTTCAGATTTTGTTTTCCTATTTTTACACCCCAGTGTGCCAATTGCGGAAGATCGTATAGCTCACGCAAAGGCCGTAGAGGTGTCTGAATTTGTGGGCAGAGCAGCCCTTCCTTCTACGAACTGCCTCGCTCCAGTGAACAGCGAGATTGCGTTCAGTGCACTGTGGCAGCGAGGCGCGCCCGAAACGAAATTGAGACTCCGCCACCACGCAATCAAAAGCCGCTCGCAGCATCACTTGCATAAGCAAAGTAAACCCTAATAATGACAGATCCAATGCGAGAGAAACTAGAAATCTGTTCTTTATACATTAAATACTCAAATCAAAAATATATTAATTACACTGCTGAAAAGAAATGAGAGACCCTCTAGGACTATGCTCAGAGGCACCAGGATATAATACACACATCAAAAAAAGTTTTGCATCACCCAAGTTTCCAGAACTCCTGAAAATAGACGTTGACTGCGGATTCTGTGTCATAGACACAGTCCCTTTGACTGTTCAAAGATGTCACCAAACCCGCCAAAAGATGTAAAAAAACCGTGCATGAGCAGTGCCTATCGGACGGAGAGGGACCGACAGCCGATCAGTTCCACTCATTCCACCAGGAAGAAGTTACATGGCTCGTGTTGTCTGTAGACGGTCAATACCGCGTTTCGATCGCGTCCGCATTGTTACTTTGTGCCAGGAAGACCTCTCAACAAGGGAAGTGTCCAGCATTCTCGGAATCAACCAAAGCGATGTTGTTTGGACATGGGGAAGATACAGAGAGACAGAAACTGACGATGACATACCTCGCTCAGGCCACCCAAGGGATAATGCTGCAGTGGACGACCGATACCTACGGAATATGGCTCGAAGGAACGCTAACAGCAACGCCACCATGTTGAATAATGCTTTTCGTGCAGCCACAGGAGGTAGTATAACGACTCCAATTGTGCGCAATAGGCTGCATGATGCGCAACTTCACTCCCGACGTCCATGGTGAGGTCCATCACTGCAACGAGGACACCATACAGCACAGTACAGACGGGCCCAACAACATGCCGAACGGACCGCTTAGGATTCGCATAACGTTCTCTTCACCGTTGGGTGTCGCATATGCCTTCAACCAGACAATCTTCGGAGACGTGTTTGGAAGCAACCCGGTCGGCCTGAAAACGCCTTAGATACACTGTCCAGCGAATGCAGCAAAGTGAAGGTTCCGTTCTGTTTTGGGGTGGCATTATGTGGTGCCGAAGTACGCCGATGGTGGTCATGGAAGGCGCCGTAACGGCTGTACGTTATGTGAATGCTATCCTTCGAACGATAGTGCAACCATATCGGCAGCATATTGCCGAGGCATTCGTCTTCATGGACGACAGTTCGCGCCCCCATCGTGCACATCTTGTGAATGGCTTCCTTCAGGATAACATCACTCGACTAGAGTGGCCAGCATGTTCTCCAGACATGAGCCGTATCGAACATGCCTGGTATAGATTGAAAAGTGCTGTTTATGGACGACCTGACCCACCAACCACTCTGAGGGATCTGCGCCGAATCGCCGTTGAGGAGTGGGACAATCTGGACCAACAGTGCCTTGATGTGGATAATAAGCCACGACGAATACAGGCATGCATCAATGCAAGAGGGCGTCCTACTGGGTATTAGAGGTACCGGTGTGTATAGCAATCTGGAGCACCACCTCTGAAGGTCTCGCTGTATGGTGGTACAAGATGCAATGTGTGGTTTTCATGAGCAAAAAAAGGGAAGAAATGATGTTTATGTTGATTCCTATTACAATTTTCTGTGCAGCTTCCGGAATCCTCGGAGCTAAGGTGATGCAAAAAAAAATAATTTATGTGTGTATGTACATAGTGGGAGGTTGTAGTGTTAATGAACCATTTATCACAGTCATCACCCATCAGATAGCCCTAAGAGGGACTATCTATGCACCCTCTGTTTTAATTCTGCAGGAATTAATTGTGCTCTTAGAGGAGAACTTTCATTCTAGGGTTCAACCGTGCTCCAGCGAGGAGTACGTATCCAGCTTCAGCCATTTGAACGGGGTCGCACTGTTTGCCTACGGGAAGCCGGTGGTGAGTAGATGCTTTCAACAGTTGTCTGTGGTACATTTGCCCATCTGTAGACCAGGATCTGGACGTCTGTGTAGTATATTGTAGACGCGCGTCGAAGGTGACGATTTGTGTGAACAGCAGAGTCCTGGGACGAAATCCGCCATATATTGCACCTACTGTGTCATCAGCAACCACTGGGAACTGTCTGCATCCAGCAGGACTCTGATCAGACTAGCACTGACGCCACGGCACCGCCAAGCGTGACTACTCAGGTATCGTGTTAGAGTTGACCGGAGAGTGAAACGGCGTTCGGTTGTCTTCAGTGATGAGAGTACCTTCTGCCTGTACGAGAATGAAAAATGAACACGTATATGGCGTAGTAAACAACGTGAGCTGCCTATTCCATAGTGCATTCGCGCACGACACACCATGCTCCATGTTTGTGTGTGTGTGGGAGGGGGGGGGGGGATGGGGAGGGGGGGCATTAGTTACAATTGGCCACATTTGGTTTTTCTGCACGGTGAAGTAACCAGTGACCACTATATCGCGCAGGCTGCCTTCCCCCCAATGACACCGCCATGTCTTTAACAGGAAGGTGATACGCTTTTACAACAGTACAATGCACGTCGATATACGGCTGCTGTGACGCAACATGCACTTCGTGTTATACATAGCTGCCTTAGTCAGGAAGATCACCATATCTCTAGCCAACTGAACACGCATGGGAACTGATGAAGCGGCAACTTACTCATTTTCCAAGGTCTGCAAATTGCCGAATGCAGCAAAAGGCGCAAGATGTTTGGGACGGTTTACCATAGAATGTCATTCGACACATTTATGAAAGATTGCGTGCTGCGACGCACCAAAGTTGGAGGACTATGGAGAGATTTTCTGGTCAGATTCCCCGGTGAGACACCTTACTTGCGACGTACCAAAATTTAGCGATTGGTGGTCAGTAGGTATGTGCGCTATGTACGGCTCTGTTCAGAAAATGTAGCTCGTCTTTGTCATGTGTCGAGCCGTGCAACTATGATTTCACGTCCATTAGCTAAGATAACTGAAGTAACAGTTTCAGATTATAATCCACCGGTTAAACAGCTGAAGTAGTGGTAAATTAAGCGCAATTTAAACGCACACGAATTGTAATTAAAGGAATAACTATAAATGGAAATAGAAGGTTATTATTTGGTGATAATAAATTGATATAGACGACACTAGAAATCAGTGTTGAATAATGTGATAATTTAATCAGTCAATCACGTGAAAAAATATCTAGAAATGGCTACAATAAATCACTTTTCAGACAAAAATTGACAGATAAACAACTTCAGTTAATTTCGTGTAAATCAGCATAACGTGTTTTACGGACTGAAAGACGCTACGAACTGTAAGAGGCACCGTTAAGCAATTTTTTAAAAATAACAGTTTTACTATTTTTATTGTTAGATTACAAAACCGAACTGACCTTTAAAAATCGCTGAAAATTGTCAACTGAACTTTCTTCTTCTTCTCCCTCTTCGTCGTCACAGTAGTTCTAATTCATAAACGTATATCACCAACCATCTCCACCCTTAAAGTCTGTTAAGTTCCACTTTGGCACTGACTCATCAGCCTCTGTTTGAATCACTTTTGTATCAGTTACAATGTCATTTTGATAGTGTCCTTGAATCCATTTCAATACACCATCTTCTAGTTTTGGCCATTTTATATTCAGTCCTCTGCTTGCACATTTAGCCTTCATTTCTTCTTCTTTATCAATCCGCCAATCGAGAATGGTTTTTTTGTATTGGTGGAGAGCCGAAATGCCGCTCAGCTCCTCTGCTTCCACGTTCTTCTGCATATGCTGATACTTTCAGTTTATAGCCAGGATCATATGAATACCTTTTTTCCATTACGAAACTTGCTACTAACAAAAATATTGTACTGTTACCAACACAAATCACTTTCAGTTCAAGTTCACTGGCACCTTAGACTACAATGACGCATCACAGGATAGATAGTGTTCTGGGTTTGTGATTGCGGGGGAGACAGTGTTAGCAAGCTTGTGAATCCCCACAACTCATGTTCGTCGCATCGTTGCACTACAACTGCCAATTGAATCCAGTGTTGACAGATAGGAATAGGTTTCCCGCAGCATAGAATATATGGCCATTTTTAAGACTGCTGGGAGTGTTAAAACAAACGCTGGAATTTCTATATTAATTTCGAGTATAAGGCGCACCTGAATTTCGAGGCAGTTTTTCGAAGAAAAATTTCGTCTTATAGTTCGCAAATACAGTAATCAGAACAGCAGTAGGCTCCCCAGATATCAATAAATCAACACTGGTTCACGAAATAATCAAGTCCCTGCTTTTAACTAGGCACAAATAATCCCAGAACAGCAAGTAAATCTCTTCAAAGTTCCTTGATGTACATCTTATGATGACTGCACACCGTTAAACGTCATAGTACTCGTACTTCCCTGAGTCACAGACACTATTGCTCCAGATTTTCGCTCAGCATTATCAAATTTTAAAGTATTCGCGAATTCTAACCCCACTTAATGCTCAGCAGCATCGGAACTACTCTCTCCGCTATCTCGATACAGACTCTTCTCTCTATACTGTCTTGATGCGAAGTATCTCACAAATCCCCATCTCCCAGAAATCGCACCTTCCTCCCAAGAGTCACTCGACGAATCTGAAGCTCCGATCGCCTCACCGCTTGCACCAATGAGAAACATTTACTCCCCCATCAAACAGCTCGATTTACTAAAACCTATAAACTGGACCACGATCTGTACAGTATTAAAACTACGGATGAGATGAACGTCTTAAATCAAAGAACAATTTCTCCATTATCTGTAGCGACCAAACACAATATTGTACATATAAAAGAATAGCTATAATTAACTAAACGCGATCTAGCACATACACGCTTAAAACAAATAATAAGTATCACATGTTAAAACATATAAAATATAAGTTTCGCCTATTGGACTGGTGTGTCTTGTCAACCTCAATTTATTTATGGTATTAAATATTACGGATCACTGACCGTTTTTAGATTACTAAGGTTTCTATATGGGCCATCATAACTTCTAGCTATAATACAGAAACAATAATTGAGATAATCGTAACACCATGACGCATGGCTAGATCTGAGAATTTCCGTACTGCTTTCATTTATGTGTCTGGATTTGATGAACCCACACAAGATGTAAAACGCAGTAATTCATTTAATAAAATTGAAACGTCCCCTTAGAAAAATTAATTAATTACTGTGCTGATAAACCTCTTACATTATTTGATTTTCAAACAGCTGAGCAGAACTGAACGCACTCACACATTTCGCTCTTTACCTATTTTGATCAACACTAAACTGACACACAATATTTTTAGCGCAACGCAATCTGACTTTCAAAAATCCCTACAAAAGAATGGCCCTGACTAACATTAACCTATACCTTTCACAAATCACTTACCTCACCAAAAATCTTCGTTACTCGAACTACTGCAATACAGCGAGCGCCACTACAGCCAGCTAAATAAAAGATTCAAACTACTGAAGGCACTAACTACTGATAGGCATAGTTAGCAAATGAAAGATTTTGATAGAGAACAAACAATGTATTTACCTTAATAGTGTTCCAAAGTCATAGTATATATAGCAGTTCATGACATCCAGTCTTACAAATTTCAAAACTCCGCCATTTCTCTCCCCACATCCACCACTGCGGGCGGCTCACCTCCAACTGCGCAACACTACGCGCTGTTAACATCCAGCTGCCCAACACTACAATGGCAGACAACAATGCAAACTAGCCACAGACTGCACATAGCACAGCCAGTGATTTTCATAGGAGCGCTATGTGGCGTTACCAATATAAAAACCTAAACTGCCTAATCACATAGCCCCCATGCTCCCCACAAAAACATTTTACAAATTGTTTTTGGCAGTGGCCAATACAGACTTGAAAAAAATTTTCATAATTACAATAACAAAGAAATCAAATGCACACATTTATTGACACAATGTTGGTCAAAAGTTAAAATTTTCTCACAGTCCATAAAGACAGTCCTGATCATTCATCACAATAAAATTGCAGTGTTTTCTCAAAGTCTGAGTAGTAAAAGAAAATGCACATGGAAGTAGTGGATTTCCATGCAGTCTTGAAGAAGTAGTGTTGTCCTTCCAACGGAAAGACAGTGCTGACTCTTGACATGCAGACAGGAAATGGGCCACAACAGAGCAAACCCACAGCAGAGTCAGTCGAAATGGTTCAAATGGCTCTGAGCACTATGGGACTCAACAGCTTAGGTCATAAGTCCCCTAGAACATAGAACTACTTAAACCTAACTAACCTAAGGACATCACACACACCCATGCCCGAGGCAGGATTCGAACCTGCGACTGTAGCAGTCCCGCGGTTCCGGACTGCAGCGCCAGAACCGCTAGACCACCGCGGCCGGCAGTCAGTCGAAGTTTTGAATAATATTGGTAGGTAGGTCATCACAGAGCAGACCCACTGTAGTCCTGGTAGAGATTACGGTATTGGTGGGCGACCAGAGGTGCAGACCCACTGCAGTCCTTGCAGAAATAATGGTATTGGTGGGCCATAAAAGATGCAGACCCACTGTAGTCTTTGTAGAGACGGCCAGCAGCCATCTGTTGCGACTGTTCAGGTGCACAGTCACCACTGAAGAGTCTTGCGGAGAATATAGCAAGTCCATAAACCACCACTTGTGCACTCACAAAGTTTTCGAGTTGTCCTTAGAACCAGCAATGCTTTTAACCAGTCCCTTGCTGAATTATTAACACACGTGCAAACACTAAAAGTCCACTCTTCTTCCTCGCATATTCTGTGTATACTATGACCAACAGAAATGTGTGCAGTGAAATGAATGCTTACAAGTAACTTAATTTGATGAACTGGTGTCAATTACAATTTTAAATTTATGACATGAGAATACAATTACAAAAGTACAAAATACATCATTAAAGACATAATAATACAGATAACATTTGTAGTAACACAGGCTTTACAAAAGAATAGAAATAAACATATACTTCAGTGTTACAGGAATTATGACATAAGTAAATACATAAAAGATCAGAATAACTTTTGAAACATCAACTTCACACATGAGCACTAAAACAAAACAGAATACATAATTTCTAAGCATCTCTACAATGAAAATAACATATTATTAGAACAATTCCACAACATAACTCATATCAGCTAAACACATAAAGACAGGAAAAACACAAATATACACGAGTACACAAACACATAGCAGAATAACACAAGAGGAAAGGGCAGGGTTTGTTTTCAGTGTAACATTTGGTACTACAGTCCAACCCAAAACTTCATTCCATAGATCTTTCATCTTATTTCAACATTTGTTTCCACCAAAAAAACCTTATCCAAGCATGCTTTCTGTATTTATATGTTCATATATTTCTTACCTCTTTATTTATTTTCCATTATCTTACCTCATCATTTATTTCCAAGAAAATCCTACCTAAACCTGTTGTCCCTAAACCCTACTTTTATGTTCATATCCTCTTTCAAAATACTTTTTTGGCCAAACTATTTTCTTATAGCTTCTCAATGTATTTCTTCCAATTCATCACAACTCGTTCTCTCATATAGCCTACCCCATCTTAAGCTAACTTAAATCTACTGACCTCAGATGCTAAACTAAGGAACGAGGCAATGCAGCAACACAAAACAATTAACACAAACAGAAATGACAAAAAATGCAGATTTGGAAAGCAAGCAGCATTATAGAAATTAGCAAAGCAAATACAACTAATATGAGGCAATGAGCAGCGACGAGAAAAGTAAATCAGTAGTAAAACTAGCTTAATTCAATGTAAAATTCAGTAGAACTATGCCTGGCAAACAACAGCAGCAAATGCTATGACCTATATCTAAACATGACAAAGCTCAAACAGAAAAAATATTACACTAAAAATGGCCATGTTTAATACCTATGTCGCATCTTAACACTAGAGTGATGCATCACGATAACTTACCCTACCAAAAAAATTACCAAGTAGTTGAAAAGAAAATTATGTATGCAGTTACTGTTATTAGTCCCTTCTTACTGTTCTTTCCTTTCCAAGTGCTCCTTTTTTTTTTTTAGAAGAATGTGGATCATAAAATTATTATCTAACAGATCTGTTGACAGAAAATGTTCACATTAGGAAACGCATTTTATTTTATTTTATAAAAGCAATGATGCAACACACCTGGAAAACAGATATCAAATAAAATAAGCAACTATGTACAAAGTAAAGCATAAAGTAATCATTCAGTAGTCATGAGGCATTTCATAAGTTAGTAGAAATTCTCTCAATTCTCGTAGAAAGACACTTGTCATAATCAGGTGTGCAGATGTACGAATATTTCCCATCAATTCATAAGCATTTCAGTAAGTAGCACAAAGAACGAGTAATCATATGTTTTCAAGTAATGAGCATGCCATATTTGCGATGCTTTCTACAAAGGAATGTTAATAGCGAGGTTAATGGTCTCTTTTTTTCTCCACCTGTGCCTCTGAAAGGCACACACTAATGGCTTTTTCCCAGGCAACTATCGCGCAGCTGGGTGCCCATCACGCATTACATGAAGGTCACTCAACTTTCCTACCGAAATATTTACGACAGTAGTTTGTGCTACAGTGACAGTCTCACATAAAAAATTTCACAGGTCGAGAAATTGCGTTACAAATATTTAGAAACGAAATCCTATAAATACAACAGTGTCCAAAAAATTTTCAGTGGCATTGTGATACATTCACACATGTATACACATTTCATAATTCTAAAGTACGATTCTTGGTTTCCAATATCCTTTTCCACAAATCATAGTCCCTAACCACTACTCGTTATTCCTTACCTTATTATACATATACATATTGGTCGACACTTCTTCAATATTTCATCATAAGAAATATGCAGCATAATCAAATTCCTCATATACGGTAGCATCATCTTATTGATCATAAACATACCTCAACAGCATAATACATATCGTCGTCATAATAATATCATAACATCTCAGTCAATTCTCAAAATGGTCGTAGCTTCCTCCAATAATTTAAAAACCTAAAAAAATTCTCTGCTCATTTCAATAGTGTCATCTAGCTCAAACGTACTTTAAAATCATGATCCCATACCAAATACATCATTCAGAGCTCTCATAGTATCAAAATGGTTCCGAAAAAATATCAACAGTTCACAAAGTACAGACGAAATACAATTTCATAAGTGTGAAGTTATCCAACTGTGTAATTGCGTAAACATGTGTCACTGATGTAGTAAAAAAAATGTTTATCTCTCAGTTAAATGATCAGATAGCTGTGTAATTTGTGTGTTAGAGGAATATGGTACCGATGTGTAAAGTTGTATAAGCAAATACCATATTAGCTAGGGCTCCTTGTGTTGCCACACACATGGTGCACAAAGTAAGCATGTACCCCCCTGAGGATTAATGTAATTATACCCTCAGGTGTTACAGATTACAGCAATGGAATGAAATGTATCACGGAAAACCTTTGCATCATTGTAATTCAAAAATTTTATACATAAATCAATCACTCAAATATGTGTACTGTAGCGCTAAACTGTGTGTCTTGTTGTAAGGCAATCTCTGTCATTACTTAACGGTAAAAAATGTGACAAGTGTCGTAATTATCGTCATCTGTAAGCAAAGTTCTGTAGAAGTCAATGTACTTACCTCGTAATAAAGAAAGTGAATTGCTACGCGTATAGATATCGTAGTTGTTACGCTTATTGCCATGATGAAGTAAGTACTGTACTGTAACGTATTGTTGTGCTACAGAAAAGGCTGTCTCATTGTAGCTATACCACAAAAGTCACTACTAAAACATGTATTCCTTTCCTGAAGAATTCAGAAAAACTAAACATATATGAAACAGATACACCGCAAAAGCAACTATGTAAATTGTGACTCATTAGTAGCGTCGTGATATAATCGTGTAGCTGTCAAAGAAACCAAATACTAAGTCATCTTTAATCTCACAGAAAGTACTTCAATTAAATAATGTCTTTTCAAGTAAACCAACATGTTGCATTTAAGTCTCATTAGCAGTATATGTTCTAAGTATGTAAGCCTTACAGTCGTTACGTAATCGTGCAACTAACAAGCAAGAATGTACATACACAATAACACTGTGTCGTCTGTTCACAACACCCAATGCATTCGTAATTTCTGTTTAAATAAGTTCTCTTGGTTCTTGACTGGATATTTAACTTCAAACATTGTTGCATGTTAACAGATTCTAAGTCTGACAAAGCATACTAGTAACGTGAAGTGAAAAATTTTATAGCAAAGACTAAGTTAAAAAGCAGATTATCTCTCAATAAGTGGTTTTACATGTGAAGTGTGGTGCAATCCTTTACTCTTCATAGTACTCAGAGTTTGAACTTGAATGCAATTATCATGCAGTATACGTCGGTAAAGAATACTGGAATTTTTCTCAAGGTTAGCGTCAATGTTATTTTTCCCAGGGCCAGCCGGCGCACGTGGCTGCCTGCGGCGCGAGTCATTGTCTGTCTCTTTGTTGGCGCGCGTCGTTATTAGGATCAGGAGACCTAACTTCTACAAATTCACCTTGTCGAGAGGACCCTTCCCTGTTTGAATCCCGCCGTTTCTGATGGAATTCAGGTCTGTCGTTTTGTCGATAGTTTACATAGTTTCTTGTTTGTCGGTCATGTGGTGGAGAATTTCTCCCGGAAACGTAACTGTGCGGTGGACTGTTGCGTCTGAAGTTATTCTGTCTCCCTTGATAATAATTATTTTGGTTCCCATATTGTCTGTTGCTCTGATGGTCTCTGTGATAGTCACTACCGCAGATGCTGAGAGGAAGGCATGGTAAAATTCTCCTTCACTGTGGCAATCGTGAATGACCGATCGCATTCTTTCAGCTGGTTCATTCTCTAAGTAGCCACATATAAATTCTAATCTGTGTTCTAACGACCAGTTGGGAGGAAAACAATGAGAGAATTGATGGAGCCATGCTTGTGGATGAATGTCGTTGCCAGAATTCTTAAATGTTTTGAATTTACGTGTAGTAATGAACAGCTTATAGTCAAAATCATCGTGTCGGCGAGTAGCATATCGGTCATTGTTACGTCGTGTCGGCGGTTCCATCTCAAAATTCGGTGCACCTTGCCAATTTCTTTCATAATTTCCGAGATGCCCTGTGTTATTATTTTGTGGCTTTTCCGTATTTCTAAGTTCCTCTTCCCGTGTTGGAGGGCGAGTGTCCTCTGAAATATGTAATTTTTGTACTACTTGTGCCAACTGATCTTGTACTTCCCGGATTTCTCTTTTGTGTTGCGCATTAATTTGATTCTGATTTTGTTTGAATTTCGTAATTTGTTCATACTCTTCTGTGTCATTGATGGCTACGGGTCTTGTGTCATTCAGATCATCATCTACCTTTGCAGATAAGTTAGTGAACTGATCCGAAATTTCGGCTACTTTCTCCGATAGTGTACTTATTTCCTCAGTGTGTTTTTCTAAACCAAGTTTCAGAGTGTCCATTTGTGTTGAAATCGTATCTACTGTGTTCTTTAAGTTTTCCCGAGTTTTTGCAAGTAGCGTAACCGAATCGGTAGATGCAACTGAGTCAATTTTAGCCCACAAGGTCTCATGATTTTCATGAACAATGGTTTGCAGTTCTTTTATGGCTGCTTCGTGATTCTGTAATGCATTTTCATGCCGCAAAAAATAGGTTGAAAGTGCTCACAAATTTGTGTTATTACGTCATTACAGACTTTTTGACATTTCGATTCAATGTTATGTAACTCAGTAGTTAAATCTCCACGTGTTTGTTCAAGTGTGGTGTCTAACTTTTGAAGCTTTTACTGTGTTTGTCTCTGATTTTGTTCCATTGTGTCTAATTTTGAAGCTTTTGCTGTGTTTGTCTCTGATTTTGTTCCATTGTGTCTAACTGTTGCTGTGTTTGTCTCTGGTGTTGTTCCATTGTGTCTAACGTTTGAAGATTTTGTTCCATTGTGTCTATCGTGTCTAACTTTTGAAGCTTTTGTCCCATTTGTTGCATTAATTGTAATAACAAAGCACTGGTGTCTGAAACATGTTCCTCAGTGCTATTCGGCAATGCATTTGAACCGGCAATATTCGCATTTTGAAAAGCAGAAAATGTGTCTTGACTTATTTGAGAAAACGGCGAGGGCGCGAAACCGGAATCTACAGTATTTGCAAGATTGTGTCCTGTCATATCGGATTCCTGAGGCAAGCTGTTGCCGACCGATCGATCGATAATACTTCCCTGTTCACTAATTGTTTCACTGCCTACACCATTATTTGCAGCCCGCTCCATTTCCCTATGCACACTTACCAAATTACTACTTTGAACATTAGTTAATTCATTACACGGTGGCGCTAACACACTGCTTTCGTCTTCACTGTCATTTCTCAGTTTACTTTGGAGACTAGTATTACGTATTTCACACGCCATTATTGTCACAATATTTCACACAATAACACAGAAAAACACAATTGGAAGAGTAAAATAAGAAAACACATTAACATAGCACTGAAAATAATATCTAGTTAATTGCAAGCGCAGCTGCGAAATACTTGGTGCAAATCTACATGCATGCCACAACTGTTTTACTGTACAAGAATGAAAAACTACAACTACAAAGGAAATTCTCTCTACAATTACGTGCTAGCGATAAACAAAGGCTGCACTAATTGCACAAAATACAAGAAAAAAAATCAGAAGATTCCAGTGAGGTATCCTCGGCTAAGGGTCGACATATGAAACGTCCCCTGACTAACATTAACCTATACCTTTCACAAATCACTTACCTCATCAAAAATCTTCGTTACTCGAACTACTGCAATACAGCGAGTGCCACTACTGCCAGCTAAATAAAAGATTCAAACTACTGAAGGCACTAACTACTGATAGGCACAGTTAGCAAATGAAAGATTTTGATAGAGAACAAACAATGTATTTACCTTAATAGTGTTCAAAAGTCATAATATATATAGCAGTTCATGACATCCAGTCTTACAAATTTCAAAACTCCGCCATTTCTCTCCCCACATCCACCACTGCGGGCGGCTCACCTTCAACTGCGCATCGCTGCGCGCTGTTAACATCCAGCTGCCAAACACTACAATGGCAGACAACAATGCAAACTAGCCACAGACTGCACACAGCACAACCAGTGATTTTCATACAGAGCGCTACGTGGCGTTACCAATAGAAAAACCTAAACAGCCTACTTACAAAATATGCATCACTGTGTGATTCTCAGGGGTGGCAGTCCTCAGCGGTCATCTAATACTTCTTTTATAAAGATCGCATAAAGCGTTCAACAGTTATTAATTTCCACTGACTATATTAAGTACGTATGTTGATTGTGTTCAAGAGCTTCTACAGTTTTTAGATATTTATGGAACTAAAGTCTTAAAAAACGGTCGTCGATGCCTGAAGCGCGCTAATATATTTGAATTTTTCATACAGTGAAACATCGAATTCTTATAGAATTACAAATTATTTCAATACGACTCTGTTTCTTACTGTAGCAAAAGCCGCCTTTGGAGCATACACGCACTGTAGATCCGGATGGAGGTCTGGTAGTCGCTACCTACTACACTGACGGAAAAAATTGCAACACCAAAATACAGGGTGATTCAAAAAGAATACCACAACTTTAAAAATGTGTATTTAATGAAAGAAACATAATATAACCTTCTGTTATACATCATTACCAAGAGTATTTAAAAAGGTTTTTTTTTCACTCAAAAACAAGTTCAGAGATGTTCAATATGGCCCCCTCCAGACACACGAGCAATATCAACCCGATACTCCAACTCGTTCCACACTCTCTGTAGCATATCAGGCGTAACAGTTTGGATAGCTGCTGTTATTTCTCGTTTCAAATCATCAATGGTGGCTGGGAGAGGTGGCCGAAACACCATATCCTTAACATACCCCCATAAGAAAAAATCGCAGGGGGTAAGATCAGGGCTTCTTGGAGGCCAGTGATGAAGTGCTCTGTCACGGGCTGCCTGGCGGCCGATCCATCGCCTCGGGTAGTTGACGTTCAGGTTTCATAACTAACCTTTTTCGTAGGACTCTCCATACAGTTGATTGTGGAATTTGCAGCTCTCTGCTAGCTCTGCGAGTCGATTTTCCTGGGCTGCGAACAAATGCTTGCTGGATGCGTGCTACATTTTCATCACTCGTTCTCGGCCGTCCAGGACTTTTCCCTTTGCACAAACACCCATTCTCTGTAAACTGTTTATACCAACGTTTAATACACCACCTATCAGGAGGTTTAACACCATACTTCGTTCGAAATGCACGCTGAACAACTGTCGTCGATTCACTTCTGCCGTACTCAATAACACAAAAAGCTTTCTGTTGAGCGGTCGCCATCTTAGCGTCAACTGACACTGACGCCTAGTCAACAGCGCCTCAAGCGAACAAATGTACAACTAAATGAAACTTTATAGCTACCTTAATTCGCCGACAGATAGTGCTTAGCTCTGCCTTTTGTCGTTGCAGAGTTGTGGTATTCTTTTTGAATCACCCTGTATAATTAATGCAGAGTAATGAAATTTCGGTAATACTTTGATCTAGGCAACATGTTTAAGTGACTAACATGGCAAGATTACAGGTTAAAGTAGGCGCAAGACAAGCCATCGCAAATGTGAAGTGCTGTTACGTTAATAAACAGGGCAACCGCCACAATATTGAATGCAACCAAGCAGATGTGCACGCTTTGTTTTGTACAGGTTCCGAATGTCAGTTTGCAGGACCGATTTCCGTGCCAGTTGCACTAGGTTGGTCAGTACAGAGTCGGCTAATGCTGGTTGTAGATAATGCTGGAGCTGTGGTCCAATGTTGCCTCATATGTGTTCAAATGGAAACAAATTTGGTGATAGAGCAGGCCAAGGCAACATAACTACTCTCTGTAGGGCAAGTTAGAACAGCTGTATGTGGTCGATCGTTATTCTGCTGGAAAACATCTCCAGGAAAGCAGTTAATGAATAGCACCACAACATCTCGAATCACCAGATTCACACACAAATTTGCAGCCAGGGTGCGTGGGATAGCCACGAGAGTGCTCCTGCTATCATACGAAATCGCACCCCTGGACATAACTCCAGGTGCAGGCCCAGTGGGTTTAGCAGGCAGACAGGTTTACTGGAGGCCTTCAACTGGCCTACTTTTAACCAACACACTTTCATCACTGGCACCAAGTCGAACCAGCTTTCATCAGAAAACACATTAGTCCTCCACCCCCCCCCCCCCCTTCAACAAGCCCTTGCTTGACACCATTGAAGTCACAAAAGGCGGTGGTTTGGGGTCAATGGAATGCACGATATTGGGTGTCTGACTCGGAGCCAACATTTCATTCTGCCACTGGGGCGTCAACTGTTGACGAAATTGCTGCTGCAACAGTGGCTACAGAAAAGATCACCCTCATTCAGCTAACGCCTTGACAAAAACAGCGGAGGAGGATACAGAAGTTCAGGGTACCCCCTTCTCCTCGGGGTGAGAAACTGCCCCTAAATGCGGAAGAATCAGCAATTATCAACGGCGTGAGGATGCAGAAGGCAATAACCACGTAACTGAAAAGAGCCATGGTGAACTCTCCACTGGCAAAAGATTCCTGAATAGTCCACCATTCGGATGTCTGGGAGGGGACTGCAAGGTGGAGGAGGGAGGTGACCATGAGAAAAATATTGAACAACCAACAAAACGTGCTATAAGTCGGATGGTATGTCACCCGTTTAAATGTGATATGGAGGCTAGAAAATGTGAAAACTGAAATGCTAAAGCTCAGTCTAAATACATTGGAGGTATGAAATGGAAAGAAGACAAGGATTTATGGACAGATCAGTACAGAGTAATCTCAACAGCAGCAGAAATGGGGATAACTGGAGTAGGATCTGTTATGAATAGGAAGATAGGGCAGAGAGTGAGTTACTGTGCACAATTCAGTGATTATTCTCATCAGAATCAGAGCTGACCAGCACCTACAAAGATAGTTCAGGTATATATGCCGAAGCCTCCAGCCGAAGAGGAAGAGATAAAAAAGTATATGAGGATATTGTATGGGGAGTTCAGTACGTGAAGGGAGACGAAAATCTAATAGCCTTGGGGGGGAATGTAATGCGGCTGTAAGGGAAGGATTAGTAGAGTTTACGAGAGTATTTAGGCTTTGTACTAGAAATGGAAGAGGAGAAAGACTATTTGCGCTCTGCAATAATGTTCAGCCAGTGACAGGAAGTACTCTATTCAAGAATCACAAGAGGAAGGGGTATACTTGGAAAAGGCCGGGAGATACGGGTAGGTTTCAGGTAGATTACATCATGATCAAGCAGAGATTCCGAATCCAGATACTGGATGGTAAGGCGTACTCAGGAACAGATATAGAATCAGATCACAATTTAGTAGTGATTAAGAATAGGCTGAAGCTTAAGACACTTGTCAGTTGAATACACGTACCGGTTCTTGTGTTGCGAAGAGTGTAGAGTTGGTAACTTTCAGAGCTGGTAGTATGGACAAAAACTAGAAAAAATGTCCAAGAAACGTGGGCTCTAAAATGCATACCTGAGGAACTAAGACCATTCGTTCATTTTGACTAACGTGAATCACATCTCCTCTATTGAGCAAGTGTTCATACCTGTTAACGTACGCACGTTTATTGGACATTTTTTTCTTGTTTTTGTCCATACTATCACCTTTCAAAGTTAATAACCCTACACTCTTCGCAACACAAGAACCGGTACATGTATTCAACTGTCAGAGGTATCAGAAACTTTTTTCGTTCATGACGTTCGACTCGTTCGTTTCCGGTACAGGGATCCTTACTTCTGATTAATATATTTATTGTTCTCCATCATCCTAGAAAGTCTGTAACATCATCACGGAATCACCCCGTGTATACGTGCATTTACAGACGCTCGGGCCTATAACTTCGACGGTCTGTAGTCTCGTTGGGTGACGTTTGCGGACATGGGTTCCTGTTCAAAATACGATGTACTCACTCCCCGCTACAAGCCCTAGAAGTCTGTGACGGGAAATTCCTATCACCCTGTATATAGAGATAAATTCATGAAGATAGTTTTTTCCGAAGGTCTAATGGTGTTACCTCCATTCGTTCCTAAGAAAAAGGGGTCTTAACAGTCGGACAGACAGACACACACACAGACAGGCAGAAAGACAGATAGATGGACCACAAAGTGATCCTATTAGTGTTCTGTTTTTAC
Source organism: Schistocerca nitens (assembly GCF_023898315.1). Lineage (NCBI taxonomy): Eukaryota > Metazoa > Arthropoda > Insecta > Orthoptera > Acrididae > Schistocerca > Schistocerca nitens. Next base: position 499,341,644 of record NC_064620.1, on the reverse strand, counting down.
CAGTTGAGGTACAGAGTTCTAAAATTAACAAAAATAATTTTTTAAAAAAAGTTATCTGTACGATAACTTTCATACAGTTGTAAGAATGTTACAATAAATTAAAGCTCTGGATAAACATACGAACACTTCAGAAAATGTTTAATGACATGGACTGGATGATAGAGGAAACCATTTAACAGTAATGAAAACAAGCATCAAGCATTAAGACGGGTGAGGTGCTGATATTTTACGTGAAACATTGTATCGGGCATAAATTGTTTCGCTTTTTGCTGCAGCCACTTTACCTAACACTTTCAGGTAATTTTAAACTTCCCTCACGATGCAATTTTAGGTATCACGTGATGGTTTCCACTTAAAGGAAGATGATAGACTTTGAGAAAAATTAGGTGACAAAATGTGTTTCTACAACGTAAATTGGTAACTGAAGAAATCTATTGAGAGTTGGCACCTCTTAAGTACACCGCTGATGCCCGTCGAGGTTACTCGTCAACCGATACCGACGATGTTACTTTAGATGCCTCAGAGGCGCTGAAGTGCCGCAGCGTCTTTGTCGTCAACATTTTCTACATCGGTTGCCTGCCGCATTAAATTACCGTCAGTAGGGAATACGGTTTTCTTGTTGTGTGCATTTCGCTGAAATTTCACACTTTTAGTTTACTTTGCACGTGTTTCTCAAATGTTATGTCTTACTACTCACCGATACAGCTTGTAACGGAACCACCGACCACCTTAAAACGGCAGTCGACGCTAACGTTATACCTCTGCGAGGAATTTTTAAGTAGTTGTGACCTTGAAATAATCTAATGGAAACAGTACAATCAAACTGGAATCCGTTTCCGAAACACTTCAGCAGAGTATAATCATATAAATGTGCTACTAACAAACAAATGGCCAATGAGATAGTAAACAGTAACATATGCCTCTTAACAACACGTAGCTTAAATGAACTAAGTGTAACAGTTTATAAAACCAATAACCGACACACATGAAACTAGTGTGCAATACTGAACATGGAAAACTTGAAATCATTCTGAATTTAAATCAGGGGCTGCTAATGATTATAATATATAACTTCAATGCTTAGTACAGGGTCTTTATGTCTGTGTATTAATCAACGTGCGTTAGAATACATAACACAGTAAATAATTTTTTCTTAAACTCGGTCTGAAGCAACTAAATAGAATGCACATGTATCTACACTGGCTCTGAAGGAATCTTTGCATTGTTTCATTAACTAACTAGCCTAGCACATGAGGGCCCTTAAACATTCATGGTCTGAAGAACCGTGCTCATTAACAAAACTACATCAGTATGTATGAAAAATGGTAAGTTTTCTTATCATTAATTATTAATTAAGTAAAGTACAACAAACTATAATTCTTTAAATAACAAACGTGTTTTTATAAGCAGTCTTTTTACCTACATAGAAGAATAATTGGTTGTGCAAATGACAACACAGCATTAAACTCAAGTTCAACCACTTTCTCATAGTATATTAGGACACTCGGAATTAAATTCACCAGTATAGTATTACTGTCCTGGTTTGTGATTTGGTACAATAACGGGTGAAAGATAGAGTTTTTAACAGCTTCACGATTATCTTTAAAAGCAACCAAATTTCACAAATGCCTGGTCCATTCACAGAGTGCCAAATATAAACAATCTATTGGAAGGCTGGTGGCACTGGTGGCGCAATTTGCAGTGGCTGTTAACCTGGCGGCGACGCAGTCATGGCAGTACTGTTGGCCTCGCCCTGTTATATACAGGGCTATTACAAATGATTGAAGCGATTTGATAAATTCACTGTAGCTCCATTCATTGACATATGGTCACGACACACTACAGATACGTAGAAAAACTCATAAAGTTTTGTTCGGCTGAAGCCGCACTTCAGGTTTCTGCCGTCAGAGCGCTCGAGAGCGCAGTGAGACAAAATGTCGACAGGAGCCGAGAAAGCGTATGTCGTGCTTGAAATGCACTCGTATCAGTCAGTCATAACAGTGCAACGACAGTTCAGGACGAAGTTCAACAAAGATCCACCAACTGCTAACTCCATTCGGCGATGGTATGCGCAGTTTAAAGCTTCTGGATGCCTCTGTAAGGGGAAATCAACGGGTCGGCCTGCAGTGAGCGAAGAAACGGTTGAACGCGTGCGGGCAAGTTTCACGCATAGTCATGTGAAAGATTCAGTATTTAAACCTCCTCTACCAAGAAACGTGCCAGAACTACGAGATCGCATCAACAATGCTTTCGAACTCATTGATGGGGACATGCTGCGCCGAGTGTGGGAGGAACTTCATTATCGGCTTGATGTCTGCCGAATCACTAAAGGGGCACATATCGAACATTTGTGAATGCCTAAACAAACTTTTTGAGTTTTTGTATGTGTGTGCAAAGCATTGTGAAAATATCTCAAATAATAAAGTTATTGTAGAGCTGTGAAATCGCTTCAATCATTTGTAATAACCCTGTATATTACTGGCGTCGGAATTATATTTTTATACGGCCAAAATCCATGCCATGCTCCATGCTCTTCTGGCCTTAAAACTCCAGGAAAATGAGCCACAATTATCCCTACTGCTAGCGAGATGTTAACCGCAGCACTGCTCAGCTCAGACTCCTTACCCATCACAAAGGACGACGTGCCACACCTTTTCCATTCCGCCATGCTACTTCCGTAGCTGCGGGGCTCCCCCACATATTTTACATTTAACCTTATGTTCCATAATTATGGGCCAAGTCACTATGTGACAATTATTTCAGTAGTTATTCAAATTCACAAGCATAATTTAGACAACATCGTCCAAAAGTTCATATAACTAAAGTATGCATACAATGTCAAAGAAATTCCATAACAGATACAACATTATGCATAAGCAGTACTACAGATTGACTCAGAAATATCGATGCAGATACAAAATAGGTTCAAAATAGGAGTTACAAGCTCTCTTAGGATCTAGCTTTTTTTTTTTTTTTTTTTTTTGTCATCAGTCTGCTGACTGGTTTGATGCGGCCCGCCACGAATTCCTTTCCTGTGCTAACCTCTTCATCTCAGAGTAGCACTTGCAACCTACGTCCTCAATTATTTGCTTGACGTATTCTAATCTCTGTCTTCCTCTACAGTTTTTGCCCTCTACAGCTCCCTCTAGTACCATGGAAGTCATTCCCTCATGTCTTAGCAGATGTCCTATCATCCTGTCCCTTCTCCTTATCAGTGTTTTCCACATTTTCCTTTCCTCTCCTATTCTGCGTAGAACCTCCTCATTCCTTGCCTTATCAATCCACCTACTTTTCAACATTCGTCTATAGCACCACATCTCAAATGCTACGATTCTCTTCTGTTCCGGTTTTCCCACAGTCCATGTTTCACTATCATACAATGCTGTACTCCAGATGTACATCCTCAGAAATTTCTTCCTCAAATTAAGGCCGGTATTTGATATTAGTAGACTTCTCTTGGCCAGAAATGCCTTTTTTGCCATAGCGACTCTGCTTTTGATGTCCTCCTTGCCCCATCCGTCATTGGTTATTTTACTGCCTAGGTAGCAGAATTCCTTAACTTCATTGACTTCGTGACCATCAATCCTGATGTTAAGTTTCTCGCTGTCCTCATTTCTACTACTTCTCATTACCTTCGCCTTTCTCCGATTTACTCTCAAACCATACTGTGTACTCATTAGACTGTTCATTCCGTTCAGCAGATCATTTAATTCTTCATCACTTTCACTCAGGATAACAATGTCATCAGCGAATCGTATCATTGATATCCTTTCACCTTGTATTTTAATTCCACTCCTGAAACTTTCTTTTATTTCCTTCATTGCTTCCTCGATGTACAGATTGAAGAGTAGGGGCGAAAGGTTACAGTCTTGTCTTACACCCTTCTCAATACGAGCACTTCGTTCTTGATCGTCCACTCTTATTATTCCCTCTTGGTTGTTGTACATATTGTATATGACCCGTCTCTCCCTATAGCTCACCCCTACTTTTTTCAGAATCTCGAACAGCTTGCACCATTTTATATTGTCGAACGCTTTTTCCAGGTCGACAAATCCTATGAAAGTGTCTCGATTTTTCTTTAGCCTTGCTTCCATTATTAGCCGTAACGTCAGAATCGCCTCTCTCGTCCCTTTACTATTCCTAAAGCCAAACTGATCGTCACCTAGCGCATTCTCAATATTCTTTTCCATTCTTCTGTATATTATTCTTGTAAGCAGCATCGATGCATGAGTTGTTAAGCTGATTGTGCGATAATTCTCGCACTTGTCAGCTCTTGCCGTCTTCGGAATTGTCTGGATGATGCTTTTCCGAAAGTCAGATGGTATGTCGAATGGCTCTGAGCACTATGGGACTTAACATCTATGGTCATCAGTCCCCTAGAACTTAGAACTACTTAAACCTAACTAACCTAAGGACAGCACACAACACCCAGCCATCACGAGGCAGAGAAAATCCCTGACCCCGCCGGGAATCGAACCCGGGAACCCGGGCGTGGGAAGCGAGAACGCTACCGCACGACCACGAGGTGCGGGCCCAGATGGTATGTCGCCAGACTCATATATTCTACACACCAACGTGAATAGTCGCTTTGTTGCCACTTCCCCCAATGATTTTAGAAATTCTGATGGAATGTTATCTATCCCTTCTGCCTTATTTGACCGTAAGTCCTCCAAAGCTCTTTTAAATTCCGATTCTAATACTGGATCCCCTATCTCTTCTAAATCGACTCCTGTTTCTTCTTCTATCACATCAGACAAATCTTCATCCTCATAGAGGCTTTCAATGTATTCTTTCCACCTATCTGCTCTCTCCTCTGCATTTAACAATGGAATTCCCGTTGCACTCTTAATGTTACCACCGTTGCTTTTAATGTCACCAAAGGTTGTTTTGACTTTCCTGTATGCTGAGTCTGTCCTTCCAACAATCATATCTTTTTCGATGTCTTCACATTTTTCCTGCAGCCATTAAGTCTTAGCTTCCCTGCACTTCCTATTTCTTTCATTCCTCAGCGACTTGTATTTCTGTATTCCTGATTTTCCCGGAACATGTTTGTACTTCCTCCTTTCATCAATCAACTGAAGTATTTCTTCTGTTACCCATGGTTTCTTCGCAGCTACCTTCTTTGAACCTATGCTTTCCTTCCCAACTTCCGTGATGGCCCTTTTTAGAGATGTCCATTCCTCTTCAACTGTACTGCCTACTGCGCTATTCCTTATTGCTGTATCTATAGCGTTAGAGAACTTCAAACGTATCTCGTCATTCCTTAGTACTTCCGTACCCCACTTCTTTGCGTATTGATTCTTCCTGACTAATGTCTTGAACTTCAGCCTACTCTTCATCACTATTATATTATGATCTGTGTCCATATCTGCTCCTGGGTACGCATTACAGTCCAGTATCTGATTTCGGAATATCTGTCTGACCATGATGTAATCTAATTGAAATCTTCCCGTATCTCCCGGCCTTTTCCAAGTATACCTCCTCCTCTTGTGATTATTGAACAGGGTATTCGCTATTACTAGCTGAAACTTGTTACAGAACTCAATTAGTCTTTCTCCTCTTTCATTCCTTGTACGAAGCCCATATTCTCCTGTAACCTTTTCTTCTACTCCTTCCCCTACAACTGCATTCCAGTCGCCCATGACTATTAGATTTTCGTCCCCCTTTACATACTGCATTACCCTTTCAATATCCTCATACACTTTCTCTATCTGTTCATCTTCAGCTTGCGACGTCGGCATGTATACCTGAACTATCGTTGTCGATGTTGGTCTGCTGTCGATTCTGATTAGAACAACCTGGTCACTGAACTGTTCACATTAACACACCCTCTGCCCTACCTTCCTATTCATAATGAATCCTACACGTGTTATAACAATATCTTCTGCTGTTGATATTCCCCTATACTCATCTGACCAGAAATCCTTGTCTTCCTTCCACTTCACGTCACTGACCCCTACTATATCTAGCTACTAGCCTTATATACATATACAGGGTGTTACAAAAAGGTGCGGCCAAACTTTCAGGAAACCAGGAAACATTCCTCAGACACAAATAAAGGAAAGATATTTGGACATGTGTCCGGACACGCTTAATTTCCATGTTAGAGCTGATTTTAGTTTCATCAGTATGTACTGTACTTCCTCGATTCACCGCCAGTTGGCCCAATTGAAGGAAGGTAATGTTGACTTCTGTGCTTGTGCTGACATGCGACTCATTGCTCTACAGTACTACCATCAAGCACATCAGTACGTAGCATCAACAGGTTAGTGTTCATCACGAACGTGGTTTTGCAGTCATTGCAATGTTTACAAATGCGGCGTTGGCAGATGCCCATTTGATGTATGGAATAACACGGGGCAATAGCCATGGTGCGGTACGTTTGTATCGAGACAGATTTCCAGAACGAAGATGTCCCGACAGGAAGACGTTCGAAGCAATTGACCGGCGTCTTAGGGAGCACGGAACATTCCAGACTATGACTCGCGACTGGGAAGACCTAGAACGACGAGGACACCTGCAATGGACGAGGCAATTCTTCGTGCAGTTGACGATAACACTAATGTCAGCGTCAGAGAAGTTGCTGCTGTACAAGGTAACGTTGACCACGTAACTGTATGGAGAGTGCTACGGGAGAACCAGTTGTCTCTGTACCATGTACAGTGTGTGCAGGCACTATCAGCAGCTGATTGGCCTCCACGGGTACACTTCTGCGTTATATATGTATACAGAGTGTCCCAGCGATCTTGTCCACCCAAAATATCTCTGGAATAATAACAGCTATTGGAAAACGACTTTCACCGGTATCAATGTAGGGCTGGGGCCCATGAGTGTACATATTTGGAAACATTCTAAAACGAAAGCATATGTGTTTTTTAACACAAACTTATGTTTTTTTTTAAATGGATCTCCTATATTTTTTCTTCAGCAATCCATAGCATGACAAAGCACATACACAATGGCGTTGATTGTATCGCAATATTCCCATTACATCCAGAGATATTGAGACGCGAAGTTGACGCTTGAAACACCCGACATGCGCTGCTAGCGCACGTCCTGAGACTCAGGCGTGAACTCCATGCTGCCCGTAATCGCGATGTGATTGACAAGTAAGTGTCCCTCTTGATAAGTATGGAGGTGTGATTACACATGTCAATCACATGCAATTACCGGCAGCATGGGGTTCACGCCTGAGCCTCAGGACGTGCGCTAGCGGCGTATGTCGGGTGTTTCAAGCGTCAGTTTCGCGTCTCAATATCTCTGGATGTAATGGGAATATTGCGATGCAATCAACGCCATTGTGTATGTGCTTTCTCATGCTATGGATTGCTGAAGAAGAAATATAGGAGGTCCATTTACAAAAACACAAGTTTGTGTTAAAAAATACATATGCTTTCGTTTTAGAATGTTTCCAAATATGTACATTCATGGGCCCCAGCCCTACATTGACACCGGTGAAAGTCGTTTTCCAATAGCTGTTATTGTTCCAGAGATTGGGCCCCAGCCCTACATTGACACCGGTGAAAGTCGTTTTCCAATAGCTGTTATTGTTCCAGAGATATTTTGGGTGGACAAGATAGCTGGGACATCCTGTATATATACAGGGTGAGTCACCCAACGTTACCGCTGGATATATTTCGTAAACCACACCAAATACTGACGAACCGATTCCACAGACCGAACGTGAGGAGTGGGGCTAGTGTAACTGTTTAATACAAACCATACAAAAATGCACGGAAGTATGTTTTTCAACACAAACCTATGTTTTTTAAAATGGAACCACGTTAGTTTTGTTAGCACATCTGAACATATAAACAAATACGTAATCAGTGCCGTAAAGTTGACGCTTGAAACCTCCGACGTTCAGTTGCATGTTGTAACAAACACGGGCCACGGTCGGCGAGCAGCATCTGCAGGGACATGTTTACGATGACGACCGTGTTTACGAGTGTGGCTGTAGTGCACTGTTGGGGTTTGGTTTAGCTGTCGCAGTGACCGCATGTAGCGCTTGCTGCTATTGTTATTCTGCATTCGTCTCCGCACGCAGACCAACTGCAGTACACCGTGTTACCAGACGTCTGTGATAGTGTAGTGTTGTAGGAACTGTGACCATAGCGTATTCGAACTCTGAAAAGGCGGAGATGATACTCATCTATGGCGAGTGTCGACGAAATGCAGCTGAAGCCTGCAGGGTGTATGCAGAACGGTACCCGGACAGAGAGCATCCAACGTGCCGCACATTGCGCCGGCCGAAGTGGCCGTGCGGTTAAAAGGCGCTGCAGTCTGGAACCGCAAGACCGCTACGGTCGCAGGTTCGAATCCTGCCTCGGGCATGGATGTTTGTGATGTCCTTAGGTTAGTTAGGTTTAACTAGTTCTAAGTTCTAGGGGACTAATAACCTCAGCAGTTGAGTCCCATAGTGCTCAGAGCCATTTGAACCATTTTTTTGCCGCACATTGCAAAACATCTACCGCCAACTGTATGCAACAGGTATGGTCGTAGCACGCAAACTGGTCCGTAACAGGCCCGTCACAGGAGAAGCGGGTGCAGTTGGTGTGTTAGCTGCTGTTGCCATTAACCCACACATGAGAACACGGGACATTGCGAGAGCCGGTGGACTGAGTCAAAGTAGTGTCATGCGCGCATACTGCATCGTCACCGCTTTCACCCGTTTCATGTGTTGCTACATCAGCAATTACATGGTGATGACTTTAATCATAATGAGATTTTCACTCTGCAGCGGAGTGTGCGCTGATAGGCAAAGGTCCCGAGTTCGAGTCTCGGTCGGGCACACAGTTTTAATCTGCCAGGAAGTTTCACTTTAATCATAGACTGCAATTCTGTCAATGGGCATTAACAGAGAATGCGTTGCATTTCTACCTGTTTACCAATGAAGCGGGTTTCACAAACCACGGGGCAGTGAATCTACGGAACATGCATTACTGATCCATGGACAATCCTCGCTGGCTCAGACAGGTAGAGCGACAGCGACCGTGGACTGTAAATGTATGGTGCGGAACCATTGGCGACCACCTCATTGGTCCTCACTTCATTGCAGAGGCCCAAACAGCTGCAACATACATCGCGTTTCTACAAAATGATCTGCCAACGTTGCTCGAAAATGTCCCACTGGAAACGCGTCGACGTATGTGGTATCAGCATGATGGTGCACCTGCACATTCCGCAATTAACACTAGGCTGACCCTTGACAGGATGTTCGACGGTCGTTTTATAGGACGTGGAGGACGCATAAATTGGCCAGCCCGTTCTCCTGATCTTACACCTCTGGACTTCTTTCTGTGGGGTACGTTAAAGGAGAATGTGTACCGTGATGTGCCTACAACCCCAGAGGATATGAAACAATCTATTGTGGCAGCCTGCGGCGACATTACACCAGATGTACTGCGGCGTGTACGACATTCATTACGCCAGAGATTGCAATTGTGTGCAGAAAATGATGGCCACCACATAGAACATCTATTGGCCTGACATGTCGGGACACACTCTATTCCACCCCGTAATTGAAAACGGAAACCACGTGTGTACGTGTACCTCACCCCTCATGGTAATGTACATGTGCGTCAGTGAAAAAGACTAATAAAAAGGTGTTAGCATGTGGACGTAATGTGCTGTTCCAGTCTCTTCTGTACCTAAGGTCCATCACCGTTCCCTTTGGGTCCCTTCGTAATTCGGTGCTCTCCGATACACACGATCGAAGAGCGCAGGAGTGGTACTCAAGCGTCAACTTTAGGTTACAATATCTCCGGATGTAATTAACATTTTACAATGCAACAAACGGCAAGGATTACGTATTTGTTTATATGTTCAGATGTGCTAACAAAACTAACGGGGTTTCATTTAAAAAAACGTAGGTTTGTGTTAAAATCGTACTTCCGTGCATTTTTTTATGGTTTGTATTAACCAATTACACTAGCCCCTCTCCTCACGTTCGGTCTGTGGAATCGATTCGTCAGTATTTGATGTGGTTTACGAAATATATCCAGCGGTAATGTTAGGTCACTCACCCTATATATATATATATATATATATATATATATATATATATATATATATATATGGAACTATAGATAATTGGAACCAGGGACCAGGGGCACTTCTGAAGGCCCAACGCAGCTGTGCAAGAATCGTCAGGAACGAAGAAGTTTCATGGACAACTGCCGTGCAAGCCGTGCAACCCAGAAGATTCCCCAGCGACTAGCACAACCGGTCGTGGTAGTATTTAATATATAATCGAGCCCTATCTCTTCCTCTGTCACGTCAGCAGACAGTTTCCCCTTGGAGAGGATGTTAGTGTGCTCTTCCCACCTATCTGCTCTCTCCTCTATCATTCTAACGAACCTCATAGCCACCTAAAGATGATCTTAGTTCTTCATTTGTCTAGTTTGTGCGAAGCTGCTGCATGGTACGATGCAAGACGGTAACTGTCATTGTTCCGAGGAGGCAAATGTTACGTCCTCACTGCAAATGATAAATGGATGAAAGGTGGCCAAAGGATCTATCACCATAAGAATGTGGACAGGCAAGCAAAACACAAGTGCACTTTAAATAAATAAAATTTACTCAGTTTGTGAGAAAGAACTGCCACACTGTTCACTACTTGTGGTAGACGAGGCCAGCTGTAAACAGATCCCCGACACAGGCGTATGTCTATGTACACTGTTTGCATGTATAGCTAGGTGTCAACAGCTCGGAGAAACGTTCGGCAGCAACCAGCGACACGGAAGTGATTTCAACCAGAGGACTGGGCTCAAATGGTTCAAATGGCTCTGAGCACTATGGGACTTAACATTGGAGGTCATCAGTCCCCTAGAACTTAGAACTACTTAAACCTAACTAACCTAAGGACATCACACACATACATGCCTGAGGCAGGATTCAAACCTGCGGTTCCAGACTGAAGTGCCTAGAACCGCTCGGCCACAACGGCCGGCAGACGACTGGGGCTCAGGTGCACACTGTCCTGGCGGTCTTCAGTGGTCGGCGGAATGGAGGTTCATCATTGTTGGTCATATTCAAAACACAGCTCGCGGAGACCGCAGAAATATTCGTGGCACCATTTCGGGCAGTATCGATGAGCTACGATACTACATCGCGTAATAAATTTTTATATGAAACAGTGGCGCTACATTTAAGTGTGTAGTGTTGCAAAAGCAGGGATAACGGGCCAGAGGGACCAGCAGAAAACATGAACTACGTCATTGATGATAAATTCTCTGCAAACTGCTTGAACCCATAACTTCCTACGTTTCACTGCAGCTCACGTGCGCTACAACTCTAAAACGTGTTCTATTTCACATTAGGATCACAAGACTGACGAAAAAACCGTTGACTGTTTATTCAATGTAAATACATAAAACTGCAACCAGTCACTTTTCAGGCTCATCTTCTGATAGTGTACAGGAGATTACATAGCTATTTCAAAGTGTAATGCTCGGTGCTGGGTTGCGACAACATGAGCGGCTCCTCAACCGATGCTTCCATCTGTCTGCTTCCGTTGTGGTGGACATCAGGTGCTATATCGCTCACTTTTAAGGAATATGCATGCATATCCACTGTAATAATGAAACTTTGCCAGCATCTAGCATGTGCTGTACAACTGTTACAACAAGTAAAAGTTGTATAGTACCCACTGGATGCTGGCAAAGTTTTGTTACTACAGTATATACGAGGGCTGTCCAGAAAGTAAGTTACGATTGATCGCGAAATGAAAATCACAGTGAAAATCAGAAATGTTTCATTTGTAACAGTTAGCTACACCTTTCAGCTACTTCTCTACGTAGTCGCCGTTCTGACATAGACATTCGTCGTAGCGTTGTACCATCTTTCCAATACCCTCATCATAGAAGGCAGCCGCCAGTACTTTCTGCCTATTCTCTACGCTGGCCTAAAGCTCGTTGTCTGTGCCAAAATGTTGTCTTCATAGCCAGCGGTTCGTTTGAGCAGAGATGAAACTCAGTGGGAGACAATTACGGGCTGTACTGTGGGTAACCAAACATTTCCAATTGAAACGATGCAGGAACATCTTAATTGCCCCTGCAGAATGAGGCTGAGAATTGTCTTTAAGGAGAAACCGCAAGACAGTTACGTAATGTTGGTTGCATAGCTTCAGGAGAAAATTCTCACCAGGCCCTCGTACTTGGCGGGAGACACTATTTTCTATAACATCGTTACGCGCTCTCTAAGAGCTCAGGAATGAAAAGAGCGACATAATTTTACCTAGAGTCATACTAAAGACACTGCCCAACACATCTTTGCAAAGCTTTATTGGATTTTTAGTGTCGTTTTCATTTCGCGACCGATCGTAACTTACTTTCTGGACAGCCCTCGTATGTCCCCATATTCTGTAAAAGTGAGTGATAATGTACCAGATGGCAATCACAATGAAACCAGAGAGATGGATACTAACAACAAAAGCAGCCGATGTTGTCGCATGCCAGTACCCAGCATTATACTTTGAAACAGCTATGCAACCTCCTGTACATCATCTGAAGATGAGCCTGTAAACGTTCGGAAACTGTTTCAAGGAACAAATAACTATTTCAAAAAAGTGTCTGGTTGCACTTTCATGTATTTGTATATTAAATACGTAAAACAGCCGGCCCGGGTGGACAAGGGGTTCTAGGCGCTACAGTCTGGAACCGCGTGACCGCTACGATCCCATGTTCGAATCCCGCCTCGGGCATTGATGTGTGTGATGTCCTTAGGTTCGTTAGATTTAAGTAGTTCGAAGTTCTAGGGGGCTGATGACCTCAGAACTTACGTCCCATAGTGCTCAGAGACTTTTTTTTGTAAAACAGCAACCAACCACAAGCATGGCTTAAAAATGACAATTGAAATCAGAGCATTACCGGTTTCGAATTTATTAGAGTTCCATCTCCAGATATTTCTACGTATTTTTTTCCTTTTCTGCAGGAACCTCATATGTTTGCCATTACTGTTTCTGCGCACTAAAACAAAGAAAAAAGTGTTATGACCAGAAGAAACAACTTTCGTCAGGACGTTCCTGAGGTTATTTTATTGCTTGGTGAGTTGGCACATAGGCAATTTAATTCGTAATTCACTTTATTACATTAATGAATGAGAGATTTACTCAACATGGACACAGTTCTTTGCTACAGGAGTAGTGAATAATTTACAACTGTCAGTGACTAGCAAAGTATCACTTGATGCACTAATTATCCAACTGTTGTAATGAACAATGTCCAACATTTACTAAAGTTCATCGCCGGCCGGAGTGGCCGAGCGGTTCTAGGCGCTACAGTCTGGAACCGGGCGACCACTACGGTCGCAGGTTCGAATCCTGCCTCGGGCATGGATTTGTGTGATGTCCTTAGGTTAGTTAGGTTTAAGTAGTTCTAAGTTCTAGGGGACTGATGCCCTCAGAAGTTAAGTCCCATAGTGCTCAGAGCCATTTGAACCATTTTGAATAAGTTCGTCAGAAACCTTAGCAACTCACTGCTCCTATATTGTGATATTGAACCTTCAGGTGCGGTCACGAACTGGACCGAGTACTTCTGTGCTCGGCTCTATTCTGACCTCCGGTGCAAGGGCACTACTGTACTGAGACTGGAGGGATTGTCTTCAGGGGAGCCTTCCTTACCTCACTGCGGATTGGAGCGAGACCTTCATAGTGTCTGTGGTATCCACATGTGTTGTAGATTTCGCCATGGCACCGCGATCTCTCGATGATACCACAAAAAGTTTTTAATTCGAAATTCGATAAACTTACGAGAGATGCTTTTTGTCTTTATGACCTTCACGGATACATACATGAAACAATTTTTAAGTTAATAAAACACGAAATGTCAGAAACAATTATGTGATGTGTATTTCTTTGCGACGAATTCGTCGTGCATTTGTGTTTTACATCCTAAGTTTCCATGTTTTCACAAATGCACTACATCAGTGCTAATCTGTTCTCGGCAAACTGCTTGAACCCACAACTTTCTACGTTTCACGGCAGCTCACTTGCTCTACAAATGGTTCAAATGGCTCTGAGCACTATGGGACTTAAACATCTGAGGTCATCAGTCCCCTAGAACTTCGAACTACTTGAACCTAACTAACCTAAGGGCATCACACACACCCATGCCCGAGGCAGGATTCGAACCTGCGATCGTAGCAGCAGGGCGGTTCCGGACTTAAGCCCCTAGAACGGCTCGGCCACAGTGGCCGGCCTCATGTGCTCTACAACTCCAAAACGTGTTCCACTTCACATTAGGACCAAAAAAAATTATTTTCCCACACGATGGAGTAATAAAGATGTTAACTTACAAATGGTGTACCGACTATACTGGTACAATAAAATAAGTCTTCGTTAGAGCGATAAAATTAATTTAAAGGTCGAAGAGAGAAATAAAATTATGCGAGTATATTATAAATCCTAATATGGCGTTCTATGGAATGGCTAAGATTACATAAACAAATATTATGCACAAACAATGAAATTTATAACCGTGCGACTATAATAAACTTACTCTTTCGATATTTACATTAATTTCATTGCTCTGGTGAAGACACAGTTCACATTGCACATGTATTCTCTCTGATGCCTCTGAAATTTATTTTTACTTCCTTTTATGAAGTTTGATTACATTTTGTAAATTTTGAGCTTGTGGGTGTCGTGAAACGTAGAAATGTTCATACAGTTTCCCGAGAATTTAACAGAACTGACGTAGTACACACTCCAAAAAGTAGAAACTTTAAAACATGTAACGCACAGAAATACACGGTGTTCAGAAACTGTCCGAAAAGTTTGTAAGGATTTTGATGGGCAGGTTGTGCTGCGAAATAATTGTTACGAAAAATTCGACACGTTGCATCGTTTCTGAATTATTTAGCACTGAAGTTAGCCAATCAACCCGTCTCGCGAAAATTCAAGCGGCGCGCCAGATATAGCTAATGTAAGTTGTTCTCATAGCGTACCGTAGATGACAGCGAACGAATCTGCTCAGTTTTTGCCTCGGATTCGATCCTTTCTGCTGTCCCATGTCCAATTTATGTAGCTCTCTCTTGTTCGGTTTTAGGAAAACAAATGAAGAACATATTTGGCGACCCCGTCTCTGGCCTCCCGCTTGAATCTTCGCGTGCAACGGCTTGATTGGCTAACTTCAATGCCAATTAACTCGGGGACGTATCGCATTTTTTTCTTAACAATCGTTTCTCAGCACAACCTGTCCTGCTCTTGCAAGCTTCTCAGACTGTTTCTGACCACCATGCATTTTGCACTTTAATTTTCGCAATATTTGATATTGTACAAATTTTAAAATCTTTCTCGTATGTTTCTGTGAAGGTCAAAACCAAAATATAAAATCTCTCCTAAGTTCACCATATGTTGAGCAAAAAACTTTTGTTGCACTTTTTGTTGTACCAGTAACCACTACAACACGAAGCTCCAGTAAACAAGAAAAACTGTAAAAGCCTTCAGAAGATGCATTTGTAATAAATTCGAAGCCGATAATGTCTGATTTACAGAAACTTTCTTTAACCATGCTTGTGCCCGGTTGCTGCTTTGAGTTATAAATCTGATAGACCTAATACTAAGTTAAGGATTTTTGCAGCTACATAAGTATTGTTTTTCTTTAATGTCCAAACATGTTACACCATAGCTGCGTCAGTCTCCTTTCATTTTTCTGAAATGCATACACATAGATTATGTTTTGATTGGGAAATATGTTAGCGGTACACCGGATTTTGCTATTATTTGTGTTATACATATGTATTTTACCTTTCATTTTATATTGTTTGTGTCCTGTGCTTGCCGGCCGATCAGCCTCTGGTTACCTGAAAACATAAGGGATGTTATCATCTGCATTGAATTTTTGTTAATACTCAAAGCTTTAAAATGTACAGTCCGCTAAACTCGGCGCATATGCCCGGTTTTGGCTTTACTGTCGCTATATTTGGTTTGTCCTGAGATGTATTTGTGTGCCGAACGTGTTTTTGTTGTTTTCTGTAGTTGGACTGGTCTGTGGACATAGGTAAATACTTTTTTGTTCAGCTTGGTGTGGAGACGTATTCAGAGTGGTTTGTTTCGTATTTTGACAGTGTTTACTCATGCTTTTTGCTGCTCATTTGTAAATACTGTGCCTTGTTAGTATGCTGTGGCTTCGACAAAAGTTTCTCTGCAATAAATTTGCGCTTCTGATTCGCTTCTGATGCGTTTTTCGAATGCCATTTATTTCACAGTTTTGTTTTTGTTTGACGACTGTGAACTATGAATTTGTGCCGTTTGTTTTTATTCTGTTTGTTTGTGTGTGTGTGTGTGGTTTGTTTTGTTGGCTGATAATTTGTTCAGAGTGCTGTATAGTGTTTTATTGCAATGCACTGTTTGGTCATTCATGCTTTTTTTGTCCTGTATGATAGCTTTCTGAATATGTTGATTTTATTCTGTTGTTAACAAAAAATGGTACAGATGATTACTGCTGTTTCAGGATTTGGATGACTATTCTACGCCACTGGGATGGTGGTCGTGTTTAAAGAGGTTGTCGGCAGATGTGGGATGTGTGCTATCACTTTTCAGCTCCCTTGAATGTTCTGAGTATCTTATCTTGAAATTTCTACATGTTTTTACGACGTATGTTGAACCACAGTGCTTATAGGTTAGCTGGTATATACCGCGTTATTGAATTTATATGTGATGGTGTTGGGTATTTTGTTTTCTGCAATGTTTATTTTACAATCTTAACGTATACATTGCTGTCTCGTAATCTTTCCTCTTCTATGTGCTATTTTGTTGTCAAATGTCAGAGTGTGCCCTGTTTTCTTGTTGTTTGAGGTTTCTTCACCTTGCATGCTTTGTGTTTACACTGTTGTGTGCATGTTATTGGTATGTTGTGTTGATATTGTTGTGTGTGCACCAAAACGGACATTTGCTACGTGTATAACGTGAAATACTGTTTGAAGGTTAGACATTAACCAAAAATTCAATGCACATGATATCCAAACATTGAATATGGTCACATCTTTTCGACGGGAAACTAGATAATCCTCCGTACAGCCCCGATCTTGCACCTAGTGACTACCATCTGTTCCTGCACTCGAAGAAACACCTGGGCGGTCAGCGTCTTCAAGACGATGACGAAGTCAAAACAGTGGTGATGCAGTGGTTAACAAGTCAGGCGGCAGACTTCTATGAGGAGGGTATTACAAAACAAGTGCCTCAATATTAACGGAAATTATGTGCAATAGTAGATTAAGGTATAGGCTTTCATGTAAAAATAAAATTATTGAGATATCTTAGCACATCTTTTTTTTTAATTTCATATCGGTACTTACTTAAAAAACATGCCTCGTATAAGCTGCTTACATTAATGTTATACATTTTCTTATGTGTGTTTTTGTTCTTCTTTGGTACAGTGTACACGATGATGATCTGATCCAAGGCGGAAATCCATCGTCTCTAATAAAATATATTATGCAAATACAGCTGTGTACTGCTTAGTGGAGTTCTTAATATTCATTTCACGTCTGTTTCTGTGAGAGTCAAAAACAAAACAAAAAGTCTCTCTTGATTTCACAGAATAGTGAACGAAATAGTTTTTGTTGGCCAGAACCGACAACCTCTGGAGAACGTGGGTCCAGCAGGAAAGCAAGATAAAATGTAAAAACCGTCTGACCATGCATGTGTAATTAACTCGGTAGCGGCAATGGCTGACTTCCAAAAGCTTTTTTAAAGCGTAGTTGTGTTCGTTTGCTACTTTAAGCTATGTATCTCATAGACCAGTGGTCCGCTCACCCCCAGGGTCGCATGATAACAGATTTTTTGTTTTGGCCAATTCCTGCATGAGCTGAGCTTTAGCGAACGCTAACTTATGCGTCTAGCGTCTTCCTAGAGCCAACTGACACTAGCACACTCTAGCGCAAAACCAGAATTAAATAGAGTCAAATAGTTCTGCTGTATGCCGTTAGACTGCGCGCGCTGCCTCTTTGCAGCTGACTACTGACAGTTACTTTACACAGAAACTCGCATTTCAGACGACAATCGGCCATTGTTAATTTATTGCCAGTGCTTTCACAGACCGTGTTGTTTACATATTCAATATTCTGTATTAAAACAATAGTGTTTGTAAAGCGTTGTTTTTCGCGGAAGCTACAGTTCATGTAGTTAAAAATGGACCATTGGATAAAAAGTGGTTCAAATAAATAATACCTGGTATGAAATCAGTTTTTTCTTATTTTTCACACATGTCTACTCAATGCAATCTCAAGTGTAGTACACTTGAAAGACCAATACACTCAGTTTTAATTTTTTCTTGTCACTTTCAGTTCATAGTCAATTTTTACTTTTTTAAGGAGTTTGTTATATTAAACACCCAGATTTGAAGACAAAGATTTCGAGTAATAATCAAAATTTTAACAATAACAATGATGGCTTAATTGAAAAAGTTTTAAGCTCAAAATTTTTTTTAAATAATGAATATGTGAATGTTTTTTCTAAGTACCAAAAATAGAAAACGTGTAAAAGGACTCTTAATTTGGCTTTTTTAGGTACTTGATATGACAAGGTACCAATCATACTCGATGAGGGGGTCCTCGAGAAAATTTTGTTGGGAACCCCTGTTATAGATCCAATTGTGCTATAGCATTAGTTCTCACAATGTCTGCCTACGACAAGACAACGCTAATAAGTTTCCGTACGGTCTGTTTCGGGTAGGAACAGACTGTGAGCGGCCGGCTAGACACTCGCGTGGGCAGATGGTGAGGACTGGGGAGTGGCAAGTAGCCGCTTCGGCTGGTGCGGCGCGTAGCAAGCGGGCGGCTGCGACAAGGGGCTCATTACGGGACGCCGGCTGGCAGGGCCGTGCCGCCGGGTAAGTGCCAGCCGCCACCCGCTACTCCAGACACGCGCTTTCGCTGCCTCAGGCCTACAGTCTGTTGCGCACTAGCGGAAACATTAGGTCCCCTTTAAGAACACGGTGCCCTCCGAAGAGGACTTCAGTACTTCGCAACTGTGTGTAACCTTTTGAAGCCATATTTATTGTCTACTGTTTCAAAAATAAGAAATGGTTTCTCAGAGACCGCTACAAGACAGAAACTTTTGTTGATTTACATAATTTAAGAAAGCAACATGTTACAACGCACATCCACATCTCCATGCCACAAGGAAGTATAGAAAAACATTTAACAAAAATGCAGATAGATATACACAGAAGCGCCAAGGAAACTAATATAGGCATGCGTATTCAAATACACAGATACATAATCAGGCAGAATACTGTGCTGCGTTTTTTTTTTCTTTATTGTGATTTGATTCCCCTGCAATCCGCCGCTCTTCAGCCGAGTGACACGACAACTAAAACAAGAATAAAGTGAGACATACATAAGGAGATAAAAAAGGGGAACATAAAACAGAGTAAGGGGAGAAAATGGAGGTAAAAAGACACTGTCATGGAGACGTTCATGGGGGACAGTTAAAAAAGTCACCAGAAAGTTAAAAAAACACAGCTGGCGATTCTTAAAACACAGAGAAGGCACTGAATGCGCATGTACAGGTTAAAAGTCGGCCACAGTATTAAAAACACTCCGGAACAACACACTTAAAAGCCACTTGGAGCAAACACGACGAAGAATAAAACTGCCAGGTGGGACCTGCCGAGGGAAAGGTCAGAGAGGATGGAAAAGGAGGGGAGAGCATGGGGCAGCTGGGGAAGCGGCGGGATGAAGAGAGGAGGGGCATCAGTGGGTTCACGAAGAGGCAGGAGACACGTGGGGCGGGAGAGGAAGAGGGAAGACAGGGCAGGAGGGAGCGCAGAGACACTGAAAGGAGGCACAAGAGATGGAGGGGGAGTAGGAGGGGGAAGCCGCTCAGGAGGAGGGAGGGAGAGGAGAGGGAGCCCTGAGGAGGAGGCAGGAAGATGGAGTCAGAGTTGGTAGGAAGGGTAGATGTCAGGGCGAAGCTCATCATCCAGGAGGGGTAGATGGTGGATGTTGTGTTGGGAAAGGAGAAGGAGGGTGTGGAGATGGAGAGAGGGTGGGACACAACGGTAAAGGCGCGGCAACTGGTTGGGGGTGGAGAGGAAGGGAGACACCAGGGGGTGAGGGGGATCAAGGCGGCGGACAATATATAGTGTGCGGATGTGTTCAAGGAAAAGGAGAAGGTGGGGGAAGGGGATGAGGTCGTAGAGGATGCGCGTGGGGGACGGAAGGCGGATGCGGAAGGCGAGGCGGAGCGCGTGGCGTTTGAGGAATTTGAGGGCTTTATAGAACCGGGGAGGGGCGGAAATCGAAGCGACGCTGGCATAACAAAGGAGGGGGTGCATCAAGGATTTGTAGGTGTGAAGGATGGTGGAAGGATGCAGACACCACGTCCGGCCGGACAGGAGTTTCAGGAGGCGGAGGTGGTTGCGAGCTTTGTTTTGGATGGTAAGGAGATGGGGAGTCCAGGTGAGGTGGCGGTCGAGTGTGAGGCCAAGGTATTTGAGGGTAGGAGTGAGGTGGATAGGGTGGCCATAAATGGTGAGGTAGAAATCATGGAGGCGGAAGGAGCGGATGGTGCGGCCTATGATGATCGCCTGTCTGTGCTGCGGTCGGCAACGCCTATATAAGGCAACAAGTGTCTGGCGCAGTTGTTAGATTTGTTACTGCTATTACTGTGGTGTCACCGCCAGACACCACACTTGCTAGGTGGTAGCCTTTAAATCGGCCGCGGTCCATTAGTATACGTCGGACCCGCGTGTCGCCACTGTCAGTGATAGCAGACCGAGCGCCACCACACGGCAGGTCTAGAGAGACGTACTGGCACTCGCCCCAGTTGTACAGCCGACTTTGCTAGCGAAGCTACACTGACCGATACGCTCTCATTTGCCGAGACGATAGTTAGCATAGCCTTCAGCTACGTCATTTGCTACGACCTAGCAAGGCGCCATAGCAGTTGATAATTAATATTATGAAGCATGTACCGTAACGAGAGATGTTCTACAATTGTGGATTAAAGTTAAGTATTACATCATCTACGTACTTTATTTGCAATTCTCAAGATATTGTCCTGTTCCAGACCTCACGCCAGTCAGCGTGTAATTAAACGCGTGCATTTCGGCCTCCTCTAGAAAAACAGTGTTGACTCTTCTGCCAACACTACAATTACAATGGCAGATTACACTGGGAAACAATTTGTAACTTAATTTCTGTTGACTTCGATTCTTAGGCTGTTTTAGAGGGAAATGGACATGCTGAATCCAAAAGTGTAATTAGTTTTTTCCTATCACGTTAAGTTTTGTTTCTACAGTTGTTACGCATGCGATTACACTTCTGACAGATAACTTGTTCGTTACAGAAAGCAATGCTGCACTCTGTCGGCGAACCTTAAAACAGTGACGACTGGAGGGGATAGTAAGGCCGCGCGCCAGGTTTACATTCATATTGTCTAGACTAATGTGGTCAGTTACGCGTAGGACGCTGTAGTAAAAAGGTGTACTTGTCGCTCTGATATAGTGAAGCCGGTTTCCGACGCTTAGTGCAAGAATTTGTATTTATACAAGATTAACAGTATTTACTTCTTACTTATATATGAACGAAAAAGTTTCTTTACGTCTGCCGCTGGTAGTTCGCGTCGTAAGTGCTTAAACAACCCCGATTCGTTTTGTTATACATGTGGCAGTTTTACCATTACCATTCCCAGTCAACGAACAAACACCAGTAATTTTGTCAGTGAAGCCTATTTTGCTTATTTTAAAGTAAAAATTGTTGACCAAGATAAATCATGGGCCCCTCACAAAGTCTGCAAGCAGTGTGTGGAGGGTTTGAGAATGTGGACAAAAGGAACACCTGATAAACTTCCGTTTGGTATACCAATGATTTGGCGAGAACCCAAAGACCACTCCAGTGAGTGTATAGTAAAAACGACAAATATAAAATAGATTACCCTAGTTTAAAGTCAGCTACACGCACTGTGCCGCATTCAGCTGAAAATCCAGTACCACTGTTTCAAGAATTACCCTCTTTGGAAATACAAGAAGATGCGTCGGGCGAAGATCGAAGTGAACGCAGCGACGAAGATTTTAAAGGTCACGATGATTCTGTTCGTAAAGGATTTAATCAGCATGAGTTAATGAATTGCTACGGGATTTAGGACTATCCAAAAAGCATCAGAGCTTCTAGCATCAAGACTGCACGAAAAAAACTTGTTACTAAAAGGAGCTAAAATCACCTACTTCCGATCGAGAGAAAGTGCATTTCTACAGTCCTTTCGGAGTGCTGATGGATTTGTGTATTGCCACAACATACCTGGTTTAATGAACGAATTGGGAATTTCAGACTATAACGCAACCGAATGGCGACAGTTTATAGATAGCTCAAAACGTAGCATCAAGTGTGTTCTCCTCCACAATGGAAATTTATACGGTTCAGTCCCAATAGGCCATACAGTTTTCATGCATGAAAAATACGAAGACATAAAGAAGGTCATTGACGTGTTGCAATATAACTTGCACCAATGGATCATCTGTGTTGACCTTATGAAACGTCCCCTTTGAACAATTTTACAGGACTGTGCTTAAACTGACGCACAATATTTTTAGCGCAACGCAATCTGACTTTCAATAATCTCTACAAGAGAATGGCCCTGACTAACATTAAACTATACCTTTCACAAATCACTTACCTCACAAAAATCTTCGCTACTCAAGCTACTGCAATACAGCAAGCGCCACTACTGCCAGCTAAATAAAAGATTCAAACTATGGAAGGCACTAACTACTGATAGGGATAGTTAGCAAATGAAAGATATTAATAGAGAACAAACACTGTATTTACCTTAATAGTCATAATATGACAAATTACAAAACTCCGCCATCTCTCTCCCCACATCCACCACTGCTGGCGGCTCACCTCCAACTGCGCAACGCTATGCGCTGTTCACAGCCAGCTGCCTAGCACTACAATGGCGAGTATTACAACAATGCAAAGCAGCCACAGACTGCACACAGCACAGCCAGTGATTTTCATACAGAGGTGGCGTTACCAATAAAAAAACCTAAACAGCCTACTTACAACCTTAAAATGGTTCCTTTCCTTCTTGGCCAGCAACACGGATATACCAAGTATCCGTGTATTCTGTGTATGTGGGACAGCAGAGCTCATAAGAACCATTGGGTGCAGTCAAAGTGGCCGCCAAGATCTGACCTGAAACTTAGTGATCCAAACATTGTAAATCATCCACTTGTCGACAGAAAAAAAACATTATATTTCCGTCTTTGCATATAAAACTAGGTCTCATGAAGCAATTTGTTAGAGCTCTGTCAACTGAACGAGACTGTTTTAAGTATATCATTTCGACATTTCCTAGCTTGTCATATGAGAGGATGAAGGCTGGTGTCTTTGATGGGCCACCGATTCGGCAACTTATTAAAGATGAACGTTTCATAGAAACAATGACGGATCTTGAAAAGAATGCTTGGTTCGCATTCAAAAGTATAGTCAAGGACATTCCAGGAAATACGCGAGCCCAGAATTAGGTCGAAATTGTTCAACAACTCTTAGGGAGCTTTAAAAAGCTTGGCTGTAACATGAGTATCAAACTGCATTTCTTACGTAGTCATCTTGCTAACTTCCCAGAAAATGTTGGTGCTGTTAGCGTTGAACAGGGTGAGCGATTCCACCAAGATTTGAAGGTCATGGAGCAAGGAATCAAGGTAGATGGTATGTCGGTATGATGGCTGACTACTGTTGGAGCATCAAGCGAGAATGTCCCCAGATGGAACATAGTAGGAAAAGTTATAAGCGAAAATTTGTACTCTAATATCTTTGTTTTTACTATTTGTATAAACACAATGTAACTATGAATATTATAATAACTTTTGAATGAATAAAATATTCTAATATTCTACTACGTTTGGTTAGTACCCACTTTATTTATCTTTGAATGCCCAGTTTTAATGACTTTTAGGGTAAAGAAAGAGTATCCTGTAGTATAAAAACTTGACGCGATAGAGAAAACTGCTAACAGTTTTGAATTGAGAGACCAAAAATTAATTAAGAACAAGTTACAGATCTAGGATAACAAACTGGCTGTTCCCCAGTGTTGTCAAGATTTAAGTGAGTTTGAACGCACGAGCGATTGGACACAGTATCTCCGATGTAGCGATGAAGTGGGGATTTTCCCGCACAACCACTTCACGAGTGTACTGTGAATATCAGGAATACGGTAAAACATTAAATCGCCGACATCGCAGTGGCCGGAAAAAGATCCTTCAAGAACGGGACCAACGAGGACTGAAGAGAATCGTTCAGCGTGACTGCAGAGCAAACCTTCCGCAAATTTCTGCAGATTTCAATGCTGCACCATCAACAACTGTCAGCGTGCGAACCATTCAACGAAACATCATCGATATAGGCTTTCGGAGGCGAAGGCCCAATGGTGTATCCTTGATGACTGCACGACACAAAGCTTTACGCCCCGCCGGGGTCAGTCAACACCGAAATTGCACTGTTGACTGGGAGCATTTTGCCTGGTCGGACGAGTCTCGTTTCAAATTGTATCGAGCGGATGAACGTGTACGGGTGTGGAGGCAATCTCATGAATCCAAGGATCACCCGTAACCATTCATGTACATTGTGCATTTCGACCGACTTGGACAATTACAGCAGGACTGCTACAGAGTGGCTCCAGGAACACTGTTCTCAGTTTAAACACTTCCGCTGGCCACCAAACTCCCCAGACAGGAACATTATTGAGCATATCTGGGATGCCTTGCAACGTGCTGTTCAGAAGAGATTTGCACCCCCTTGTACTCTTGCGGATTTATGGACAGGAGTGCAGGAGTCATGGTGTCAGTTCTCTCCAGCGCTGGGGCCCTACACGGTTTTAGGCAGGTGTACCAGTTCCCTTGGCTCTTCAGTTACTTTTGTTTTGTTAACAACAAGACGCCTTCTCTTGTTGCACTGTATTCTATTTCTACCAGACCATTTTGAGGCATCATTTGTGGGATCTGAGAATGATAGATTTTTGTTTTGGTATGTGTTATTTGTAAATTATAAAATAGTTCACGTCTCGCTTTTTATGTAAATAAATGATTACTTACAGTTCTTCGTGTTTTGGTTGGCATCTGCATTTCCTCTCATCTGGTCGCATGCTGGAGCTCGCACTAAAGCTCTATTTTAGAAACATATACACGCTTTTATGCTCCGAGCTTTCTTCTTCCCACTTTTCATGTGACCAGATGACAATAAACGCAGATGCCAGCCAAAAACACAAAGAACTGTAAATAATCTCATATTTGAAAAAACGATATGAATTGTTCTATAACCTACAAATAACACATATTAAAACAAAACTGTATCATACTGGATCTCACTGATGACGCCTTAAGGGGGGTAGGACGTCAAACGGACCGAGTTGGAGCAGGAGAGGAACCACAGGACATTTTAATCTCCATTGTCTATACTTTTACAAAAAAATTCATAAAACTTTGTCAGCATGACCAGGAAGAATTCAGAATTCACACTCATAGCTGTGGAAGTTCGAAAACATTAAGAAATAATTTTTTTTAGATGTGAAATTTCATCTTTTTTTTCACTTACTAATGGCAGTATTTGTTGCTATAGGTACACTTTCCTTCATAATTAAGAGAGATTCTTCGATAAACTGTGCACAGCATACAAACCATACTTAAAGGTGTAGGAAACTCAAGAATTTTCGAAATCTATTAAAAACTGTGGTAAAAATTGAGGTAATTAACTATAAAATTTGTTCTTCCTAAACATGAAGTTTAAAATATAACAGTTCATTCGTTTTTTCATAAATTAAATAAATTCTAGAGTTTCGTACACCTGTGAGTATGATATGTACGATGTGCAAAATTCATCGAAGAATCTCTGTAATTTATGAAGGAAAGTGTACCTATAGCAACAAATGCAGCCACTAGTAAGTGAAAAAAATGATGAAATTTCACACGTAAGAAAAATTTATGTTGTCATGTTTTCGAACTTCCACTGCAATGAGTGTGAATTTTGCATCCCTCCTGGTGATGCTGACAGAGTTTTATGGATTTAACTGTAAAAGTATAGACACTAGAAAATAAGATGTCTTGTGATGCCTCTCCTGCTCCAAGTCGACCCGTTTCACGTCCTACCCCCGTTAAACTGAAAAAATGCGAAATGCGTCTGCGAGAAATAAAAATACAGTGCAACAAGGGAAGGAGTTTTTCATTTATGAAACAGATATTTCTGTGCTTACCACGCCAACAAGCTCGTTATTAATGAGACTTTGCCAAAAGGAAACTTTTGGTAGGGCTTACTAAAAATCAGAACACAGCAAAATTTACCCTTGCGGTTTTGTGAAAATAACATTGGCAGCTGTAATATAAACAAACTAATGACATCAGTATCGTGCATCATTACAAACAAGATTTACTATTGTAGGTTAGTAAAGGCAACTTTTGACACTACAAATTTGATCAACTACTGTCAACAGAATTTACTAAAGAAGTTTAAGAAAAGCAACGGCTAGCAGAATTTAATAGAATCATCAGATGAGCACAAACTTAAGCAACAACTGCCAATAAAAGGACCATAAAAACTAGTAACTAATTAATATTTGGTTTACGCGCAATTCAGTGTGGCTAGTCCACCAAAATACTAGTGCGAATAAATTTACTAGTAGCGAACTAGCAAGGTCATAGCTAATAATAAAATTCAAACAAACTGGTACACACTATCATTCACATAACTTATTACAGAATAGACACTCAAAATTTAGCGGGATGCAGTTCAGTACCGCTGATCATATACTGAAATCGTACAAAGGTACCCAAAATTCGGAAGTAACATCGGGGGTGAATCACCTAAAATTTCAAGTCAAGTGTTGTGGAAATGGAAAATGCTATTGATGTGTGGTGTTCAAAGAGTGGATTGATAGAAAGGGGCTCGTATTGTTAGCTAATAAACTATTGTAATAATACTTAGAAACTATACTTTTTTGTGCAAATATACACTTCTTAAATAGAACAATTACTATGACATTAACAAACTAAAAGTAGTGTAAATTAGAATGTCAGTTGCGTTTGTTGCTGCATTCTAGTCCCACACGTTTACTAGATATCGTATTTTGAAAAGTTCCACACCGACACTTGTATGTGCCATTCAACCTGCATAGTTTCTACGTTCAGTATTGTTACGTTTGCTTACAGTGTTCTTGTGTATTCCTTGAATGCACTGCGACCTGCTAATGAGTCAGTGTATGACATTGCAAGCAGTAAGTTGTGAGTGTACGATGGAATTTACCAACGCAGACAAACGCTCACGGTGTATGGAAAGTGTAACAAGCATGCAGATCGTTCTTGTACGGTGTATGCGGCAAGATATCCCAACAGACTTCAACCATCTCGGCAGTTATTTCTCTATCTCTTCAACCAGTTATGTGAAACTGATAATTCTTTTACTTCACTTGAACATTTAGTATAAAGACAAGTGGCATTCATATCAGTTACAGTTCGATTCAGATTAGGACCTGTTTAATCAAATTAGGTAACAGGTTGCGGATACATGGTTTGCGTAATACGTAGACTTTTATAGAGAGGAAGTTGGTCTAAATTTCATACAGAAATAAATATCGTGGGGAGGTTATAATATGTTCGATTACTAGCTGCTACATCACCAGATACTGTAGAAGGGGTGCTATAATGGGGCGGGACTGAGTTAGTTTGAGTTTCAAGCCAAAGGTGAAACTTCCTGGCAGATTAAAACTGTGTGCTCGACCGAGACTCGAACTCGGGACCTTTGCCTTTCGCGGGCAAGTGCTCTACCAACTGAGCTACCGAAGCACGACTCACGCCCGGTACTCACAGCTTTACTTCTGCCAGTACCTCGTCTCCTACCTTCCAAACTTTACAGAAGCTCTCCTGCGAACCATGCAGAACTAGCACTCCTGAAAGAAAAGATATTGCGGAGACATGGCTTAGCCACAGCCTCGTGGATGTTTCCAGAATGAGATTTTCACTCTGCAGCGGAGTGTGCGCTGATATGAAACTTCCTGGCAGATTAAAACAGTGGTAGGTAGGAGACGAGGTACTGGCAGAAGTAAAGCTGTGAGTACCGGGCGTGAGTCGTGCTTCGGTAGCTCATTTGGTTCATTCCGGCTTTCGCTGTCGCCGCGGTCGGACGTGCTAGCTGGTTGCTCCGCGTCGTCGGTGTCGTTGCCAGTGTTTACTGTTTGCCGTTGTGTGTTTCTGTGTTCCGAGTGATTCACGTGCATTGTACTTCTTTTTTTTTTTTGTGGTCGTCCTTTTCGTCAGCAACTTGCCGATCTTGTACGGGATTCGGGCTTGACCGGATTCCATACAGCCGCAGCGCCATGTCTATCACCATCCGGAAAAACACCCTGGTTTTTGGCTTTGACAAGGATACCCGCCGAGTTCAACCGACCGCCCTCGAGATTCATGACTGGCTAACCGAGGTAATAGGCATCACTTCTGATTCTGTGCACACCACCCAGCTAGATTCTGATCGTTATTGCGTGTTTGTCAAGTTTCTCAGTCCAGTAGCAGTTGATCGACTTCTTGAAAAAATCGGCAAACGAGTCCCTTTTGTTCATCGCGACGGCACCACTAGTATGGTTAATGTAACACGTGCCGATACCTCGATTCAGACAGTTCGAGTACTTAACTTGCCCATAGAGATTGACAATGCTAAAATTAAAGATGTACTTTCTAAGTTTGGTGAGGTTAAAGAAATTGTCAACGAAAAGTGGTCGTCTCGCTACAAATTACAATGTTTCAATGGGATTAGATCTGTGGACATGGAAGTAAAAATGAACATTCCTTCTCACATCACGGTTGATGGTTATAAGGCTCACACTATATATTCTGGTCAAGCCCCCACCTGCCATATCTGCAATGAACTAGGCCATCTTCGCCAGGACTGCCCCCGCCGAGTTTTTGTCTTAAAAAATAATCTCCAGCCGTGGCGTAGATTAACACTTAACGAGGTAATGGCAGTAGATACTTCTGGTTCTTCTGCACACCCTGATGTTGATGCTCCCCAGGCAACTACCTCCGAGACCCCGCCCATAACCGCTGATGCGTTTCCACCACTCGTAGGACGGCAAACTGCTGCGCCAGTTTGACTTGAAAGTGAATCTCAGCAAAAGAAAAGGCCGCTGGAACGTAGTGATGAGCATTCAGATGAGGAAGTATCTCACACGACTCCTGCAGCCCGGAAACCAAAACCATCAATCGCGGAGGATTTAGTACCAGATGATGTTATGCGGGTCGATTTTGAAGCCAGTGCGGATGGACTTGAGGGGATGTCGATTTCTGAGACGCCGGGTCATGAACAGGAACCTCCTATTTTGAGTGCCGCGCCCGAAGGACAACAGCCGCTACAACGCCCACACAGTGAGGAAGTGTTGTGTCAACAACGCGCTACAGCTGACGCCCGACAACAAGTTCCGGGCGGAAGTAAACAAGTGAAAGTGTTTACCAACCTGCCAGCTGCCGGCGGCAGTGCTGCGACAACGACACGACCGCGTCTCAAAGAATCCACAAAAACTTAGGGACCTCAAAACGCCCCACGACGAAGGCTCAATCCACAGCCAAATCTCTCAGCTCCTCGCAAAAAGGGAAATTCCACTTCCTCGCAAGCGGATGTAGTACCCCGAAATATTAGTTATGAAATTGTGAGGGAACGATCCGGTGATGACAACAGCAAAGAACTCGGCGAAGCCCACCCTCCACAGTAGTAATTCCGTTGGTACAAGGTTTGTTCCATGCTGTCACCTAAGGTTGCAAAGCTTCTTCGTGTTTTTTCTGTCCTTTTATCCGGTTATGGTTCGCAGCATTCACTGTGTCGTTTTTGCTACAACCGGCCTCTGATTCGTAGTGTATCCCTTGTTATGGTTTTTATTTCGCTTCCTGATCCAATAATCCTCTTATGGCTGCTCACATTATACCTTTTTTAATTCTGCAGCCGGCACTCTTGAGCTCGATGCAATCGTTTTGTTATACTTTTACATCTCATTACCTATATGCTACAGGCCTATACTATCACCTCCCTTAATATCAATAGGATTACGTCAGAGTTAAAATTTGCTTTATTAAAAGAATTTTTGTTTGACTCTGGTACAGATATTGCCCTTTTACAAGAGGTTGCTACACGGCAAATTAACATTCCCGGCTATGTTGCAATAATCAATTTCGCTCCCGAATTCAGTGCTGGCACAGCGATTTTAGTCAGGGAAGGAATACCTCTAACCGATGTCGAAAAGTTAGACTCTGGACGGGGCATAGGCGTGAATATCATGGGCGTCAGTGTAATCAATCCGTATGCACCATCTGGAAGTACACGGCGCGCTGACAGATCGAAGTTTTTTAAGGAGGATATCATTTACTTATTGCGGAGAGACTCTCCAAACTTGATCATTGCAGGCGATTTTAATTGTGTATTGCACCATAAAGATCAATCCCCCAATTTTAATTATTCCCCTGAATTAAACTTTCTTGTCTCCCAAATGAAACTGAGGGACGCATGGGAAGTTAAGTATCCCACGCTTGTGAAATACACGCACATTTCACATAATTCCAGTAGCAGGATTGATAGAATCTATATGTCAAGTCACATAGTGAGGAATTTGCTACAAGTGGAAATCACTCCAGTCAGCTTCTCTGATCACTGTAGTGTGAGTGCCTGCATAAACTTAGACCGGCAACCAACTCACTGGTTTAGGAATCAGTGGAGCATGAATGTCGGCCTCTTAACAGACGACGAGCTCGAGGTCGAATTAAAGACAGCTTGGGAATTTTGCTTGCGCTCTGTACACAACTTTCCGAGTGTTTTGGAGTGGTGGACCCGCAAGGCGAAGCCCAAATTACGAAAAGTAATTATATCTTATAGTATAGAGAGATCTCGGGCAGTTCACCGTACAATGGAATTTTACTACATGGTCTTAAGGGATTTGTATGATCAGGCTGATGGCTCAGACAGGCGCTTGTCCGACATCAAGAAAATTAAAGCGACATTATTAAGCTTAAAGAGAAAACAACTGGAGGGTCTTAAACTTAAGTCAAAAGCCAGATCTGTTAGCGTTATATCATCTGATTAAACATCGCGAGAACCGACGACGGATATTCATGGACGAACTTAAATTAGAAAACGGTACTGTCCTCACTGTGCAAAACGAGATAATCAGAGAAATCCACAGGTATTACAGTGCCCTGTATGAGGCAGAAGCAACGCAAGAGGACGATTTGGATGAGTTATTTGCGTTTACAACCTCCACAATTACGGCCGACGACAACGCCGGCTTATTTTCGGCTCTTAGTCCAGATGAAGTCCTTGAAATAATTCGCGGCTCCCCTAAAAGTAAATCGCCGGGCCCTGATGGCCTTCCGGTCGAATTCTATCAACGATATTGGAGTATCGTAGGTGATAAGTTGACACAAGCTGTTAACGACGTCCTGCGGGGAAAGTTTGTACCATCAGAACTTAAAGAATGTAAAATCGTGTTGATTCCTAAAAATAAGGGGTGTAAAAAGATTAACAACTTACGGCCGATTTCTCTTCTTAATTCGGATTATAAGATTATTGCGAGAGCTTTAAACAATCGAATGATGCCGTTGACCACAAACATAATTGGGCAACAGCAAACTTGTGCTTATAGGCGATCAATATTTCAGACTATAGCACAATATAGAGATATCGTCGCTCTGTCGTCTGCCAGCACCATTAATTGCGGCCTCCTTTTTGTCGACTTTTATAAAGCATTTGATAGTGTCAGCCATAAATACCTCTTCGAAACGATGCGGAGGATGGGCTTCGGGCATGACTCCATCGCTGTCGTGCGCAATATGATCACTGGTCTGGTCGCCACGATCTCCGTCAACTGCCAGCTCACAAGACCAATTACCATCGCAAGGGGTGTCCCCCAAGGAAGCCCCCTTTCCATGTTGCTCTTTGTCATCTCCCTAGAACCATTGCTGCGGCTAGTACAAGAGCACATGACGGGCATAACGATCGCCGGGAAGAAAACTGCAGTTGGGGCATATGCTGATGATGTCGGCATCGTCGTGAGGAACAGGGATGATGTGATTCAACTGGAGGCAGACCTTAGAAGCTATTGTTCCGCTTCTGGCGCAAAAATGAATGAAACTAAAAGCAAATTTCTACGTATAAGGGGACTTGACGATGTCGGCCTAGAATGGGCTACCCATGTTACGGAACACAAATCTCTTGGGACGATACTGACAGTCCCTCCACAAAGGATGATAACGGCAAATTGGCGGGATGTCTCGTTCAAAGTCAAGGGTGCTTTAATAGATAACGTTTATCGCAGTATGGACCAAATTCAGAGGGTTAAATTTATAAATACATGTATCCTGTCGCGAGCATATTATGTGGCACAGGTCTTTCCAATCCCCACTGTCATAGCCAAACAGATAATGAGCAAGTTGACCAATTTTCTGTGGCGGGGGGAAATATTTCGAGTTGACGTGAAGACTGTGACCCTCGACCCTCTGCATGGCGGTATGGGTCTGACCGATCTGAACGCCAAAGCAATGGCTTTGTACATTAAACGGATGACATCCTTAATCCAAAACTACTCTGACACCCTTACGGCAAAGTTGTTTGAGGCAGTCGCGCCGAAAAGCGTAGAACCGCCGATCAATGTGCAGACGATCGACTACCAGCTCTCCCACATCCGCACATATTATCTGGAAAAGAGCTACTTGAGCGAGGTCCTTCTCCAACACCGACCCTTAACTGCCAAGGACATTCTGGAGCACCGGAAACAAAATGAGGGCAAGAACAAAATCGAACAAAAGCACACTGGAGTCAATTGGGATGTCCTGTGGGCGAACATCAGCAGCAGTGTACTTCCGTCCCTGGTCAGGTCGACATGGTACAAAACGGTTAACAACATTATCAGCACAAATGAGCGCCTGCATGCGATTGGGCTAAGCGACACAGCCCATTGTCCAGATTGTCACCAAGTGGATACTGTTCCCCACAGATATACTTGCAGTCACCGCATGCGCAATTGGCAATGGGTTCGTCAAAAAGTCGCCCTTATAACTAGGACTTCTGAAAATAACATCGACACGAACTTACTGCACAGACCAGACGTCAAATATTTTCCGCCAACTAAAAATAATGCCGTCATGTGGCTGTTGGGCCAATATACAAGTCATGTCTTCAATATGCTGACGGGCGAAGATTACAGCGAGTTTCAGTTACACATGGAAACGGAATATACTAAAATTAGAAACTACGCGGATCACCGTCGCAAGTACGGTAATATGCTTCATATTGCATTCAATAGAACAGGTATTGGATAGCTGTTCGAGCTCTAAAACCTTCACCCGTTTATGTATCAATCGAATGATCTGGCTCCAATCCCATATTGATGCGCTCTAAAAAAAAAAAAATACAAAAAAATTAAAAAAAATAAATAAATAAAAATAAAAAACTCAATGTTCCTTTCCCATCAATGTGAGTGATGACGGGTATGAGGGCGGCACCGTGGCCAGGCCTCGGACTAATTGACCCCTGCCCTCCTTGCCGCCATCTGCCTGCCCCGCTCGCTATACTATTAAAAAAAAAAAAGATGGTAGAGCACTATAAAAAAAAGGTGGCTCAGATGAATAGAGCGTAAAAAAAATAAAAAAAAAAGTTGGTAGAGCACTTGCCCGCGAAAGGCAAAGGTCCCGAGTTCGAGTCTC
This sequence comes from Schistocerca nitens, assembly GCF_023898315.1. Lineage (NCBI taxonomy): Eukaryota > Metazoa > Arthropoda > Insecta > Orthoptera > Acrididae > Schistocerca > Schistocerca nitens. The sequence goes on along the minus strand of NC_064620.1, from coordinate 499,307,973 downwards.
GGTCGGGCACACAGTTTTAATCTGCCAGGAAGTTTCATATCAGCGCACACTCCGCTGCAGAGTGAAAATCTCATTTTGGCATTTTTTAAGGTTTTTCTAACTGTTCAATAATTATGCCGCCTTAGAATGAGGATCAAATACTACTTACACTGTCCGGTCATACTTATGTGAACACCCGCCTAAAACGCAGAGAAACAATTTTTGCACCGTGGAACGATGTGAGGCGTGCAGGAAGACAGTCAGTGAGATTCCGGAAGGTACTGACGGCGGTGTGGAGCCATGTCTACTCCAGTGCTATGATAGGTTTCTCGGTTGAGGATCCATAGCGCGAACTCCCCAATCGAGATGGTCCAATAGATTCGCGCTTGGGTTTAAATCCGGAGAGTTTGGGGCCAGGTGAGTACTGTGAACTCATACTGGTGCTCTTCGAACCACGCACGTGCATTGCAAGCTGTGTGACACATCGCATTGTCCAGTTGGTAGGTGCCATCGTGCCGATCAAAAACCAACTTCATGCAGTTGTGGACATAGACCACAAGGATTTATGCATATTTCTGTCGATCCATTTCCCCTTCCAAAATGACCAGATCGTCCAGGTGATAGTAGGAAAACATACCTCTGACAATAACGCTCCCTTCTCCGGTCCGTAACCTTCCGACAATTTTTACAGGATGCTTGTCTAGAGATGTTTCACGCCGTACACGCCAACGACAAACTGTCCGATGGAGTATAAATGCGATTTATCTGAGAAGGCAACCCGTGGGCACTCAGTGGATTTACAGTTGGGGTATTGGCGTGCAAGTTCCAGCCTTCGTCGCTGATGAACAACAATCAGTACGGGGGGATGTAGCAGGCGCCTGCTGCGAATACCCATACGCAACAACATTCGCTGAATTGTCGATGAGGAGACACTGTTGGTAGCCCCCCGTTCATCTGCGCTGCCGGTTACTTCACAGCAGTTACTCCACAGCTGTCCGTAGACATCTCTGCAGCTGTCGTTCACACCTGTGATCTATTGCCCGTGTTGCAACACGGTTGACTAGGCGCCTGTTTTGAATAGCGCAATTTTGCCATGCATGGTACACTTTATACAAGAAGCTGGCAAACGTGCTAAACTAATAAGACTAATGAGAATGACAATGACAGTCACAAGAGCAAGAGTAAAGGTCTTTAGCAGGACAAGTGAAAAGCTTTGACTTTAATAAAGACTTGAAGCACTGTCCTATTCAACAAAGCCCTCCATAGCGTCGTAAATAAAATCAACAAAAGAGACAAAAAAACAAAACTTATCCGAATGTGCGGAAAAAATTAATATTTGGGTCAACATTTGTAAAACTCTAATTCCTCTCTCTCAAACCCCACCCAACGGAGAGAGAAGGAGAGTTTTAGTTTTAGCGAATCAAAATTTACGAAGTAAATAAGTATTTTTTATTTATCCGTAACCATATTCGACGCAAAAATGAGAAGGCGGATTTTTTTAAATTGCAGCGCCAACTACCAAGAATCAAAACAAATGTTTAAGACAATATGTGCGTAGTTTTTTATGTAGAATCTGATTCTGCAATAAAAAATGGGGGTTCCCATGTGAAATTTTAAAGTTGCCCCCCACCGCACCCCCAGGGTGCTGGGGTGGCGGGCTAAATTTAGCACCAGCATTTGTCCCCCTCGAAAATAATCAACTTTGGATTCTACATTTTTTTTTCGTGTGAAGCTTATTTTTCGAATTATTCTGGTTTGTCAACTTAAAATTTACACCGCATAGTAAATGTCACAATCTGAGGTGAGAAGAACCCCTAAAGACCTAAACATCAACGGGAAATTCTTCAAAGGAATGTCCTTTTTTAACTACTTGGGACCCCTAATAACAAATGATAACAGTATTGGAAAGGCTGTAAGGGAAAGAATACATACACGTCAGAGGTACAGACGTTCACAGAACATGACAAAATGCTGTAATAACCTTTGAGCGGAAAATACTATGCAAAATTTACGGTCCAATAAGTAAGGAAGAAGGCTGGACAATACGCTACAATGCCGAATTACAAGAATTAATACAAGATGGGGACATAGTAAAATTTGTGAAATCATAGCGAATACGATGGCTAGGAAGCGTAGAGAGAATCGCAGGGGATAGAATTCCAAAAGAAATGAAAGGCGTGGTCCATCTAGCTAGGCGAAAAGGAGACCTACAAGAAGATGGATTGAAGACGTAATAATGGACCTCATCAGTATTGGCGTCTGGGGGGGGGGGGTGTGGTAAAGAACAGCAAAAAACAGAGAAACGAGGAGTAAAATCGTTGAAGAAGACAAGGCTCACGAAGGGCTGTAGCGCTGCAAAAATTTACTGTCTTACCGTTTCGGAAATGCTTCCACCCTAGGTCAGAAACCCACTGACCGTTTCCTTTTCGCCGTTAGAGAAAAGGCTCCGTTTCCGCATTATGACAAGGACTACACTGTTTTCCGCGCCCTCCCATTACGCTTTATCTACCATCCGCCTTTGGTACCGCCACCTGCCGTTCAAATGGTTCAAATGGCTCTGAGCACTATGGGACTCAACTGCTGAGGTCATTAGTCCCCTAGAACTTAGAACTAGTTAAACCCAACTAACCCAAGGACATCACACACATCCATGCCCGAGGCAGGACTCGAACCTGCGACCGTAGCGGTCTCGCGGTTCCAGACTGCAGCGCCTAGAACCGCACGACCACTGCGGCCGGCCACCTGCCGTCTGTGAGTCGTTATTGCACGTTGACGTCGAAATTAGGCGGTGCTCATATTCGTGTGACCGAAAGTGTATAAACATGAATTTCTTTCGTACAATAGTAAGAAAGAGAAAGATATACAATCGCACCAAAAAGTATTGGCATACGTGCGTATTTATTGTTGCTGGTTGCAAATGCCGCACCTTTCGGTACACAGCACATGTACGTGCTACCTCACAAACCAGACATTACAATTCTGCCCACAGTGCCTGCCATTAACAAAGATATGCAGTGCTAAGGGCAAACATGTATCTCCTCTGTACACAAAAAGTATTGGCACAGAGCGTGGCTTCTCGGTATATTGCTGGGTTTTCAGGTACCCGAATGCCATCTGCTGACGCAATAGACACTGCGTATTGTTGACGGCCCGATCGCTAGTATGTTGCTGAATTACGCGATAGTGGTCAGCACGGGGCCGAGGAAGAAGGAACATTCAGTGGCGTTGAGTGAGAGAGTGGTACTGCTCCATTCACAAGGGAGAAGCTATCGACAAATCGGAGCAGAGGTGTCTGTTAGCTACACCATGGCACCAGCCATCATTCATAAACATAAAGAGACTGTAACAACAGTGAATAAGTGTCGTCCTGGACGTCCAAAAGTGCTTACAACCCGAGAGCGTCGCCGTATCATCGCACTTGCTCGAAGGAACCTGCTACAAGTACAGCAACTATTGCTGAGGTTGTCCAGACAACGTCCGACAAGACGGTTAGTGTTCAGACTATACGAAATGTGTTGAATGTTGTTGACATGCATGGACGTTCTCCCAGGAAAAAGCCATACATATTGGAAATTAACCGGCGGAAACGCCTGCAGTTTGCCAAGGAATACATCAGCAAGCCGATGGAGTTTTGGGACACTGTGATATTTAGCGACGAATCGAAGTTCAATGTGTTCGGATTTGATGCAAGAAAGAAAGCTTGGCGCAAGCCGAATACGCACCTCGACATCAAACAAATGCATCCCACAGTCACACGGTGGGGGCAGTATCATGGTCTGGGGCTGTATGGCGGCGTCCGGCGTTGGAAATCTAGCTGTAATCCGCGGTATAATGGATCATATGAGATACATCGATGTGTTGCGAGGCAATTTACAAGCTAGTGCACAGAAATTGGGCCTTACTGGGGTGTTTCAATTGGTTCAAATGGCTCTGAGCGCTATGGGAATTAACTTCTGAGGTCATCAGTTCCCTAGAACAGAGAACTACTTAAACCTAACTAACCTACGGATATCACACACATCCATGCCCGAGGCAGGATTCGAACCTGCGACCGTAGCGGTCGCGCGGTTCCACACTGTAGCGCCTAGAACCGCTCGGCCACCCCGGCCGGCTTGGGGTGTTTCATTTCCAGAAAGACAACGACCCAAAAGACACCGCCATGAAAACCCGTGAGTGGTTACTGTACAATGCCCCCAGAAGGGTCCTAACACCACCTGAGAGCGGTGATATGAACCCCATTGAGAACCTATGGGCTCATCTTGACACACATGTCAGAAAAAGGCGTCCGTCCGCAAAAACGACTTGAAGAAAGTGCTCCTGGAGGAATCGTCGAAAATTACCCCTGATATCACCCGGAACTTAATATAAAGCATTCCTAGGCGTTTACGTGCTCTTATACATGCTAAGGGGATGCACACTAGGTATTAGAAGGTGAACATCAATGAAGAAGTGGTCCCATTCATACGCGTGTGCCAACAGTTTTTTGGATGCAGAAGAGCGATGTTTACTTTCATAACACTGGATGTTACTTTATGGACAGGTGATCTGGATATACTTGTAACCTATGTAATGTAAGGTGGCACGTGTCTGAGTTCAGTTCTGAAATATATGTTTCGTTTAACCTACAACCACTAAAATGTAACTGTGCCAATACTTTTTGATGTGATTGTACAAAGTACTACCGCCATCCCATCAAGGTTCTCTCTCCCTCTCACTCTCTTTCTCTCCTTCCCTCCCACTGTATCTATCTAACTTTATTTCACTGTCGTAGAGATAGATACCAATAAATGTCATCTCAAGTGTTTTGCTGACGAAGCAAATGCGAAAATGCTGTTCTTTTCAATTATGGCGTAACCGAGACGCCGGCAGCAGCAGCAGCAGCTGACGCATCGACCAGCGCCGGGTGTCAGCTTTCCTCTCGCCACGCCACACGAGTGCCAGTCAGACACTGTACACTGGCTGCTGCTTCCCCCATTAGCGCCGATCTCCTCTCACACTCGCAGCCGCTGTGAACGTCTGCCCAGTCCCATTATACCCGACCAGAGCACTAACGACGCTGTCACTTGCTTATGTTCGGTCTTTCAAGGTCACTTGCCTTCTACTGGAAGTTTCCTGATCGCATTGGTTGGATCGCAGAGTCACGTAGCTACCCCACACATTCTGCGTTTTTAAATAGCATCGGCAAATCCTGCCCCCCCCCCCCCCCAGACCACACCACCGCTTCTCTAAAAGTCTAACTCCCATGGATAAAATCTTCATGGAAAGTTACTCACGCATCTCAATGTTTATGACATCTCCCGAACTACGCGATACTGCAGTATCTGCATTGTTAAGAAGAACGATGCAATGTTTCTTCGGACACGAATGTATGCCCAAAGCAACGGGCAGTGCGGCGATACATGAAATATACTCGCAGGTGCGAATATATTTCATGTACAATCGCACAAAAAAATATTGGCACAGTTACATTTTAGTGGTTGCAGGTTAAACGAAACATATTTCAGAACAGAACCCAGAAACGTGCCACCTTACATTACATAGGTTACGAATATGTCCAAATCACCTGTCCGTATAGTAACATACAGTGTTATGAAAATAAACATCGCTCTTGTGCATCCAAAAAAGTATTGGTACACGCGTATCAATCGGACAGTGTGTTCGTTTTTTTCATTGATATTCACCTTCTAATAGCTAGTGTGCATCCCTTTAGCATCTATAACAGCACGTAAACGCCTAGGAATGCTTTGTATTAAATTCCGGATGATATCAGGGGTAATTTTCGACCATTCCTCCAGGAGCACTTTCTCCAAGTCGTTTTTACCGGACAGACGCCTTTTTCCTGACTTGTGTGTCAAGATGAACACACAGGTTCTCAATGGGGTTCAAATCAGCGCTCTGAGTGGTGTTAGGACCCTTCTGGGGGCATTGTACAGTAACCACTCACGGGTTTTCATGGCAGTATGTTTTGGGTCGTTGTCTTGCTGGAAATGAAACACCCCAGTAGGGCCAAATGTCTGCGCACTACCGTGTAAATTACCTCGCAACACGTCGATATATCTCATATGATCCATTGTACCGTGGATTACAGCTAGATTTCCAACGCCGGACGCCGCCATACAGCCCCAGACCATGAACCGCCCCCACCGTGTTTGACTGTGGGATGCATTTGTTTGATGTCGAGGGGAGTATTCGGCTTGCGCCAAACTTTCTTTCTTGCATCAGATCCGAACACATTGAACTTCGATTCGTCGCTAAATATCACAGTGTTCCAAAGCTCCATCGGCTTGCTGATGTATTCCTTGGCAAACTGCAGGCGTTTCCGCCGGTTAATTTCCAATATGTATGGCTTTTTCCTGGGAGAACGTCCATGCATGTCAACAACATTCAACACATTTCCTATAGTGTGAACACTAGCCGTCTTGTAGGACGTTGTCTGGACAACCTCAGCAATAGTTGCTGCACTTGTAGCAGGTTCCTTCGAGCAAGTGCGATGATAGGGTGACGCTCTCGGGTTGTAAGCACTTTTGGACTTCCAGGACGACACTTATTCACTGTTGTTCCAGTCTCGTTATATATGTCAATGACGGCTTGTACCGTGGTGTAGCTAACAGACACTTCTGCTCCGATTTGTCGATAGCCTCGCTTGTGAATGGAGCAATACCACTGTGGTGTGCGAACTGTAAGACCTTCGGTACACACACCATCAGATTATTTGACTTGTCGCTCTAGCGAAGTAGGCGAGTGTCAGCAATATGTCGTCTTATGGTGGCGTGTTTATCTTCTGCCGTTAGGTCAGACGATAGAAATGCCACTTGCACGCTTAGAGTATCGGATTGATGGTGACCAACTTTAAACAGAACTTGATTAATTTTCACACACATTTATTGAAATAATAACAATCATAAACCTTACTTAACTTGATTCTGGATGCTATTTACAATTGACAACATGAAGTTCCTTTGGTCTTGGTACGTTAATCTTATTCTCACATATTACTGATGCTTGACAATGCGTCTATTCATATATCTTCATGGCTATGTACAGGAATATAGTAATCTTATTAGGCACAGACTGAAACTTGATTATAGACTGGTACAGACTAATGCAGACTGGTAGAGACTAATGCAGACTTAGGCAGACTGACTAATCGGAGGTCTGCACACTCGTTATAATACCTCGAGCGTTCAGATATCACTGCGCGAGTGTGATCCGCGAGGAGAAAAGGTTCTACGTTAGCAGCGATCTCATTGGCTGCGTTACATATTAATACGCGGATCGGCGGAAGCAGAATTTGGTCCGTCTCTAAGACAGCGCCATATCGTAGTGCGGAGACGGACGACCGCTGCGCCTGCGCTCTTGTGCTTAGCGGGGCGCGCTCTAGTGGGAAAGTTTTGTACGCGCTGACTACGCGGAACTATGTACACAACCACCACTCTCTCACGCAACGCCACTGAACGTTCCTTCTTCTTCGGCCCCACGCTGACCACTATCGCGGAATACAGCAACATACTAGCGACTGGGCCGTCAACAACACGCAGTGTCTATTGCGTCAGCATATGGCGTTCCGGCACCTGAAAACCCAGCAATACACCGAGAAGCCACGCTCTGTGCCAATACTTTTGTGTGCAGAGGAGATGCAGGTTTGCCCTTAATACTGCATTTCTTTGTTAATGGTAGGCCCTGTGGGCAGAATTGTTATGCCTGGTATGTGAGGTAGCACGTACATCTGCTGTGTACCGGAAGGTGCGGCGTTTGTAACGAGCAACGATAAAGGCGCACGCGTACCAATACTTTTTGGTGCAATTGTATCGCCGCAGTTGCGAGTACGATTTATCACGAGCTGTTTAGTAAACCCTCGTCGCCAGTTTTGTAAAGGCCGTGTCGCTACTGCTGTGGAGGCCGAGTTTGTAAGTTCGTGAAACGCCTTCTGGTGCAGTACATCGCTACGACGATTTCTCCCTGCCACTATTACACAGCTATGCCCCAGGGTCAGGTAACAGGATAGGAGACTAATTGTGTGACTAACGACTGGGCAGTCAACAACACGCAGTGTCTATTGCGTCAGCATATGGCGTTCCGGCACCTGAAAACCCAGCAATACACCGAGAAGCCACGGTCTGTGCCAATACTTTTGTGTGCAGAGGAGATGCAGGCTTGCCCTTAATACTGCATTTCTTTGTTAATGGTAGGGACCGATGACCTCAGCAGCAGGAATTCACACACATTTGAATATTTTTAACAAAGAAATGCCTTCAGTAGCTAAGCGCAAATGGTCGTAGGTAGACTTCACAGTACATAGGCAGTGCAATTTACAACTGCCTGCTCACTTCACTACACTACCTGTCAGTTGCACTCAACACACAAACTTTATTTATCAACACACAATATTACAACATGGATGCAAAACACTCAAAACAGAGGGCAATTTTGACATTGCCCTCACAGTATGTATTTTCTTTAATGTCGTTTGTTGTTAGCAATATTAGCTTATTCCCAAGAGTTAGCAGCTTGAACTCAGTTAATACTAGGCAGAAATCAAATCTGCATGTGGAATGCACTTCCTTGACTCTTGTGCAGAAAGGAGTGCAGTATTCTGCTGCATCCATTTTCAATAAGCTACCACAAGAACTCAAAAACCTTAGCAGTAGCCCAAACACTTTTAAGTCTAAACTGAAGAGTTTCCTCATGGCTCACTCCTTCTATTCTGCCGAGGAGCTCCTGGAAGAGCTAAAAAATTAAGCAAATTCCAGTGTTGCATTCTTGATTTTCTTTATTTAAACTAACGACTTGTCGCCTGAATATGTTTCTTATATTTCATTTCATTCTGTTTCTATAATCGTGTTATACTTTCATGTATTGACTCGTTCCATGACCATGGAGACTTCTCCTAAATGTGGTCCCACGGAACAATAAATAAATAAATAAATAAATAAACTACTTTAAGGAGGTCTGTAGCACTGATTGAAATATAACACAAAAGAAACTTCGTGGCAGATTAAAACTGTGTGTCGTACCGAGACTCGAACTCGGGACCTTTGCCTTCCGCGGGCAACTTCAAATGGTTCAAATGGCTCTGAGCACTATGGGACTTAACTGCTGTGGTCATCAGTCCCCTAGAACTTAGAACTACTTAAACCTAACTAACCTAAGGACATCACACACATCCATGCCCGAGGCAGGATTCGAACCTGCGACCGTAGCGGTCACGCGGTTCCAGACTGAAGCGCCTAGAGCCGCACGGACACTTCGGCCGGCCCGCGGGCAACTGCTCTACCAACTGAGCTACACGAGCACGGCTCACGCCCCGTCCTCACAGCTTCACTTCTGCCAGTACCTCGTCTGCCAGGAAGTTTCATATCTGCGCACATTCCGCTGCATAGTGAAAATCTCATTCGGGAAACACAAAAGAAGCCACGCGTAGTGGCCGCTTGGTTTGAAGCGCCATGTCACGGGATGCACTGCCCCTCCCGGAGGAGGTTCGAGTCCTCCCTTGGGCGTGGATGTGTGCGTTGTTCTTATCAAAGTTAAGTAGTGCGTAAGTGCAGGGACCGACGACCTCAGCAGCAGGAATTCACACACATTTGAATATTTTTAACAAAGAAATGCCTTCAGTAGCTAAGCGCAAATGGTCGTAGGTAGACTTCACAGTACATAGGCAGTGCAATTTACAACTGCCTGCTCACTTCACTACACTATCTTCCCTGCGTAAGTGTGACATGGATGATGATCTATAACCAAGTGGGCGAGAGCTGTTCTTCTGTCTTCCGAGAGCTTCTGTGCGTTGTCGTCCAGTCAGTAGCGGATTGTGCTCGGCCGGCAACTGGCCGAGGCGAAGTCGACATATTCATCCTCAGCACCGCCAGTGGCACTGAGGGAACTCGCGTAAGTGGTGAATCTCTACGGCACTGGCAGCAGCTGGCATCTTTTTGTCTGTAGTGCTATCGCACTTGCTGTGTCTCGTTCGGACGACACAGCAAGCTGTATAAGGGAATGACTACAGTGAAAATTTGTACCGAAGCGGCACTTGAACCCGGATTACCCGCTAAACGAGGGTGGTCGCCTTAACCACTTTTGCTCTCTGTGCACCGCTCACGGACAGGTGCAAACATCCATATGTCGTCGTTCATGCTTCACAGCCTGAACTCTGCGCTCATTACGTGATTCCCGTACATTTTAGCTGAAGTCGCTGCCTAGTGTCAGCGGACTAATACGACACTGCAATGGTTCAAATGGCTCTGAGCACTATGGGACTTAACATCTGAGGTCATCAGTCCCCTAGACTTAGAACTACTTAAACCTAACTAACCTAAGGACATCACACACATACATGGCCGAGGCGGGATTCGAGCCTAAGACCGTAGCAGCAGCGCGGTTCCTGACTTAAGCGCCTATAACCGCCCGGCCACAACAGCCAGCATTGTAATGCCTTTCGTAACAAGCATGTTGCACTGTGCCTGCGGACACGCACGTATGTCCGGAGGAACAGGTACTGAGCAACAGCCGTTATGAAATATATAAAAGGTATTCGCAGTTGCAGCCTGGTCGTGTGTGTGCGATTACAACTTGTGACGGCCGTCTAGCCATGACACGTGCACGGATAGCCGAAGCGGGTAAGGAGGAGGTCGAATCAGAACAGGCAGTCTGAACACAAACACACTCAGGAGTTCAGTATCGGTTTGAAAAACTCCACATATTGGAAATCGTAGTGGAATTAATGGATGTTTTGTTGTGCAATAGCCAGTCTGCTCTCTTCCTTCTTGAAACTAAAAATGGCACACGGCTCTGGATTCTAACAGCTTCCAGTGCCGTTCTGTCTTGACTTCTCGACGCTTTTTTTCGCGTTACCAGCCACTGAATACACAACATCATCTCATGAAACTTTGTAAATTACTCATCTTACGCCAAAATAACATTTACGTCATTCACTGGTGACAAAACATTGACCACCTGTGTAACAGCGTGTGGATTCATCTTCGAGACGCAATACAGAAACGATTCTGCATGCTACTGATTCGGGAAATCCTCGGTAGGTTTCCATAGGTACTGGCACCGTCACAGGCCACGCAGCTCCTGTAAATTCCGGGCTGGTCGTTTGGCGGCGCGGGGCTGGCGCCCTACAGCGTCCCAGCTGTGCTTTGTCGGTTTCAGATCGGGAGAATTCGGTGGTCAAGGCATCAACGTGACTTTGCAAAAACAGACATAATGTCTGATAGGATAGCCGCAATCAGTTATTTTACATTGTTACTCATAATCCGTCTTGATGGCAAAATGTTTACGCACATGACCCGTTTCGGTTCCTCTAGAACCATCTCCAGACTTGATATTTCAGTTACAGGAGTAACCCGTCCAAACACAGCAACTTTCATGTGACACAGCATGTGAAAGTTGCTGTGTTTGGACGGGTTACTCCTGTAACCGAAATATCAGCTCTGAGGGTGGTTGTAGAGGAGGGCTTCACAACATACGTGCTCGCGGAGCAAGCTGTGAGCAGCAAGGCGCGAGCACGGAGCAGCGCGAGCACGCTACCCCCACTACCGGACCAGAGCGGAGAGTGGGGAGAGTCACGTGGGGCACATAACAGCTGCCGCCAGTCAATGTAAATCCGCGGCCACCTGCAGGGATATCACTCACGAATTATTACTGCGACAAATGAAACAAATGAAGGAGAATGTACACGTGCCACATAATTTTAGTAGCTTAGTGTATGCCTCTACATTCGCATTAATTTGTGAACTGTTACACAATAAAAGGTGTCACTGAAGTGTGGGATTCTCGGTAATCTTGTACTTTTTGCCCTTTACAATTGCGTCTATGTTCGGAGTAATTATTCTTGTGCATTTTAGGCGCAGCGTGCAGTTTAAATTTCGATCAGACAACGCGTTTCTCAGGCGCGTCTTGTTACATTTCATTGCAGAGAACAGTTGTTCACAAACATACGTGGAACCGAACATTGATATTATTGTAGCCGCCAGTTTGTGCAAACGAGGAAATCTATCCTGAGGGAAGTGTCTGTAGAATTCCAAAATGTTTTTCTCGTTCTGAAATTTGTCTCTGTATTATCTGTCCCACTGCAGGTCAGTAATTTCTTGCTGCAGCTCAGGACGAAACCCTTAAATATTCGCTGAATATGGACAGAACAGATCAAAATCACTGTCTAGTGCTGTCAGATCTTGAAAGCGCTGATCAACTAAACTATGTGAATAACGTTCACAGTCTTTGTGAACATCTTGCATGGATGATAATTTAGGAAAATGAGCTAGGTTTCCTGTTTACAGCTGACTCACCCAAAGTGTCAATTTCATTTTAAAATCTCGTATTCGATCTATGAAATGAGTAATTAGCAGATCTTTACCTTGTAGTAAAATGTTCAAAGCATTCAGATGGCTAGTTAAATCTGCAAAGAACGCGAGATCACAATCAAACGTGCGCACGCATTTCCCCTCCCTCCCCTCCCAGCGACCTTGCACCTGCTCGCGAGCACGTGCGTGAGCAGACGCGAGTACTCGCGCTCAAAACCGGCCAGTTGTTAAGCCCTGTTGTAGAGGGACCGAAGCCGGTCATATGAAAAACATTTTGCAATCATGACGGATTATAAGCAACATTGCATCAACGTGAGTTCACTATCAAGCTCCTCAAACCGCTGTCGCACGGTGTTGGTCTTGTGACTCGAACTGTTATCGTGTTGGAAAATGCCATTGCCGACGGGGAGGTCATGAAACACGAATGGATGCAGATGGTCCGCAATGTTCACTTGGTCCACAGTAGCCAAAATGCCTTCGATTAGTACCCCATGTCTCGTGGAAGCCCAGATGAATGTGCCCTATGTCATAACATTACCACTCCAGTCTCGCATCCATGGCATGGTGCATGTTAACGCCTTATGAGGAAATGACCATGGATCCAGTGTAATACGAAAGGTGATTCACCCAGCCATGTCCCATGCCAGCGGCAATGCTAGCTGACGATGTTGTTGTGTTAAAATGAGAACTGAAATGCCTGGGATAGCAGGACAGAGGTTGTGGAAAGGGGCCAAAATGAGTACCTGTCAGTTGCACTCAACACACAAACTTTATTTATCAACACACAATATTACAACATGGATGCAAAACACTCAAAACTTTAATCGACCTCCTTTGATTAACTTAATATCGGCTGAAGGCCACATTCAAAATCCAAGACACAAGACTTACGGAAACTTGAAATACAACGTTCATCTGGAGGTTTCACTCAGGAATATTTTCTGAATCTTCAATCTAATCGGCTGAAGACTTTAGCAATTTAATTTTAGTGGAACTAGTCTTGATGCCGCATGTTAAGCAATAAGAGGAGTTTCAATGAAAAGGCAAAAGGGCTTATCTTAAAACATCTCATGCAAATTGGGCTGAAGGCCCATTCTAAAACATAGCAATCTGATGCCTTAAGGGTAAGAGAAGAAGATTAATTTAAGAGATGTTAAAACTCGGTTGAAGGTCGCTCTCCAACAAGTCATTTAACAGCTTAAGGGGCTCCGGAAAGGCTCAAAATCATGAAAAGTTCAATTTTTACTTTTTTGCGTTTTCTGAATCTGCAGACTATTACCTTTTAATAGATATATAATTTATTCAATTCCGAAGACTACAACTATTTTTAAATTTTTTTTGAAATGTGTTCTACATGGGCGTGACCCACTGTGGCGCTGTTAAACTGCTGTCAAATGGTGTTATTATTAACGTCCGTGTTCATCAGGTACATTTTAGTGATGTGAGATAAAGTATGTGTTGTGGCTAACCTGTGATGGTTCAATATATATCGCTGGTGTGATTGTCGATTGTTTCATGTTTATTTACTCTGTCGTTATCTCGAAAATATTCGTAATTAATTCTGTTTCTTGAGTCTGTGTTTTGTTGAAGTATAATAATGAGTAAAAGTAAAGTTATTAGAAATCCTCTGAAGGCTTTTAAGAAAAGGAGAAATGTTGGAAAGCCAAAGGTATGTGTTATTACTGTAAACAATAAAGACGATAACCAAGTGAGTGAACCTAACCTCTCAAGTACACCTGCCCATAGCAGTCAAAGTGGGAAAGAAAATACTTCACAGAAGAAGCTTGGCTCAATGAGTGAAAACTATGAATGTTTTATGGGCGAATCGGATGTGAATGAAATATTTGATATGTCGGTTCTCAAAGGAATTTTTTCAAACTGTGTAAGATGTATTCATTGTAGTGAAGTTGATCTGGAACTCGCCATAATAAAGCACGTAGGACTTGCTAGTGAAATACAACTGAAATGTGATAAGTGTTCATACATGACCACCTTTTGAAACAGTGTTGCAGTAACTGCAACTGAAGAAAATGGTAGCAAAATCTACGAACACAACAACGAGCGATGCTTGCTTTAGACAAGGAACGCCTTCGGGCTGCAGACAGGGCTGTAAAGAGTCTAGAAATACAAGCAAGAGTAAACAGGAGGAGGAACAAGAGGAAGCTGGAGGAGGAGTTTGCAGAGGATGAAGATAATCCATCCTATTGACCTGGAATGCACTAAAAAGTTAATCCAATCTTTGTCGCTCGATTCCCAAAACTTTTATTTTCTCATACTAATTACATGTTTTCTAAGGATCTTCCGAACATATTTGTTTCAAACTTTCAGTAAATGTTACACAGTACCTTCTGCATAAGTTAACACTGTATATTTTTGAATATATATATATATATATATATATATATATATATATATATATATATATATATAAAAATTGCAAAAAAAGTTGTGAATTTTCATTACAATTGAAAAAAAATCATCTTTAATAACTGAACTAAAATTTTGTAAAATCCCTGTGTTAAGTTGTAGTCCATATTCCAATAAATAATCTGTAAAAAGTTCAACTTCCTACCTCAAATACTTTGTGAGGAAAGATGTAATTTATAAGCGTTATTTTAACATTGCAAGTATAGGGCGTTCCGGAGCCCCTTAAGCTCTAGAATGAAGAGTTTAAATTTTATAGGGCAGAAGGCCATATCTTAAAACATTTCACATACATAAATGGTTCAAATGGCTCTGAGCACTATGTGACTTAACATCTGAGGTCATCAGTCCCCTGGACATAGAACTACTTAAACCTAACTAACCTAGGGACATCAGACACGTCCATGTCCCAGGCAGGATTCGAACCTGCAACCATAGGAGCAGCGCGGTTCCGGACTGATGCGCCTAGAACCGCTCGGCCACAGCAGCCGGCTTAAACAATAAAGAATAACAATCTTATGCCTTAAGAGCAAGACAAGGACATTAATTTAAGAGATATTAATAATCAGCTGAAGGCCACATATCAACAAAATATGTTTAACGGCTTAAGGCCTAGAAAGAGTTTCAATCGAAAAGGCAGAAGGCCTTATCTTAAAACCTCTCCAGTAAAATACAAAAATTTCATGCCTTAAGTGCAATACAAAACATTAATTTAAGTGATATTGATACTCGGCTGAAAGCCACACATAAACCAAATAACTAAAACCAAATAGGGAAATTACTACATAACACACAAGGAACGGCGCTCAGAAGTTTCCAAGGTTTAGCCCGGTATTGTAACACTAATGCCCGTTTGGGTGAGAGAGGCAGCCTGACCAACGACTTCTTAATCTGGAGGCAACCCAACCGACAGACAGCCGACCGACCAATGAAACGAATCAGTTCCACTCCACGCATCCAGTAAAGCGACCACAAGATTTCAATACATGACATAGAGTAGTGGCGCCCACAACGTCCAACAACACCTCAGCTGTCGAACTACATGCCGCGCTGGACAGCAACAACACGACGAGGAAAATACACTGCCTGAAATTACGTCAACGACCAGGGCAGGAAACCGGAACGTCAACGGCCACAAAGCAAAAGATACCACTGGTGAACTTCCATAACAGGGAATAAATTAAGTTAAATTTCACAGGAAGACGGCTGGAATCTTATCCGACTTAAATACACACACGTTGTTGCTCGCGGGAATGTCCCAAAAGCGACAACCAGGATCAAACAAAGAAATATAAACAGTTGAGGCTCGATAGTAAGTTAAGTGAGGGCTCAACGTTCATGTCCAAAATCGGCGAGCAACGAATTTCGTAGCACTCGCAAGCAGCACCTCACACTCCGACCGCGCTTGAACACCGCCAGCGGCTCCAACCCGACGACGCGCGACGGGGACTTCTTGCTGCTCACAAGGGAACCTCCCCATCGCACCCCCCTCAGAATTAGTTATAAGTTGGTACAGTGGATAGGCCATGAAAAACTGAACTCAGATCAATCGAGAAAACAGGAAGAAGTTGTGTGGAACTATGAAAAAATAAGCAAAATATACAAACTGAGTAGTCCATGTGTAATATAGGCAACGGCCAGATGGCTGTAAACGCATGACCGCCGTGGTCCCGTGGTTAGCGCGTGCAGCTGCGGAACAATAGGTCCTTGGTTCAAGTCTTCCCTAGAGAGAAAATTTTAATTTTTTATTTTCAGACTATTATCAAAGTTCAGGCACTCACATATAATCAACTTCGCTCTCCAAAATTCCAGGACATGTTCAGATTTGCTTGGACATACGCAGGATTTGACGGTCTACACACGGAAAAATTTGAAAACGTTAAAAACATATGTTTTGACAGAGCACAGGCAAAACTGTGCGGCTGTGAAACTGTTGAGTTCATTTGTTGCAGTTTATGTGACAAACTCTTATGTTTTCACACGTTTTTGTGACTGATTATCACATCCACAAGAAAACCTAAATTGGGCAAGGTAGAAGAATCTTTTTACCCATACACCAAGTGTACAAGTTAGGTGGGTCGACAACATATTCCTGTCATGTGACGCACATGCCGTCACCAGTGTCGTATAGAATATATCAGACGTGTTTTCCTGTGGAGGAATCGGATGATCTATGACCTTGCAATCAAATGTTTTCGGTTTCCATTGGACAGGCACGTCCTTTCGGCTACAAATCGCACGGTTTTGTGGTGCGGTCGCAAAACGCAGACACTAAACTTATTACAGTGAACAGGACGTCAATGAACGAACGGACTGATCATAACTTTGCGAAAATAAATAAAGTAAACTTCTCACGCGAGGGAAGACTTGAGCCAAGGACCTCTTGTTCTGCAGGTGCTCACGCTAACCACGGGACCACGGCGCTCCTGAAATCGAACTCTCCTAGATGTTGCCTATCTTGCACATGGACTACTCAGTTTGTATATTTTGCTTAGTTTTTTCATAGTTCCACACAACTTCTTCCTGTTTTCTCGATTGATCTGTGTTCAGTTTTTCAAGGCCTATCCACTGTGCCAACTTATAACTAAATCTGAGGGGGGTGCGATGGGGAGGTTCCCTTGTCAGTGCCAACCGACCGACTGCACAGCTGGTTGGTCCTCGACTGCTGTTCCGTCGCGACTGCACTGCTGATGTGTCTCCCACTCCCTGACTGCCAGACACACGACGACCCGGAAATACTGTCGGTCGCTCCAGAGATGGTACGACAGTGCGCTTATCGATACACGCTGCTGCTGCCACTCACGGGCAAGTAAGGCAGGAAGTTAGTGACGCCAGTAAATGGAACTGTCCTTACATACATGTTCACGATAGGAGCACGCGAACAGCCGATCACCTTCGCGATTTTCAAGATTGTGTTAGTATGTTTGAATCGTATCCTTTGTCTCTTTTGTTCTTGCGGATTAGATTCGCCGTTTTCGAGATGCTGTTACAAATTGGTAGCACTAGTATTTGTGATGATTAATAATTTCAAGTTTTATTTTGTATGAAACTGTTCTTCGCTTCCTCCATCCCTTTTTTCTACCCAACGAATAAGAATTGCATTTCCCTCCCATTTCCCTCTCAGCTTCTGAATACGCTCTGGCTCTTGATATCGTTCTTCATCTCTTTATTCTCCCTTATTTCCATTCAAACGATATTTATGAGAAGCGCTAAACACTCTTTTATTTTCCTCAATCACCCCTCATTATTTACCCTAAATGATTTCATTTACATATGACACACTCGCTCTTTGTCAAAGCAGCGATATACCGTGTATAATTAAATTTTCCTTGCACCATTCGAGTCTCGTCTTTACCTACAATAAAGACAGCAGCACAAGAAATGAATTATAATTTGTCCTACATCCGTAACTTGAACCTAGGTCTCCTTGTTTACTATGCAGGTGTTTCACAATTACGCCACTGCTGTGCCATAACTAACTCAGCCGCATGCATTACCCTAGCCCAACGCACCTGTCTAGTAAGCAAGGAGACTCGGGTTCTAGTCACGGCAATGGCGCAAACTTTAATTCATTTCTTGCGTTACCGCGTAACACCTAGCGCCGGCTCGTCGGCCTGGAACGTTACAGCAGAGAGGGCTGTGAGACGACGTCAGCCAATAGCCAATAGGACGACACCACGACTGCAGCGGCCTCTACACGAAGAGAATAAAAGCATTGGAAGAAGAGCCGTCACACAAACACTACAGCAGTGACTTATGAAATGTATTCTTTTGCTTGCATTGGAATTGTATATACCGAAGGACATTGATTATTAGCATGTCGCCATTTGCTTGCGACCCATGTTTGTGAATACGCAAAGTTAAGTATTGTCAGTTTAACTTACTGTAAAAATCTCCATTAATACGAGTTGCTTGAACTGTTATCTAGCGATCCAAGGGAACAGCTTCCTACACATCCTATATTAGACAAGTGTGCAGGATACTATATCTCTCCAGACTCACCTTAACCTTTTTGCCGCATGGCGTAACCAGTGTATCCTCAAAATAAATCCTTCCAAGACCCAGGCAATCGTTGTAGTCGTACAACTCGCTCCTTCCAGCTCCTGGATTTCTCCCTTCCTGTCCGCCTCTCCCCCACCCTCACCTACCTTGGACTCACCGTTGACCGTCACCTCACCTGGATCCCTCATCTCCGCTCCATCCAATCCAAAGCCCACAACCACCTCCGACTCCTCAGACTCCTCTCTTGACTGACATGGGGGTTGCACCCCTCTACCATCCTTCACACCTACAAATCCTTAATCCGTCGCATCCTCTGTTATGCCAGTCCCGCCTGGATATCTGCCCCCCCCCCCCAAATTCTATAAGTACTTCCAGATCCTTGAGCGTCATGCACTCCGCCTCGCCTTCCGTATATGCCTCCCGTCCCTGATGCGGATCCTCTATGACCTCATTCCTTTCCCCCATCTGCTCCTATTCCTCCAACATATCTGCATATTCTACACCTCCCGCCGCCTTGATCCCCCTCACCCTCTGGTTGCTCCTCTCCTCTCCCATCCCCGCCCTCTGCCACGTCTTCACTGTTGTGTCCCCCCCTACCCTCCATCCCTACACCCTTCATCTCCTTTCCCAAGGTGGCTTCCATCAGCTCCATCTCCCGGATGATTCCCTCTCTCCCTCCATTTATCCCTCCTATCAACTCTGATCCTCACCCCCCTCCTTTCCTCTGTCCTTTCCCTGGGCTCCCCCCCCCTTCCATCCTGTTTTCTCCCCACCTACCCTCTCCCTACCTCCCTTCTCCCCCGCCCCCAAGTCGTTTTGTATTCCTCTCTTCTGCCTTTCCCCACTCCCTGTCGTGTCTGCCCAGCACCCCCCCCCCCCCCTTATGGATCCTCGTCCTCCATCGGCTCCTTTACCCCCCTCCCCCCCTTCGTTTTTCCTCTCCTTCCCCTCTTTTTATTTTCCCATCGTCTGTCCAGGTTCCCACCACCTGCCCTCGTGTGTGGTATGTCATATTTGCCAACTTTTTAGTGCATCGTTCAAGTGTATGTTCAGTGTTGTTCGTCTTTCCAAAGTGTTACGAACAGAAATCATGCTGTCGCTGGGTGTGAATTTTATGTCTCTTGCGAACAGGATCCAGACTGTCGCCGTGTTTTTTAATTGTCTGTCTATTTTTTTACCTGTCTGCTTCATATGTGTTTTATTAGCATTATCATCCCATTGTTTCTATGTTTTAAGTTCCACGATTTTTTCCGCCATCTTACCATTTACGTCCCCGATTTTATCGCCTGTTTTTATTATTTATTATTTTCATCTTTTTAAAACAAATTCTGTAGGCTGAAGAGCGGCATACTAAGCTGTTGCCAGCCCGCCCATTTGGGGGGAATCGAAACTCAAAAAGAAAAAAAAAAAAGATAGTACATCATGAGCTTTTATCATTATCGTTGATATACAGGGTGACCAAGCCGCCCAAACTTCTGGGTTGTATGCAAATCGCATCACCTTCAAATACCACACACAAAATTTTCATATTCTCTCCTTCTCGCCATATGCCAACTATTACTCCAACACAAAAAATGAACAGGTCCTTTCTGTATGAAATTTAATGTCGTTAAATTTTGTACCGGGTTACGTTAACGCTAGGGCCCATAGTTTTAGAACTATACAAGAAAAACGTAAACATGTGACCTTCAAACGCGTTTTGCTTGAATAGCTAGAAAACTATGGTCTACAGTGAAAATGTATCCCAGTAAAAAATTTAACTACATTGAATTTCCTACATCCCGTTCATTTTTTTTTCTGTAGGACTAATCGTTTGCGCACAGTGAGCGAGAGAATATCAAAATCTTGCGAATGGTATTTGAAGGCGGTTCGGGCTGCATAAAATGCAGTGGTACGTGCAGCTGAACCACGCTGTTTATCCTGAATGAGAGCAATTTAGCGTAGAAATATATCGCGACACGGAGATACACTGTAATTGCTCACAAATGTAAACGGACAGATTACTGTAACAGTTGGGCATGGTGCATGCTACGTGTTGAAGGTTCAGAGTGGCAAAAAGCATTCAGCTGCGTTTTAATTGATGTATCTATATCTGTTGCAGACACACATTCGGTAACTGCGTATCGATTTTCCCCTTACTTTTCCTGATTACGAAGCACATTGTGCTTTGTACTTTGTGGACAAATAACATTTATCGATATCTTTGCCCTTGGCATGATTTGTACTGTATAATAACAAGTTATCACAGCTTATAGATTCAGACGTGTGCATTACTTCGAATGACGGTTATCGAGTTTACTGAAATTGAGTTAAGTGAACATAGACAACCGGTTTCAATAAGAACAATAAAATCGTATAATGGCTAAAATAATACTATGTGAATGTGTGCAGTATAATCAGTATTTTAGTGTTGATTCTATGGAAGCGTACTAATTGATTGTAAACAGCGTGTACCAATGGAATACTGCTGACACAGACATGAATTTCCCATTTGGAGATGGGGCCGTGTGGATTGGAACCAGTAGAGAATAAAGTTGTTTAATTCAGCAGCTCGAGGTCTTAGTCACAGTGTCTTTCCCAAGTCTAACAGCCATGGAGCAACGGCTATCAAGAATACTATCCAGGAAGATCAATCGACATTTGTGGCTCTGTCATGCCCCAAACTCTCTAACCATTTAATATCATTAAACAGCAACCAGCCGGGAACATATATACTCTCGAAGCAGTTTCTAAAAGTTTGATGCTTACTTCGATTACCCATAAGAGTTGTGTACGAAACAACAATTCTCACTGCATATAGTACGAGTACCAACAAAGCCCATCTTATTACCTAATGGTACACTGAACCCGCTAAGGCAGTATTGGGTAATTGTGCTCAGCGTGTAAACATACACAACCAGTATTTGAAGTTTGCCATAGATATAACAACTTCCGACTACTGCTGCTCTCTTCTGATTCCTGTAAGTAACAAACAGGAATAAGAAGACAAGCGTGATTTGAGATGTGGAATGATGTGAAGTAAATAAAACAGGCCACTGTGCCGTTAATTCAGCAGACAGGAAATGAGAAGGTATGCTTACAGTTATAACAGATTTCATTTTATCTGAACATTTTATTAAAAGCTGTAATTTTTTTACCATTTCGTGAATTTGTTTTCTACACATAACAGTCTGACACACAGAACTTGACAGTAGCGAGCTATGGGGTTGGGTTGGGTTGTTTGGGGAAGGAGACCAGACAGCGAAGTCATCGGTCTCATCGGATTAGGGAAGGACGGGGAAGGAAGTCGGCCGTGCCCTTTGAAAGGAACCATCCCGGCATTTGCCTGGAGCGATTTATGGAAATCACGGAAAACCTAAATCAGGATGGCCTGACGCGGGAGGACCTGACAGTGTTATTAGGTAGTGGCAGACTGCTCTGAAAAAGAACAGGCGCGCACCCCCGCGAGAAAGAAGCTGGAAGGAGCTGAAATGAAGACGAAAGTAAGGAATAAAAAGAAACAACAAAATAGGTTGAGGAACAATGAAACCTAAACCTGCACATGCGTGGTTTTTCTGAGATGTGCAGAAGAAAAATAAATCCAAAAGTAACAAGAAAACACCAGAGTCAGTCAACATTTCAGATGATGACGATGATGATGTTTAGGATAACCACTTAACTCTTTCGCTGCTACAGACGTGCTCCCTGCATTCCGTGCTGAGGCGGCTTCCGTTATTGTTGAATCCTGCCTAGTCGTCGAATATGGGGTGTCTACGAAATTTGCTTCCTCGGATCGCTAGACAACAATTCAAGTAAATCGAATTAATACAATAACTTTACGTTAAACAGATGTGTCTCAAGCAAAGGACGACAGACAAAATAAGAAATCTCTTCAGTATAACACTTGCAAAATTGAACTACGTAGAATGTACGAGGAATGCAATGAGCTTTGACTCTTCTATTCAGGTCGCTGGTGTTGAAGCATTTGGCTGACGTCTTTTTTACAGCCTTCTCTACTCTCCCGTTCCCGACTGTCGTGCCGGCGCTTGACTTTACGTCGTAACAGTCATGGCTGTAGTGCTTGCCAAAAATACTGTTATTTGTACTGAGAGATGGTGTACTAGCGGATACAAAATACTAAAACCTTATCATTCGATTTTTCGAAAATTATTGGGTGAAAAAATTAAATTTTTGAGCATATTTAAGTCTGATATCTTCATTGAATTTCTTTCTGTTATCTTTCATATGCACTGCGGTGCATCAAAGTAAGTGAAATATTGCGCGGAAATTTAAAGATTTTGCGGAGGTAAAAACGCATTGCATACACTTCGTGTAAGGTTGATTTCAAATCATATACTGCAGGGAATGAAATGTGGATGAGACATTGAAAGTTTATTTAAAATTGAGAGCAGAACGATATCTCATTTCTTTCTCGACTCATTGGGTTCTACATCCGAAGGACGGTCGAGCCGACGCTGTCAAAGAATCGTTTTATCTCATAAACGATTCATGGTGGTTTTTTGAAAATAATGGCACCCAATGAGGCGCATATGTTGTATGATAAGTACTCAGAACTTTTTGTTCAGCCCAGATATGGAAGTAACTCGTCTACACCTGTCAGAAGCCGGCACCAAACGACGCATACAAACGTCCGTAACACTGCAGGAAAACCCAAGCGACACGCGTATACACGCCCACTGTAGCGAAAGGATTAACGAGCGCGATGAAATCACTAGCTACACATACCAGTGAACCTAATTGCTTATGTTGAATCTGTGAAGTGTTTAAAGACAAAGAATTACGCTACAGATTCGTTAGGTGCTCTTCTTGGAAGGCTAACTTTATGACTACTGCTTGTTCAGAAATTGAACATTCCAGAAATTGTTGAAATGTGAAAATAAAAGGGATTTCGTATCTACGTCACTGTTAAATTTATTCTAGCGTTCTAACTTCAATAACAGAAATTGGTAAGCAATTTAGTGGCCGTTATTTCCACTCATGTATATTTAACGCGCAGTTCCCCAACCACTACCCACCATGGGGTGGGAAATCATGGTCCACCGCCTCTTTATGATGTTTGCAGCTTAACATCGTTGTATATTTCTTTACAGTTAATTTTATTAAGTATAGTAAAAATAGAGAAACAACAGCAATTTTACGTGTAGTTGGTTTTAGGTTACTTACGATGAATGTGTGAAAATAATAATTTATGCTTAAGTGCGCGTTATTCCTCCACTTTTCCTTACTGGTTAGGATGTGAATTTTGTGAATCAGTTCTTGAAACATGCTAGTATTTATTCGTAAGTATATCACGTTACAATATAGTTCTGACGTTTCTTTCTCAAACGAAATGGGTAAAGAATGCTATGTCTGTGATATCGCACGAAGCCTTTTTACTTTCTCTATTTAATATGGTATAGCAATAAGATTATTAAAGTTCAAATATGTTTTCACTACTCTATAAATGATTAATATTCTGTACTTATTATGGCTAAAGAATTTTTTATGTTTAAGCCATGATATATTGAGACGACGTTCCCTTCGCTACACGCAAAATTAAATGCTCAGAATCTTCGTTCTGCCTCCTAATAGATGAAGTTCCTGTTTTATGTTCGCACAAAAACCCATTTTTCAAAGTCATAACACGACAGAGGCTTAGATCATTTACTATATTTATCTCCCGGTGTAATGTCTGAAGTTTCGCTATTTAAGCAGAAAGAAACGCAAGCCAGCTGCTCGTAGCAAGTCTACGACAGAGAAATATTGCATTCCCGATATAGTTGTAATTAAGCTCAAGTCTGGGAGACGCTAAGCTGTAACGTCGAGAGATCCCACACCCTCTGTGACAAGACACGTTTCTGGTTAATGGAAGCGTATATCCGAGCAGAGAGGGTGCTGCACTGAGACTCAAAGACTGTTCCACTTGGAAGTCTCGAGACGCATTAAGAGAGGGATGAAGCAATCGTCTAAATGTATCACTTTTCAGCTAGAGACAAAACTTAAACAGATCTTGAACATAACTTGTTTATTTCGTTTCAGTAGTGACTTACACAACTGAATTAGCCCCCGTACAACGGAAGCAGACTTCATACAACAGAATTAGACCATGATTTCACCACTGTGAATTTCCGCATTTTAAAGACTAAGCTCATCAGTCACGTCCTTAAAAGGGCGCACTGGTCGCTTTGTATTACTGTAGCTGCTGTAGAGTTGGTGACGGATGATTACTGTGACGGCCACCGCTTATATTAGTCTTGGTACTCAAGAAGTGTGCATGTTCCAGACGATTGTATCGAATTAGTGAAGTAAGGTGGGTCGACGTGACAATATGACATACTGGCAGAAACAAGCTGTCGTGTGGCCGGCGGGAGTGGCCGTGCGGTTCTAGGCGCTACAGTCTGGAGCCGAGCGAACGCTACGGTCGCAGGTTCGAATCCTGCCTAGGGCATGGATGTGTGTGATGTCCTTAGGTTAGTTAGGTTTAATTAGTTCTAAGTTCTAGGCGACTGATGACCTCAGAAGTTAAGTCGCATAGTGCTCAGAGCCATTTGTACTAAGCTGTCGTGTTTGGACGTAACATCGACGACACCGTGAATTAAAGCCGGCACTAAATGACACACCTATCGTGTTCAGCGCCATAAGCATACAGGTATGGAACTGCTAATGATACGCCTATTGTGTAAGTCTGCACGAGTACCCTAAGGCTAGACATTAGAAACTGCAGGCCTTTTTACGTCAGCTACGTCTTTGACTGAGAGAGCTGCATTTTTGTAAATCTGCTATTCCCTCTTATTGAAGCTTCTGAGAGGGCTAGCTTCGTATTTATTGATCAGTTATTGTTATTTTGTTGGAGCTGTAATAAAATAACATTA
This sequence comes from Schistocerca nitens, assembly GCF_023898315.1. NCBI lineage: Eukaryota > Metazoa > Arthropoda > Insecta > Orthoptera > Acrididae > Schistocerca > Schistocerca nitens. Next base: position 499,282,418 of record NC_064620.1, on the reverse strand, counting down.
TGATTATACACTAAAATTGCTACACCACGAAGATGACGTGTTACAGACGCGAAATCTAACCGACAGGAAGAAGGTGCTGTGATATGCAAATGAATGGCTTTTCAGAGCATTCACACTAGGTCAACAACCGGTTTCTGTTTGCAATCGAGGCGGATTCTTTATAATCATTAAATTATTCACGATTTCCAACGCGCTGCAATGTTAAAAGTTCTCATATGAATACATGTTGCTAAATTGAGGGTCCCTCTTAAATCAGTTCACCACCGGCCCTAGCCTACTCAGGTTCTTCTTTTCCGTAACAACGTTTCGGTTTCTGTGTGTTAACACTCCGCTTTCCCTTCATGTCTGTGTCGCTGTAACGATTTATTTCCCCTGAGTAACGTCCAACAGCGGTGTGAAGGCGTGGCTCTCGTCTTCCGCGCATCCATGGTAAGCTGACTCCCGCCTACAGTGTTACGTGAGCCGGCTCCTAAATGTAACGCGGTTAGTGGCAGGAGTAACTCCTTAACCGCGTAATTACTCTTCAGTGTCGGGGGCACGCAGCCTCTCCACGCAGTCTGTGTAACGATCCTCCTTACTTACCAACTTTGCGACTCAATAGGTAGACGCTGTTAAACACCTCCACCTTTCACAGCAGCCTTCTTCAAAGTTCCTCGGTGCCCTCACAGCCGCACTTTGCGCTCCAACAGTTAGACGCTGTTAAACAGCTCCTCGTTCAGCTACCTGGAACTTCAAAGAACACCGACCTCCTTACTCTGTGCCTCAGTAATCGCGTACTATTAAATACATCCGCATTCAGTTACCTACATCCGACCTGATAACTTCCATCAACCGTTAACTCCTTACACTGAATAAATTCTCCTGCAATCGCTGTCATCAATAAGCATCATACACTGAATTTCACCATTGCGGTTCCGTTCCTACACTCCTGGAAATTGAAATAAGAACACCGTGAATTCATTGTCCCAGGAAGGGGAAACTTTATTGACACATTCCTGGGGTCAGATACATCACATGATCACACTGACAGAACCACAGGCACATAGACACAGGCAACAGAGCATGCACAATGTCGGCACTAGTACAGTGTATATCCACCTTTCGCAGCAATGCAGGCTGCTATTCTCCCATGGAGACGATCGTAGAGATGCTGGATGTAGTCCTGTGGAACGGCTTGCCATGCCATTTCCACCTGGCGCCTCAGTTGGACCAGCGTTCGTGCTGGACGTGCAGACCGCGTGAGACGACGCTTCATCCAGTCCCAAACATGCTCAATGGGGGACAGATCCGGAGATCTTGCTGGCCAGGGTAGTTGACTTACACCTTCTAGAGCACGTTGGGTGGCACGGGATACATGCGGACGTGCATTGTCCTGTTGGAACAGCAAGTTCCCTTGCCGGTCTAGGAATGGTAGAACGATGGGTTCGATGACGGTTTGGATGTACCGTGCACTATTCAGTGTCCCCTCGACGATCACCAGTGGTGTACGGCCAGTGTAGGAGATCGCTCCCCACACCATGATGCCGGGTGTTGGCCCTGTGTGCCCCGGTCGTATGCAGTCCTGATTGTGGCGCTCACCTGCACGGCGCCAAACACGCATACGACCATCATTGGCACCAAGGCAGAAGCGACTCTCATCGCTGAAGACGACACGTCTCCATTCGTCCCTCCATTCACGCCTGTCGCGACACCACTGGAGGCGGGCTGCACGATGTTGGGGCGTGAGCGGAAGACGGCCTAACGGTGTGCGGGACCGTAGCCCAGGTTCATGGAGACGGTTGCGAATGGTCCTCGCTGATACCCCAGGAGCAACAGTGTCCCTAATTTGCTGGGAAGTGGCGGTGCGGTCCCCTACGGCACTGCGTAGGATCCTACGGTCTTGGCGTGCATACGTGCGTCGCTGCGGTCCGGTCCCAGGTCGACGGGCACGTGCACCTTCCGCCGACCACTGGCGACAACATCGATGTACTGTGGAGACCTCACGCCCCACGTGTTGAGCAATTCGGCGGTACGTCCACCCTGCCTCCCGCATGCCCACTATACGCCCTCGCTCAAAGTCCGTCAGCTGCACATACGGTTCACGTCCACGCTGTCGCGGCATGCTACCAGTGTTAAAGGCTGCGATGGAGCTCCGTATGCCACGGCAAACTGGCTGACACTGACGGCGGCGGTGCACAAATGCTGCGCAGCTAGCGCCATTCGAAGGCCAACACCGCGGTTCCTGGTGTGTCCGCTGTGCCGTGCGTGTGATCATTGCTTGTACAGCCCTCTCGCAGTGTCCGGAGCAAGTATGGTAGGTCTGACACACCGATGTCAATGTGTTCTTTTTTTCCATTTCCAGGAGTGTATGTTCTGGCTAATACGAGGAACAACGGTAGGGTTTTTGATACGGTTTTCACTAATATACAGGGTGGTCCATTGCTCGTGACTGGGCCAAATATCTCACGAAATAAGCGTCAAACGAAAAAACTACAAAGAACGAAACTTGTGTAGCTTGAATGGGGAAACCAGATGGCGCTATGGTTGGCCCGCTAGATGGCACTGCCATAGGTCTAACGGATATCAAATTCGTTTTTTTTAATAGGAACCCCCTTTTTTATAACATATTCGCGTAGTACGTAAAGAAATATGAATGTTTTAGTTGGACCACTTTTCTCGCTTTGTGATAGATGGCGCTGTAATAGTCACAAACATATGGCTCACAATTTTTGACGAACAGTTGGTAACACGTAGGTCTTTTTTAAATTAAAATACAGAGCGTAGGTACGTTTGAACATTTTATTTCGGTTGTCCCAATGTGACACATGTACCTTTGTGAACTTATCATTTCTAAGAACGCATGATTTTACAGCGTGATTACCTGTAAATACCACATTAATGCAATAAATGCTCCAAATGATGTCCGTCAACCTCAATGCATTTGGCAATACGTGTTAACGACATTCCTCTCAGCAGCGAGTAGTTCGCATTCCGTAAAGTTCGCACATGCATTGACATTGCGTTGACGCATGTTGTCAGGCGTTCTCAGTGGATCACGATAGCAAATATCCTTTAACTTTCTCCACAGAAAGAAATCCGGGGACGTCAGATCCGGTGAACGTGCGGGCCGTGGTATGGTGCTTCGATGACCAATACACCTGTCATGAAATATGCTATTCAGTACCGCTTCAACCGCACGCGAGCTATGTGCCGGACATCCATCATGTTGGAAGTGCATCGCCATTCTGTCATGCACTGAAACATCTTGTAGTAACATCGGTAGAACATTACGTAGGAAATCAGCATACATTGCACCATTTAGATTGCCATCGATAAAATGGGGGCCAATTATTCTTCCTCCCAATTTGCCGCACCATACATTAACCCGCCAAGTCCGCTGATGTTCCACTTGTCGCAGCCATCGTGGATTATTCGTTGCCCAGTAGTGCATATTAGGCCGGTTTACGTTACCGCTGTTGGTGAATGAAGCTTCGTCGCTAAATAGAACGCGTGCAAAAAATCTGTCATCGTCCCGCAATTTCTCTTGTGCCCAGTGGCAGAACTGTACGCGACGTTCAAAGTCATCCCCATGCAATTCCTGGTGCATAGAAATATAGTACAGGTGCAATCTATGTTGATGTAGCATTCTCAACACCGACGTTTTTGAGATTGTCGATTCTCGCACAGTTTGTCTGCTACTGATGTGCGCATCAGCCGCGACAGCAGCTAAAACACCTACTTGGGCATCATCATTTGTTGCAGGTCGTTGTTGACGTTTCACATGTGGCTGAACACTTCCTGTTCCCTTAAATAACGGAACTAGCCGGTGAACGGTCCGGACACTTGTATGATGTCGTCCAGGATACCGAGCAGCATACATAGCACACGCCCGTTGGGCATTTTGATCACAATAGCCATACATCAACACGATATCGACATTTTCCGCGATTGGTTAACGGTCCATTTTAACATGGGTAATGTGTCACGAAGCAAATACCGTCCACACTGGCGGAATGTTACGTGTTACTTATACATTTGTGACAATTACAGTGCCATCTATCACAAAGCGAAGAAAGTGGTCCAACTAAAACATTCATATTACTTTATGTACTACACGAATATATAATAAAAATGGGGGTTCCTATTTTTAAAAAACGCAGTTGATTTCCGTTTGACCTATGGCAGCGCCGTCTAGCGGGCCAACCATAGCGCCATCTGGTTTCCCCCTTCGAGCTACACGAGTTTCGTTCTTTGCGTTTTTTTCAATTGATGATTATTTCGTGAGGTATTTGACCCGGTCACTGTCAATGGACCACCCTGTATAGACTAACTGATGAGGTAGGTTTGTGTTATACTACGCCGCTTCAGACAATCATGGAGATGTGCCGGTCTCGGATCGAATCCGTCTGGCTCACTAACGACGAGGTTCGGTTGTCGGCCAGCGTGAATGTAGTTTCAGGCGATTTCCCCAAATCCGTCCACATGAACACCATGTTTCTCTTAAGTTAGAGATGGAAAACTTTCCCATATTCTCCTAGGGAAAGCAGACGGTTGGATGACACAAATTCCGTGTCGTGCTGGAAAGCATCCTGCCACACTCTACCACTAACATTGGCATATGCAGTAATTAAGATGCTGACTCTGCGATGACGCGGGATAAAAGACAATAAAGAGAAATGATGGGCGATTAGTATATTTACACTGAGGTGAGCAGTATTATTGAATACCTCTTAATATCGTATCTGACCACCTTTTGCCCGACGTAGTGCAGGAACTCGATGTGGCAAGGCCTGAACAAGTCGTTGGAATTCCACTGCATAAATATTGAGTCATGGTGCTTCTGTTGCTGTCCATAATTACGAAAGTGTTGCAGGTGCACGATTTTGTGCACGAACTGACTTCTTGATTATGTTTCATAATTGTTTTATGGGATTCATGTCGGGCCGACTGGTGACCAAATTATTCGCTCGAATAGTCTAGAATGTTCTTCAAAATAGCCGGCCAGTTTGGCCGAGCGGTTCTAGGCGCTTCAGTTTGGAACCGCCCGACCGCTTCGCTCGCAGGTTCGAATCCTGCCTCGGGCATGGATGTGTGTGATATCCTTAGGTTAGTTAGGTTTAAGTAGTTGTAAGTTCTAGGGGACTGGTAAGAAAAACTTCTTATTGGTCAATGGCCTGGTGCAAGGTCCCATAGTGCACAGAGCCGGTCTTCAAAATAATCGCGAACAGTTGTGGCCCTATCACATAGCAATGGTTATTTGGGAACATGAAGCCCATGAATGGCTGAAAATTGTCTCTATGTAGCCTAAAAAAACCATTTCCCATCAACGGTCAGTTCACTTGGACCAGACGACCCTCTCCACTCCACTTAAACACATCGAACACAATTATAGAGCCACCAACAGCTTCCACAGTGCCCTGTTGACAACTTGGGTTCATGGCTCGACGGGGTCTGTTCCACACTCGAACTCTACCATCAGTTCCTGCCAACAGAAACCTAGAATCATCTGACCAGACCCCGATTGTCCAAAAGACAAAGTCACGGGCCCAGGAGAGGCGCTGCACCCAATGTCGTGCAGTTAGCAAAGGCACTCGCGTTGGTCATCCGCTGCCATAGCCATTAACGCCAAATTTCGAAGCACTGTCCTAACGGATACTTTCATCGTACGTTACACATCGATTTCTGTTGTTAGTTCACGCAGTTTTTAATTTTAATTTTAAAAACCAACACTCTCAGTTGCGATGTTTACCTAGATCAGGGCTTAACAACTGGCCGCTTTTGAGCGCGAGTACTCGCGTCTGCTCAGGCACGTGCTCGCGAGCAGGTGCAAGGTCGCGGAGTAGGGAGGGAGGGGAGGGAGGGGAAATGCGCGCGCACTTTTGGATAGGGCCGCAGCGTGCCTATTGACTTCGCGCCGACTGTGTAACGTTTAAAGTACTACAATCAGCTCTAACAGTCACTTCGCTGGTTAAGAATCATGTCTAGTCGCCGTTGTGTAACCCAAACCATGCTTTCGCAGTTCAACCCCCATTGGGAGGAATTGTATCTGTTTACAGAAAAAGATGGTGTTGCAAAATGTTTAGTATGTCACAAAACGCTGAATTCTTTTAGGAAATTTAATTTGCAGCGACATTATATGTCGTACCACGGGAAAGACTACGGAAGTGGAAAATGTGATGGACCAGATCGTGCACAGGAAGTTATTAAACTTAAAAGGAAGCTATCCGAATAAGATCTGGACGACGAAGAAAAATCAACTGAGGCAGCTCTCAGAGTGAGTTACAAAATTGCTTTGCTTTTAGCAAAATCCCTGCTCCCCATCACTGATGGTGATTTAATAAAAGAATGTTTGGTAGTTGCCGCGGAACATTTGTGTCCATGTCAAGTTGAACAGTTTCGGATTGTGCCATTATCTAACATGACCATTATACGTCGCTTACAGGACATGGCAGACGACGTCCAGAGCCAGCTTGCAAATATCCTTAAAGATTTTATGGCGTATTCTCTATCTCTGGACGAAAGTGTTGATATCACAGGAACTGCGCAGCTTACCATATTTATTAGAGGTGTTAATAGAGATCTTCAGGTGAGGGAGGAGCTCCTCGATGTAGTAGCCATGAAGAACACTACAACCAGAGGTGATATTTTAAGTAGTGTTGAAGAAAGTGTTGAAAATATAGGATTGTCGTGGAATTCTTTAGTTTCAGTGTCTACAGACGGTAGAGGCATACACTAAGCTAATAAAATTATGTGGCACGTGTACATTCTCCTTTATTTATTTCATTTGTTGCAGTAATAATTCGTCAGTGATATCCCTGCAGGTGGCCGCGGATTTACATTGACTGGCGGCAGCTGTTGTGTGCCCCACGTGACTCTCCCCACTCTCCGCTCTGGTCCGGTAGTGGGGGTAGCGTGCTCGTGCTGCTCCGTGCTCGCGCCTTGCTGCTCACAGCTTGCTCCGCGAGCACGTATGTTGTGAAGCCCTGACCTAGATTTACCTTGGTTTCAGTCGGGATTACCCAACCTTCTTCAGAATAAAAGTAACTACCGTTTGTCCATAGTGGACATTGTCAAGCTAAAACTACAAATCCATACATTATCGTCAGACTGTAAAAACTTATCTGAAACTGCCTCGGCCCCACTTCGCGACCGCGATGTGGCAGCCACGAGTGCTGTACTGAAACTGACCGTAGCGTCATGAGGCCCGCCTAGGTGGACACAGTAACTTGCGCCTGCGCATAAACTGTGTGATAGTTACTTGTTGGGACAAGACGCGAGCCTAACTCCTGACTTTGAATTTACTAGTAAAATGAAATAAAAGGTACAGCTGAGGAAAAGTGCGTGTAAGTCATCCTGTGCAGAACGTACTTAGATCGACTGTCTTAACATTTATGAAGTATTCGTTGGTCGTGATATGTGGAAGACATCACGTGCTTACAACGTATGGCCTGTCTAGGAAAGTGGGGCCGAGGCAGTTTCAGATAATTTTTTACAGTCTGACGATAATTTATGGATTTGTAGTCCACTATGGACAAACGGTAGTTACTTTTATTCTGGAAAAGGTTGGGTCATCCCGATTGGAACCTAGGTAAATCTAGGTAAACATTGTAACTGAGGCTGTTGGTTTTTAAAATTAAAATTAATATTTATACAGTTGCTGACAGGGCTGCGAAATGTTGAAAATATTTAAATTCATGCAGTGTTGCTTCTCTGTTACCACTGCCAAACCTAAGCAACCGCCGCTGCTCTCAGTAGTTAAATGAAGTCCATCGACCTCTGCGTTGCCTGTGGTGAGAGGTGACGCAGGAAATTTGGTATTCTCGGCGCGCTCTTGACGCTGTGGATCTCGGGATACTGACTAAATGGAATGTGTCATGGGTCTAGCTCCAATTGCCATTCCACGTTCAAAGTCTTAATTCCCGTCGTGCGACCACAATCACGTCGAGAATGTTTTCGCATGAATCACCTGAGTACAAGTGACAGATCCTCCAAAGTACTGTTCTTCTTTAGGTGATACTATCGCCACACACACACACGCACACACACACACACACACACACACACACACACACACACATATATATATATATATATATATATCATGGGATAGCGGTATATATATATATATATATATATATATATACCGCTATCCCATGATCTTTCTCATCTCTGTGCATGTATTGTTGTCTAGGTCCAAATTTAATTGCCGTTTGGAACGACATCTCGTAGCAATTAATTAATTAATTTATTTATTGTTTCGTGGGACCAAATTAAGGAGAAGTCTCCATGGTCATGGAACGAGTCAATACATGAAATTATAACACGATAGTAGAAACACATAAAATGAAACATAAGAAACACATTCAGGCGACAAGTCGTAAGTTTAAATAAACAAAATCAACAATGTAACACTGGAATTTGCTTAATTTTTCAGCTCTTCCAGGAGCTCCTCGACAGAGTAGAAGGAGTGAACCGTGAGGAAACTCTTCAGTTTGGACTCAAAAGTGTTTGGGCTACTGCTAAGATTTTTGAGTTCTTGTGGTAGTTTACTGAAAATGGATGCAGCAGAATACTGCACTCCTTTCTGCACAAGACTCAAGGAAGTGCATTCCACATGCAGATTTGATTTCTGCCTAGTATTAACTGAGTGAAAGCTGCTAATTCTTGGGAATAGGCTAATATTGCCAACAACAAACGACATTAAACAAAATATATACTGTGAGGGCAATGTCAGAATTCCCAGACTATTGAATAGGGGTCGACAAGAGGTTCTCGAACTTACACCACATATAGCTCGAACAGCCAGTTTTTGAGCTGAAAATACCCTTTTTGAATCAGAAGAATTACCCCAAAAAATAATACTAAACGACATAAGCATATGAAAATATGCGAAGCAGACTACTTTTCGTGTTGAACTGTCACTTATTTTGGATACTATTCTAATGGTAAATAAAGCAGCATTTAGTTTCCGAACAAGATCCTGAACATGGGCTTTCCACAACAGCTTACTATTTATCCGAACGCCTAGGAACTTGAACTGTTCCGTCTCGCTTATAATATGCCCATTCTGTCTGATCAAAACATCGGTTCTTGTTGAATTGTGGGTTAGAAACTGTAAAACTGAGTCTTACTGTGATTTAGCATCAAATTATTTTCCACAAGCCACGAACTTATTTCATGAACTACATTATTTGATACTGTTCCAATAATACACACAAGATCCTTCACTACCAAGCTGGTGTCATCAGCAAACAGAAATAATTTTGAATCACCTGTAATACTAGAAGGCACATCATTTATATAAATAAGAAACAGCAGTGGCCCCAGCACCGACCCTTGGGGAACGCCCCACTTAACAGTGCCTCATTGGGACTGAAAATCACTACCACTCTCAATATTGCGGAGAATTACCTTCTGCTTTCTGTTCTTAAAGTAAGATGCGAACCAATTGTAAGCTACTCCCCTTACTCCATAATGGTCCAATGATGGGACCTAAGAGCTGTTCAGCTACGGAGGGTCCGCCATCTGGCGGGAAAAGCAGTAAACACACGCCACAGGTCCAGAGTGCAAGAAAGCTTAATAGTAGTCTCAGTTAGCCTCGTGATCTAGTGCTAAAGCGCATTCCTGGAAACGGAAAACTGACTGAATAACGGTCGGACTAGGGACTTTCCAGAGATTCCCCAGGAATTACACGTGGTTCGGATTTCACGTTAAATTGTACTTGCTCTCTCCCCGGCTGGATACGTGACATACGTTAGGGACAAACAAGCCACCGAAGTCGTGTTGAATTGAAAGCCTTGCACCTAGCCATTGACCAATAAGACGTTTTCCTTACCAGAATCTATACATCTACAGATATCTTCTTTTGTGTGTATACATATTATAAACTAAAATGACCCACGGTGTCTTCGTCCGAATGTTCAGGCCAATCTCAGGGACTACTTATAGGGATTTTGACAGTTTTTACCAATACGTAGATTTATTCATGAGAAACATTTGTGTATGTAATTTTCTACCGTGACGCCAAATAAGTCTTCTGGCCGTTGATACTCTGTGCTAAGGTGCGAAGCAGGGGTAGCTGGCTAGTTCTTTGAAATTCATTACCACTTGCTAATGTTACGCTGTCCATTTAAGAGTCTGGGTAACCACTTTTTGCAGCGCAGACATGCAGGAAGAGAGTCAGTGACGTTCTGGAAGGTACCGACAGGGATTTGGAGCCATACTGACTTCCGTGCCGTGGTCAGCTGCCCTGGGTGTCTCAGTAGAGGACCAATGGCGCGAACAGAACGATCGACGTGGTCCCCGAAATTCTTCACTGGGTTCCAATCCGGAGAGTCTGGTAGACAGGGGAGTGCGATAAATTCATCCTGGTGCTCTTCTAACCATGCACGCACACTGCGAGCTATGTGACACGTGGGATTGTCCTGCAGGTGGATGCCGTAGTACTGAGGAAAAACGATCTGCATGTGAGGATGGACGTAGTACCCAAGGATAGATGCATACTTGTTTTGATCTACTGTGCCTATATCGCCCAGGGAATGTCCCCTGGCCTGGATCCTTCCCAAGATTTTTGCATGGTGTTTGCTTTCAGACGTCTCACGCAATACGGACCAACCACCAGGTGCCCAATGGAGCATAAAACCTGTCGTGACTCACTGGACGTCCAATTGTGATACGGGAGTGAAAATTGCAGCCTTCGTCTGCCGTGACCAGCAGTCAGCAGGCTTTCCTGAAACAGGCATCTGCTGGAGAGGCCTATATACAGCAACGTTCACAGAATGTTCTTTGAGGGCACACCGTTGGTAGTCTCTCAGTTCATATGGGCGGCCGGTCATAGAGAGCAAGGGTGAGTGATGGCTGCGGAGATGTATAAGGCCAAATAGAACTTGGAGCAACCTGCTGCTTCCATCCTCGGCCCGAAAGACAATAAGCATGCCCTTTTGGTCGTCAGATAAATCGCTCCGTTTCCGCATTACGACAACGACTGCACCGTTTTCCGGGTCCACAAAATACGCGCTATAAATCTTTCACTGCTAGTGCAGCCACCGCTGTCTGTGAGTGGCTTTTGCACGTTGATGCCGAACATGGGCGGTCATCGCGTTAATGTGGCTGGACCGTGTGTGGTAACAATGTTTTGAGACAACATTACAATCCTGCTGTTGTTGAGGTCTTCAAGTCCAGAGTCTAGTTTGATGCAGCTCTCCATGCTACTCTATACTGTGCAAGCCTCTTCATCTCCGAATAACTACTGCTACCTACATCCTTCTCAGTCTGCTTAGTGTATTCATCTCTTGGTCTCCCTCTACGATTTCTATCCTCCAAACTACCCTCCAATACTAAATTGGTGATCCCTTCATGCCTCAGAACATGTCCTAACAACCGATCACTTCTTCTAGTCAAGTTGTGCCACAAATTCCTCTTCTCCCCAATTCTATTCAGTAGCTTTTCATTAGTTAAGTAATCCACCCATCTAATCCTCAGAGTTCTTCTGTAACATCACATTTCGAAAGCTTCTATTGTGTTCTTGCCTAAACTATTTATCGTCCATGTTTTACCACCATACATGGCTACACTCCATACAAATATTTTCAGGAACGAATTCCTGACATTTAACTCTATACTCGATGTTAACAGAGTTCTGTTCTTCAGAAACGCTTTCCTTACCATTGCCATTCAACATTTTATATCCTCTCTACTTCGGTCATCATCAGTTATTTTACTCTCCAAATAGCAAAACTCATTTACTACTTTACTCTCCAAATAGCAAAACTCATTTACTACTTTAAGTGTCTCATTTCCTAACCTAATTCCCTCAGCATCAAATGATTTAATTCGACTAAATTCCATTATCCTCGTTTTGCTTTTGTTGATGTTCATCTTATGTCTTCCTTTCAAGACACTGTCCATTCTGTTCAACTGCTCTTCCAGGTCCCTTTTTGTCTCTGACAGAATTACAATGTCATCGGTAAACCTCAAAGTTTTACATAGCTGACCCAAAAAGGAAGCAGACATGGGTATCTTAGACACACTACACACCTCTACGCGTTTTAGACAGTGACTGATGAACAAATTGGAGATAGGTCCCATAGCACAGAAAGATCATCAAAAATAGCTGTGAGCACTGTGGGTCTTAACATCTGAGGTCATCAGTCCCCTAGAACTTAGAAGTACTTAAACCTAACTAACCTAAGGACATCACACAAATCCATGGCCAGGGCATGAAGCGCCTAGAACCGCTCGGCCACCGCGGCCGGCCACAAAGGCCATCCAACGACGCTACAGAACAATGAAGTATAGAGAGCAAGCCTGCCAGTAGGCATCCCTAACGGCAGAAATCTTTATTTTGTATGCAAAACGACCCCAATTGGATCTTCACGCAGTAGACTTGTTAGCGTGCAGAACTTCAGAAACGCAACGAACGCGTCTGAGCCTGCCAATTCTGCTTTACACTGGAACGAACGCAAGCGAGAGACCTTTAACGAACGAGAATTCTCTCTGGTGTAAACGGCAGGTGAGCGCGAGCGAACTGCATTCGGTCGTGTTCGGTTCACATTAGCTTGTGATCGCATGTGTTGCGCTGTCTGTCGGTCTTTTAGCAAATCATTAAAGGAAGATCGCTTCGGTGCTATCTTTACAGAAAACTTTCGTCTGCTATCTTTTCTACTCCTGTTGCTAATATGAGTTCGTGAGCGACGGCGTGGTGTGAGAATGTAATTTTGCTGACAAAAGGCTATTGATATCGTAGGTGCTTCTGGGAGTCAAGAAATCCACAGCCCCAATGCCAAAGGAAAATAAATATGAAGTAATATGTGCCTATTAAGCTGACAAAAATAATTATTTGCGAAAACCTGATCATTTTGGAGTACTTCTGCCCCGAGTGACTTCCTCTTTTACACTCAGAGACAATTTATCGCTCTATAAAAATTTTGTCTCTAATTGCGCTCACAGGTACAAACTCCCTTTTCTAAACAGATGGACCACTACTGGAGATACATATGTCGTTGGAAGCACACGTTATTACCGATAAAAATGGTACTTTAGTTCGTGAACATGATAGTAAAAACAGGGAAATTATTAATTTTGATGTAAAATAGATGTATATATTATAGTTGTGCAAAGTGCTCTATGTTTTTCCATATCAGCCATTAGTTCATTTTTCGATACAGTTTTGCATTTAGGTGATAACTGTCATTTAATTTGTTTAATCATAAAAAGTGGTTTGTTCCTAATTAAACCATCATCAACTCTCTCTCTCTCTCTCTCTCTCTCTCTCTCTCTCTCTCTCCCTCTTTCAGAAAAACAGACTAGAGATGGTTCGTTCATATTCACAGAACATCTTCTGTAGAAATGATTAGCATTTGAACCACGTCAGTCCGTAGGTTCAAGGTCAACATCGATATCGCGGAGCGGCAACACCTTCCGGTAAAATATGCCTGAGTCTCTCGTTACCAGTGTAAATCCACGTTAATGGGTCAGTGTGATTTGAACAGACGTGCAGGATGCCTGCAGACATATAAGCGAACCGTACCGTCCGATCAGTGAGTTTGAAATAGGGCGCATTATTGGGATGAGAGGATCTGATGCATTCATCCGGGAAATTCGTGCTCGTATGGGACGAAGCGTTTCAGCAGCGCAACGGGTGTGTGCCGAATGTTTCACGGAAGGCCGTAGAACAAGACGTCAGGGTGAGATGGCGGCACCCAGACCACCAGCCGAGAAGATCGACATCTCTTCCGAATGGCACTGCAGGACAGATCTGCATCCTCCTCGGCTCTGGCGCAACAGTGGAACAGTGTAACGCATCGCACACTATCAGGGGTGACAGTCCATCTTCGCTTATTACATCATGGGTAACGTGGGCGTCGTCAACTTCTCCGACTACATTTGACGAATGTGCAGAACATACTAGACGGCAATGGTCTATGGAACGACGTCACTGGGAACAGGAACACCATCAGATAGTGTTTCCGGACGAATCCATGGCCGTCCTCTTTGGCCGAGCGGTTCTATGCGCTTCTATCCGGAACCGCGCTGCTGCTGCGGTCGCAGGTTCGAATCCTACCTCGGGCATGGATGTGTGTGATGTCCTTAGGTTAGTTAGGTTTAAGTAGTTCTAAGTCTAGGGGACTGATGACCTCAGATGTTAAGTCCCATAGTGCTCAGAGCCATTTGAACGAATCCAGGCTCTGTTTGTTTGAAAATGATGGCCACATTTGGGTTCGCCACAGGCAGGGGGAGCAGTATAACAGTGACTGTATTCGCACAACACTTACAGCGTCAACTCAAGACCTTATGGATTGAGGTGCTGTGTGGTACAACCACAAGTAACTGCTGGTGCGCCGGCCAGTGTGGCCGTGCGGTTCTAGGCGCTTCAGTTTGGAACCGCGTGACCGCTACGGTCGCAGGTTCGAATCCTGCCTCGGGCATGGATGTGTGTGATGTCCTTAGGTTAGTTAGATTTAAGTAGTTCTAAGTTCTAGGGGACTGATGACCACAGATGTTAAGTCCCATAGTGCTCAGAGCCATTTGAACCATTTGAACTGCTGGTGCACGTCCAGGGCACTGTGACCAGTGTGACCAGTGTGAATGACATACTGCGACCCGTAGCCATCCCCTTTCTGCACAACACCCTAGACTCCATTTTTCAGCAAGACAAGGCACGACCACATGTTTCTGCATGAACACATGTCTTCTTGGTGTCATAGGGTGTCAGCCTTTTGCCCTGGCCCCTCGCCAGATCACCAGACGTGTCACCAATCGAAAATATGTGAGATATGGTGAACCGACGGCTGAAGTGCTGTGACCCAATGCCAACCACCTCAGATGAACTGTGAAAACAGGTAAATGGAGCATGGAGCTATACCACAGGACGCCATTCACGCCTTATGCGCGTCAATGTTATCATCCACGGAAAAAGATATCAGGCCCACGGCTGACCCATGCAACAGGAAAAATGCTGCATCGAGGTGACTGAAATGCTAATTATCTCAGCAGAACACATGCCCTGTGTATATGAACATCCTATCTCAAGTCGTTCAACGTGTAATGTTTTTTTCTGAACGTATCTAATTTTAATACCTCAAACATATATGTTTCTACGCACAGGTTTGAATTTAGGTCTATTCCTATTTGTCAGTTATCTGACAATATTCTATAGCGCTCTCATCTTACATTTTCGAACGATAATTATGTAATACGCTCAGGAGATACCATAATTTTAGACAGATTAACTAACAGTTTGAGCTATACGATCATACAGAGTGAGACAGCTAAGACGGGCAACGCCAAATAAGGGTGGTCCGTTGATAGTGACCGGGCCTAATATCTCATAAAATAAGCATCAAACGAAAAAACTACAAAGAACGAAACTCGTCTAGCTTGAAGGGGGAAACCAGATGGCGCTATGGTTGGCCCGCTAGATGGCGCTGCCATAGGTCAAACGGTTATCAACTGCGTTTTTTATTACATATTCGTGCAGTACGTAAAGAAATATGAATGTTTTAGTTGGACCACTTTTTTCGCTTTGTGATAGATGGTTCTGTAATAGCCACAAACGTATAAGTACGTGGTATCACGTAACATTCCGCCAGTGCGGACGGTATTTGCTTCGTGATATACAGGGTGTTTCAGAAATGACCGGTATATTTGAAACGGCAATAAAAACTAAACTAGCAGCGATAGAAATACACCGTTTGTTGCAATATGCTTGGGACAACAGTACATTTTCAGGCAGACAAACTTTCGAAATTACAGTAGTTACAATTTTCAACAACAGATGGCGCTGCGGTCTGGGAAACTCTATATTACGATATTTTCCACATATCCACCATGCGTAGCAATAATATGGCGTAGTCTCTGAATGAAATTACCCGAAACCTTTGACAACGTGTCTGGCGGAATGGCTTCACATGCAGATGAGATGTACTGCTTCCGCTGTTCAATTGTTTCTGGATTCTGGCGGTACACCTGGTCTTTCAAGTGTCCCCACAGAAAGACGTCACAGGGGTTCATGTCTGGCGAATAGGGAGGCCAATCCACGCCGCCTTCTGTATGTTTCGGATAGCCCAAAGCAATCACACGATCATCGAAATATTCATTCAGGAAATTAAAGACGTCGGCCGTGCGATGTGGCCGGGCACCATCTTGCATAAACCACGAGGTGTTCGCAGTGTCGTCTAAGGCAGTTTGTACCGCCACAAATTCACGAGGAATGTCCAGATAGCGTGATGCAGTAATCGTTTCGGATCTAAAAAATGGGCCAATGATTCCTTTGGAAGAAATGGCGGCCCAGACCAGTACTTTTTGAGGATGCAGGGACGATCGGACTGCAACATGGGGCTTTTCGGTTCCCCATATGCGCCAGTTCTGTTTATTGACGAAGCCGTCCAGGCAAAAATAAGCTTCGTCAGTAAACCAAATGCTGCCCACATGCATATCGCCGTCATCAGTCCTGTGCACTATATCGTTAGCGAATGTCTCTCGTGCAGCAATGGTAGCGGCGCTGAGGGGTTGCCGCGTTTGAATTTTGTATGGATAGAGGTGTAAACTCTGGCGCATGAGACGATACGTGGACGTTGGCGTCATTTGGACCGCAGCTGCAACACGGCGAACGGAAACCCGAGGCCGCTGTTGGATCACCTGCTGCACTAGCTGCGCGTTGCCCTCTGTGGTTGCCGTACGCGGTCGCCCTACATTTCCAGCACGTTCATCCGTCACGTTCCCAGTCCGTTGAAATTTTTCAAACAGATCCTTTATTGTATCGCTTTTCGGTCCTTTGGTTACATTAAACCTCCGTTGAAAACTTCGTCTTGTTGCAACAACACTGTGTTCTAGGCGGTGGAATTCCAACACGAGAAAAATCCTGTTCTAAGGAATAAACCATGTTGTCTACAACACACTTGCACGTTGTGAGCAGCACACGCTTACAGCAGAAAGACGACATACAGAATGGCGCACCCACAGACGGCGTTGTCTTCTACATCTTTCACATCACTTGCAGCGCCATCTGTTGTTGAAAATTGTAACTACTGTAATTTCGAAAGTTTGTCTGCCTGAAAATGTACTGTTGTCCCAAGCATATTGCAACAAACGGTGTATTTCTATCGCTGCTCGTTTAGTTTTTATTGCCGTTTCAATTATACCGGTCATTTTTGAAACACCCTGTATTACCCGTGTTAAAATGGACCGTTTACCAATTGCGGAAAAGGTCGATATCGTGTTGATGTATGGCTATTGTGATCAAAATGCCCAGCGGGCGTGTGCTATGTATGCTGCTCGGTATCCTGGAAGACATCTTCCAAGTGTCCGGACCGTTCGCCTGATAGTTACGTTATTTAAGGAAACAGGAAGTGTTCAGTCACATGCGAAACGTCAACCACGACCTGCAACAAAAGATGATGCCCGCTTATGAGCCGAAAATATCCTCTTAGAATGGGAAGAGTTACCCCAAAATATAATACCATATGACATAAGGGAATGAAAATAAGCAAAGTAGACTAATTTTCGTTTCGAACGATCATTAACTTCACATACCGTTCGAATAGGAAAAATGGCAGTATTAAGCCTTTGAACATGATCTTGAACGTGCGCTTTCCACGAAAGCTTACTATGTATCTGAAGACCTAGAAATTTGAACTGTTCAGTTTCACTAATCATATGCCGCTTATGTTAGAAACTTTAAAAACTGAGTCTTACTGCCTTTTTTTCTACAAGTCATGAACTTAAATCATGTACTGCACTATTTGAAACCTTGCTAATGTTGCACACAACATCATTTACTACCAAGCTAGTGTCATCAGCAAACAGAAATATTTTAGAGTTACCCGTAATACTGGAGGGCATATCATTTATATAAATAAGGAACAGGAGAGTCCCCAACACTGATTCCTGGGGCACCCCCACTTCACTGTAGCCCACTCAGACCCCACATCACAGCCATTCTCAACATTGTGAATAATAACCTTTAGCTGCCTGTTGCTAGAGTAAGAGGTGAACCAATTGTGAGCCACTCCCCGTTATTCCATAATGGTCCAACTTCTGGAGCAACATTTTGTGATCAGCACAATCAAATGCGTTAGTTAAATCAAAAAAATGCCAAGCGTTCGAAACCTTTTGTTTAATCCATCCAGTACCTCACAGAGAAAAGAGAATATAGCATTTTCAGTTGTTAAACGACTTCTAAAGCTGAACTGTACATTTGATATCAAATCGTGTGATATAAAATGATCAATTATCCCTACATACACAGCCTTTCCAATAACTTTTGCAAACACTCATGGCACAAGAATACGTCTAAAATTATCTACAGTATCCCTTTCTCTCTTTTTATAAATCGCCATTACTACTGAGAACTTTAATCGTTCAGGAAACCGACCATTCCTCAACGTTCGATGTTATCCATGTCGGCCTATCTGTGAGGCCAAATCGCATTGTCTAGAATTTTCTTCAAACCAGATGCGAACTATTGTGGCCAGGTGCCATAGCGCATTGTCATCCACAAAAATTCCGTCGTTGTTTGGGAATATGAAGTCCATTAATGGCTGAAAATCGTCTCCAAGTAGCCGAACATAACCATTTCCAGTCAATGATAGGTTCAGTTGGACCAGCCCATTCCCGGTAAACACCGATCGGACCATTATGGAGCCACCACCAGCATCCACAGTGCCTTGTTCATAACTTGGGTCCACGGCTTCGCGGAGCCTGTGTCACACTCTAACACTACGACTAGCGCTTACTAACTGAAATCGTGACTCAAGTGACCTGGTCACGGTTTTTCAGTCCTCTAGGGTGTGCAATCGAAATGATCACGAGCCCAAGAGAGGCACTGCAGGCGACAATGGGCTGTTAGCAAAGAAACTCGCATAGGTCCATTGTTTCCATAGCGCATTAACTCCAAATTTCGTTGCACCCCCCTAACGAATTAGATATTCGTACGTCCCAAAGTGATTTCTGATGTTATTCCACGCAGTGTTGCTTTTCTTTTATCAGACGCCGCTGCTTTCGGCCGTTAAGTGAAGACCTTCGGCCACTGCGTTGTCCCTGGTGACAAGTAGTGCCTGAAATCTGCTATTCTCGGCATATTCTTGACACTGTGGATCTCCGAATATCGAATTCTCTAACAATTTCTGAAATGGAATCTTCCAAGCGTCTAGCTTCAACTACCATTCCGCGTACAAAGTCTATTCATTCCCATCGTATGGCCATAATCATGTAGGAAACCTTTTTAGGTGAATCACCTAAGTACAAATGATAGCGGCGCCAATGCACTGCTCTTTTATACCTTCTGTATGCGATACTACCGTCATCTGTATATACTGTACATGTGACGGTAGCATCGCGTACAGAAGGTATAAAAGGGCAGTGCATTGGCGCAACTGTCATTTGCTATCCGCTGACACCTCGGAGTACAGTCACTTTTGCAACACTCAACTAATGTTTCAACATCAATATAAAACCTTGGAAGATAAAAGTTTATAAAGTTAGTTAAATGTAGATCAGAATCGCCTGTTCTTAATCGCAAAAATTGGCATGCTTTATATTTGGCGGTTACAGAGACATATAACACGAATGGAAAAGGATATTTTGAAAGAACCGTAGGTATTTGTTGTCGTAGAATCCGAATATGCTATACAAATGGTGGGTTCCCATTTGAAAATACAAAGTTGTCCTCCCCCACGAAGGAGTGGCAATTATAAGATGGCCTGCTGTAGCACAGACTGATGTTTCCTTTAAAAATATTAACTTCTCACATAGATTTTTTTTTCATGCGATGCCTCGTTTCGGAAATGTTAAGTTGTATCAAGTTACACTACTGGCCATTAAAATTGCTACACCAAGAAGAAATTCAGATGATAAACGGGTATTCACTGGACCAGTATATTATACTAGAACTGACATGTGATTACATTTTCACGCAATTTGGGTGCATAGATCAAGAATAACCACCTCTGGCTGTAATAACGGCCTTGATACGCCTGGGCATTGAGTCACAGATTGGATGGAGTGTACAAGTACAGCTGCCCACGCAGCTTCAACACGATACCACACTTCATCAAGAGTAGTGAGTGGCGTATTGTGACGAACCAGTTGCTCGGCCACCATTGACCAGACATTTTCAATTGGTGAGAGATCTGGAGAATGTGCTGGCCAGGGCAGCAGTCGAACATTTTCTGTATCCAGAAAGGCCCGTACAGGACCTGCAACATGCGGTCGTGCATTATCCTGCTGAAATGTAGGGTTTCGCAGGGATGAAAAAACAGGTTCTAATGGCTCTGGTCATCAGTCCCCTAGAGCTTAGAACTACTTAAACCTAACTAATCTAAGGACATCACACACATCCATGCCCGAGGGAGGATTCGAACCTGCGACCGTAGCAGTCACGCGCTTCCAGTCTGAAGCGCCTAGAACCACACGGCCACAACGGCCGGCTTTCACAGGATCGAATGAAGGGTAGAGCCACGGGTCGTAACACATCTGAAACGTAACGTCCACTGTTCAAAGTATCGTCAATGCGAACAAGAGGTGACAGAGACGTGCAACCAATGGAACCCCATACCATGACGCCGGGTGATACGCCAGTATGGCGATGACGAATACACGCTTCCAATGTGAGTTTACCGCGATGTCGCCAAACTCGGATGCGACCATCAAGATGTTGTAAACAGAAAAATGACGTTTTGCCATTCGTGCACCCAGGTTCGTCGTTGAGTACACCATCGCAGGCGCTCCTGTCTGTGATGCAGCGTCAAGTGTAACCGCAGCCATGGTCTCCGAGCTGATAGTCCATGCTGCTGCAAACGTGGTGGAACTGTTCGTGCAGATTGTTGTTGTCTTGCAAATGTCCCCATCTGTTGACTCAGGGATCGAGACGTGGCTACAGGATCCGTTACAGCGATGCGGATAAGATGCTAGTGCTACGAGGCCGTTGGGATCCAGCACGGCGTTCCGTATTACCTTCCTGAACCTACCGATTCCATGTTCTGCTAACAGTCATTGGATCTCGACCAACGCGAGCAGCAATGTCGGCATACGATAAACCGCAATCGTGATAGGCTACAATCCGACCTTTATTAAAGTCGGAAACGTTATGGTACGCATTTCTCCTCCTTACACGAGTAATCACAACAGCGTTTCACCAGGCAAAGCCGGTCAACTGCTGTTTGTGTATGAGAAATCGGTTGGAAATTTCCCTCATGTCAGCACGTTGCAGGTGTAGCCACCAGCCCCAACCTTGTGTGAATGCTCTGAAAAGCTAATCATCTGCGTATCACAGTATCTTCTTCCTGTCGGTTAAATTTCACGTCTGTAGCACTTCATCTTCGTTGTGTAGCAATTTTAATGGTCAGTAATCTAAAACAAACACCCTGAAAAATGTAATTTATTGGTGATACACACTTACGAAGTCCAATTAAAACTGATTATTTTATTAGTAATGGGATCATCTTAGATTAGCAGGTGGTTTGTAAATTGAGAATAAATGAAATGATTAGAGAGAACTGTAGTGAGAATGTAAATACAGTATATTAAATCATTATTTTTATAAAATCTAGTACCCGAAACACGGCTATCGACTTCAGTTATTCTTTACAAAATACTGTTAAAAAAACGAAGTTATTTCATTTCTGTCATTAAAAACTAAGATTACAATAACATACTCGTTATATTTATGAAAATCTCTCTCTCTTGAGATGAAGGAACATTAGCACTCAGATTGTGCCTGACGTGCTTAGTGAAAGTGACTTACAAGGAACTGATCTGTCTGCCGCTATCGCCGCTGCTGCTTGCAGGAGTTGAACACTCAGTGCGGTGTCTCGGATTCTCAGGTGCTGCGTCTTTTTGCCGTGGCGAAAGACAGCTGTAAGCGCTATGAACTACTGATGATTACTTCACTCAGGACAATTGAGCAAACTCCAAAATTTTACGAGGTGTGTCTCAAGAAGTTAGCACTAAAATCTCTGAAGTCTATTAGTGATTTGTTCTGCTCTAGAATGACATATGCTCCAGTATTCTATAAAGTTGACAGTGGACGCGTCCATCCAGCTGTCTGGCCAGCTCAGATATTTCATCTCGTCAATTGAGTTACTTAACATCAACTTTCACAGCTGTTTCACAAAGCTGTATTTTCTCACGTTAAAAAGGTGCACTCGTCAAAAAGTGCTTCAGATATAGGCCGTCGTTTCTCCAGTGCTCGGAAATTCTTCATCCAGTAGACAAGTCCGCCTCTCACCTTTGTCTTTGAAAAGCTCCTTTCTTCTGCAGAATTATCTGCCAGCGAAGCCCAATTAAGAGTAAGGAGCTCGACTGTTACAATTGGGTCGATCATAGCCCTAATGTTGTGTAATTATCAGCCTCCTGCTCGAGACTTTGTATTCTAAGCCTCAAGGTTGTCAGTACAACTAGAAACCAGTCAACTTGCAAAGTTTCGGGCAGAAACTATTCATCGAATGAATAAAAAAAGTGAAATAGCAACTTTGGCTTGTTTCTCGTCGTACTGTTTAACAGAAGTTGCAGATCTACAATTATCAGAGCATGCTGATAGTGATGATTCAACAGAGGTGATGTCCAAAGTGATAGTTGACAACAACAAACTACCAGCTCCACAGCTTGCCCTAAGGACAATATCTCGTAAGCCTTCTGAAGTGGCTCGTAGATGGAGAAATTCTGGACGCACGTGACACAAAGAGCAAAGATATTACATCGTAAGTATTTTATATTTTGCCCGTAAATGTTGATTTACTGATTTTGTGGCTCATGTAAACTTGTATGTTTCTAATTGAAGAATAACTGATTCTCCAGTCTCTCCTCAGGTTCTAGTTTCAAGGCATTTTTGATGATTTCTGATCTCTCCTATTTCTAATTAACTTGAATTATCAACGACTCCTTCTTTAAAGCTGGTCGTTTTCTGATTTGTACGCTGGATACAGAATACGCTGACTTGAAGAGGATACAAAAAAATGATTCAAATAACTCTGAGCACTATGGGACTTAACATCTGAGGTTATCAGTCCCCTAGACTTAGAACTACTTAAACTAAGGCCCTCACACACATCCATGCCCGAAGCAGGATTCGAACCTGCGACCGTAGCAGCAGCGGGGTTCCGGACTGAAGTGCCGAGAACCGCTCGGCCACAACGGCAGGCGAAGAGGATACACGATCGAACCCCTTCCGGCCAACTTTATTTAGATTTCCCGTAGTTTACTCAACTCATCTAAGCCAAGTAATTCTTCCAACAAGATCATACCTGCTTGAGTCTCCAGTCCTAGGCAAAAGGGGAAAACCTCTCAGAGGCTTCAATATCGATTGGCCATCTTAAGAAGCGTTTTTCTCTTTTCGACTAATGCATGTAATTGCTTATAGTTTATTCTTCTCTTTATTCCAAGTAAATTGTCCTGTGATGTAACTTGCACTGGCACGAATAGGTGGTCAATCAATGTCTCTAGATTAATTCATTTCTGATTCCAGGTTTAACAAAAAGTAATTCTGCTCACACATGTAAATGGCTACGTTAAGCTATCGACGGATGTCACCGCGTTCTATTCTATTATCTGCACTCCTCTCAATCAAAATAAGCAATAAGCAATAAGAACTATGATGTAGCAACATTTCAGACAAGAGACGATACTCGTATCGACTTCCTTGCTTTTCGGGGGCGATGCTCTTAACAATAGCTCTTATCAGGTGCACAGTCCTTTTGAGCCAGGAAGTTTCACTACAGTGCACATTGCATCTCAGAGTAAAAGTCATCCCGCAGACATACGCTATGCTGGAGCTAAACCACTTCCTGTGTCAACTTCTTTCCCGCAAGTGCTAGATCAGCAAAGGAACAGTTAGATCTTGTCACACTTCTGAAAAGTGGGCTACAGGTACTTGCATAATTGAAGCTGTGAGGGCTGATCGTGAGTCATACTTGGATAGTTCAGTCGACAGTCGGGTCCAGGTCGAGGCTCGTATATCAGATTTAATCTTTCAGGTATTTTTACAACATAACCCATGCCACTACGGTGTGAAAGACCTGTTCTGGTAAATATTGGCATTCGATGTTTTACTTTACGATGCTGTGATTCGAAACAACGCTTCCAGCTTTGAAGCGAAAGCAACCTCATCCAACATAGGTTCAAGATACTTTTCCGAAATACACTCCTGGAAATGGAAAAAAGAACACATTGACACCGGTGTGTCAGACCCACCATACTTGCTCCGGACACTGCGAGAGGGCTGTACAAGCAATGATCACACGCACGGCACAGCGGACACACCAGGAACCGCGGTGTTGGCCGTCGAATGGCGCTAGCTGCGCAGCATTTGTGCACCGCCGCCGTCAATGTCAGCCAGTTTGCCGTGGCATACGGAGCTCCATCGCAGTCTTTAACACTGGTAGCATGCCGCGACAGCGTGGACGTGAACCGTATGTGCAGTTGACGGACTTTGAGCGAGGGCGTATAGTGGGCATGCGGGAGGCCGGGTGGACGTACCGCCGAATTGCTCAACACGTGGGGCGTGAGGTCTCCACAGTACATCGATGTTGTCGCCAGTGGTCGGCGGAAGGTGCACGTGCCCGTCGACCTGGGACCGGACCGCAGCGACGCACGGATGCACGCCAAGACCGTAGGATCCTACGCAGTGCCGTAGGGGACCGCACCGCCACTTCCCAGCAAATTAGGGACACTGTTGCTCCTGGGGTGTCGGCGAGGACCATTCGCAACCGTCTCCATGAAGCTGGGCTACGGTCCCGCACACCGTTAGGCCGTCTTCCGCTCACGCCCCAACATCGTGCAGCCCGCCTCCAGTGGTGTCGCGACAGGCGTGAATGGAGGGACGAATGGAGACGTGTCGTCTTCAGCGATGAGAGTCGCTTCTGCCTTGGTGCCAATGATGGTCGTATGCGTGTTTGGCGCCGTGCAGGTGAGCGCCACAATCAGGACTGCATACGACCGAGGCACACAGGGCCAACACCCGGCATCATGGTGTGGGGAGCGATCTCTTACACTGGCCGTACACCACTGGTGATCGTCGAGGGGACACTGAATAGTGCACGGTACATCCAAACCGTCATCGAACCCATCGTTCTACCATTCCTAGACCGGCAAGGGAACTTGCTGTTCCAACAGGACAATGCACGTCCGCATGTATCCCGTGCCACCCAACGTGCTCTAGAAGGTGTAAGTCAACTACCCTGGCCAGCAAGATCTCCGGATCTGTCCCCCATTGAACATGTTTGGGACTGGATGAAGCGTCGTCTCACGCGGTCTGCACGTCCAGCACGAACGCTGGTCCAACTGAGGCGCCAGGTGGAAATGGCATGGCAAGCCGTTCCACAGGACTACATCCAGCATCTCTACGATCGTCTCCATGGGAGAATAGCAGCCTGCATTGCTGCGAAAGGTGGATATACACTGTACTAGTGCCGACATTGTGCATGCTCTGTTGCCTGTGTCTATGTGCCTGTGGTTCTGTCAGTGTGATCATGTGATGTATCTGACCCCAGGAATGTGTCAATAAAGTTTCCCCTTCCTGGGACAATGAATTCACGGTGTTCTTATTTCAATTTCCAGGCGTGTATTTGTACGAGGAGCGTTCAGTAAGAAATGCAGCATTTGGTTTTTTTTTTCCTCTGAAGAGGAGGTTAGTTTAAGTCAGGATTACAGTACATCATATTATTCCCCATCATTTTGCCTCATAAACGCAATTTCTCAACGTAACATCACTTCAATACGACGACCTTACGCCACCATACTGGCAGGGCTGTTATGCCCACACGGTACCACTCTACTAGTCGACGGCGGAGCTAACGTCTTGCTGCATCAGTATCTTCCCTGTCATTCACGCACTGCTTCCCACTGAGTGCATTCTTTATTCAGCCGGACAGCCGGGAGTCGGAATGTGCGAAATCCGAGCTGTAAGGTAGACGAGGAAGAACAGTTCAAAGAAGTTTTGTGAGCTCCTCTCGTGTCTGCATAAGTGTCAGGACTTGCATTGTCATGGAGAAGGAGAAGTTCGTTTGCATCTTTGTGATGACGGACACGCTGATGTTTTCTGAGGGTAGCAGAATACACTCCAGAGCTGATGGTTGCACCATGACCGTGAGTCAGAATAACACCTTCAGAGTCTCAGAAGACAGTCGACGTGACTTTACCGGCTGAGAAAGCGACTTCTAATTTTATCTTCCAAGGATGGATTGCCGTTTTGTTTCCGGTTCGAAGTGATGAACCATGTTTCATTGCCTATTATGATTTCCAACAAAAAATTATTAGATCAGCCTCGTAACGCACAAGCAATTCCGCACAGGTATTTCTTCGTAGCGCCTTACGGTCTTCTATCAGACGGCGAAGCACGCAGCGGGCACGCTCATCTTCGGGTCAACACTACCAGCAGAGACCTCCAGTTCAGTAGCGAACTGTTTGATTGTGATCCTTCTGTCACTACGAATGAGAGTGTCCTCATGTTCCAACGTTGCAGGAGCCAAAGCTGCGTGCGGACATGCAGCACGCGGGAGACCGGACAGGTTTGCAAGACCTTGTTGAAATGATAACAGACGCTTCACCCAACGAACTGCCGTGCTTTTGTTCACTGCTAGGTATCCGTAGGCATTCTGCCATCGCCTATGGGTATCTGCGATGCTCTGGTTTTCCGCCAAGGAAAATAAATAACAGCTCTCTGCTTGTATCACATCTCCGTTACAGAAGTCATCTTGAAGGACACGTGTAACAGCGTCACCTATCGGAACTTCATGAAATTATTAGGGGACTGAGGCGGGAATATTGCAGGATGTACGACAGCAAATTACGAAACTTCCTGGCAGATTAAAACTGTGTGCCCGACCGAGACTCGAACTCGGTACCTTTCCCTTCCGCGGGCAAGTGCTCTACCAACTGAGCTACCCAAGCACGACACACGCCCCGTCCTCACAGCCTTACTTCTGCAAGTACCTCGTCTCCTACCTTCCAAACTTTACAGGAGCTCTCCTGCGAACCTTGCAGAACTAGCACTCCTGTAAGAAAGGATATCGCGGAGACATGGCTTAGCAACAGCCTGGGGGATGTTTCCAGAATGAGGTTGTCACTCTGCAGCGGAGTGTGCGCTGATATGAAACTTACTGATATTTTCAACCGAAATGGCCAGGAAAAGAATGTGTTGCATTACTTATTGAATGCTCCTCGTATCTACCACAGCCATACGGTTCGATAAAAAATTTTTAAAAAATGACAGTGAAGTCTGGAAATGGAGCCCAATCTCGTATTATTGTAGAAAGCGAAGGATGCGTCTCAACATTCGCCTTCAGCTATGTAAGGAGCCTGAATGGTGATTAAAAATCCGGTACTCGAAAATACAAGTATAGTGGTATAGCCACTGTACAACCACGGTCTTGAACAGGTGAGAGCCGGCCGGAGTGGCCGTGCGGTTCTAGGCGCTACAGTCTGGAACCGAGCAACCGCTACGGTCGCAGGTTCAAAATGGCTCTGAGCGCTATGGGACTCAACTGCTGAGGTTATTAGTCCCCTAGAACTTAGAACTAGTTAAACCTAACTAACCTAAGGACATCACAAACATCCATGTCCAAGGCAGGATTCGAACCTGCGACCGTAGCGGTCTTGCGGTTCCAGACTGCAGCGCCTTTAACCGCACGGCCACTTCGGCCGGCTCGCAGGTTCAAATCCTGCCTCGGGCATGGATGTGTGTGATGTCCTTAGGTTAGTTAGGTTTTATTAGTTCTAAGTTCTAAGCGACTGATGACCTCAGAAGTTAAGTCGCATAGTGCTCAGAGCCATTTGAACCATTTTTTTTGAACAGGTGAGAATAAATGTCTGTGTGGTACAGCGGCAGGCTAACAATGAATTCAGCTATCAGATTCCTGTCAGTAGCGTATTCTACGTTAATTTTATATGTTCGCGAACACCATTAAACACTTTCCTAGGGTTTATTTCAACTTTCGTAATATAAAGTGTCCACTGGTGAAGCAATTAAAGTTAATTAAGGTTAGTACATTCAGTTTAACTGTTCTCTCTGAAACAAATGGTCTGTTTTCGGGTCATGCGTGTGTAAAATATGAGATGCATAGCTAAGTGAAACGAAAAGAACTGCTCCCCCCATATTTTCGGCTCTGCTTTGGGATTCCGGCTCCACTATTCTGAAACAAGGAACGTAGCTGCAATGGAATGCCATAGCGATTATATTGTTGCATTATGTAACGAACTGCAGCAGTTGGCATTGCACAGAAGAGTAATAGCAAGAAGTAAGGAACTGCAGTGCCTCCCACCCTTCCCCACTCACCCTCCCGCACCCAGGGAGTGAGCAACTGCTGCAGCAAAAACGGCGCCACCTCGGCATCCTCAACTAAGCCTGAGGCTCTCAGAAGCCTCTGCACGTAGACCTGCTGCAAAATCTAGCGACCCTGCGGATACTTCTAACAAACGGCTACAGACAATATTAACGGCGCAACTTAGGCCGGCGGTATACTTTATTTTCTTTAAATTTTTCTCAGTATTTCTAAGAGCCTCAAGCAGTACTCCATTTTTTTCAACTCTGTTATAGATTCTTGGTTTCTACACAGGTAGCCTACGTAATGTCCTTAATGGTACGAGCTAGATTTCCGTCTTTCACAATTCATACGATTTTGTTCAGAACATACGTTCTTCATCAGTGTAAATGGATCGAAAAAGATACAAACGGGAATACTAGATCACGCACCCCTCTAGGATCAGTACTAAAGCCACTTTTTGACAGTAAACATCTCTGAGCGCCAGACCGCAAATTAAGATCGGAACAGCAATTTATTGACGACTGGGCCCACAAATAAGAGCTTAATGTGAACCCTACTTAATCCTATTCATTCACTAGCTCACACTTCCATGAATTTCTTCTCTAAATCTTACACTACACATAATCCCTGCGATTTTCACAGAGATGTGCTATATTCCAAAAAAAATGGCTCTTAGCACTATGGGACTCAACTGCTGAGGTCATTAGTCCCCTAGAACTTAGAACTGGTTAAACCTAACTAACCTAAGGACATCACAAACATCCATGCCCGAGGCAGGATTCGAACCTGCGACCGTATCGGTCTTGCGGTTCCAGACTGCAGCGCCTTTAACCGTACGGCCACTTCGGCCGGCTACTATATTAGAGGCAACCGACTATGGAGCATCTCCCCATTAACATTAAAGACGTTACACGTGTTCAGAGAGTCAGACGTAAGCATATCTTATACTCAAGATAACTTTACCTCTACGTTTACTTCTCATAGAGTCTAATTACACCACAGTGTGGAGTGGTTCTAAGTGATACCGAAAGTCTTCCACACGTTTTAATTGTCTATCAGCTTTTCCTCTTTTCTTCCATCCTACATGAAAGATTTTTTTCTGTATTAGTATCTATAATACAAATCAAGAACGTACTCTCACGAATCGTTATTAATTATCAATACATAGTTTATATTTCTACCTCATCAAATGTAAAGTGTTTTGTCCCACCTAATAACGGGCTTATTACGTCAGGAGACTGAGCTGTTGCGGAACATAAACGCTTCCCAACATGTTCAGTGTCTTATGTAGTCCACGACCACTTTAACCCACAGCAGGGCAAATAAGTTGCTACATCATACGACCTGAGTATTTCTAGTTTATATGATCAGGAGTGTATAAAAGCGTTGCTTTTAGGCCTAAAATCGCCAGCATAGACTGAAGGCAATGTCTTGTTAACGTAGTCGTCCTTCCCTGAAACTGTCGCTTGCCGTCTGTACCATTTGGTTGCAGTTGGTGCAGGTAATTCCAGAGATAACACTTTTGAGTCTGGATGTTCTAGCCTACCGGTTAATTTTTCCCCCAAGATTTTCCCCTCCCATTTTTAAGAACCTGTTTCGCGTAGCTAAGAGCCAAATTATTTATTTTTTTCTCTGTATCATGATAATTAGTGCACTTTTCTCTTTAATTTCCTTTAGTATTTTTCGTTAGCTTTTCTTTCAATCTAAACTGTTTTCTGTCTTTCCTCCACATAAGCATCTCTATTGCTTTTATATTTGTTTTTCTCTTGTTTTCCCAGTGTCCACCTTTCACACCTATAGTTTAAAATGCAACAAATAAATGTCTTTATGAATTTCTTTCTTATTTCTCTATTAAAGTGATTGTTTGATCATAATTTACTCTTATTTTTGAAACCTTGTTTACTCATAGCAATTCTTCTTTTACTATCCATTGTACTTCAGTTGTCATCTGTAACTGTGCTTCCCAAGTAGCAAAATCCATTCACTTGCGTAAGCATTTCTTGCCTTTACACGTCTGTTCGATTTATCTTCCGCCATTAATTTAGTCTTGTTTGTGTTTAGTTTGTTTGTGATTATGAAAGACGTTAGACAATTTTTTTTCAGATTCTGTTACGATTACTGTATCATCATCAAACCGAATAAAATGTATTTGTTTACCACTGATCTGTTGCCTTTGGTGCTGTCCGTTATTTCTATTACACTTTCTGCGAATAAATAGGGAGAGAAAGGAGATCCACGGTTTATCATAGCCTCTTTCGTAGCTTTATTCACACATATTTCGTATGGATTGAGAATCCGTCTCTCATCTCTCCAGTCTGTTTCAGTTTTATTCAGTTTTCCAGACAGCATCTTCCAGTCCATTCTATTAAAAGCCTTTTATAGATCTATGAATGTAACATACGTTTTTCTGTTCATCACAAATCTCCTTTCTAAGTCCATTCGTAATGCCATTATAGTTTACATGGTTTCTTTTCCTTCACAAATACAAATCTTTTTGCCCTAAATGTTGGTTAACAATTTTTGAAGCATGGCTTAATAATGCCAATGCTATACAGTTTTTAGTAATCATTAGCATTTCCTTTCTTTGGTATGGTAATTATTTAAATTTTTATTAATTCCATTGGTTTTTCATCCTCATAGCAGATACAGTATGCCACAGTAGACAACTTGTAAATTTCTTCTTTCGCCTGATTTCCAGCGTCCTTTAATAATTCAGCAGAGATGTCTGTTCCAGTCGCTTTGTTGTTACTCGAGCTGGTTAAAGCTTTGTTAAAATCTAATCTGGTAATCTATGGTTCTATGAATGCAATTTCCATTGTGCTTATGTAATCAGAATCATCTCTGGTAACTTTCTTTTTCATCACATAGTTCTTATTATATTATTTGCATCTATTTGCCAGTTTTTTAGTTTCAAATACAATCTTGCCTTCTTTATTTTCAAATATGTTGCTACAAATTCTGTATTTAAAGCGTAGTCCAATTTTTGAGTTGATTTTGTCCGTTTTCTTTTTTTATGTCTTCTTCTGTCTACCCACTTTTTTGTTTCATCCATTTGTCTTGTTCTATGCGGCACATTTTTCTTTATTGGTCAAAGTCTATATTTCTCAACCATTTTCGTTATTTTATAAGATCTGGTATTTCTTGTGTCATCCAAGGGTTTCTTGACTTTGATTTCTTCTTTCCTAACACATTCTGTGTTCCTTCAGTGATAAATGTCCCTACTTTCTCCTACCTGAGTTTTCGGATATATATTCTGTCTCCACTCTAAATTTCTCTTGTGTCTTCATTTTTTAGTCTCTCTATACGTTATAATGTCTTGGTCTCCAGGAGTTATGGTGGAACATTAGGACACAGTGGTTTTCGTAAGCCCACGCATACGGACCGATGTCTTCATGCACCAAATTGTCATCCATCGAACCAACGCAAAGGCTTCCTACGTACATTGGTAAAAAGAGCTTATGCCATTTCAGATGCAGATAGTTTGACACGAGAACTGGACGGAACAGAAAGGTTATACCGACAATCAGATCCGTTGTGCTCTACAGATTGCACATTCGTGGGAACCAGCACAAGTTAGAAACAAGTCGGTGGCGTTCCTACCTTTTGCGGGAAGCATATCTTCATACGTTGGAAGAATTTTAAAGAGATTTGATATTGAAAGTGTATTCCGTCCACCACCTAAGACTATAACACTGTTTGGCTCAGTGAGGGATGATTTGGATCTGAGGAAGCCTGGTGTCTACAAAATTCTCTGCCATTGCGGGAAAGCCTTTACTGGACAAACGATTTTACGGTCCAGCATCGACGCGTGTAGCACAATAGCCACACGCGTTTATTTCATCCGAAAAAAATCTGCGGTTGCGTAACATTGTATTGCTGAAGTACATAAAATGTCGTATGATGAGGCACAAGGGTCCCCCCCCCCCCTCCACCCGTCGTATTGTTGCGAGTATGTAGTGACAGAAGCTATTGAAATTCGGCTATCTGACAGTGTTATAAACAGAGATAAGGGTTATTCTTAGTAAGAGTTGGAACCCTTTTTTTCTAACATTAAAAAAAACAACGGTCTTTGTTTCGGTTATCAAAAGGTGCCAACAATGTTTGATATCGATTTATCGTTTCCGTGAGTTTTCAGCGCCAGTGTGCTGTCGTGCTTTGCATTTACGTTCGCTCACGCGCGGTGGACCCATTGGCGACATATAAAGGAGCCGCCGCTGTGGTTTGATTTCAGTGCCGGGGAGTGGTTCGCCGAAATATTGTG
The DNA here is from genome assembly GCF_023898315.1 of Schistocerca nitens. NCBI lineage: Eukaryota > Metazoa > Arthropoda > Insecta > Orthoptera > Acrididae > Schistocerca > Schistocerca nitens. The sequence goes on along the minus strand of NC_064620.1, from coordinate 499,249,922 downwards.
ACAAGATATCGTTATCTTCCAGCTGCAGACCCGATGTGAATGTCATCAGTTAAAGGTTTATGGAGCTACAACAAATGTATAATTGAAAATGTCATATCGACATGCGGCACTTTATATGTTGAAAAACGTCGAGGTAGGGTATTGTAACGTCTTGCATTGTAGAGATAATTTCTGCGATTTTTGGCCCATGTGTTTACGAGACATGGACTAGATAAATTAGCAAGTGTGTTTGAATAAACTACCATTCAATGTATACATATTGTGCTTTGTTCATAAGCAGATAAAATTTATACGTGATAGTCTGATTAATTTCCTCCAGTTTATGCAGGTTGTCAAACCATTGTGTATATCTAAGTATTTCTACATGAGACCGTTTCCTGCATGGTGTCCTGCAACGTAATTAATAAGAACAGATATGAATCAGTACAACAGAAAACCTAAAGAAAAAGTCAGATGTCACGTCTTTTATTATTCCAAAATCGTAATATTTTATTTTTGCGCATAGTGTACGGTTTTATTTTTGTGCTGAGTTGGCGAAAAATGTTGTAAATATTTTACTTGTCTATAAAAATCCGAAGGGTATTCAAAGAACCGTTGAAAATATTCATACGCAAACAGGTAGTGCAAATCTCTTACCGTTTCACTGTAACGATTTCGTAGTTCCAAATGCCTTGTTTTTTCGTGACACTTTGCGCTTCTACATTGACACTGTGACGTAAGTTATTAGAACAGACATTCGACAAGATGAATAAGTACAACAGAAAAAGTAAAAAAAGTATTATTGGCTGTCACTTCTTATCTCACCCAAGTCACCCGAGAAAACGTAAATGAAGTAGTCTGAGCTGTGATACTGCGGCGAAAAAGCACAGTACCATTGCTCTGTACAACTTTTAGCCAACTTCAGTTCTTGGTATGAAATCGTTAACTTGTTTGTAAAAAGCATATAGAAAGCTTCACGGTGCTTGTGAAGGTCACCTACTTGTAGCTGCGAAGTAATAACTTTCAAAACACGCTATACGGGCTAAAATGCGTCGTCCCAAGATCACGTGACATGAGTTAGAGGAGATATTGAGGGCAGAATTCTCTTTCTGCGCATCCGAGTGCTCACTCCAAAAATAATTATACTCTGTGTGAGGTGTAAGTCAAGAGTATCAGTCCTTTGGAATACGACCTAGTGGTACTTCCTATTTCCTCGATTCATCGACATAATCTGACCTATATTCCAACGCATCAGAGATTACGTGACCAGATTTCCACCTCATGTTACAACAGGTAAACGAAGTCTGCGTTTGTGTCAGTCTGCATTGTTTGAAGATTAGAGAACAGTTTTACTTGCCTGCATAGAGCTCTTCAGAATCGTACTTCTAGCGAAAATGGTCAGCAACTTAACTAGCATGGTTTAATGGAAGTCTTCATGTATAGTGTCCTGTAACCTCAGAGTGATATGAGAATCTTCGAGGTGTTGACCTACCTACAGCATCATGAAAGTTGCTATTCAATGCAAGGACGCAAGAAGGAGCAGGTTGAAAATTGAGAGAGGGATATGGGATTTCTGTCTCGTTCGCACTGTAGAAGTCATACTTTCTCCCTGAAATCAGCAGTTTTTGTGACACGGGTCTGAATAACGCAGCGTCACATTACTTTCGACGTTCTTAGTTTTTTACTGAAACCACGGTATAAATCAGCCTGAAGTTCTGAACAGACAGACACTTCTATAGAATACTAACAAGCAACACAAATCCGTGTGATGTGACTGTTTGTTTTATCGTAAAAATAGACAGTGTTTACACACAGAAGAGAAAGCACGCGGCTCTTTCTCGTCAACGGAAAGATAAAACGAGAATAAATTTTAAGAGCGCCTCAGCTCGCTACTGTTTACCGACAGGTTGATTCTTCGAGGAAGGTCTTTGTATCTCAGAATATCTCGAGACATCCACATGAGTGTCTTAGGACGATGATAACCGCATTCTCCGCCTTCCCTAAACACTGCTGGTAAACGTTCCCTGCTGTTTATTTCGTGACACGTATGATCATATTCGAAAACTTGCATATAGATGAAAATATAACTGCTGCATATAATTTCAAGTCTCTCAACTTATTAGGTGCTTATTGACACAGAAAATATAAATCGAAGCTTTTGTTGCTATTACGTCGCCACGTCTTCGATGTCAGTGAATGCACCGTGAAACGTAAGGCTCACTGCGAACCCTCTTACTTAGACAAAAGCACCAACTCTTTGTCAGGAAACGGTTCACCTTCAAGTGTACTCGCGCCGTGGCAAATCAGTGGAGCTAGAGATTATCGCTCAGTTGAGGATGAGATTATTTCAAAATTCGGCTGTACAGGGCAGTTGCCATGACCGTTGCAGTAGGGTTATAAATTTAGAATTGATTAATTGTAATTGAAATATTTTGAAAACTTAACACTACGAAATTCATGCCCCTGCCAAAGCAGAAAACCCCGTCGTTAGTACACATCAGTTGTCAAAATTCGAAGGGTGAAAGAAAAGTCAAATATTAAATGTTGCGTTCACAATGTCATTAGTCTCAACAAACTCTTTAGATACTACAGGACAGTTCAGATGGTTGTCGCACAAAACTTAGTATCAGAACACATTTGGTAATCTTAAACATGCGTACATCTGGCATTGCAGGCTATATTAATTGTGTCAACCCAGTTTGTACGAGGCTACATAGTCTCGATAAATTATTCGAAGGAAAATTGTGTCCATTATAGGATTAAAATCTTCCGGTTTTTTCTCTTTTTTTCATTATCAAGCACCTCATTAGTATCTCCATGCAACATCTCGCATGAAATGTAACATATAATCCATCATGTCACATGTGGAACCACAGAAACCACAGATAAACGTTAGCTACATTTGTGTTGGGCACCAAAAACAGAGACTGTAAAACATCTTGGAGAACCACGTACAATATAACTTAAGGACGAGCTTGATATCAGTCCACTGGAGAACCTTATTTCATAATACGTCAATCTCAATTTATGCACGCGTTGCAAAAAATGGTTCAAATGGCTCTGAGCACTATGGGACTCAACATCTTAGGTCATAAGTCCCCTAGAACTTAGAACTACTTAAACCTAACTAACCTAAGGACATCACACACACCCATGCCCGAGGCGGGATTCGAACCCGCGACCGTAGCAGTCCCGCGGCTCCGGACTGCAGCGCCAGAACCGCTAGACCACCGCGGCCGGCCACGCGTTACACCCACACGCAGACTTAACACTGTCAATTATTAAAGCCTTAAATATCTACTTGCTACCTGAATATCGTTCCTCCATACTGAAATCGCTGAATCCTTTATTACAAAGAATTCCATGTTGTCAGTTACATATCGCATAAAGGAGTAGATGCAAGGTGATACCAATGTCAGAATCACCAGCTCTTTAAGTACAGGGATACATGAAGGTCGTAAATTAAAACCACGTAGAATTTTGATGTAGCGTTTTTGAGCTAAACATGTTCATTGTACCTGAATACTGCCTGTTAACAGTAAAATGGTGTACACTGGTAACCAGGGTGAGCAAAAATAGGGAGCAATACCAAGGAATCGAGTTCATCGTGTAAAAGGAAGTAAGATGAAAAGGCAAGACCGAACCAAGGACTTGTGATTGGCGAAAGGAGATTGGGTGGGAAAAACCAGACCCAAAAAGAAACTCAGACCTATTGAAAAACTAATCACCAAAAATACTAATGCTACCAATTTATAGGAGGTACCAAGTACGTACAATGTACTGAACAAAGATAGTGTAGTTTGTATGACATCGTACCGTCATATAGGTAACGTAAATATAAATGCGGATAGTGTTGCTAAATTTTAGTAGTTTTTTGTGTTGGCTGATAACCTGATGTGGAAATCAAGAAGCCATTGGAAGCTTTTATATGCCAGAGCGATCTGGCACTTTGCATTTCAAGAAGAAAGGCGGCGAACTGAGAATATTTTTGAGTTTGCACAAGTAATGGCTCTGGAAAAACTCGTTATGAGTCATTATTCCGTTACGTACTGTGGCTTTGCTCAAACTGATGCCAGATTGATACATTTGTCTATGAGGTGGGGCAGAATGCGAATTCGATTCGTGAAGATAATATCAAAATGAGGTCAGAAGTGCTTAATTTTTGATCTACAAGAAATGAGATTATGGGACCTTATGTTAAGTCAAACACTCATGCAGGGACGAGCTACGTAAATTTATAGAGCAACGTATGATTATTTTCATGACACCTTACAAATGGGTATGAACTCTGATGAACATTTAAAATAACTCCATGAATGATCCCAAATAATGAAATTTTGCTTATTGCGCTTATACAGTTAAATGGTCAATTTGTGGGGGTATAGGGTTCGAAATTTAGTACAAAAATCTCCCGCCTCTGGCAGCAACCGTAACTTGGCTGGACATAGAGTCTAACTAAGTTTGGATGACAGATAGGACACGTAATTCCATGCTGCTTCAGCTCTATACCAGCGTTCATCAATCGTAGTGGCTGGCAAGTGGTGAAGCAGCCTATGACAGCATGCTCGTAGTAGTTGTGAGATTTGGAGCATGTGGTGGGCAGTGCAACAGCAGAACTACTGCACTGCGTATTACCAGCAGTGGGAATCAGATATGATCGTTTTATGTACCTAATGGGACCCCTTATCATCACGCCTAGAGTTGTGAAACAAACATAGTTTACTGTAGACTGTCATAAGTAAGCATAAACTACGGAGTTTTTCCTAGTAGCTTTGGTCAGTTAAGATAATACCCGCATTACCTATATGTTACCTGTGTTGCATACCTTTAGAGCGTTACATCATATCCATGGCTTTGATTGCCTATGTGATCAGTATCTTACTGGATTACCCGAGAAACCGAAAGTGGAAACCGTCTGGAAACTAAATGAGAATGTATAAAGGACTGCGTAACCTACGGATATTTTTGTTCAGCACAGTTATCATCCAGTCCGTTACTTAAGAATAAATGGTATTTATAGCGAAATTGAAACTGTCGATGTTTAATTTACTTTTTATCCGAAAATTTTTGATTTGTAACCGAAACAGCGGGATGTTGTTGTGAAAATATGCGGATTTATCATGCAGCGCTAGAAAACGCAATTTCATAAAAATAAATAAGTAAATAAATAAACAAAATTTAAAATAAAAAGCAAAACAAAAATATATCAGACATCGCTTTAATGGTTCTTCAAGGTTATGTAAGACATGTTTTTGTTATTCATAAACTATTTTCTCGTTTATTAATAATAAAACGAAATTCTTGCCTTTGATCATGATGATGTACCCTCTATTGGGTACAAAATAAGAACAATAAATAAAGAGATATTTTTATGTTAGTGCATGTAAACTGTTCCTGCATCCAAAGTAATTTCTCAAGTTACATAAAATTACAGAATTTACGCAAGCAACTAAAATTTCATTACGTGTACATGGTGTCCATCCTGTCGGACATGTCGAAAAGAACGGAGATCATTTTGGTCCTGCAGCCACAATGAATCAAGATGCAGCGGAACTAGAGACATTAGCTGCATTGATTTATATCAGGGTGGCAAGTTGAAAATTCGTGCCGGACTGGGATTCGAGCCCAAAGCTCCCGCTTACTAGGACGTTGTGCTGACCACTGCACCATCCATACACCATGGTCACCACAACCGCACGGAACACCTTAGCATGCCTCCCGTCAGACCCAAATTTTCAACTCGTACCACACAATACTGATGTAGTTCCCCTGCCTATTAACGACACCTCGCCGATTCCGGTAAGAGTTCGAGCACAGTCTGCATACGCACTGAATGGATCATTGGCCGTCAGTGCAGATGTAGATTAACACCAAGCTCTAACTCTTGCGGGAATTGGTGAGATGCTGCGTGTAATTGGGCTAATGAGCAGGAGCTCTACGTCGGTAGTGTGTGGTTTAATTTGACAATTTGGGTCTAATGGGAGGCGTACTGGAGTAGTCTGTGTGCTTTTGATGACTATTGTGTCTGGATGGCGTAGTGGTCAGCGCAACGTCTTACTAAGCAGGATATCTCGGTTTGAATCCCAATATGAAATGCTGCTAGTAATGAGCAGGGGCTCTACATCAGTAATGTGTGGTTTAAGCTGAAAATTTGGATCCGACGGGAGGCGTGCAGTTGTGGTGACAACTGCGTCTGAATGTTGTAGTGGTCAGCCAACTTCCTAGCAAGTAAGAGGAAAATTCGAATCCAGGTCCGGCACAAAATTTCCAACTTGCCCCATTGATATAAAGCAATGCACACAGGCAGCTGATGTAGTGTATTCCTTTTTGTCTCGATTTATAAGGGCCTGCAAGACCAAAATGGTGTCGTTTCTTTTGGAAACGTCCAAAGGAAGAGTCACCACACATATAAGTAAGGTTTGATCCCTTCAGTTCGAACGCACAAGAAGGTCTAACTCTTATGGGAATCACTAGATGCCACAAGTAATGAGGTTAATGAGCAGGGGAATCAGTAGCGTGTGGTGTAAGATGAAACACTGCGTCTGATGGGAGGCATACTAGGGTAGTTCGGGCAGTTGTGGTGACTCCTGGGTCTGGATGGCATAGTAGTCAGTGCAACTGCTTAGTAAGTAGGGGTCTCGGGTTTGAATCCCGGTTCTGCACAAATTTTCCTTTTGATATAAATCAATGCTCACTGGCAGTTAATGTATTTAATTACTTTGTGTCCTAATTTTTATTACCTACAAAATAGAAATCTCATTTTATGAGGACATAAGATACACAATGGACTGACACCGAGTGATGTGTGCTGTAATTATGTGCCAAAGAAAGAACCAAAAGGACAAACAAGGAGAAGTCGTCGAATCCCAGTTTCTCTCATATGTATAAATTATGATTATTTTCTACCAATAACACCGGTAATTCAACCATTTACTACACCTTACTTTATATATGTCTACATCTACATCTACAATGCTTATGTGCAAATCAAACTTACGTGCCTAGCAGAGGTTTCGTCGAAGCAACATCACAATAATTCTCTTTTATTCCCCCTCGAACGCTCTCTGTGTGAGCTCTGATACCTCATACGTTATTATGATGGTTGTTTTCCCTTTGTAGGTCGGCATCAACAAAATATTTTTGTATTTGGCGGAGAAAGTTGTCGGTTGAAATTTCGTGAGAAGATCCTGCCGCAGCGAGATGACGTCCACACCAAGTCCTGTATCATGTCCGTGAAACTTGTAACCTTCCCATAAAATGAAAGTCTAATGTTACTCAAATGGAAATGTACCTAGAGCCATGTGTAACCTTCCCGCAAAAATATTAATGACAAAGACAATTAAATAATAATTAGCAATCTGACCTAAGTATAAGCTCCCATAAAGTAATGAAAGATAATCCCATGACAATGAAAGTACACTGTTAATCAAAACTCAATTAAACCGAAATGTCGGTCTTTGGCCCTGTGCAAAAATCAGAATTAATTTCTTACCTTAGTAAAACTGCATGTCAAAATTCTGCTCTTATTCTGCGCCACAGCTTGCAGCAGATGTATCACGATAACTAAATTTTTTGAAGTTAATTGAAATTTTTTGTTTAAAGGAACTGCTCTGCGCTACCACTACTGACACACTCCCGCTCGCTACCTCGCTCGGCTACTACTTCCAACAGACTACTGTACTGCACTGCGCCTCGAGCGCAACTGCTCTGGTCAGAGATTCTACAATGCCTCATCATCGCTGCCAACGAGTACATACGCCTTTCAAACTCTCTCCCCTATTCCTCGATAATACAGGGTGTCACACTGATTTCAAAGACCCAGGCAAAAAAACACAGTAGATACGACAATGAAAAAGTACCACATTGTAGTGCATCTCAAATAATTTATTTAGCATCACTACACCTCTACATGTGAATCATTTGTAGCATGAAGAATATCGAGTCTATATTCAATTTCTTCTTCCCCCATGAACCATGGACCTTGCCGTGGGTGGGGAGGCTTGCGTGCCTCAGCGATGCAGATGGCCGTACCGTAGGTGCAACCACAACGGAGGGGTATCTGTTGAGAGGCCAGACAAACATGTGGCTCCTTAAGAGGGGCAGCAGCCTTTTCAGTAGTTGCAGGGGCAACAGTCTGGATGATTGACTGATCTGGCCTTGTAACATTAACCAAAACGGCCTTGCTGTGCTGGTACTGCGAACGGCTGAAAGCAAGGGGAAACTACAGCCGTAATTTTTCCCGAGGACATGCAGCTTTACTGTATGATTAAATGATGATGGCGTCCTCTTGGGTAAAATATTCCGGAGGTAAAATAGTCCCCCATTCGGATCTCCGGGCGGGGACTACTCAAGAGGACGTCGTTATCAGGAGAAAGAAAACTGGCATCTACGGATCGGAGCGTGGAATGTCAGATCCCTTAATCGGGCAGGTAGGTTAGAAAATTTAAAAAGGGAAATGGATAGGTTAAAGTTAGAAATAGTGGGAATTAGTGAAGTTCGGTGGCAGGAGGAACAAGACTTTTGGTCAGGTGATTACAGGGTTATAAATACAAAATCAAATAGGGGTAATGCAGCAGTAGGTTTAATAATGAATAAAAAAATAGGAGTGCGGGTTAGCTACTACAAACAGCATAGTGAACGCATTATTGTGGTCAAGATAGACACAAAGCCCATGCCTACTACAGTAGTACAAGTTTATATGCCAACTAGCTCTGCAGATGATGAAGAAATTGATGAAATGTATGATGAGATAAAAGAAATTATTCAGGTAGTGAAGGGAGACGAAAATTTAATAGTCATGGGTGACTGGAATTCGTCAGTAGGAAAAGGGAGAGAAGGAAACATAGTAGGTGAATATGGATTGGGGGGAAGAAATGAAAGAGGAAGCCGCCTTGTAGAATTTTGCACAGAGCATAACTTAATCATAGCTAACACTTGGTTCAAGAATCATAAAAGAAGGTTGTATACCTGGAAGAATCCTGGAGATACTAATAGGTATCAGATAGATTATATAATGGTAAGACAGAGATTTAGGAACCCGGTTTTAAATTGTAAGACATTTCCAGGGGCAGATGTGGATTCTGACCACAATCTATTGGTTATGAACTGCAGATTGAAACTGAAGAAACTGCAAAAAGGTGGGAATTTAAGGAGATGGGACCTGGATAAACTGAAAAAACCAGAGGTTGTAGAGAGTTTCAGGGAGAGCATAAGGGAACAATTGACAGGAATGGGGGAAAGAAATACAGTAGAAGAAGAATGGGTAGCTCTGAGGGATGAAGTAGTGAAGGCAGCAGAGGATCAAGTAGGTAAAAAGACGAGGGCTAATAGAAATCCTTGGGTAACAGAAGCAATATTGAATTTAATTGATGAAGGGAGAAAATATAAAAATGCAGTAAATGAAGCAGGCAAAAGGGAATACAAACGTCTCAAAAATGAGATCGACAGGAAGTGCAAAATGGCTAAGCAGGGATGGCTAGAGGACAAATGTAAGGATGTAGAGGCTTGTCTCACTAGGAGTAAGATAGATACTGCCTACAGGAAAATTAAAGAGACCTTTGGAGAGAAGAGAACCACTTGTATGAATATCAAGAGCTCAGATGGCAACCCAGTTCTAAGCAAAGAAGGGAAGGCAGAAAGGTGGAAGGAGTATATAGAGGGTTTATACAAGGGCGATGTACTTGAGGACAATATTATGGAAATGGAAGAGGATGTAGATGAAGACGAAATGGGAGATACGATACTGCGTGAAGAGTTTGACAGAGCACTGAAAGACCTGAGTCGAAACAAGGCCCCGGGAGTAGACAACATTCCATTAGAACTACTGATGGCCTTGGGAGAGCCAGTCATGACAAAACTCTACCATCTGGTGAGCAAGATGTATGAGACAGGCGAAATACCCACAGACTTCAAGAAGAATATAATAATTCCAATACCAAAGAAAGCAGGTGTTGACAGATGTGAAAATTACCGAACTATCAGTTTAATAAGTCACAGCTGCAAAATACTAACGCGAATTCTTTACAGACGAATGGAAAAACTGGTAGAAGCGGACCTTGGGGAAGATCAGTTTGGATTCCGTAGAAATGTTGGAACACGTGAGGCAATACTAACCTTACGACTTATCTTAGAAGAAAGATTAAGAAAAGGCAAACCTATGTATCTAGCATTTGTAGACTTAGAGAAAGCTTTTGACAACGTTAACTGGAATACTCTCTTTCAAATTCTGAAGGTGGCAGGGGTAAAATACAGGGAGCGAAAGGCTATTTACAATTTGTACAGAAACCAGATGGCAGTTATAAGAGTCGAGGGGCATGAAAGGGAAGCAGTGGTTGGGAAAGGAGTGAGACAGGGTTGTAGCCTCTCCCCGACGTTATTCAATCTGTATATTGAGCAAGCAGTAAAGGAAACAAAAGAAAAATTCGGAGTAGGTATTAAAATTCATGGAGAAGAAGTAAAAACTTTGAGGTTCGCCGATGACATTGTAATTCTGTCAGAGACAGCAAAGGACTTGGAAGAGCAGTTGAACGGAATGGACAGTGTCTTGAAAGGAGGATATAAGATGAACATCAACAAAAGCAAAACGAGGATAATGGAATGTAGTCAAATTAAATCGGGTGATGCTGAGGGAATTAGATTAGGAAATGAGACACTTAAAGTAGTAAAGGAGTTTTGCTATTTAGGGAGTAAAATAACTGATGATGGTCGAAGTAGAGAGGATATAAAATGTAGACTGGCAATGGCAAGGAAAGCGTTTCTGAAGAAGAGAAATTTGTTAACATCGAATATTGATTTAAGTGTCAGGAAGTCGTTTCTGAAAGTATTTGTATGGAGTGTAGCCATGTATGGAAGTGAAACATGGACGATAACCAGTTTGGACAAGAAGAGAATAGAAGCTTTCGAAATGTGGTGCTACAGAAGAATGCTGAAGACAAGGTGGGTAGATCACGTAACTAATGAGGAGGTATTGAATAGGATTGGGGAGAAGAGAAGTTTGTGGCACAACTTGACTAGAAGAAGGGATCGGTTGGTAGGACATGTTTTGAGGCATCAAGGGATCACAAATTTAGCATTGGAGGGCAGTGTGGAGGGTAAAAATCGTAGAGGGAGACCAAGAGATCAATACACTAAGCAGATTCAGAAGGATGTAGGTTGCAGTAGGTACTGGGAGATGAAGAAGCTTGCACAGGATAGAGTAGCATGGAGAGCTGCATCAAACCAGTCTCAGGACTGAAGACCACAACAACAACATTCAATTTCTTGCCAAGTTCTTTGTAACATTTCCTGTTATTCTTGCAATCGCCTTATTGATACGATGTCGCAACGTAGGAATGTCGTCCACTTTGGTCACATACAAGCGGTCACTCACGAATCCCCACTTGAAGAGATCAAGCGTCGTAATGTCGGGTGAACGTGGTGTACAGGCAACGGGTCCTCCGCGTCCGATCCAACGATTGGGGAATTTCCTACCCAGGAACTTGAGAACAGCCGTTGATCAATGTGGCGGAGCTCCATCTTCTTGAAAAATGATGTTGGGTTGCAGGTCTTGTATCTGAGAGTAATCAAACTGTTCCAGCATGTCCAGATACACTGACCCACTCACGCAAAGAAGAACGGTCCTACAATCCTGTCGTGGATTATCCCGCACCAGATGTTTAGTTTAGGGCTATCACGAACATGTTCAATGACAATGTGTGGATTTTGCGAACCCCAAATCCGAACATAATGCCTGTTAACCATTTCTGTTAGAGTTAAGGGTGACTCATCTGACAATAAATATCTTTCCAGGAAGCTGGCATCCATATTAATACGCTGCAGCATATCCACAGCAAATTGTTGTCGGCGTGGTTTGTCGTTTGGCGTCAGATGTTGCAGAATTTGCACTTTGTAAGCACACATACGAAGACCCTGGTGAACTACACGATGCAATGTTGATCAAGGTACATCAAGTTGCATAGATGCTTGACGAATTGACTTACGTGGGCTTCTGAGAAACGTTTGTCTGATGTCCTCCACTGTCGCTTCTGAAACAAAGTAACGTGCACTGCCAGAATATTTGTGAACACTTCCTGTTGCCAAAAACTTCGTATACCATTTCTTAATTGTTTTCACATCAGGTGGATCACATTTATACACACGACGATAAGTTCTTGGCAGGGTAATAGGCGATTTTGTTTCTGCAAACCACACTACTGCTTGTGCGCACTGCTGTGGAATCGCCGTTTTCACTTCATGCGATCATGCTGCACTCTGGAGACGTTACTTGGCACTTCTGACGCTGGAATATAAATTCTTTCAGATGCTCTACAATGTGGTTCATTTTTCACTGTCATATCTACTATGGTTTTCTCTCCTAGGTCCTTGAAATCAGGGAGGTTTGAATAGGGCATCCCGTACGAAATGTGCTGCCCGTCTCTGAACTTTCTCGAAGTACTCCGATAATCCTATCTGGTAATGATCCCACACAGCGAAGCAGTACTCCGAAAGACGACGGACAAGCGTAGTGAATGCATTCTCTTTAGTAGCTGCATTTCCTAAGCATTCTGCCAACAAAACGCAGTCTTTAGTTCGCCTTCCCCACAACATTTTTTATGTGTTCTTTCTAATTTAAGTTGTTCGTGATCGTAATTTCTAGGTGGTGTACCAAAACTTCTCTAATCACGCCTGCTGCTACTCCTGTATAACAAACACAATCTTGCATCGTTTGTTCTCCATTGTCTTCAGACACATATACTTCCATTATGAAGGTATATGAAGAAATGGGACTCATCTGAAAAGACGGGATCCACTCATATGTCGATGCGCACTTGCCCTGCTACCTCGTCAGGGGAACCAGCTACCATGGTCACCGTGCTGATTGTGGGTACGCGTCTTGCTGCAGACATACCCATTCTCTAATTAGCACAATCTTGCAGGGTCAAGTAAACAAAATATACTCTCGGGTCATCATGAGGCTGCTGAGATCCTGCATGGCGTTGAGTATGGCCCTCCAGAAAACAATGATTCCGTCATAGCAGGACAGTTTGAAGACCATAATCAAATCGTGGAGGAATAATGTGGAACAATAAACGGCAGTCACTATACACCACGATGTCGCTGCTGTCCAGTATCGATGTATATCTGTAGATGTTTCTCCTTCCGTGTTGTGACGTTCTATTGGGAATTCGGGTTTTATACTGACTGTGTTTTGCAATCCACATAAAAAAATTATCCCTGTTGGCAAAGAAGTTCAGTAACGTATATTCTCTGCTTCCGTCCAGTCTCGGTACTCCCCTCTTGTTCAACTAACAGGTTCATTTTCTTCGCAACATGACATGAGAGAGAAAAAAGTTGGTGGGAGAACAGCAGTGATTAATTACTTCAGTCTGAACTGATTTCACGCAAATCATCACCAATGCGTTAAAAAAATGTAAATCTCAAAAATTCATCCCTGTCGTAAAATATACTTAAACCCTTCCAAAAGCCATCACTTTCTATTTAAAACATTCTGTAACTATTTCCTTTATATTCTCAGCTTATAAAAATAAAATATATCACTTGGTAAAGAACGAGCTTCTTCTTATAAATACACTACTGGACATTAAAATTGCTACACCCCGAAGATGACGTGCTACTGACGCGAAATTTAACAGACACGAAGAAGATGCTGTGATATGCAAGTGATTAGCTTTTCAGAGCATTCACACAAGGTTGGCTTCGGTGACACCTACAAAGTGCTGACATGAGGAATGTTTCCAACCGATTTCTCATAAACAAACAGCAGTTGACCGGCGTTGACTGGTGAAACGTTGTTGTGATGCCTCGTGTAAGGAGGAGAAATGCGTACCATCACGTTTACGACTTTGAGAAAGGTCGGATTGTAGCCTATCACGATTGCGGTTTATCATATCGCGACATTGCTGCTCGCGTTGTTCGAGATTCAATGGCTGTTAGCAGAATATGGAATCGGTGGGTTTAGGAGGGTAATACGGAACGCCGTGGGGATCCCAACGGCCTCGTATCACTAGCAGTCGGGATGACAGGCATCTTATCCGCATGGCTGTAACGGATCGTGCAACTACGCCTCGATCCCTGAGTCAACAGATGGGGACGTTTGCAAGACAACAACCATCTGCACGAACAGTATGACGACGTTTGCAGCAGCATGGACTATCAGCTCGGAGACCATGGCTGCGGTTACTCTTGTTGCTGCATCACAGACAGGAGCGCCTGCGAAGGTGTACTCAACGACGAACCTGGGTGCACCAATGGCAAGACGTCATTTTCTCGGATGAACCCAGGTTCTGTTTACAGCATGATGATGGTCGCATCCATGTTTGGCGACATTGCGGTGAACGCACATTGGAAGCGTATATTCGTCATCGCCATACTGGCGTATCACCCGGCGTGATGGTATGTGGTGCCATTGGTTACACGTCTCGGTCACCTCTTGTTCGCATTGACGGCACTTCGTACAGAGGACGTTACATTTCAGATGTGTTACGACCGGTGGCTCTACCCTTCATTCGATCCCTGCGAAACTCTACATTTCAGCAGGATAATGGTCGACCGCATGTTGCATGCCCTGTACGGGCCTTTCTAGATACAGAAAATGTTCGACTTCTGTCCTGGCCAGCACATTCTCCAGATCTCTCACCAATTGAATACGTCTGGGCAATGGTGACCGAGCAAATGGCTTGTCACAATACGCCACTCACTACTCTTGATGAACTGTGGTATCGTGTTGCAGCTGCATGGGCAGCTGAACCTGTACACCTCATCCAAGCTCTGTTTGACTCAATGCCCAGGCGTATCAAGGCCGTTATTACGGCCAGAGGTGGTTGTTCTAGGTACTGATTTCTCAGGATCTATGCACCCAGATTGCTTGAAAATGTAATCACATGTCAGTTCTAGTATAATATACACTCCTGGAAATGGAAAAAAGAACACATTGACACCGGTGTGTCAGACCCACCATACTTGCTCCGGACACTGCGGGAGGGCTGTACAAGCAATGATCACACGCACGGCACAGGGGACACACCAGGAACCGCGGTGTTGGCCGTCGAATGGCGCTAGCTGCGCAGCATTTGTGCACCACCGCCGTCAGTGTCAGCCAGTTTGCCGTGGCATACGGAGCTCCATCGCAGTCTTTAACACTGGTAGCATGCCGCGACAGCGTGGACGTGAACCGTATGTGCAGTTGACGGACTTTGAGCGAGGGCGTATAGTGGGCATGCGGGAGGCCGGGTGGACGTACCGCCGAATTGCTCAACACGTGGGGCGTGAGGTCTCCACAGTACATCGATGTTGTCGCCAGTGGTCGGCGGAAGGTGCACGTGCCCGTCGACCTGGGACCGGACCGCACCGACGCACGGATGCACGCCAAGACCGTAGGATCCTACGCAGTGCCGTAGGGGACCGCACCGCCACTTCCCAGCAAATTAGGGACACTGTTGCTCCTGGGGTATCGGCGAGGACCATTCGCAACCGTTTCCATGAAGCTGGGCTACGGTCCCGCACACCGTTAGGCCGTCTTCCGGTCACGCCCCAACAACGTGCAGCCCGCCTCCAGTGGTGTCGCGACAGGCGTGAATGGAGGGACGAATGGAGACGTGTCGTCTTCAGCGATGAGAGTCGCTTCTGCCTTGGTGCCAATGATGGTCGTATGCGTGTTTGGTGCCGTGCAGGCGAGCGCCACAATCAGGACTGCATACGACCGAGGCACACAGGGCCAACACCCGGCATCATGGTGTGGGGAGCGATCTCCTACACTGGCCGTACACCACTGGTGATCGTCGAGGGGACACTGAATAGTGCACGGTACATCCAAACCGTCATCGAACCCATCGTTCTACCATTCCTAGACCGGCAAGGGAACTTGCTGTTCCAACAGGACAATGCACGTCCGCATGTATCCCGTGCCACCCAACGTGCTCTAGAAGGTGTAAGTCAACTACCCTGGCCAGCAAGATCTCCGGATCTGTCCCCCATTGAGCATGTTTGGGACTGGATGAAGCGTCGTCTCACGCGGTCTGCACGTCCAGCACGAACGCTGGTCCAACTGAGGCGCCAGGTGGAAATGGCACGGCAAGCCGTTCCACAGGACTACATCCAGCATCTCTACGATCGTCTCCATGGGAGAATAGCAGCCTGCATTGCTGCGAAAGGTGGATATACACTGTACTAGTGCCGACATTGTGCATGCTCTGTTGCCTGTGTCTATGTGCCTGTGGTTCTGTCAGTGTGATCATGTGATGTATCTGACCCCAGGAATGTGTCAATAAAGTTTCCCCTTCCTGGTACAATGAATTCACGGTCTTCTTATTTCAATTTCCAGGAGTGTATTTGTCCAATGAATACCCGTTTAACTTCTGCATTTCTTCTTGGTGTAGCAATTTTAATGGCCAGCAGTGCAATTTCTATGTCCTCAGATATTATTTAAATGTACATAAACGAGCACCTGCAACTGGCACTTAACATTAACTTTCATTCACCACGTTTACATGCTACAAATTCTTCCGGAAATAAGCACAATCTCTATTTCTCTTCAGCTAGACGACGTATAAACAGCTTCAGTCTAATATTTATAGTTATCCTTCACTGTAGGAAAAGTCACTCCGTTCATATTAGTCGAAAATTTTCAAAAACGATACGAAACCTGACAGCCCAAGCACGTTTCAAAACAGGCTGCGTTTACATGAGCGTGAATATCGATTGCGAAATTGGAAAACCGGCACCCAGAAGCGGATTTCCAGAATCCATTTCGAAATGTTTACATGAGCACCCAAAGGCGGTATTGGGAAATCGGTTTACGAAATCTGATTTTGGAAGCCCCACGTAAACAGGGTGATTCACTTTGACGTAAAGGTTACTGTATCTCCACCGCATCTCATTAATAACTGAATCAGTTTCATATATTAGGAAATACGAATTTATACAACTTCGTTAACGCCTCTATAACTTCTGATGCTTTACAGGGTAACGCTCGTTTCACATTAATTCCCGCAAGGGTGACGTCATTTTGACGTCGGGTACAATATCGACGACCGCATGATCGGCTATCGACTTTCGTTAGCATCTCACAAGATTTCATGGGCGCATACCGGAGATTTACAAAAATACGCCACTCTTTGAATGATTTATCATAATTATTGTGTAATAAAATGTCGCTTAGTGATTTATCGACAATTAACGCCTTCACGTTCGCCGTTCGAGGTCTCGCTGTAGCGTTTTCCCTTCCCGAGCACGAGATCCAGGGTTCGACCCCCATGGGGGGTCATTGATTTTCACCTGCCTCCAAGTGACTGTGTACTGTTGTGTCTTCATAACCATCATTCATCCCCAGTACAGTCGGACGAACGCAACGGCACACCACCTCCTCTAGGGTCTTGCTGAGTACGGCGGTGCGGGTCTCCCGCATCGTTCCCCTACGCTCTGTCAAGAAGCATGCGATTTCATTTCAATTTCCCAATGCCTTCATATAAGAGTGAGTGAGTTATTAGCGTCAATAATTTACAAAGTAAGACCGAAACGTATTTGTTTTATAATTTTCTTTATGCCGTTTCAGTGTAGAGGAGCATTGAAAATTTATCACAAACGCATCACCATTGTTCTTAGATGTCACTTAATGACGTATCAACGACACAGACCTTCAAGATGGAACGTGATAACCAAGACCAGAGCTAAACATCACGTGGTTAACTTCTACAGTAATGAATAACTTCGTGGTTTCTGGAGTCGAAAGTTCTTGGCTCTCATGTCAAAAATGGTTCAAATGGCTCTAACAAGGGAACCTCCCCATCGCACCCCCGTCAGATTTAGTTATAAGTTGGCACAGTGGATAGGCCTTGAAAAACTGAACACACATCAATCGAGAAAACAGGAAGAAGTTGTGTGGAACTATGAAAAAATGAGCAAAATACGTAAACTGAGTAGTCCATGAGCAAGATAGGCAACATCAAGGATAATATAAGCACCGGAGCGTCGTGGTCCCGTGGGAAGTGTGAGCAGCTGCGGAACCGGAGGTCCTTGGTTCAAGTCTTCACTCGAGTGAAAAGTTTAATTTTTTATTTTCAGTTTATGTGACAAACTATTATGTTTTCATCAGTTTTTTGGGAGTGATTATCACATCCACAAGAAAACCTAAATCGGGCAAGGTAGAAGAATCTTTTTACCCATTCGCCGAGTGTACAAGTTAGCTGGGTCGACAACAAATTCCTGTCATGTGACGCACATGCCGTCACCAGTGTCGAATAGAATATATCTGACGTGTTTTTCTGTGGAGGAATCGGTTGACCTATGACCTTGCGATCAAATGTTTTCGGTTCCCATTGGAGAGGCACGTCCTTTCGTCTACTAATCGCACGGTTTTGCGGTGCGGTCGCAAAACACAGACACTAAACTTATTATAGTGAACAGAGACGTCAATGAACGAACGGACAGATCATAACTTTGCGAAAATAAAGTAAATTTTTCATTGGAGGGAAGAATTGAACTACAGATCTCTCGCTCCGTCGCTGCTCACGCTAACCACGGGACCACGGCGATACTGCCTTACGCACTCCTTGATGTTGCATATGTTGCACATGGACTACTCAGTTTGTATATTTTTTTCTTATTTTTTCATAGTTCCACACAACTTCTTCCTGTTTTCTCGATTGATCTGTGTTCAGTTTTTCAAGGCCTATCCAATGTGCCATATTATAACCAAATCTGACGGGGTTGCGATGCGGAGGTTGCCTTGTAAGCACAATGGGACTTAAGATCTGAGGTCATCATTCACCTACACTCTGAACTACTTAAACCCAACTAACCTAAGGACATCACACACATCCATGCCCGAGGAAGGATTCGAACCTGCGACCGTAGCAGCAGCTCGGTTCTGGACTGAAGCGCCTAGAACCGCTCGGCCACAGCGGCCGGCTTTCTCATGTCATTACATGAATTTTTTTCCTTCATGTTAGCGTTGTTAACGCGTTCTGTCACTTTCTTATGAATGTTATACAAGTACGTTCTGCAATATTGGATGTTATTTACTTTCAGACTGATCTGAGAACGAAAGATGAAACAAATATTTAGCAATTTCCTAGTATGTAGCTAGGCAGGAACCTAAGACATCTTAAATTATTGCGACTGAATCGAGCAAGAATAAAATTCATATTCCTTCTTCTCAAGCCGGCCGGAGTGGCCGTGCGGTTCTAGGCGCTACATTCTGGAGCCGCAAGACCGCTACGGTCGCAGGTTCGAATCCTGCCTCGGGCATGGATGTGTGTGATGTCCCTAGGTTAGTTTGGTTTAAGTAGTTCTTTCTGGGGGACTGATGACCTCAGAAGTTGAGTCCCATAGCGCTCAGAGCCATTTGAACCATTTTTGAACCTCCTTCTCACAAATATTTGGCTCCTTATTTTTCGAATATGTGCCGCCTTTCGAGTGTTCGTTTAGGGAGAAATCTAAGAGGACATCTTACAGTACTGGGAGCGAAACAAGGAGTATAAACATTCATATTCTTCGTTGTCACAAATATTTCGCTGTTTATTTACGAATGTTTGGAGTTTTCCGAGTATGTGGCTAGACACGAATCTAAGAGTACAGCTTTAATTGCTGCGACTAAAAAAAACTACGATAAAACTTGTATTTTTTTCGTCTCACACATATTTGTCTCTTTATTTCCAAATAAGTAGTGACTTCGGAGTGTGTGGTCAGGCAGCAACCTATGAGGACAGCTTAAATTGCTGCGAGTGATTCGTGAAGCACTAATATTCATATTTTTCCTTGTCACAAAGACGAAAGCCGATCATGCGGCTGTCGATATTGCGGAGCCAATATACGGACCCTGCAAAGAATTTGTGACGTCACACTAGTCGGCTACTCCGCCACACTTCGCGAACGCTCGGCTCCGTGACGAGCTCTTGGGAAATCAATCTGCAATTGAAAAAGTACCGACTAAAAGTCTTAACTTTGTCTTGTGCTGTTGAGAGCCTGCATTTGAACATGCAATCAATAATTACTGAACTCTTCTGAAATAGTTACTCCCCCCCTCCCCCCCTCCCCCCCTCCCCCCCCTCCCCCCCCCTCCCCCGCATCGCTGAGACGGCTACTTGCAGTCGTACTACATGTAGTATCACTTGCTGTGACGTACGCACCGCTGCCTGTCTTTCTCGTGAGCCTCGCGATATTGCGGGAATTGCTGTAAGTCGAGCATTACCCGCTTTAACAACTACCTGAGATTATAGAATAATACGTGAGTCATTCTCTGAAGAGCGAAGGCCTTCGACGCACTGCAGTTGGTGACAAGGCACTCAGTCTCCAGAGGCTTCACGCATTCTCCCGGTGGTCCGTTATTAGATGAAAGAAAATAAAAGACAGTTCTTTGTATTTACATAAGAAACGTGCATATAGCTCAAAAATTCGAACATACATTTGGTCAGCTGCTGCGAAAAATCTATGTCATATATAAGCTTGTCACACCACACTTCATACACGAGACATTACACGATCGTCTCACAAACAAACAACATCCGTATGTGACCTCTGAATGAGTATTCATAATCACCCTGATTTGAAGAATATGGACGGCGTTACTCAAGCACACTTCGTTTGGTTGAACTTAAATGCTAATTATGTGCGTATCCAAGCATGTAGTGCACTTCAGACAAGTTTCCCATTTGTTGCATGCTTCCTTCATCGTGTAGCAGTCATTATGGTGAGAAGAGTACGTCATGCACTGTGGCGTGGCTGATAATTTGGATTTTTATGTTCGTGCGAACTTGCTGAACATTCTCCTGGCTGGAAGCAAGCTGAAGTGGACCACTTGCTTGGTAGTCGCGCTAACCTTAATTGAGCCCATAGTTACATCTTATTAACAACACCATGAATCATTTCTCTTTGCGTCGGTTATGGAAGCAGGTGTATCCGAGACGACGACAAGTTTTTGCAGTACTTCTTTAAAGTCAGTACCGCTATTAGACTGTTGTTTATTTACAGTGTCGTCTCCATTCGTCCCTCCATTCACGCCTGTCGCGACACCACTGGAGGCGGGCTGCACGATGTTGGGGCGTGAGCGGAAGACGGCCTAACGGTGTGCGGGACCGTAGCCCAGCTTCATGGAGACGGTTGCGAATGGTCCTCGCCGACAATCATGAGTTCGACTTCGAAGTGTCATTATCAAGTGTTTTAAGTGTTATAAATTGTCATCTTAGGCAACTGCCATCTTAGGCAATATATAACACTTAAAACACTTGATACTGGTACTTCGAATCCGAAATCATGATTGTGTAAGTGTAAATGTAACACTGTAAAAAAAAGTCTAATGGCAGTAGTGACTTTTAAGAAATATATTATGACTGTGGCCCCGCATTAGCAACAAATTATTTTCGCAGTGCGTTGCAAGTCAGTCATAAAGCGAAGCAGAGAACAAAAATTTAATTTTCTTCAATAAAATTCTTCAGGGTATCAGACCGCATCGTCATAATTTAAAAGAAACTTCAGGGAGATCCGACGGCCAAGGCAATCAAAACGACGCAGGCATTGCTCAAGCACTCTAGAATCAACTTCGACAAGGCCAGAAGATTCATCCCGCAAGTGACACAGGCACCAAGGATATATGATGTACCGAAGGTACACAAAACCGACTTCCCCTTAAGGCCCATAGTAAACAGTATAAATTCGCCGACCTACTACCTAGCGAAAGAACTGGCACCTAGGCTCCGACACCTAGTGCATCAAACCGAGTCCTACGTTAAGGATTCCACTCACTTCGTGTCTCTCCTAAAGGAAATGCGTGTTACGGACCAAGATCTGATGGTTAGTTTCGACGTCAAATCCCTATTCACGAATGTCCCAGTGTCAGATACTGTGAACATCCTAGAAGAACGCGTGGCACCTGATATATGTGAGCTTGTGCGCCACTGTCTGACGACCACCTTTTTCAAGTGGAGAGGTTAATTTTATAAACAAACTGATGGTGTAGCTATGGGCTCACCCCTATCGCCTATCGCAGCAGAAATTTTCATGGAGGCATTTGAGGAAACAGCCCTCCAGTCCGCACCATTACGTCCAAATTGTTGGCTTCGCTATGTCGATGATACTTTCGTCATCTGGCCCCAAGGAGAAGAGGAGTTACAGAACTTCCACAAGCACCTTAACCAACAGCATAGGAAAATTCAGTTTACAATGGAAACAGAGAAGAATGGGGTGCTGCCTTTTCTCGACGTGGAAGTTTATCGAAAACCTGATGGTAAACTTGGTCACAAAGTGTACAGGAAACCAACCAATACGGACAGGTACCTTCACGCCTCCTCCCACCATCACCCCACGCAGAAGAAGTCCGCCCTGCACACGCTAACGAAGAGAGCGTACAGGATAAGCGACGAAGAACATCTGAAGACAGAACTTGAACGCCTCAGGTCCATCTTCGGAACTAATGGCAATGGGAAGCAGATGATAGACAGCACCATGTCGACAAGGGAGAAGACTAATAGGGAAGAGGAGAAGGAGGCACAGAGCATTGCTGTGTTACCATATGTACAAGGGGTCACCGAACGTATTGGTAAAATTCTACGAAAAGCCGACATCAAACCAATTTTCCGAAGCAGAAACAAAATATCAGACATGCTCGGTTCTACCAAGGATGCAGTTGATAAACTACACACAGATGGCGTGTATGAAATTGGTTGTGCGTGTGGATTAGTCTACATAGGTGAGACGGGACGTCCGATTGCACAAGGCTCTCGGAACATGAAAGATATATCCGCCTGAAACAACACACTAAGTCAGCAGTGGCGGAACACCGAGACGAGTGCGGGAAACCAATATTTTTTCAAGAAGCCCGCGTCCTGGCGAAACAGCCTCTCACTTTCAAAAGAAAGATTAGAGAGGCGATAGAAATAGCCAAAAGACCCGCCAATATGAATAGAGAGGACGGGTACAAGCTTCCGAGGTCTTGGCTGCCTGCAATAGCGGGGCTACGGAGCGGCGGCAGAGCCGTGGCGGCCCATGCAGACACGCGGAGAGCCGCAGTAGTGGTCGCGAGCACACAAAGCAATGGCACGCCGCAGCCGGCTTCTGGACAGCATGGAAACAGTGTGACGTCACAGCCATCACCTGTTCGCTATTCGTCCGTCTCCTCCAACTGGGTGGATTAATATAAAGACCAATAGAAAACAGCTATTTCAGCCAATGACAGATAATAAAGGAAACACCAATACAAGCATACCTTTCACCCCTCCTCCTCCTCCTTTTACAGCCAATCAAGTAACGACACGGTTTTCTCGTGCAGCTATTTAAGGAACCAAGTGTGTTCATTTAGCAGTTAACGTAAGGCCCTGATGTAGGCTAGCTGCAACGCTGGCCGAAACGTTGGCGCATTTTAAATTATGACGATGCGGTCTGATACCCTGAAGAATTTTATTGAATAAGACAACGGCCGCGGAAGCCTACGCTTACAAAAATTTAATTTGTGAATAAAACTGTCTGGATGACTTAATTTCTGTCTTTATTTACACCACCGTTTAAGCTATTGCCGTCATCAGTTCAAAATGATAACTTGTAAAGCGAGGTACAGAGTCACTATAAACTTCACTATCAATAAAACCTAAACCTAATGGCCTTAGGTTGCATTGATACTGACGCTAAACCTTTTTATAAATAAAGACATATATTGAACCGTCTAGACAGTTTTATGCACAAAATACTCGCAGTGGCCGTGGACTCATACAGGTAAGTTATTTATTAGTAAAATGACGAATATAATGAAGAGTTACTTCTACTTGCAATGCGTGACAGGTTACCTAACTTAGTACTTCGTGCGCACTCTCTACTTTACACGATAAATTGCCCCGAAATATTAGCCGCGCGGTCTGGGGTACCTTGCGACGTTTCGTGCGGCTCCCCCCGGTGGAGATTCGAGTCCTCCCTGGGCCATGGGTGTGTGTGTTGTCCCTAGCGTAAGTTAGCTTAAGGGGCTCCGGAACGCCCTATACTTGCAATGTTAAAATAACGCTTATAAATTACATCTTTCCTCACAAAGTATTTGAGGTACGAAGTTGAACTTTTTACAGATTATTTATTGGAATATGGGCTACAACTTAACACAGGGATTTTACAAAATTTTAGTTCAGTTATTAAAGATGATTTTTTTTTCAATTGTAATGAAAATTCACATTTTTTTGCAATTTTTTTATTTATATATTCAAAAATATACAGTTTTTTGGAAAAAGGCTGTGTTAAATTATGCAGAAGGTACTGTGTAACATTTACTGAAAGTTTGAAACAAATATGTTTGGAAGATCCTTAGAAAACATGTAATTAGTATGAGAAAATAAAAGTTTTGGGAATCGAGCGACAAAGATTGGATTAACTTTTTAGTGCATTCCAGTTCCATAGGATGGATTATCTTCATCCTCTGCAAACTCCTCCTCCAGCTTCCTCTTGTTCCTCCTCCTGTTTACTCTTGCTTGTATTTCTAGACTCTTTACAGCCCTGTCTGCAGCCCGAAGGCGTTCCTTGTCTAAAGCAAGCATCGCTCGTACCATCTTAGAACCTATCTTCATTCCCATATTTCTAAATACCTTGCACCTTACAATGTTTCCATCATTGAAAGTCGCAACAGCATCATACACACCAAAGTGAAGTGTTTCTATTCCAACAAATACAGTCTTGGGGATTCTCGACCATATAACACTATTTACACTTTCATTGGAGTTTCGAGTTTTTCCGTGAATACACTTTTTCAACAGTTCAGGTGCTGCTAAGTCTCTGAAAATAGGTTTTATCACCTCCATTGTTGCATGAGGCAGACTATGCTTATGAGTGTACACTTCACCAGTTAGCAATCCTTTGTTATATTTACACCAACTGTCTTCTTCTTTGGGACACAAGCTATGTTGGGGATTTTCATCGTCTTTATTGTTTACAGTAATAACACATACCTTTGGCTTTCCAACATTTCTCTTTTTGTTAAAAGCCTTCAGAGGATTTCTAATAACTTTACTTTTACTCATTATTATACTTCAACAAAACAGAGACTCAAGAAACAGAATTAATTACGAATATTTTCGAGATAACGACAGAGTAAATAAACATGAAACAATCGACAATCACACCAGCGATATATATTGAACCATCACAGGTTAGCCACAACACATACTTTATCTCACATCACTAAAATGTACCTGATGAACACGGACGTTAATAATAACACCATTTGACAGCAGTTTAACAGCGCCACAGTGGGTCACGGCCATGTAGAACACATTTCAAAAAAAATTTAAAAATAGTTGTAGTCTTCGGAATTGAATAAATTATATATCTATTAAAAGGTAATAGTCTGCAGATTCAGAAAACGCAAAAAAGTAAAAATTGAACTTTTCATGATTTTGAGCCTTTCCGGAGCCCCTTAAGTAGTGTGTAAGCCTAGGGACCGATGACCTCAGCAGCTTGCTCCCATAGGAATTTACCACCACCACCTAAAGTATTACCCATTACAGGATGTCTCCAAAAGAATGACCCGATTTTAATTAGTAATAATATTGAGACAAATGTCACTAGGTAACTGAAACAGCGCTAGATGTAATCGGCATGGTTAAGTGTGGTGTCACCGCCAGACACCACACTTGCTAGGTGGTAGCTTAAATCGGCCGCGGTCCATTAGTACATGCCGGACCCGCGTGTCGCCACTGTCAGGATCGCAGACCGAGCGCCACCACAAGGCAGGTCTCGAGATACGTACTAGCACTCGCCCCAGTTGTACGACGACGTTGCTAGCGACTACACTGACGAAGCCTTTCTCTCATTTGCCGAGAGACAGTTAGAATAGCCTTCAGCTAAGTTAATGGCTACGACCTAGCAAGGCGCCATTAACCATTTGTAACGTTGCATGTACCTCAAGATAGAGTCTCAATTGTATCATCCAGAATGCTGTATACCAAAGGACAATATAAAAGTTAAGTGTTCTAGTAGCTACGTTCTTTTCTTTATCACATTCATTACGAATCCTGTTCCAGACTTAACGCCAGACGGCCTGAGTTGACGCGTGCCCTTTCGGCTACTTCACTGTGGACTGGCTGCCTTAACAGTCCACGACATTAAGAGTTTCAGAAAAAAATCCGCTAGATGTCGCTACGAGCGCTGACCTGGAGCATGCAGCCAGTCTCGCGTAATACGGCGTCCGCGCAACAGAAGGCGTATTGTGTTACTGAATTTAGTCGTACTCAATCAGTGATCGCAGTTCAGCGGGCGTTTCATATTCGGTTTCGTGCTAAACCACCATCAGCAAAGAACATTAGACGGTGGTATAAACAGTTTGAAGAAACTGGGTGCGTCTGTAAAGGGAAAAGTCCTGGCCGGCCACGCGTTCATAAACAAACAGTGGAACAAATCCGACGAGCATTTGAGCGGAGCCCCCGCAAGTCTACGCCTCGTGACTCTGACAGTTTCATCTATCAGCAAGATGGAGCACCACCGCACTGGCACAACAACGTGCGCATTTTCCTCAATGCCAACGTGCCTCAACGTTAGATAGGGTGTGGTCGGCCGCGGTGGTCTAGCGGTTCTGGCGCTGCAGTCCGGAACCGCGGGACTGCTACGGTCGCAGGTTCGAATCCTGCCTCGGGCATGGGTGTGTGTGATGTCCTTAGGTTAGTTAGGTTTAAGTAGTTCTAAGTTCTAGGGGACTTATGACCTAAGATGTTGAGTCCCATAGTGCTCAGAGCCATTTGAACCATTTAGATAGGGTGTACAGGACCTTGAGACCTGGCTTTACACTCTTGGCCTCCTAGGTCCCCTGACTTAACACCATGTGATTTCTTCCTGTGGGGATATGTTAAACAATGTGTTTACGTTCCTTCCTTACCTCGTGACACTGATGAACTAAAAACCAGAATATCTGCTGCTGCAGCTTCAATTATAGAAGGCACCTTACGCTCAGTTTGAGATGAATTCGGCTTTCAGCTATATGTTGTCCGTGCAACCAATGGAGGACATATTGAACATTTATGATGGATTTTTATAAACTTCTGTCTTTTCTGAGTAATTTAGTACGCAATTTGTTGGTTTTAAGCCATTCTTCCTCTTAAATAATTCTATTTAAAATCGGGTCATTCTTTTTGGGACACCCTGTATTTTAAATGTGTCCTCTAATGTTCCAGAACTACATTAACGAGGCAAGCATAAAACCCCGCAAAATTATCCCCTTTTCGCAGAAACATTTCCATTAGCTATGTGGCGTGTATCATAGTGAAGCTATTTGTTTGCTGATCACACGATTTATTTTCAAATTTTTGACATGATGTTAGCTTCCGAACTGGTGTGGGAAATTTCAAATTTATAACTTGCGATGCTGTAGTATGCTCTGTAGGGATTTTCATTTATTGGGAAGTCACCTTTCGTTAATGAAGGAAGACAGGGAATTTATTCCATTATAGCACCGTGCAAAAAATCGTCTAGATTATTCTTTCAGTCCAGCAGCTAGTCCTTTCGTTTCTATCGGATTCCGATTTGGAACATTCATTTGTCGTCCGCTTAGCTATTCAGGCTTTTGTAACTTGGTTTTTACCGCGGGCGAGGAAAGCTAATGAAGCTATGGGTATTACCGTTAAACCTGCGTGCATTTAGCCTTTAATTGTGACCAGGCGAGGCTGTGTCTGAATGCGGTCCGCCGCTGCCGCTCCAGTAACTGATATTTACGGTTTCATGCGGTGACTTAATGGTCCACAGGGCTGCTACTATACAGGGCTGTAAGGGCGGTGAGAGCGCGCTAGTACAGATTTAAAACGACGGGATTGTAGTTCCGAAGGGCCGTCACGTATTGTAAATAGTTCACAGCGAAATCTGTTTTCTAGAGTTGCCTGAAATTACTAAATACGAATTTCACTGTGGCCCCGTAAAGAAGAGAATTCCTGAAACATCCTCCGCCACTATCGAAATGCTGATGATGTCCCGTTCCTAAGAGGAACATTTTCGAATATTTGGACGTAAACGTGCACAATTTTTTGAATACCGTATAATAATCACTGTCAGTGCTACCGCTATTTAATATCGCTTTTTTTAGCCTCATGTTGCCACTTGAGAAGCAACTTGAATGTAAAGTAGCCGCACCATGTGTACTAACCCACTAACCCGAAAACGGCGGGGACAGTGGCGTGCTGAACCCACGCTTCTCAAATCATATCTCGAAAACATCATTGTCTGAGGATGACAAGACGGCCGGTGTGGCCGAGCGGTTCTTGACGCTTCAGTCTGGAACCGCGCGACCGCTACGGTTGCAGTTTCGAATTCTGCCTCGGGCATGGATTGTGTGATGTCCTTAGGTTAGTTAGGTTTAGTTAGTTCTAAAGTTCTAGGGAACTGATGACCTCAGATGTTAAGTCCCATAGTGCTCAGAGCCATTTGAACCTTTATTATTTTTTTATTATTTTTTATTTTTTATTTATTTATTTTTTTTATTTTGAGGATGACACGGCGGACGGTTGACCACAACAGCCCACTTATGGCAGAATCGGCGGTGCTTTGCGATTCCTTTTATGAAGTTGGCCAGTGGACTGTTTTCCGCTTCCAATGAATATGTAAGAGTGCCCTATCTACTAAGGCCAAGTTCTTTGGTAATCCTGAGACAATCGTGGGGTATTGCTGTCACGCACAATGCGGGACTTTCATTGATCGTGTGTGTGTACTCAATGCGTCGTGGAGGCAGAACTTAGTTTGTCACGTGGAGCAGTAATCAGTATGAAATAGGATGCCAGTGTAAGCTACGAGTGAACTGACACATTGCAATCTACCAAGAACATTAATTAACCAGTAAATGCCAGATTTTTAACGAATTGAACTCCCATACACAAAACAGCTAATAGCTTCAATCGTCTGATTATTTTTACAAATGAGTTAATGTGTTAAATATTTGGCATTGAGCATGAAAGGCTGAAAAAATTTATTAAAGGTTTGAAACTGTGCTTAGCGTTCGTTGAGGTCGCCCAGTACCCTTATGAAACACTGACTGTTTATTATCTAGGTAATTTGCGGTACATTTTAAGCAAAAGGAAGTTTTCACTCACCTCAATGTTTATGATCTTATATCTCCTATATATGTGTGGTACAATTATATAACTTTGCAGCTACATTCTAAGATACATCATGTAGATACTGCAAGCAAAGTACACTGCGAATAGAGTTAGTCGTGAAGATGTAATAAATTAGAGCTTCATGTCTGATGTTGAAGTTTTACTGCACGCCATTTTAACAGAAGCTAGTTTATCACGCATTAAATGCACTATGAGATCATAACTCTTGAACTGTGTGCCGTACAATGATATAATTTGGAAGCACATTCACTGGTACACTATGTGATCAAAAGTATCCGGACACCACCAGAAATATATGTTTTTCATATTAGGTGAATTGTGCTGCCATCTACTGCAAGGTACTCCAACCCAGCGACCTCAGTAGTCGTTTGACATCGTGAGAGAGCAGAAAGGGGCGCTCCGCGGAACTCACGGACTTCGAACGTGGTCAGGTGATTGGGTGTCACTTGTGTCATACGTCTGTACCCGAGGTTTCCATACCCCTAAACATCCCCAGGTCCACTGCTTCCGATGTGAAGTGGGAACGTGAAAGGATACGTACAGCACAAAAGCGTACAGGCCGATCTCGTCTGTTGATTGACGGAGACCGCCGACAGTTGAAGAGGGTCGTAATGTGTAATAGGCAGACATCTATCCAGACAATCACACAGGAATTCCAAACTGCGTCAGGATACACTGCAGGTACTATGACAGTTAGGCGGGAGGTGAGAAATCTTGGACGTCATGATCGAGCGGCTGCTCATAAGCCACACATCACGCCGGTAAATGCCTCGCTTAGTGTAAGGAGCGTAAACATTGGACGACTGAACAGTGAAAAAACGTTGTGTGGAGTGACGAATCACGGTACACAATGTGGCGTTCCGATGGCAGTGTGTGGGTATGGCACATGCCCGGTGAACGTCATCTGCGAGCGTGTTTAGTGCCAACAGTAAAATTCGGAGGCGGTGGTGTTATGGTGTGGTGGTGTTTTCCATGGAGGGAGCTTGCGCCCCTTGTTGTTTTGCGTGGAACTATCACAGCATAGGCCTACATTTATCTTTTAAGCACTTCCTCGCTTCCCGCTGTTGAAGAGCAATTCGGGGATGGCGATTGCATCTTTCAACACTGTCGAGCACCTGTTCATAATGCACGGTCTGTGGCGGAGTGGTTACAGGACAATAACATCCCTGTAATGGTCTGGCCTGCACAGAGTCCTGACACGAATCCTGCAGAACGCCTTTGGGATGTTTTGGAACTCCGACTTCGTGCCAGCCCTCACCGACCGACATCGATACCTCTCCTCAGTGCAGCACTCCGTGAGGAATGGTCTGCCATTCCCCAAGAAACCTTCCAGCACCTGATTCAACATATGCCTGCGAGAGTGGAAGCTGTCATCAAGGCTAAGAGTGGCCCAACACAAAACTGAATTCCAGCATTACCGATGGAGGGCGCCACGAACTTTTAAGACATTTTCAGTCAGGTGTCCGGATACTTTTGATCACATAGTGTATATGTGGGTCATGTCTGCTAACTTTGTTGCTAATACGAACGGCAGTAGAGAAGTGATCAGCTAAAAAGTCATGTCTGATGCAGAAGTTTTACTGCATGAACAGCGAAAAATGTTATTGATTGGCGACTCCATGTTGTCCTGTGCACCACGACCAGATAACAGGTTTACTCGAAAAAAAGAGACAGCATTGGTCGTATATTTTTTACTATTGCAAAATCGATTTTCTGTCACTGAGTGACCATCTTCAGTGCTATATTGTATAACTTAAATTGGGATGCACTGTTGTCACTAAGCTTTCGGTGATCACCGTAAGCTTAGTGACAACAGAGAGGATAGAGAAGATGAGGTCAGCCTTCTGTATGACGAGAGAGATACACAATAAAAAGAATATATCCACAGAGGCAAAGATAAGCCAGTCCCAGGCAACAGTGAGGAATGCAGTATTATATGCTGCTGAGATTATGACACTAGGAAGAAAAGGGGCAGAACAACTAGAGAAAATACTAGGTCCCAAAAGAGGTGGAGAGAGGTGGATGCGAACACCTATGGAAGAGTTGTACCGGAACATGAGAACAAGAGCAAGGTTTGCTGGACATGTAGTTAGGATGAGTAAGGACAGAATGACGAAGAGAGTGTGGGAAACAACAGGGAGGACAAGGGGAAAGCCAGGAACCAAGTAGGTTGTTGAACTTCGGAAGGACTGGTTGGAATTGGGGATCCAGGTCGAAGGAAAGGATAATTGGAGGAACAAATATACACCGACCAATATGCCGCAGATCAATGACAGAGAAGAGTACAGGAAAAGATAAGAGTGTCACCAGTGGAGCCGACTGGAGAAAAGGACACTGAAGATCTCGGAAGAAGAGCAGGAGAGAAGAAGAGAAAGAATGAAGAGGCTCTGGGAGAAGAAGAGGAAAATGCAGTCCACGAAGAGGCTACTTGTGGTACTATAGAGGCCGTAACGTAAGAAGAAGAAGAAGAAGAAGAAGAAGAACGACGGAGTAGGCTGAAAAATTCAAACTCGTGACAGTATTTTTGTTCGAGGAAAGCAACGTTCAAATTAGCTGGAAATCTTAAAATGTAAAAACCAAATGCTGGTGTTTTTTGAACTTACGTCAGTGAACAAAGCCGGCTGTGGTGGCCGACCGGTTCTAGGCGCTACAGTCTGGAACCGCGCGACCGCTACGGTCGCAGGTTCGAATCCTGCCTCGGGCATGGATGTGTGTGATGTCCTTAGGTTAGTTAGGTTTAAGTAGTTGTAAGTTCTAGGGGACTGATGACCTCAGACGTTAGGTCCCATAGTGCTCAGAGCCATTTGAACCATTTTTTTCAGTGACCAAAACTTAAATATGAACAATGCATGAAAGTATACGCTGATCAGTCAAAACATAATATCATCTACCTAATAGCCAGTGTGTCCGCCTTCGGCAATGATAATAGTGGCGACACGTCGTGGCATGGAAGCAATGGGACCTTGGTAGGACGCTGGAAGGAGTTGGCACCACATCTGCACACACAAGTCACCTGATTCCCGTTAATTCTGGATAGGGGGACGATGAGCTCTGACTCCAAATTCAATCACATCCCAAATGTGATCAATCGGCTTCAGATCTGGGGTGTTCGGAGGAAAACACATCAACTGGAACTCGCCACTGTATTCCTCGCACCACTCCATTACACTTCTGGCCTTATCGTCATGGAGGGGTATATGTGATCTGCAACCAGTGTAGGATACTCCGTGGCCTCCTGCTTCGTGCCTTGCACGAGTTGCACTGGACCCATGGGTGCCCACACGAATGTTCCCCAGAGCATAATGGAGCCGCAGCCAGCTTGTCTCCGTCTCGCAGTACAGGTGTCAGGGAGCTGTTCTCTTGGAACGTGATGGATTCGCGCCCTCGCGTCGGCATGATGAAGAAGATATCGCGATTCATCCGACCATGCAACACTCTTCTACTGCGCCAACGTTCAGTGCCGATGGTCACGTGCCCATTTTAGTCGAACTTGCCTATGTAGTAGTGTTAAAATTGGCATATGCGTGGGTCGTAAGCTGCGAAAGCCTATCGTTAGGTGTTTTCGGTGCACTATGTGTTCAGTGCTCTACCCACTATTAAAGCCTGAGGTTCGTGCCGCCATAGTTCCCAGCCTGTCCTGATTTACCAGTCTGCCCAGCCTACGACGTCCGACATCTGTAATGAGGTGTGACCGCCTAACCCCACCACGTCTGGTCATGGTTTCACCTTGGTTTCGCAACGTTTTGAAGATATTCACCAAAGCACTCCTCGAAGACCCGACAAGTCGTGCAGTTTCCGAAATGCTCGTGTCGATCGTCTGGGCCATCACAGTCTGCCCTCAGTCAAACTCAGTTTGTTCGTCCGCCTTCGCCATGCTACACACGGACAGCACGCTCGCTGATACTACACGCACCGTAATTCTGTCTGACTAGCTGTCATTCCTCGCCAGGTAACGCTGCTATCGCCTGGACTGGTATACCTACATCTACATCTACATCCATACTCCGCAACCCACCTGACGGTGTGTGGCGGAGGGTACCTTCAGTAACTCTACGGGTTCCCCCTTCTATGCCTCTGTGTGGGCTCTAATCTCTCTGATTTTATCCTCATGGTCTCTTCGCGAGATATACGTAGGAGGGAGCAATATACTGCTTGACTCCTCGGTGAAGGTATGTTCTCGAAACTTCAACAAAAGCCCGTGCCGAGCTACTGAGCGTCTCTCTTGCAGAGCCTTCCACTGGAGTTTATCTATCATCTCCGTAACGCTTTCGCGATTACTAAATGATCCTGTAACGAAGCGCCGCTGCTCTCCGTTGGATCTTCTCTATCTCTTCTATCAACCCTATCTGGTACGGATCCCACACTGCTGAGCAGTATTCAAGCAGTGGGTGATCAAGCGTACTGTAACCTACTTTGTTTTCGGACTGCATTTCCTTAGGATTCTTCCAATGAATCTCAGCATGGCATCTGCTTTACCGACGATTAATTTTATATGGTCATTCAATTTTAAATCACTCCTAATGCCTACTCACAGATAATGTATGGAATTAACTGTTTCCAGTTGCTGACCTGCTATATTGTAGCTAAATGACAAAGGATCTTTCTTTCTGTGTATTCGCAGCACATTACACTTGTCTACATTGAGATTCAATTGCTATTCCCTGCACCATGCGTCAATTCGCTGCAGATCCTCCTGCATTTCAGTACAATTTTCCAT
This sequence comes from Schistocerca nitens, assembly GCF_023898315.1. Lineage (NCBI taxonomy): Eukaryota > Metazoa > Arthropoda > Insecta > Orthoptera > Acrididae > Schistocerca > Schistocerca nitens. The sequence continues at coordinate 499,216,172 of NC_064620.1, read as the reverse complement.
TGTTACAGCCTCTCGACATACTACGGCATCATCCGCAAAAAGCCTCAATGAACTTCCGGCCTTGTGATATGGCGCATTATCTCGTTGATAATGATATACTCGTACATCGATTTTTGGTCGGTGGTCATAACGTGATGGGCATATTGTGTTGCTCCATCATTAAAAAACTAAAGTCGTTACTCTTAGTATTATAAAGTAGAAGAAATGTATGGTGAAACTAATATTTCGTAATTGTGATATAAAGTGATGCAGGAAGAATGCAACTATACTGCGAATTAATACGAGTGCTGTAAATTTCTGTATTGGCCGCTAAACGAAATTCCACTAGTTGTGTAAGTAGGCTGTTTATGTTTTCTTATTGGCAACGTTACGTAGCGCTCTGTATAAAAATCACTGGCTGTGCTGTGTGCAGTCTGTGGCTAGTTTGCATTGTTGTCTGCCATTGTAGTGTTGGGCAGCTGGATGTGAACAGCGCATAGCGTTCAGCGTTGCCAATTTAGCGACTTTGTCGCTAGAAATGGCGACTTTTGCCTTCGTCTTAGCGACAAAAAAAACTTTTTAGCGACAAAAATTATTTAGCGACTTATATGGCGACTATTGGAGTACTGACGACTCAAAACTATTTTGGGCCAGTATTTTCATTAACAAAACTAAGATTTTAACTATAGAAATTGTCTGAGTCAAGTTTGTCTGAAGAAAATAAAGTTTATTTGAAGAAGAGATGAATTCAGTTTAGCCTGAAACTCATAAAAGAAATTCAACAAAGACTGCCAAGTAATGTTACGATCCTGAAAAAAATGTCAATGCTGAGTGTTGAAGAAACACTAAAAGAGAATAAAAATAATGCTGTAGCGGATGTAGCCAAAGAACTGGGTTTTAGTAGCGATTTCATAGACTGTATGTTGCAAGAATGGCATAATATCAACTTCATTAGGTGGAATAACACTACTAACACTGTTTTATTTTGGAGTGAGGTTTTGCAGTATAAAATAACGCAGGGGAGAATCCTTTTTCTTTGATTTCACAGCTAGCAATGACTGTTCTATGCCTACCGCATTAAAATGCAGAAATGGAAAGAATATTCAGTTCTATGAACATAAAAACTAAACAACGTAACAGATTATCGTTAAAGACAATTAATGCTTTGATCATATTGAGAGACCAGCTGAAGAAACAAAATAAAGATTGTGCATCTTTTGACATACCGTCAGACGTATTGGAGCTTGTTGGAACGAACAAAAGTTACCCTTTTGCGACAAAACCTGTCGAACTGCATCATCTGTTGAGCGACGTTCAACCCTCTACATCAACTACAGTTCTGTCAGAGCATGAAACAGAAGAGTTATTCGATCTTCTGGGTGACGACGATGAATAGCTGACATACCGGTATGTATATATTTTGTAACTTAATTTGTTTTCTTGCTTTCTTTTGTTACAAATATAGTTGTATATTTCTAGTATATTTGACTACTGTGATTGAAACAACAATTTATGTGTTGCGTCAATTATGATAACAAGTTTAATTAAACGTTAGCGTATTTTATATATATGTTGTTGCAAGCGATACGTCATTTAATTAAGACAATATAGCAATTACGTATGAGAGTTTTTATTAATATTTTACTCCCCCCCCTCCCCCACTGTCTTATTGCACCATTCACAGTACGAAATTTTCAGTACACCCCTAGTAAAATCAGTTTTAGCGACTTTCTAGCGACTTTTGATATTGAATCTAGCGACTCGGGTTTTTTAGAGTTGGCAACACTGATAGCGTTGCGCAGTTGGAGGTGAGCCGCCAGCAGTGGTGGATGTGGGGAGAGAAATGGCGGAGCTTTGAAATTTGTAAGACTAGATGTCATGAACTGCTATGTATATTATGATTTTTCAACACTATTAAGGTAAATACATTGTTTGTTCTCTATTAAAATCTTTCATTTGCTAACTATGACTATCAGTAGTTTGTGCCTTCCGTAGTTTGAATATTCTATTTAGCTGGCAGTAGTGGCGCTCGCTGTATTGCAGTAGTTCGAGTAACCAAGATTTTTGTGAGGTAAGTGATTTGTGAAACGTATAGGTTAATGTTAGTCAGGGCCGTTCTTTTGTAGGGGTTATTGAAAGTCAGATTGCGTTGCGCTAAAAATATTGTGTGTCAGTTTAAGCACAGTCGTATATAATTTTTCAAAAGGGGACGTTTCACAGTTGAAAAACCAATGACTTTATTTGACGCGTTTCGGGAGATACCCATTATCCATAACGGTTATTTACGTATTCAGATACATAAAGACACGTTTTAACTGACACAGCTGTCTTGATATGGCAGCTCTGTCAGTTACAACATATATTTATGCACCTGAATGCCTAGTTAGATGATCATGGTTGTCTGATGATGGATATCTATCGACAAGCGACAAATAAAGTAATTGGTTTTTTAACTAATGGCATTTCATTTAGTGACCAATTCAGCAATTTTTCAGCACTCATATGAATGTAATATTCTCACTGAACTGCTCGCAGTTAATAATAGAAATTTTGTAGAGAATATCACTCCATGGCCTTAAACACGAGGTTAACTGGTTTCGATTCCCGATAAAGCTAGGGATTTTTCTATGGTGGGGAGACTGGAAGCCTCGTGAGGCCAACTGAGGAATTATTTGATCGAGTATTAATGGCTCCATGTCACGAAAACTGAAAACCGCCGGGAGAGCAGTGTGCTGACCACACTCCCGTCCAGACAACACACAGTGAGGCCATTGGCAGAGGATGACACGACGGTCGGTCGGTACCCATATGCTCAACACAGCCTGAGGGCACAGTTTACGTGGTACTCAACCTTAGCAATAATCAAATGTATTTAAGTTAGACGAGTGCTGTATCTTTTGGTGAGAGCTCCCCTTTTTAAGAACTAGAGATTCCTTCACGAGATTCCTGTATATGTTCAGAATATGAAAGGAAATTATATCGACGATTGTCAATAAAGTTTCACGGCTGTCAGTGATGTAGTGACGTCGTCTGTAAAGGTACATTAATACCGTTCATTGTCTTTACTTGAACGTTCCTATATAAAAATAATTCACTTATTTCTATTAACTTGTTGCTTGTATGAGCTCACATACGGCCAAGGTAAAAGACTTAAAGGGTATGACTTTACCCACAGATAGGTTGAAAGCAATGGCTCCTTTAGTTGTAATGCCCTGGGTGAAAGAAAGTGAACTTGCAGAACAGTGTTGCGGTCTTGATTAAGGACAACAGAACAATGATCATGAGTTTCAAGTGGCGAGAGTAAAGATGATTTGGAACCGAACATGTGTCTTATTGAAATGTTGTGAAACAAGGAAAAATTGAATAATAGTTGCACCATCTCATTCATATTGCTATTTATCTGAATCATCGCACTCCAGAATGTGAGCCATAGCTTGACCACTACGCAGCCTTGCTCTACGCATTTCATTCACTGCCAGTACCATTTCTTGTTTGTTTATATATGACTACTGTTGTGTACCCAGGAGAAGATCACTACAAAGACCGCAAGATGCCACCGGCAGACAGGCGCAACCACGAAAATTGTATCTCTGTATGTGAAATAGCCTCAAGCTGGCACTCACAAACAGTGATCTCTTCCTGCATCTGCGCCACCTCCCTCAGTTCATCGTGTACATTTCAGCCCAAGGTGTTCAAATGGTTCAAATGGCTCTGGGCACTATGGGACTTAACTGCTGAGGTCATCAGTCTAAGTTCTACGGGACTGATGACCTCAGATGCTAAGTGTCATAGTGCTCAGAGCCATTTGAACCATCTGAGGCTGTCATTTGTACTCACGTTATTCATGCGAAAAGGCGGCCGATGTGATTATTGGTCGCATGACGGAAATTAAACTACTCTGAACGTGGAATGGTAGTTGGAGGTAGACACACAGGACATTTCATTTCAGAAAGCCGGCCGAAGTGGCCGTGCGGTTAAAGGCGCTGCAGTCTGGAACCGCAAGACCGCTACGGTCACAGGTTCGAATCCTGCCTCGGGCATGGATGTTTGTGATGTCCTTAGGTTAGTTAGGTTTAACTAGTTCTAAGTTCTCGGGGACTAATGACCTCAGCAGTTGAGTCCCATAGTGCTCAGAACCATTTGAACCATTTTTCATTTCAGAAATCGTTAGGAAAGGCAATATTCCGAGATTCTTCACTTAACGACCCAGAGCAGGGCGGTTTCGTAGAGTTTTCAGTGTATACAGACCAGCACCACTGCGTGAAATAAGCGTAGAAATCAATATGGTACATACAAAGAACGTCTCTTCTAAAACAGTGTGGCGAAACTTGGTGTTGATGGGCTATGGCAGCGACGATCGACGCGAGTGCCCTTACCAACAACTTGACATCGCCGGCAGTGCCCGTCCTGGGCTCATGACCATGTCTATCGGACACTAGGCGACTGGAAAACCGTGGTCTGGTTTCCGATTTCAGTGGATAATAGCTGATCGTAGGATGGAGTGTGGCGCAAACCTCACGAAGCTGTGCAGTCTAGTGGTGACTTCATAATGATGTGGGCTGCGTTTATATGGAATGGACTGAGTCCTCTAGTCCAACTGAACCATTTATTGACTGGAATTGGTTATGTTACGCTACCTGCAGATTATTATCAGCCATTCATGCACTTCATGTTCCCAAACAACGCTGAAATTTTTGTGGATGACAATGCACCATGTCACCAGGCCACAACTGTTCGCGACTGGTTTGAAGAACTTCCAGGAAAATTCGAGCGAATAACATGTCCACCCAGAACGCCCGACATGAAACCAATCGAACTTTATGGAACATAGTCTTGAGGTTAGTTAGTTCACAAAATCCTGTACCAGCAACACCTTCGCCATTATGGACGGCTAGGGAAGCAGCATACCTCAGTATTTCTGCAGGGGACTTCCAGCGACTCCATACCACCTTGAGTTTCTGTCCGCCCCGACAGCTGACTGGTTAGCGTGACGGATTGCCGTCCTACGGGCCCGGGTTCGATTCCCGTCTGGGTCGGGTATTTTCTCCGCTCAGTGACTGGGTGTTGTGCTTCATCATCATTTCAACGCCATCCGGTGAGCAGGTCGCCCAATGTGGCGTCGAATGTAATAAGACCTGCACCAAGACGGCCGGACCTGCCCCGCAAGGGCCTCCCGGCCAGTGACGCCAAACGCTCATTTCCATACCTTGAGTTTCTGCACTACGCCGATAAAAAAAAGAGGTCCGACACAATATTAGGATGAATACCATGACTTATCAGGCAAGTGTACTATTAATAAATGTTAATTGTTATTTCCTATTGTGTTGCCACAGCTCTGTTTTAGTGCCGCCATATCAGACAAGTGTTTAAGGGGCTCCGGAAAGGCTCAGAATCATGAAAAGTTCAATTTTTACTTATTTGCGTTTTCTGAATCTGCAGACTATTACCTTTTAATAGATATATAATTTATTCAATTCCGAAGACTACAACTATTTTTAAATTTTTTTTGAAATGTGTTCTACATGGGCGTGACCTACTGTGGCGCTGTTAAACTGCTGTCAAATGGTGTTATTATTAACGTCCGTGTTCATCAGGTACATTTTAGTGATGTGAGATAAAGTATGTGTTGTGGCTAACCTGTGATGGTTCAATATATATCGCTGGTGTGATTGTCGATTGTTTCATGTTTATTTACTCTGTCGTTATCTTGAAAATATTCGTAATTAATTCTGTTTCTTGAGTCTCTGTTTTGTTGAAGTATAATAATGAGTAAAAGTAAAGTTATTAGAAATCCTCTGAAGGCTTTTAAGAAAAGGAGAAATGTTGGAAAGCCAAAGGTATGTGTTATTATTGTAAACAATAAAGACGATGAAAATCCCCAACATAGCTTGTGTCCCAAAGAAGAAGACAGTTGGTGTAAATATAACAAAGGATTGCTAACTGGTGAAGTGTACACTCATAAGCATAGTCTGCCTCATGCAATAATGGAGGTGATAAAACCTATTTTCAGAGACTTAGCAGCACCTGAACTGTTGAAAAAGTGTATTCACGGAAAAACTCAAAACCCCAATGAAAGTGTAAATAGCGTTATATGGTCGAGAATCCCCAAGACTGTATTTGTTGGAATAGAAACACTTCACTTTGGTGTGTATGATGCTGTTGCGACTTTCAATGATGGCAACATTGTAAGGTGCAAGGTATTTAGAAACATGGGAATGAAGATAGGTTCTAACATGGTACGAGCGATGCTTGCTTTAGACAAGGAACGCCTTCAGGCTGCAGACAGGGCTGTAAAGAGTCTAGAAATACAAGCAAGAGTAAACAGGAGGAGGAACAAGAGGAAGCTGGAGGAGGAGTTTGCAGAGGATGAAGATAATCCATCCTATGGACCTGGAATGCTCTAAAAAGTTAATCCAATCTTTGTCGCTCGATTCCCAAAACTTTTATTTTCTCATACTAATTACATGTTTTCTAAGGATCTTCCAAACATATTTGTTTCAAACTTTCAGTAAATGTTACACAGTACCTTCTGCATAATTTAACACAGCCTTTTTCCAAAAAACTGTACATTTTTGAATATATAAATAAAAAATTGCAAAAAAATGTTGTGAGTTTTCATTACAATTGAAAAAAATTCATCTTTAATAACTGAACTAAAATTTTGTAAAATCCCTGTGTTAAGTTGTAGCCCATATTCCAATAAATAATCTGTAAAAAGTTCAACTTCCTACCTCAAATACTTTGTGAGGAAAGATGTAATTTATAAGCGTTATTTTAACATTGCAAGTATAGGGCGTTCCGGAGCCCCTTAATCATGGTAACATGCAAAGCTGTAAAGCTGTAAAGTCTTTGTGTAGTTCCGTACGTGTGCGATTCCACTCACTTTTCATTTTGCTAACTCAATACTGACACTGAACAAACGAATGCACCAATTATCTCTTCAATAGTGCGACCGGACAATCCCTCAACCGCAGTCGAAATACAAAGCGCTTGGGCGAACAACATTTCCACTGATTCAGCGACACTGTGGCTACCCAGGCTGGCCGCACGTGAACCTGCGTCGTTAATCCGCCATTTGAATTCTTGCCCAGGGCGGCTACCCGAATGCCGAAAGCAGCGTGCTTAATCGCGCGTCTTTCCTAGTGGGTCATGTGTATTGTTATTTACAGTGTATACGCCATGGCGAACCAATGCTTGTGATAGTAGAGACACATTTTCTGATTGTCAGGTTCATAAAAGGAATGGTTCTTAAAGAGAGAACTAAAGCCTGAGTTCTGTCAGAGAAATACAGAGTGCTCCTACCAATATAGTTTTATCCTGCCAGCAACTTTAGATTTGGCCTTCAAAAATCATGCGCGAGATTTTCATAGTCTCTCCCTAGTTATGCGCAAACTCTTAACACTACAGAAACAATTTTGTACTGGTATTGGGGTTTTGCTGGAGGCAGCAGTTTCAGAATTGTTCAGTAAAACGTACAGAAATGTCCTTCAAACGCACCTTGTAATATTACTGGATTTCAGATACTTTGCATATGAGGTACTTGTCATAAAAGAAAAGGACAGCTAACGAGCTGTAGCTCGTAAAAATGCTAAGCATCACAACGCGAGATTAATGAGATGAAATATATATATATATTCTTTTAATATGCGCCTATACCAAGACGCGCGTCGAGCATTTAAATACTCTAAATAAACACTATGACCCGCTGGGCGCAGATATTTAAAGTCATTGCCGCAGCGCTTGATAGCAAGAAGCTGCGAAACAGAAGAAAGTACAATCTATCTTTTGTTGAGAAATATTCTAGAGAATTCATTATCCCTTGTACTTTTGGTCGCCGACGTAAGACGTACTACATAGCATTGCTACAAGTTGTATTTTTATTTTGTGTAAAAACTATGTGTAACGACGAACAAACGTTTCGGTATCTCGGGTGAGGATATAATGTACTTACGTACACACAAGGACATTTTATTAAGTCATGCATTTATTGTGTATTTGTCAATGTCTAGAAGTTTAAAGCCAATTTGTTCAAAATATATTAATATTTTACGATGCTGTAATTTTCTTCTTGTTCTTTTCTTTCACTAATCAAAAATGATGTTCCAATCGTATATGCGTTTTGTTACAGGTTCGCTCTTTATCGCGGTGTCTCGATTGTATTTGGAAGACCACTGATGTGTTCAACTTCCGATCTGTTAATCTTTCTCTTACTAAATTCCACTAATTTACTTTCATTTCCATTTTTATATTCAGATAGGTCCCTTAGGTATTTTCATCGAAGATTCTCATTGTGTGAAGGCAATCCGTGTCAAAATGTCAATTAAGAAAACCCCTTCGCTTAATCATTCCGTACGTCTCCTGAACACAATCGAGAACTGACGGATCGGTGATCAATTAATAATCTTTCTCTCTTTTTAAGTCGTACTAAAAACGGCCACACAGGATAGCCGTAAGTACGCAATATAGCGTTAGGTTGAAGTTTGTCAGTAAATATTACCAACCAACAGTTACAGCATCATTATTATTATTTACTACTATTTCTTATACAGAATAAGCGAGTTCCTAACGCCAGAACCTCCACCCCCCCACAATCATCCCTCATTATTCACGATTTGTAGCATGTTATTCGTGGCATATCATCCTACCACTGTATAAAAATTTCCTTCAGCACGAACCGTTCTTGATATGGTACCTGTTTTGGTCTGTGCTATTGGGCTATTACGGCACCAGCATAGTCGGCTATTACGTTATTAATTTAATTAAGCCGGCGATATAATTGCCAGGTAAAATTGAAACAAACGGCAAGTATACAATTTGCAAGTACTCGACTAAGCCAGGAGCGTAATAAGGCTAGTGAATGAATACCAAAAAAGGTAGAATGTGGGAAACAATTCGTGCAGTAGCAGCTTTTTATACAGTAGTAGGAGGGGGGAGGAAGGGGTGATACAAACAACATACCAGAAGTCCTAACCGGTGGGGACTGAGAATGGGGATGGTCATGCGTTTGAAGGTCACGTTTGTATGTTTTTCCTAAATAACTCGAAAACTAAGGCCTCCAGAGAAAAGGTCCCGTTCGTTTTTTTCTGTAGAACTAACAGTTTATACCTTCGCGAGCGAGAGAATATGAAAATCTCGTGCCAGATTTATCATTATACGCTGCATAACTCGACAAGCTGTATCACGCTGTACAAACTATTCCTACAAGAGCTCGTGCTTCAGAACAGCGGCTACGTTAACTTCTGTACATATCCCTATTCCTGCAGCGATCAAGACCGGGGATATGGAATTGCTAGGTACATAGCCACTAGAAAAACTGTCATAAAAAATTCATCTGACGTCATGTTTTATACAAAAAATTAAGGTTGAGACAGGTTTTCGGCACCAAAAATGGCCATACTGACAGAGCTCTGTTTCAAGAATATCTCATATTTTGGTTCCTCGGTGTTACATTACTGCGACTATGCGAAAATGTTCTGGACTAAGGAACGAGGAAGAAATGTAGTTCGAGTAATAGTAATAATAATAACAATAATTCCATATGGCTCAAGTGTATGGTGCAAGTCTTTTAGTGTTCGCCACTTGGGCGCCTTCACTGTCCTTAACCCAGGTATTCTACCGGGGGAAACGGGACCTACAGTTTAACGTGAAACCCGAATCACGCGTCGTTCATGGTGAATCAACACATTATTGAGAGGTGAAGTGTAGGTTAGACAGAGTGAAGTATTGCGTGGTCTGAGCGGGATTCGATACCACGGCCCTACGGTTCCAGCCACTTGTGACATCATTAGACCACTAGGACAGATATTTCGAGGTATTACGACACTAAAAACACTTAATAAAACGCCATAGGTCTGCGAAGAAGGCTGGCGTAGTGATAAATTCGCTGCTGTTTAAAAGGTACAAAATTAATCAACGTCAGCAGGCTTCAAGCCATGACACTGTATCACCTCATCTACCCATGATAACAACCCCAACTCTGAGAGGAACCTAGTCCACAAATTTCTACCATCTTGGGTAGAAGAGGTGATACAGTGTCTTTTTTAAAAGGAAAACGAGGATAATGGAATGTACTCGAATGAAATCGGGTGATGCTGAGGGTATTAGGCCAGGAAATGAGACGCTTAAAGTAGTAAATGAGTTTTGCTATTTGGGGATCAAAATAACTGATGATGGTCGAAGTAGAGAGGATATAAAATGAACACTAGCAATGGCAAGGAAACCGTTTCTGAAGAAGAGAAATTTTTTAACATCGAGTATAGATTTAAGTGTCATGAAGTCGTTTCTAAAAGTATTTGTATGGAGTGTAGCCATGTATGGAAGTGAAACATGGACGATAACCAGTTTGGACAAGAAGAGAATAGAAGCTTTCGAAATGTGGTGCTACAGAAGAATGCTGACGATTAGCTGGGTAAATCACGTAACTAATGAGGAGGTATTGAACAGAATTAGGGAGAAGAGACGTTTGTGGCACATTTTGAGTAGAAGAAGTGATCGGTCGGTAGGACATATTCTGACGCATCAAGGGATCACCAATTTAGTATTGGAGGGCAGCGTGGAGGGTAAAAATCTTAGAGGGAGACCAAGAGATGAATACACTAATTGGTTCAGAAGGATGTAGGTTGCAGTAAGTACTGGGAGATGAAGAAGCTTGCACGGGATAGAGCAGCATGGAGAGCTGCATCAAACCAGTCTCTGGACTGAAGACTACAACAACAACAGTCCATTGCGCATTCTATATCCTTACAAAATAAACATTGCATGTTATAAGTAATAAAAATTAGATGACGTCGTAACTTCTTCGCTTTTATGTAACGAAAACGATTACTTATTATGCAAGTACAGTTTACACGCAACACACATAAAAATTACAAATTGTTATTGTTGTTTTCTGTACTCAACAGAAAGTTCTTCATCGTGATGAAAGACAAGAGTTCCTGTTATTACGCTACAGTCTTGATCCGCGAGACCGCTACGGTCGCAGGTTCGAATCCTGCCTCGCGCATGGACGTGTGTGATGTCCTTAGGTTAGTTAGGTTTAAGTAGTTCTACGTTCTAGGGGACTGATGACCTCAGACGTTAAGTCACACAGTGCTCAGAGCCATAGGAACCATTTTTGAACCTTTTATTACTGATAAGTGCGAAAGTTGCATACGAATAACAGGAACACGTTTTATATTAACTTGGCGAAGTATTAAAGAGATGTTAGATGTGTTTTTGTTTTGTATTTTTTCACCTTTCTTTGGGGAATCTTTTGTACTGCACCACTGCTCTATTTCAGGTTATAGCTCAACTTTTTCGAGTAAAACCTGAATTAAATACTGACAATGTCAGTTTTGCTATTAAAGGTGTTTATTTTTATGTAACAGGAGGATAACTATGTAGAATAAAAATTTCCCGTATGTTAGTCGCACTTTATACGAGGTGTATCTGAAAAGAATGTAGAAAATGAGACGGCTGGTAGAGGGGGTCATAATAAGCATGTTTCACGCAGCAACCCATGTCCGCATCCCTTAGCGCACTGACCTAAGCGTCGTTGAACAGTGTTGCGCGCCGGCCTGTGTGGTCGAGTGGTTCTAGGCGCTACAGTGTGGAACCGCGCGACCACTACGGTCGCAGGCTCGAATCCTGCATCGGGCATGGGTGTGTGTGATGTCCTTAGGTTAGTTAGGTTTAAGTAGTTCTAAGTTCTAGGGGACTGATGACCCCAGAAGTTAAGTCGCATAGTGCTCAGAGCCATTTGAACCATTTGAACAGTGTTGCGCGCCGCCAATAGGGTAGACACACAATATGCCTACCGTGCCGTCATGGGAGCAGGACTGCAGAGCAACGATTGCAATGTATATGTGACATCAAGGTGAAAGAGATGTCGTTTAGAGGTTTTACGACCTTTAGTTTGTAGTGGATATAGCTGCGGATATTTCAGGCGGGAAAACAGTACGGGTTTTCCACCCCTTCCTGGGTTTTAAACGCGTTGCTATTGGCTGTGCAAATCCCTGTTTGATACGTTTTGCATAGAGGCCAGCACCTGTGCCAACTACGGCATCTGATTCGCGCTTCGTCAGTTTATCATCAAATGGGGACGCTCTTAACGTTTGCTACTGTGTGGAGCGGACAGGAAATGAGGAGCTACTGTTGGGAGGAAAGGGCAGACATGTACTGTGCTTACGGGTCGGTAGATAGAAATGATCACGCTGCCCAGCTCGTGTACGTTCGGCGATTTCCGAATCGTCGAGTGCCAGATGCACGCACATTTACTACACTACTGGCCATTAAAATTGCTACACCACGAAGATGACGTGCTACAGACGCGAAATTTAACCGACAGGAGGAAGATGCTGTAATATGCAAATGATTACCTTTTCAGAGCATTCACACAAGGTTGGCGCCGGTGGCGAAACCTACAACGTGCTGACATGAGGAAAGTTTCCAACCGATTTCTCATACACTAACAGCAGTTGACCGGCGTTGCCTGGTGAAACGTTGTTGTGATGCCTCGTGTAAGGAGGAGAAATGCGTACCATCACGTTTCCGACTTTGATAAAGGTCGGATTGTACCTTATGGCGATTTATCTTTATCGTATCGCAACATTACTGCTCGCGTTGGTCGAGATCCAATGACTGTTAGCAGAATATGAAATCGGTGGGTTCAGGAGGGTAACACGGAACGCCGTGCTGGATCCCACGGCCTCATATCATTAGCAGTCGAGATGACAGGCATCTTATCCGCATGGCTGTAACGGATCTGGCATCCACGTATCGATCCCTGAGTCAACAGAGTGGGACATTTGCAAAATACCATACATCTGCACGAACAGTTCGACGACGTTTGCAGCAGCATGGACTATCAGCTCGGAGACCATGGCTGCGGTTACTCTTGATGCTGCATCACAGACAGGAGCCCCTGCGATGGTGTACTCAACGACGAACCTGGGTGCACGAATGGCACAACCTCATTTTTTCAGATCAATCCAGGTTCTATTTACAGCATCATGATGGTCTCATCCGTGTTTGGCGACATCGCACATTGGAAGCATGTATTCGTCATCGCCATTCTGGCGTATCACCCGGCGTGATGGTATAGGTTGCCATTGGTTACACGTCTCGGTCACCTCTTGTTCGCATTGTCGGCACTTTGAACAGTGGACGTTACATTTCAGATGTGTTACGACCTGAGGCTCTACCCTTTATTCGATCCCTGCGAAACCCTACATTTCAGCACGATAATGCACGACCGCATGTTGCAGGTCCTGTACGGGCCTTACTGGATACAGAAAATGTTCGACTGCTGCCCTGGCCAGCACACTCTCCAGATCTCTCACCTATTGAAAACGCCTTTTCAATGGTGGCCGAGCAACTGGCTCGTCACAATATGCCAGTCACTACTCTTGATGAACTGTGGTATCGTGTACCTGTACACGCCATCCAAGCTCTGTTTGTTCCAATGCCCAGGCGTGTCAAGGCCGTTATTGCGGCCAGAGGTGGTTGTTCTGGGTACTGATTTCTCAGGATCTATGCACCCAAATTGCGTGAAAATGTAATCACATGTCAGTTCTAGTATAATATATTTGTCCAATGAATACCCTTTTATCACTTGCATTTCTTCTAGGTGCAGTAATTTTAATGGCCAGTAGCGTATATGGTTTAGCACTTCTGGTTTTTAGGGCAATTTAGTAGGACAGTGGTCGCATACACAAAGAGATCGGTATAAGGTAACGCCCAATAGGTATTCAACACACATAATCTACAGGTGACGCGATTATAATCTTAACTGATCAAAGCTGCAAGAAAACTCGCGTAGTCTACGCTTACTTGTGATAGTCTACGGTAGTTTTACAACTCTGTTCATCAAATCGAGAACGTATACGTGCAGCCATTCGAGCATAGCTCTTGTCATTTTAGAAGCCAGGAGCGTCCCTGAAAATGTAGGAGGTAACACATGAGCTTTAAATAGAACCGTGTTTACAGTAACCTAAATGACTGTGTCCAAGTCAAAGTAATGATAACACCGCCGGCCGAAGTTGCCGTGCGGTTAAAGGCGCTGCAGTCTGGAACCGCAAGACCGCTACGGTCGCAGGTTCGAATCCTGCCTCGGGCATGGCTGTTTGTGATGTCCTTAGGTTAGTTAGGTTTAACTAGTTCTAAGTTCTAGGGGACTAATGACCTCAGCAGTTGAGTCCCATAGTGCTCAGAGCCATTTGAACCATTTGAATGATAACACCCATGAAACATCACAGAACCACATCCAACGTGAACTACGTCCTCCACACAATGTGGAGTAAACAACTCATTTGGCCATCGGTGTACTCGACACCTCAAATCATTACAAAAAGAGGCAAAATTACGAATCTTCGCGCCACTCTACATGCCTCTACTTAGTTACTGATCAATTTCTGTGGTTTTTTGTCCCATAAAAGACGTAGAGTTGTTAGAGAAATGGCATTTTGCGAGGTAACCGTCTTCAGATGTCTTATGGACGCTATTCTCTTCACACTGTTCGCTCGGATGTAAGGAAATAAGGAAGATTAGGGTTTAACGTCTCACCGGTTCGCTCTAAAACTGGCTGAGATGGACACGCATTCAGAGACACCGCTATTTGCTGTCGTCTTTGAAACCGATTGTCACGGTCTAGGTCCTGCACTCTTCTCCAGTCTCTGTCGGTCAGGATCGTTTTTACGAGCACTCCCTTATGCCATATTACGTGGTTGCGAATGGTACACCGTTCCTTGTATCCTCGGGTGACCGTCCGCTTTGTACATCAACAAATCCGGCAATTTCATTTGCGGGGTGATAGTGGACAAGGCAGCCCCTTTCAGGAGGTAAAATCAGTAAAAAAACAGTCTAGGTCGCGATAGTTATTTTATTAAAGTGACCGGTTCCCGGCTGTGCTTAGGCCATCTTGATAACAGCGCCATCAGCCGAAGTTGACGACGTATAGAACAGTCAGTAGACCTAGGTCGCTAAACTGCAGTTTCAACGATTGAGCTCTACTGGATGTTCTAGACATCGTCAACTTCAGCTGATGGTGCTGTTCTGAAGATGGCCTCAGACTAGGCCGAAACCAGTCATTTTAACAAAATAACCATCGCGGTCTAGATGTTTCTTCACTTACTTTATATAGCTTACAAGAAAGCTGTTTCCCAAAAATGTTACTCAAAACCTTTCAGGAGTTGCCAACGTCGACCCATCTTGCTGCGTTGATTCCACACAACCGACTGGCGCATACATAGCGCTTCACTGCCATGACGGACATCAGCGTTGGAGTGTAGCGTGACAGCTTTGTAACGGTTCTACGCCACCTTCAGCTCTCCAAAGCGATCACTGTGCTCTTTTAAAGGAGTTACACTGCTCGATTATAGGCTGTTTTTCTGTGCTAAAAATGTGGTTCAGACTATTGTTATTCTGATTGATTATAACATTCAAATAACATTTACGGTCAATATCCTCACAAAATATCTGTTATTTTTATGTAATTAAATCTTAGAATCATTAAATATTCAAGATTTAGAATGAAATTTTCGCTCTACAGCGGAGTGTGCGCTGATATGAAACTTCCTGGCAGATTAAAACTGTGTGCCGGACCAAGACTCGAACTCTGGACCTTTGCCTTTCGCGGGCAAGTGCTCTACCACTTTTATTTAACCATTTTTTTTTTATAAAGAAAGAAAATTACCTCTTCCACTTCAGGCGTTGGCCCCTATCACCCATAATACCCCCAAAAACCTATGTAGCCTAAAAACAAAAACAAAGCAAGTGCCACAGCCACTTTCATCCTAAAGCTAACTAGGACGGCCGTTCGCCACCACTTCAGGTTCCGCCAACGAACAAAAATTAAATATGCCTCTGACCTTTGTATAAAAAAATAAAATAAAAGGAAAAGGAAAGGGTATAATACTTTATTATATTTTATTTGTTGTTCATTTTGTTCTTATTTTGTTCTTGTGTATTTAATTGGATTCGAAGGCAGGTCTCCTGCCCACTTTTTTTAAAAAAGCTTTTTTTTATTTATATAGATATCAATGTGCGAACAGTCAGAGTTAATCAAGCCTGGAAAACTAAAACAGAATGAAGACGCCATCGAAGATATGAAACATAAACAACATGAAAAGAAAGCTACCACGTCGTAGTGAGGCTTCCCAGAGACTGCGCACACTGATAAAGATTGTTCAATATATGCTCGTTTGCAGTTCGTTCTGACCTCATCTGCCACTGCCTGGACATTCCAGCTGCACGGCGGGCTGTGAAAGGCACTCCATAGGTAGTTTGCGAAGCACTGTCGATATCTGGTATGCCCGAAAATAGCATGATGTCTTTCTTGCAAATAGAGCCAGAAGTCAAGGAAATTCTTGTGTCCGTCACGACAGAGGTAATGGACTGCACGTCCACGTATCCAGGTGACAGAGTTGGTTCGAGTCTTGGGGTAAAATATCTCATCCGGAAACAATAACGTGCGTGCAGATACATGCTCCGGCCTAACTCGCAAGGGATAAGCCAGCATCTGCCGCACTAGGTGCCAAACCGGTTCCGTCTCTCCACAGCTGAGGCGGTGCTCGTCAGAATCTACTGTATTACAACCCACACAATTGGGAGATTCTGCCATGTGGATATTGTAGAGACGTTCTTGCGTCACCAGCTTCCCATTAACGACTACGTACCATTGGGAAACAACATCGGAATCAAGCATGGCATCGTGTACAGTCTTCCACACCACGCGCCACCGTACGTCAGGATGTTTTAGTTCGACCACATTTTGGGGGCGGCGTTGCAGCATGTCATGATATAGGCGTCGAGTTGTGGCCATTTGTGGTGTCGTGAGCGCGACACTGCAATGACATTGTTCGAAATAGAAACGTCGTATATAAAAGAGGGGCGCTGGGATGTCCTGTAGTGGCACCGGCGCTCTTAGTGAAGCAGGTCGTAGCGCCGTCAGAAGCAGACTCGTGAGGCTCGTAGGACAACGGCGCAGCAGACATAAATGTGAGCTGACATAGAGAGCAATGGCCCTATCATGGACGTTAACTAGGCCGAGACCACCTTTTTCCTTGGGGAGGGTAAGAGATACGTATCTGATCTTCAGTAACATACCAGCGGTGACGAAGTATCCCAGCGCTGCCATAACGCTACGAGCCAAGGGCTTCGGAATGGGTAGCGTTTGGGCGACATGCGGTATGTGGGACGCAAGGTATACATTGGCATAATACGTCCGCTGAACGATGTTGAGGGATCGCAAGCGCTGATTTGCAATTCCGGCCCTAACTTGGTTAAGAAGGCATCGATAATTGAGCGTCGTCGTGCGTCGCATGTCGTTCATGGAATCTAAGCCCAAGCAGCATACAGTATCACTGAAGCGTAAGGGGGCAATGTGTTCCTGCGGTAGCCCAATCCCGATGCTCAAGGCGACGGACTTGTCAACGTTGATTTGGCTACCAGAAGCTGTACCGTAGGTTGCAATCCAGTCAAAAGCCGCGGCCATGTCGTCAGCTCCACGTACGACGATTATCAAATCATCCGCATATGCGGTGCAACGATAGATGGAGCCGCCGAACTGTATCCCAGTGAGCCTGTCTCGGAGACCACACAACAAAGGTTCTAAGGCCAATGCAAATAACAATGTTGATAATGGACATCCCTGTCGTACTGATCGGCGGATCGGCATGGGTGCCGTCAGTCTTCCATTAACAAGAACTCGAGAAGTTGCACCATGCAGTAGGCGTGTCAACACTGTGATAAAGGGGTCGGGGTATTCCATGCGCCATAGAACGGCCGTGAGGAAAGTGTGGCCCACACGGTCAAAAGCTTGGCTAAAGTCGATAGACACGAGGGCTGCCGCCAAACGTCTCACCCGTGGAAGGGAGATGAGATCTCTGTAACAACATAACGCAGTTCTGATGTTGTTGGGTCCCCCCAAGGACGTCTGATCGCCGGACAAGACGTGCAATAGTGTGCCGCGAATACGTTCCGATAGCAGCCTCGAAAAGATCTTGAAGTCGCTGTTCAATAACGTTAAGGGACGATAGTCGCGGACATGATTCTGTCCCTTCGGGACAATCAGACCTTCCAAGAATGGTGTAGGCAATGTTATACCCGGGGACATCAATTCCTGGCAAATTTCAATCAAAAACGGTAGCAACAGTTGTTTAAAGGCTCGATAGAACTCTAATGGTAATCCATCGATTCCTGGTGATTTATGGGGAGCACGTTTACCAATGGCGTCGAGCACTTCCTCCTCTGTCACTTCTCCCAGTAAAGTCGGTACCATGTCTGGTGGAACTGTACCGTGGACATGTGCTGAAACGGTGTCTACCGTCGCCATATCAGGGAGCACTGCTGAATAAAGTTGAGCGTAATGCCCATAGAAGGCTTCTGCTATATCTGCTTGTTCTACCACGTGTCGACCGTCGTCCGTTATCATGTAGGTTACCGGTGCCCTACGGCGCCTCCTGCGTTCTAAGAGCACGTGGTGCATAGATGGCCTTTCTGATTGTATCATGTCTGGAGCACGCGACCGTATAACAGCGCCTTGTAAATGATGGCGTGCTAAGGAGACGAGCTGCGCTTTCGCGCGATTGACTATGATCTGCCTGTCAGGTGAGGGCTCCATAGCAAGACATTCCCGTAGGACGGTGTAATAAAAGTTTTCCGTGCTCCTCCTCCATGCCGCTGCTTCCCGGCCGTAAGCCATGAAGGTGCGCCTAAGAGCAGGCTTCGCACATTCAATCCACCAACTGAGGGTCGATCGGTAGCGACCACGACGCTGTAAGGACGCGTTCCACGACTCTTTGACAGCACCTTTACATGCCGGCTCGTCCAGATGGACGACGTTCAGTTTCCAGGGGGGCCTACTGCGCCACACACGTGCAGGGTGGATGGCAATGGTGCAAATATAAGCTGTGTGATCGGTGAATGCAGTGGGCCAGAGCTCTGCTTCTCTCGTCGCCGTCGAAAGGATGCTTGTGACGTAAATCCTGTCTAACCGACTTGATGAATGGCTTGTATAATGGGTGTAACCAGGAGCTGGGCCATGGATGTAGCGCCACGTGTCAATCAGGTGGAGGTCACGCACTAGCATGTCCAATTCCGCACAGGGGACGTGATGTGGCTGCTGATCAGATGGAGATAATGTACAGTTAAAATCTCCTCCGATCACCATATCGTCTTTGCGGCCCATAAATAGACGCGTAATATCTTCCGAAAAAAAGCGGGCCCGATCTCTCCGTCTCCCTGATCCTGAAGGTGAAGGGGCATATACATTGATGAGTCGTACACCGTTGACAGTTACTGCCATGGCTCTTGCACTCGGTAAGTACAGTACGTCCGTAGCCGCCAAACCGTCCCGTAGCAGAACAGCCATACCACAATCGGTAGAAGAGGCGTGGGAGATGTGGGCGGTATATCCGTAGAAGTCAGGGAAACTAGCGACACATACTTCCTGTACGAGGGCCACGTCGATGTCCGCCGCATCACGCATGCGTTGTAGCATTGCAGGTTTGTGTAGTGCCCTTATCGCGTTGATATTGATTGTGGCAAGGCGAAAGGTGTGCTGCCTAGCCTCTTCAAATAGGGCAGACGCCATGGCAATCAAAGCTAACCGCAAGAGATACCGGACCCACCAACCCGTTACGAATTATGAGTCTTTCACGCTAGGAGTGGCATCCCCAATGCCGCCCCCTCCCCTGTCACCCGTGCCCTCTTCAGGAAGTTCCTCAACATCTTCCGACCACAGTGGGTGCAACACGATGCTGTGTAGCTGATCGGCACCTAAATCTCTCTCACGTACGTCGTCTTTGGTAGAGGTAGACGGAGCGCCATCCATCGACGCGACCTGCCGCGTTTGTGGTGCAAGAAGTAATTGGGCACTCGTAGTATGGGCAAGTGAACCGTCTACACCACTTAGATCCTCAGCTGGCGCAGCATCCATGCCGTCTGATGAGATGTCACCTTCTTGACCGGCCGTGTGTAGGAGGCAATCGTCAGAAGGGGTCCGCCGACGTCGCTTGCGTCGTCGAAGCGAACGTTGCTTTCGAACGTGGACATCCGTATCCGAATGTGGGAGGCAATACAGCGTCGTATCACCTTCCGCTAGGAAAGCCGCGGTCGGGACAATGTTCGCGTCCACGTCCATCGCGTTCTGAATGTTATGTTGCGTCTGGAGTCCGTGGGACTGTTGCTGCTGTTGTTGCTGTGAAGGGGGCGACATATGGGTTGGCACCGAGGGTCCTTCCTCTTCCTCCCTTGGTACTCCTGACGTCGGTCGATGTGTCTGATCGCCCGTTTCGTCCTCAACTATGGTGCGCATCGTCGTCTGAGCGTACGTGAGGGGCAAGATTGTCGTCCCCGTCGGGGAAACGGAGTCTCCCGCTGGTATCGGCGTAATTCTACGTTGTAAGCAGCTCGATCGAACATGGTCTTCCTGCCCACATCCGGAACAGGTACACGGTTGACCGTCGTACATGATGACTGCACGACAGCCACCGATGTTCAAATAGGACGGAACATGTTTCTTGAGCTCAAGTTTAATTTGGCGCACACCATTGTAGACCTTATACGTCGAGAAAGTTTGCCACTTTTCTGCAACGTGGCTGATAACATTGCCATATGGTCGGAAGGCGTCCTTGACAACTTCCTCTGGGACCTCGAAGGGGAGCTCAAAAACCCTTACAGTCCTTAGGCCCATGCCTGCATGATCCACCGTCACTGCACCGATACGCCCGTCAGAATGTTTGAATCTGAGAGAGTTCGAGTATTTAGAAACCACTGTCGCGCAGACCTCTGCACTGGTCATTTTAACATAAACCACGCTCGCCGATATAGAAAAATGTATTCCGACGACAGTCGCCGGATCTAAACGTAGATCGTCGCGTATGAACTGTTCTATTTCATAGGCTCGAGGACGCGCGTGATCTGGTTGGAAAGTAATTTTGATCGTATCGTGGCGCCATGTGTGTGCCATAGTCGCACTGAACTTGGAACAAATACAACTCGCGCCGCGAGAAGGTAAGCACAAGCAAGCGCTCACGGTCGCGCACGGCGGGGCGCAGCGGACGTCCTCGCACCACCGCAGCCGAAAGCAGACGGCGACCACTGAGCTACCCAAGCACGACTCACGCCCCGTCCTCACAGCTTTACTTCTGCCAGTACCTCGCCTCCTACCTTCCAAACTTTACAGAGGCTCTCCTGCGAACCTTGCAGAACTAGCACTCCTGAAAGAAAGGATATTGCGGAGACATGGCTTAGCCACAGCCTGGGGGATGTTTCTCACTCTGTCCGCCGAGAACTTCATAAAGCGAATATTCATGGACGGGCTGCTATGTCGAAACCATTAGTGGCGACAACTAACGCAAAGAAGAGTAAAACATGGTGTCAGAAACATAAATCCTGGCCGCGCGGGATTAGCCGAGCGGTCTAGGGCGTTGCAGTCATGGACTTTCCGGCTGGTCCCGGCGGAGGTTCGAGTCCTCCCTCGGGCATGGGTGTGTGTGTGTTTGTCCCTAGGATAATTTAGGTTAAGTAATGTGTAAGCTTAAGGACTGATGCCCTTGGCAGTTAAGTCCCATAAGATTTCACACACACACACTCACACACACACACACACACACACACACACACGTCACAACATAAATCCTGGAGGGCTGATTAGTGGAAACACGTCATATGGTCCGACGAGTCGACGTTTTCGTTTTTTCCAACATCCGACCGGGCTTACGTCTGGAGAAAGCGAAAAGGAAACCTACAATCCTGATTGCTTGATTCCAACGGTTAAGCATATAGTTGGAAGAAAGATAGATCCCTTATCATTTAGCTACAAAATAGCAGGTCAGCAACTGGAACCAGTTAATTCCATAAATTATCTGGGAGTAGGCATTAGGAGTGATTTAAAATGGAGTGACCATATAAAGTTGATCGTTGGTAAAGCAGATGCCAGACTGAGATTCATTGGAAGAATCTTAAGGAAATGCAATCCGAAAACAAAGGAAGTAGGTTACAGTACGCTTGTTCGCCCATTGCTTGAATACTGCTCAGCAGTGTGGGATCCGTACGAGATAGGGTTGATAGAAGAGATAGAGAAGATCCAGCGGAGAGCAGCGCGCTTCGTTAGAGGATCATTTAGTAATCGCGAAAGCGTTGCGGAGATGATAGATAAACTCCAGTGGAAGACTCTGCAGGAGAGACGCTCAGTAGCTCGGTACGGGCTTTTGTTAAAGTTTCGAGAACATAGCTTCACCGAAGAGTCAAGCAGTATATTGCTCCCTCCTACGTATATCTCGCGAAGAGACCATGAGGATAAAATCAGAGAGATTAGAGCCCACACAGAAGCATACCGACAATCCTTCTTTCCAAGAATAATACGAGACTAGAATAGAAGGGAGAACCGATAGAGGTACTCAAGGTAGCCTCCGCCACACACTGTCAGGTGGCTTGCGGAGTATGGATGTAGATGTAGATGGTGTGGGGACCCATATCATGGTATTCTGATGGTCCCATTACTACTCTCAAATGACGATAATGTGAACATTTTAGGTCATCAGGTGCACATTATGATTCAAATGTTGTTCCCCAACAATGACGCCATATTTCAGGAGGATAATGCATCCGTTCACACAGCCAGGACAGTACAATCATGGTATGAGGAGCATGTAACTGATCTGCAGTGTCTTTCCTGGCCATCACAGTCCCTGGACTTGAACATTATCGAACCATTGTTGGCGGTATTGGAACAAAGACTCCGGAGCAGATTTCCGGAGTTAAAAGAGGTTCTGATCGAAGAGTGGCATAACATTCCACTGGATATTGTACAATCATTAAATGAAAGTATTCCAAGAAGAATCGCGGAAGTATTACGGGCAAACGAGGGTCCAGCCCATTATTAATAAACCACTCCTAAGTACAGGTGTTCACATTATTCTGCCTATCCCCTGTACGTAATAGAAGTGGAGTGGTACATCTATAACGAAAAATCTCACAGATTTCACCACATGCGCAAAAGGGATAACGGACATAAATGACGTTCATGTTTAGCACAGATGAGACTTCCAACATAAGTGTCGATATCGGACTCCTCCTCCGGCACTAAAGCACATTTTGCACTTGTTATTCATGCTGGCTACAAAACTGTTGAGGAGGTGTTGGGGGATATTGTTCCACTCCTCTCCCCAGACGGTTTCCACTCCTTGACGGTTTGTGGAGGGGATGTTCGTTGAGAAACACATCTGCCAAGAGCATCACGGGCATGCTCTGTAGCAGAGGGGTGTCGAACCCGCGGCCCGTGGACCGCCTGCGCAGTAAAGCAAGTATCAGTGTAGCCCAAGAAGCGAGCATCTGTCACACAACTGGGAGAAAAAGAAATTCCATAAAATTCTCTTCATGTAAAACACGATAAATTGAATAAAAAGTTGGGCATCTCTGGTCCACAGATTTCAGAAAAGAGACTGCTTAAAAATTCACATCCAAGTTCGATGTTCTTTTCTAGAGTAATCTTCATTAGTTTTCAAAGACTGTTCTTTGGAGTTGTGATTAGCGCTGAGGTCTCTCTGCACTCGCTCTGACGTCACGACATCGGCTACTATGATCCAACACCGTCCGTAGACCAACGAATGTCGCAAACAGAACGTGCGCTAACCCAAACAGAGACAAATGTGCACAATAAGTAAGTGAAACATGAGCTTTTAGAATAAGATCGTAGAACATAAAAAATACAAGAATAACGCTATAACTCTACACGTTTATTCATTTATATACTTCATAAAGGAAATAGAATTTTTAGCATGGTAAATTCAAGCATATTTCAAGATTTTAAGCAGTTAGTGATTTCCAGTAAACTTCTAGTTTAATTTCAAACCTTCTACAAACTTTCTCTCGCTTACATGGTTGAAGTCAAATATTACGTTAACTCAGTTGTAAGGTAATCAGATGTTTAAAGCTGTTTTATACATGAGTCAGATTCTTTAAGCGATCGAGAGTTTACTGGCTGTACAAGCTGTACATGAACGCGGTCGTAGGTGTTTATAGCTGTCGACAATACACACATACACTCCACACACACGCACACACACACACACACCGCGTCCCGTTATTGGTCTGATGGCGGGCGACCCCTCATATTCATTGTTGTAATTTTTTATACTCAGCCTTTCCTTCCTTCCCAAAAAGTGGAAGACGAATCCTTGCAAAACATATTTGTTATTGAGAATACATTATTAGAACTCTGTTTGTTTATTAAAGTGAATATTTTTCTAAGAAATAGCCTTTGCTCTCTTCTCCTTTTTTCGGCGCTTTACATAGTCACAGAGATGGGTTTGCGGCCCACATTACTACAAAGCCTGTACACCTCTGCTACACAGCACAGGGAGTTCGGCCCCCTTCCGCCCCACTCCCCTCCCCCTACTCCCTCTTCCCCACCCCTCCTCTCTCTCTCACGAGCGCGCGCGCACGCACGCACGCACGCACACACACACACACACACACACACACATACACGATGCTTAGCTCCTTCCACATAAGTGCACATTGGGAATCGCTGATACTGAAAGATATGTTTCTCAAGGGCACATGGGCGTTTTTTAATGACTATCCTTCAGACATGGCTGTACAGATGTTTTCCAAATCTTCTTCCCAGTCACCAGTTCTTTCCCTTGATTGGATGCTGTCCTCCAGATTTTCTTGTTGTACTGCTAATCTTTCTCTGGCTCTGAGCACTATGGGACTTAACGTCTGAGGTCATCAGTCCCCTAGAACTTAGAACTACTTAAACCTAACTAACCTAAGGACATCACACACATCCATGCCCGAGGCAGGATTCGAACCTGCGACCGTTGCTAATCTTTCAATCCCTACGTAATTCCCTGCTCTTTGCGAAACGGTAACAGATAACCGGGTAATGTGATGAAAGTGAAGACGACGCACTGTCCTCTCTAACGGCACGTAAACATAGCATAATGGAGCTGAAAAGAGGAAGGACAGTTAAAGCACTGGGTTAGCTGTGTAACCTGGGCCAACGTGTTGTACACATCGTTACATAGTAATTAACAGCCAGACAAGCTCTGGATTTCTGGAAGGAAGAGGAGCGCATCGTGGTAACATAACAGCTGATGTTACATAATATTAAAGTGCTACAAAATAAAAAAGTTACAAAATAAAGAAAAAGTCTTTTGCTTTTCGTATGTAACAGAAAATTTGCTATTTTAGTTTATCTTACGCTTCAGTTATAATCAGTTTATCCTTACAAAATATTTGGTACTGATTGGAACAATGTACGAGATATAAGGGACTCGTCTCATAACTGACATAATGAATTTCTTACTGTACATAATACTCGTAAACCAAAATTGTCATGGTGGAAAAAATATAACACATGATCATAAAATCAGCTGGT
The DNA here is from genome assembly GCF_023898315.1 of Schistocerca nitens. Classification (NCBI taxonomy): domain Eukaryota; kingdom Metazoa; phylum Arthropoda; class Insecta; order Orthoptera; family Acrididae; genus Schistocerca; species Schistocerca nitens. The sequence goes on along the minus strand of NC_064620.1, from coordinate 499,190,827 downwards.
ACTTTCCTGTAATTTGGGTGTTTTATGTTGTTTTGACACAATTCGTGTTAGCGTACGACGATCTCTGCCATTTAGTTTTGATTTACACCCACTATTGCGTTTACACGATGATCTCCTTCCATCTTTTATGTAGGCTGTCATGACGGTTGAAACTTATTAAAACATTCAATAAGTTGTCTGTCTTCGTTACTGACGCTCCAACTAATCGGGCCCTCACAATCTGCCCTCTTTGGAACTCTGTTAGGTCTTTCATTGCACGTCGACTTCGGCCTCTGAATGCAAATACAAAGTGTGCACCACTCGTAAACGCCCGCATCTCGTGGTCGTGCGGTAGCGTTCTCGCTTCCCACGCCCGGGTTCCCGGGTTCGATTCCCGGCGGGGTCAGGGATTTTCTCTGCCTCGTGATGGCTGGGTGTTGTGTGCTGTCCTTAGGTTAGTTAGGTTTAAGTAGTTCTAAGTTCTAGGGGACTTATGACCACAGCAGTTGAGTCCCATAGTGCTCAGAGCCATTTGAACCACTCGTAAACAATCTGCACTGATGCCTAGTCCGTACTGAACACGCACAGTCCAGCTGCGTTGTTTACCGTCAAACACTACCGTCCCATTACTACCACTGTTCACATTTTTATTGCCTATCCCCTGTATGTGTTATGTTTCATGTCTTCCATTATTGTCTGCTATCATACCTACCCAACAATGTCTCTGTTCCTCAACAACTGGCAAGCAGTGCATTAATTTCTCCGATGATTTTATATGTCATAATAAAACGTACAGGAGTAACTGAAGACCTTGAAGCACAGAAAGGTCTAGAGCAGTTGTAGTCCATAACGCACACTGGTAGGCGATCAAGCTTTCATGGTGGATGGTAGGGCTTTTAAAAACATTTTCTTAAAATTGTCACGTAAATTATTTGGTAAGTAAGTAATTATTAATATATGCTTTATCTTGCTGTGATTCACCTTTACAAATTTTGTTAAGTAAAGTTACTTCCCTACTTTAGAAATCACCAGCACTGCGGAACCGGTAGACGGTTAGAAACATGTTTACTACCAACAGAGATGCAAAAGTCGGCCTTAGGTTCAAAAATTGGTCAAATGGCTCTGAGCACTATGGGACTTAAAATCTGTGGTCATCAGTCCCCTAGAACTTAGAACTACTTAAACCTAACCTGACATCACACACATCCATGCCCGAGCCAGGATTCGAACCTGTGACCGTGGTCATCAGTCCCCTAGAACTTAGAACTACTTAAACCTAACCTGATATCACACACATCCATGCCCGAGGCAGGATTCGAACCTGCGACCGTAGCGGTCACGCGGTCCCAGACTGAAGCGCCTAGAACCGCACGGCCGGCTCGGCCTTAGGTAATAAGGGTTGGCTACACCTGGTCTAGAGTGAGTCGTTATCCAATAGTCGACATGCATTGCTACTGGTGACGATGATGATGGTGACGATCAAGGAAAAAGCGAGCTTCACATCGGAAGTGTGCGGAACAATGGAAACCACAGTGAAGTACATACCTGGAAACAAAACGCACCATGTTAGAACTACTTGAGAGGCTCTGGATGCAGGTTGCATCTGCTTATTATTTTGTTTTACTTTTCATGAAAGAAGAATGACCTGCAAAAGGTAATATTTCCTGCTCGATCTTTAGCTAGCCCTGAACACTAACAAATTAATGAGCTTTTCTGTGTACGCCTGCGTGGTTAAATGTTGACCTTATCAGCTGGTATACAACTTCCTATAGCACGATGTATCCCAAGCGTGTTACTCTACGACCACAGTACCGCTCAGGCGAATAGAACCGCCCCAGTAAATACAACGACCGTCGGCAAAAGTAGTTACAGAGCCACGGAAATGCCGACGTTCTGGCCTCCACAGCTAAATTCGATTTGCTACACCTGTCTGACTGGAATTGCCGTCCTCTGTTCGGATGTGAGAGAATTCCATTAGCCTGCGCTCACGACTTGTAGCATAGCGAGTGTTACAACGGTGACCTCTGCTGACAGTAAACAGCGTCAGCCCATTACCGAACTTTAACAGCTCATCGGCAAATAGGCATGGGATCGACCACTCTCACAGAACAGTTTGATCCCATTACAGATCGGTTTTTTCAAGCCTAACTGTTCCACTGCGGTCACGGCTAAATTGTCAACCCGAGTTACCATTAAAAATATTCCAATACGTCGTCACTTATTACAAGCTTCTTCAGAGTGAATCATAAAATATGTCATTCTTCGTCAGAAAAAATAATGTTATCAACGTTCATAGGCGTTTTACAATACCATAAACTGATGCAGTAATGGCAACAGGCGGTAAATATACAGCTCGGTACTGGCCCAAGAACTGAGTTCAAATGGTTCAAATGGCTCTGAGCACTATGGGACTCAACATCTTAGGTCATAAGTCCCCTAGAACTTAGAACTAATTAAACCTAACTAACCTAAGGACACCACACACACCCATGCCCGAGGCAGGATTCGAACCTGCGACCGTAGCAGTCCCGCGGTTCCGGACTGCAGCGCCAGAACCGCTAGACCACCGCGGCCGGCCAAGAACTGAGAACAAACGTAAGTGCACATAATCCGAAAAACTGCGACCAGTGTCAAATGAATCAAATAAAAAATGAATGAAGTAGAATGTCTTGCGTTCGTGTTTCCATTTTCCGCAAGAGAAGTATAAATGTTCGCTTATAAGTAAAAAGCCTTTTTCGCGCTGTGGTATTCCTGTTTCATTTCCACAATGCGTTTTATTTTTTGGTTGAAAGACATTTTAAATGAATGTTCTGGAATCATATCATAACCAATGAAGGACACAGACCACTCGCGTCAAACATAGATCAAACGAAATCCTAACTTTAGAGGCGTTCAACATCTGCTATTGTGGGTCCCCCTTGATGCAAAACATTTTTGTTTTATTTACTTTCTTTACCAAACTAGTTTCAACGACAGTATAACCGTCATTAGAGGGTTTCTCTTGATTCCAAAACATGCAAAATTTGCAAAGTTATAAACATTACAAAACGTTGTTACATGTGTACTGTTCGATTTCAAATAAGGCGTTCTCTAAATAATTCAAAAAATTTCCCTATCTTGCTGTTGGCGTGTGTCGCATATTGCATATTGCGCGAAGGTTCTGAAAATTGTGATTGGAGCTCTGACGACTTTTGTTCTTTATGTCTGTATGTGTGAGGGGGGGGGGGGGGGGGGGAGTGATTATGCGTGTGTGTGTGTGTGTGCGTATTGTCCCTGTTCTGTATTAGTTCTCTTAAAGGCGTAAAGAGGGTGTTGTTGCAAAGTGATGTGTGTCTTCATTTATTACGTTTTCCCTTCCACTAAAGACTTTTGTATGTAGTAATACTCTCCCACTGTTGGTTCTCACGGCCTTGCCGCAGTGGATACACCGGTTCCTTTGAGATCACCCAAGTTAAGCGCTGTCGGGTGTGGTCAGCACTTGGATGGGTGACCACCCGGGCCGCCATGTGCTGTTGCCATTTTTCGGGGTGCACTCGGCCTCGTGATGCCAATTGAGAAGCTAATCAACCGAATAGTAGCGGCTTCGGTCAAGAATACCATCATAACGACCGGGAGAGCGGTGTCCTGACCCCACGCCCCTCCTATCCGCATCCTCAGCTGAGGATGACACGGCGGTCGGATGGTCCCGGTAGGCCACTCGTGGCCTGAAGACGGAGTGCTAAGTGCTAACTGTTGGTTGTCCCCATCGCACACGTGTAAATAACGAACAGAAATCGTCTGAACCCCATCAAAAATCTTCAAAGCCTTCTCGAAGTATACGATGCATTCTCGCCACACACGCCAACAGCAAGATGGCGTAATGATTTGAATTACTCACAGACTACACTATTTGGAACCAAACGGTACACATGTAACAATGTTTTGTAATGTTTGTAACGATGTTAATTTTGCTTGTTTAGTATAAAGAAAAACCGGCTGGTGACGGCGATATTGTTGCTGAAACTAGAATTTGAAAGAAAAAAAAACGAAAACAAAAGTGTTTTGCACCAAGGCGGATCCCCTGCTGTTGTTTTTGTGCAAACACATACCAATGGATAATGGATTCAAGATAAAACGATTAAGAGTCGTTATCAACATTCGATGTATGCAGAACCTTTAATGGAGTAGAATTCAGTTGATGTGTTTTGGGTAATTATCCGGCTCACGTGTAAAACTGGACTGCCTGCTACTACCCAAAAGAGTTTCACCTCTGGTATGACATCTTCCGGAAACATAACATTAATTCTGAAATATTTTAGAGTTAAAAACATTGTTTTAAAATTTAATTGTAATATTGTATTTTTCTTTAACTATTGTAGTCAGTGCATTTTTATTTCATATTGTTGCAGTATTTGTCGCAACAAATAGTTCAACTTTTTACTTTTCTAACTTTGTATCTGACTACTTTTACCTTTGTATGAGGTACTGAAGAAAACATTATTGTGTGTTTGTATGTTATGCAGCCAACAATAGCGCTAAATGCAAAGTGATGAGGGTAAGGTTATGGATCTCTACGCCGCGGAGGCTAACGTTTCTTCACAGTAAATGGCGAGTCGAATTAAAGTTGACTTTACAAGGGGGCCGTGCCTACTCCTCATCACCGATTTCGTCCGAATTAATGGCGTGTGTGGGGCTTGGCCAGAAATGAAAGCGATAGAAGTTGGAGCTTCAGATGGACGAGTGTTTAGAAAAAAATAGCATTATTTATGCGGGTCAGGGAGGCAACAGCCATTTCTGTTGGTGTATTTTTCAGGCAGTTAATGAAACTAATGCAACACGAAGCCTTTTCGCTTTAATTACAATGCTTTCCTGGAAGTTCATTTCCAGAGTCCTCGGAAAAGCTGCAAATACAATCCTTTCTTGGGAATTTATTTGATATCCTAATTTACGTTTGCCTCTTCTTTTCATGCTTTATATGAGAATATTGATAAATACAGTATAACGAGCATTATTTGTAATGCGCCATAGGGTGGTGGGATTTTTTGAATCCGCTTAATAGGTCACCACTCCATTACACGCAGGAGGCGGCTACACAGGTAGTAGGGGCTGTGTAACGTGGACTGAGAGGTTTTTTAGGCTAGAGAGTCTCGAGGAAATACAAAAAGGTCTTCAGTCTCAAAGGGCGCAGGCTGAACACAGGAAGAACGTAATCTAGAAACCATAAAAAATGGACGTAGCTCTATTGGGAAAATACCAGAGCTCCAAGCCCTAACAGAAAGCATTTATGCACAAATCGTTATAGGCACTGAAAGCTGACTAAAGCTGGAGACAAGTTCAGCCGAAATTTTTGCGAAGGACCTAACGGTGTTCACTAAAGGGTTGGCTAAATACAGTTGGCGGTGACGTGCTTGCTGCTGTTAAAGTAATTTTCCTGCAGCGAAACTGAAGTAGATAATTCCTGTGAGTTAAAATGGGTAGACGCCTTTTTGGTAATCGGAATAAAATAATAATTGAATTCTTTTACCGACCTCCCAACTCAGATAATAAACGGAAACGTGAGACTAACTTCAAACACGTACCCGACTCACAGATTTATACACTAATGGCTATTGAAATTTCTACTCCAAGAAGAAATGCAGATGATAAACGGGTATTCATTGCGCAAATATATTATGCTAGAACTGACATGTGATTACATGTTCGCGCAATTTGGGTGCATAGATCCTGAGAAATCAGTACGCAGAACAACCACCTCTGCCCGTAATAACGGCCTTGATACGCCTGGGCATTGAGTCAAATAGAGCATGGATGGCGTGTACAGGTACAGCTGCCCATGCAGCTTCAACACGATACCACAGTTCATCAACAGTAGTGACAGGCGTATTGTGACGAGCCAGTTGCTCGGCCACCATTGACCAGACGTTTTCAGGTGGTGAGAGATCTGGGGAATGTGCTGGCCAGGGCAGCAGTCGAACATTTTCTGTATCCAGAAAGGCCCGTACAGGACCTGCAACACGCGGTCGTACATTATCGTGCTGAAATGTAGGGTTTCGCAGGGATCGAATGAAGGGTAGAGCTACGGGTCGTAACACATCTGAAATGTAACGTACACTGTTCAAAATGCCATCAGTGGGAACAAGAGGTGACCGAGACGTGTAACCAATGGCACCCCATACCATCACGCCGGGTGATACACCAGGATGGCGGTGACGAATACACGCTTCCAATGTGCGTTCACCGCGATGTCGCCAAACACGCATGCGACCATCATGATGCTGTAAACAGAACCTGGATTCATACGAAAAATTGACGTTTTGCCATTCGTGCACTCAGGTTCGTCGTTGAGTACACCATCGCGGGCGCTTCTGTCTGTGACGCAGCCTCAAGGCAACCGCAACCCTGGTTCAAATGATTCAAATGGCTCTGAGCACTATGGGAGTTAACATCTATGGTCATCAGTCCCCTAGAACTTAGAACTACTTAAACCTAACTAACCTAAGGACATCACACAACACCCAGTCATCACGAGGCAGAGAAAATCCCTGACCCCGCCGGGAATCGAACCCGGGAACCAGTGCGCGGGAAGCGAGAACGCTACCGTACGAGAACGAGCTGCGGACTCGCAACCCTGGTCTCTGAGCCGAAAGTCCACCTGGGTGCACGAATGGCAAAACGTCACTTTTTCGCATAAATCCAGGTTCTGTTTACAGCATCATGATGGTCGCATCCGTGTTTGGCAATATCGCGGTGAACGCACATTGGAAGCGTAAAGTAAAGGAACAGTTCGGAGACGATGGTTGTTTTTATAAGCATGCACTCTGTCATAAAAAAGCATTTCTGAGGCAGTAGTTTGTGGACAATAACACTCCTGAAACGGCCAAAACCTGAACACAATTGAAGACGTTGAGGATGAGGTAGAATGTCGGCTTCGCTCCAAACCCCAGTGTTCAACATTAGTACCTTCCCTGGTTTCGGCTCTTGAGGAAGAATGCTCTGCTATTTCTCTATAGCCATTCATACGCTTCATTGAAAGTATTCTCGTCAGAGTTGAAGCCGTAATGGAGATGAAGGGTGGATACACTCCATATTGGTATCCGCTAGTAGGTGTCCTGATACTTTTTATCATATAGTGTACACATACTTTCACAGTAAGGTACATCATCCTAATAGTTGATTAGATTTTGTTTCAGGAAATGAAGGTACACACGATGAGTAAGCAGGAAATGTGACCGTGTCGTGCTTGTTAGAGTTATTTGCTTCTCTCACTATCATCGGCTCGTCCGTTTCGGTCGTATTTGTAATAGTGAAACGCCCTGCGTCGTTGCGTGGTTAACTAGGGCATTCAGTTCCAGCGATCAGAAAGAAGATATTTTTACATTTTGAGTGCCTCTTCTGCTCTGTTGCGTAACAGGTAGCCAGCCAACGAACTGAAGTGCGTGACGTTTAGTATAGGATTTACTTTGGGTTGTAATCTTTCTTATTATTTTACCATCACCCATTTTCTTTGTTATAGTTACTAAGAAGTGGAAACCTGCGTTGATACCATTCGTGTAATTAGTGGCTGAAAAATAAAATAAAATAATTTCGTAACAAGACGGCCTATAATTTGCAAATTTCAGTGCCTTCTCTAGAATGATGTTGTTGCTGTTGTGGTCTTCAGTCCAGAGACTGGTTTGATGCAGCTCTCCGTGCTACTCTATCCTGTGCAAGTTTCTTCATCTCCCAGTACCTACTGCAACCTACAACCTTCTGAATCTGTTTAGTGTATTCATCTCTTGGTCTCCCTCAATGATTTTTACCCTCCAATCTGCCCTCCAATACTAAATTGGTGATCCCTTGATGCCTCAGAATATGTCCTACCAACCGATCCCTTCTTCTAGTCAAGTTGTGCCACAAATTTATCTTCTCCCCATTTCTGTTCAATACCTCCCCATTAGTTATGTGATCTACCCATCTAATCTTCAGCATTCTTCTGTAGCAACACATTGCGAAAGCTTCTATTCTCTTCTTGGCTATGGCTCTGAGCACTATGGGACTTAACTTCTTTGGTCGTCAGTCCCCTAGAACTTAGAACTACTTAAACATAACTAACCTAAGGACTAATCATAGCGTGTAGGCTTTCACGGCCGGCGTCTTCAGTAATTCCGGGCTAAGAGGCCGTGGTCCAATAGTAGAAATACTTCTCCCTGACGTTTCGTTGCCAGCTGCGGGCAACATCATCTGAGGTGAGTCTACGACTGGCTGCTAGGCCGTGGAGGTCCTGTTTATATAGAGCGCGTAGAGGGCGCCACCACTCGTCACGTGTTGTCAACAGTAAAACTATCTCTGGCTGGCGTCATTACTCTCGATCGAATTTAATCGATTGTTACATCTTTGGTATAGAGTCGATCGCCATATCGTGATGGCGATCGACTCTATACCAAAGATGTGACAATCGATTACCTTCGATCGAGAGTAATGACGCCAGCCAGAGATAGTTTTACTGTTGACAACACGTGACGAGTGGTGGCGCCCTCTACGCGCTCTATATAAACAGGACCTCCACGGCCTAGCAGCCAGTCGTAGACTCACCTCAGATGATGTTGCCCGCAGCTGGCAACGAAACGTCAGGGAGAAGAATTTCTACTATTGGACCACGGCCTCTTAGCCCGGAAGTTTTAATTACTAACCTAAGGACATCACACACATCCATGCCCGAGGCAGGATTCGAACCTGCGACCGTAGCGGTCGCGCGGTTCCAGACTGTAGCGCTTAGAACCGCTCGACAACAACGACCGGCTATTCTCTTCTTGTCTAAAGTGTTTATCGTCCACGTTTCACTTCTATACATGGCTACACTCCATACAAACATTTTCGGAAACGACTTCCTGACACTTTAATCTATATTCTATGTTAACATATTTCTCTTCTTCAGAAACGTTTTTCTTGCCATTGCCAGTCTACATTTTATATCCTCTCTACTTCAAACATCATCAGTTACTTAGCACCCCAAATAGCAAAACTCATTTACTACTTTAAGCGTCTCTAATCTAATTCCCTCAGCATCACCCGATTTAAAGATTTCAGGCGTTCCCCAATGTGGTGTTATAGGTTCTTTGCTGTTCCTTATCTATATAAACGATTTGGGAGACAATCTGTGCAGCCATCTTCGGTTGTTTGCAGATGACGCTGTCGTTTATCGACTAATAAAGTCATCATAAGATCGAAACAAACAGAAAAACGATTTAGAAAAATATCTGAATGGTGCGAAAGGTGGCAGTTGACCCTAAATAACGAAAAGTGAGGTCATCCACGTGAGTGCTAAAAGGTACTCGTTAAACTTCGGTTACATGATAAATCAGTCTAATCTAAAAGCCGCAAATTCAACTAAATACCTAGGTATTACAATTACAAACAGCTTAAATTGGGAAGAATACATAGAAAATGTTGTGGGGAAGACTAACCAAAGGCTGCGTTTATATTGGCAGGACACTTAGAAAATGTAACAGAGCTACTAAGGAGACTGCCTACACTACGCTTGTCCCTCCTCTTTTAGAATGCTGCTGCGAGGTGTGGGATCCTTACCAGGTAGGACTGACGGAGTACATCGAAAAAGTTCAAAGGAAGGTAGCACGTTTTGTATTATCGCGAAATATGGGAGAGAGTGTCACAGAAAAGATACAGGGTTTGGGCTGGAAATCATTAAAAGAAAGGCGTTTTTCGTTGCGACGGAATCTTCTCACGAACGCGAAAATATTTTGTTGACACAGACCTACATAGGGCGGAACGATCACCACGATAAAATAAGGGAAATCAGAGCTCGTACGGAAAGATTTAGGTGTTCATTCTTTCCGCGCGCTATACGAGATTGGAATAATACAGAATTGTGAAGGTGGTTCCATGAACCCTCTGCCAGGCACTTACATATGATTTGCAGAGTATCCATGTAGATGTGGATGTAGATATAGACTAAATTCCATTATCTTCGTTTAATGATGTAGGATTATTACATTTTATGCAGCGAAAACGCTATACAACGTCCTCCTGTGTCGCTTCAGTACCTGTTGGTGTACCGTAAACGTGAAGCCAGCTTTCTTTTTCATTTAGTACGGAGCGGACGCTCGGGTTGGTTATAGGTGTAATTAATATTGCACAGTGTCCGGTGGGGGCACCGTACGCCGGCCTCGTTTAGCGGCAGGAATGCCTCTACTCTACGGCGCAGCGCCCGGAAGTGTGGAATGCGAAGCGCGTTCTCGTGTCCAGCATCCCACTGTGGTACGACCGCACAGTGGCTGCGACGAACGCCACAGAGTACGGTGCAGGTCCATTGTTCTAGCCAGACGTCACCGTACAGCCATCTGTGTCAGCTGCTGGCGCCATCTGTGTCCTGGCTACAGCCGTAACGATACTCAGGTCTGTCTGGGTTACAATTTATTCATACACTTAGATTACGCGTGTTGCCAGGCTACAGTCATCGGATGTTTCGTTTCGTAAGATTTAACAGGAATCGACACAGGGCACATGTCACATACTACGGGAAAAAATATGCATGATAATAGACAAGGGTAAAATACAGCGTACAGAGGAAGGAAATATCACATCCCAAAAAATAAATCAATACAGTGTATCACGTCAAAAATGGCCGTTACACCTTCTATGTGTAGGTATATACTAACTAGCGATTTCAAAGTAGCAAGTGAAAACTGATATCATAAATCCGCCAACAGGTGGTATTCGTACCACCAGATAAGGGAACTTTGCCTTTGCAGAAATGTGTCGTGCTGGAACTTATTTGCGTTCCTATACTTCAGGTACCAACCCAAAAGCATCTGCATGGATTATTTTACAGGTTTCTGTACAGTTCTCATGGAAAGACTATGAACGTAAGGGAATCCTTGAAGTTTTGCATACTGCATGTAAGGGCTATGTGATTTATACGTTGGAGGCGTTGGAGATATTTTCAAACAGAAAAATACAGGCAGAACTTGCTACCTTACAGAAACGTGCTAAACTAAATGCCAAGTAATCCCAATAAAAACTGATTATGTCAGACAGATAAATAAAGAAACTTCAAATGTGGAAGATTCAAGTCCAGAAACAAGCATATAGCCTCTCCCAGGAATGGCTCTTAGATTTCATCAAAATTTAATAATATAACTATTCGCATGTAGGAGGCTTATATCAATTACTCGTATCTGTATCCACCAATGTCCAGCGTAATCTAAACAAATACGATTACATTAAATGTGCCGGCCGCGGTGGCCGAGCGATTCTAGGCGCTGCAGTCTGGAACCGCGCGACTGCTATGGTCGCAGGTTCGAATCCTGCGTCGGGCATGGATGTGTGTGATGTCCTTAGGTTAGTTAGGTTTAAGTAGTTCTAAGTTCTAAGGCACAGATGACCTCAGATGTTGAAGTCCCATAGTTCTCAGAACCATTCGAACATTAAATGTTTTCGCAGTTGTAAATATCGAACAACCATCAACAGTAGAATAGAAAGACGTCAATGAAAATTTTTTGCCGGACCGTGACTCGAACCCTGATTTCCAGCTTATTGCCACAAATTTTCATTATCGTTATTCAGTTCTAGAGCTGATCGTTGACCACATTCACAATTGCGAATGTATTTCATAACAGGTGTAGTCGCCGCAGTGGCTGTTCCTTTTGAGATGCACGCATGTCCAAAGGAACTTTTGCAGAATAACATAGGCACTGCAGTATCGTAAATACTATTTCAGTTAAAATGCCAGGCTTGAAATGACAAAAGTTTGTAAGCTAAATTTCCTTGATGGGGGAGCTCACCCTCGTGAGGTCATTTGAGGAGGTATTTGAATAAGTAGCGGCCTCGAGGTCCGGAAAGCCGAAAACAGCCGCGAGTGCGGTGTGCTGTCCTCTTGCCCTCCATACCGCATCCAAAGAGGTTGACACGGCGGCCGGTCGGCACCGTCCTGTCCTCTGGCAGAATAGTATTGTTTGTTATTATTATTATTATTGTTATTATTATTATTACGAGGCGTGTTTGTTTTAAGTAAGGTCCGTTTTGCTGTAGACACTGGTAGTTCGCGCATATACCGCAACGAGCGCGTGCGTCGTGTACCGGCATGCCTCGGGAACAACTGTGCTCAGTTTCAGCTCTGTAGCTAACCTGTACGGTTCTGTTCTGTGCTTTCAAAATGTTTAAGACTATCAACTCGACCTCCGCGTGTGAGGTTGGCTCCGTGATACGGTTTTTGTCACCAAGGGACCTGTCTGCTGCAGAAATTCATCGACAGATTTGCGAAGTGCACGGTGATACTGTTATGAGTGAAAGCAAAGTGCGTAAGTGGGTACGAGAATTCAAAGATGGCCGTGACAACGTCCATGATGAGGACCGCTCCGGTCGCCCTTCTTTGATTACAGACGATTTGGTGGCTTCAGTTGAAGCGAGGATTCGTGAGAACAGGCAATTCACAACAACAGCTCTCTCAAACGAATTTCCTGACATGTCGACATAGGTGCTTTTTAGCATTGTTTCTGAACACTTAAAGTTTAGGAACTGTGCTCCCATTGATTCCGGAAACTTCTAACAGAAGACCACAAAAACTAAAGATTTGAGTGTGCGATGAAGTTCTTGACTCGTCATCACGAAGAACGTGGCAGCTTCTTGAGTCAGATCGTAACTGTAGACGAAACATGGGTTTCGCATATCACGACCGAATCGAAGCAACAGGGCATGGAATGGAGACACACACACACTCGCCTGTAAAGGTGAAGGACAAACAGACTCTGCCCCAGCGCAAAATCATGGCGTCGGTGTTTTGGGATAGGCATGGTGTTTTGTTGGTCGACTTCATGCAACGAAGAACCACTATCAATGCAGAAGCATACTGCCAAACCATGAGAAAGCTACGCAGAGCGATTCAAAACAAAAGACGTGGCATGTTGACAAAGGGAATTGTCCTTCTCCATGACAATACAAGACCTCACACTGCAGGTCAGACCCGCGATTTATTGGACAGTTTTGGTTGGGAAGTTTAGACCACCCACGCTACAGTCCTGATCTTTGGCCGAGCGATTACCATCTGTTCCTCCACCTCAAACCTCAGTGGCAACCGTTAACAATGGTGACGACGACGTGAGAACGGCAGTGAACTCTTGGTTATCAGTGCAGGTGACAAGTTTTTATGAACGGGATATTTTAAAATTTGTTGAAAGGTATGATTCGTATTTGAACAAACTTGGCAACTATGTCGAAAAATAGAATGAAGTATGTACTTTCCGAAACTAAATTTTCTTTTCTGAAATAACCTTTCGTTGTGTACTTATGTTCAAACGGACATTACTTAAAAAACACGGTTAGTATTATTATTAGGAAATTCTATGCAATTGTGATATGTTAAAAATAGAAGTGATTGCAAATTATATTTGAAAAGTAGAGTGAGGAGGGGAGGTGTAGGAAACTCGGCCGCCATCTCCCTCCCCCTTCCTGGCGCTGAACCCAGCCCTGGGTCCCTGGCTGCTGAGCAGTAGACACTAAGAACCAGTTCGAAAAAGCGTAGCTACACCCGTACTATACCACAATCAACGTGTGGAAGCCATGAGGCTAAATCTACAACGAACAACGTGTGCAAGCAATGGGGCCAAATGATCCTGAACCCAGAGTTCAGATATGTCACTGGGTTTTGTTGAAATGTGTGGTGGCGTCAAAAGAGCGTCGTGGCAAAGCAAGGTTGGTACTTCGCAACGCAACCACAAGAGAAGGTAGTCGTTGCAAGTCACATCGACGAAAAAGCGACACCGGCGTACCCGTGTCCAGAAACTACGCCTCCCTACTAACAGCCGCGTACGGGATCGCTCGACCCACGATCATCAGCTAAGACGACAGCATCGTTGTCACGTAGGTCAGCTGTGTGATCAATGTATTAGGCAGAACTCAAGCGGAAGTTTTGGTAAATGTACTCTGAATGAGAGGCTTGTGTTTTGTCTAATAAAGCGATTCGCTAACGTTCAGAGAAAGATGTAAATACTCATGATATTCCTGTGAAAATGGATTCTAAAGTGATTCTTCTTATCCACGCGAAATGACAGTTTATGTGTACAATATCCACTCGGTCTCTTCTCGGAGCAAGGTAAAGAAACCATCATTGCATTGTCGAGTGTATTTCCGTCCGGTACAAAAAATGTGTTGGCTGAGATCGGTGGTCATACATTTGAGCAGCTGCTATGAAATTCAGTACTAACAAGGGAACCTCCCCATCGCACCCCCCTCAAATTTAGTTATAAGTTGGCACAGTGGATAGGCCTTGAAAAACTGAAGACAGATCAATCGAGAAAACAGGAAGAAGTTGTGTGGATGAAAAAATAAGCAAAATATACAAACTGAGTAGTCAACAGGCAACATCAAGGATCGTGTGAGCGCAGGAGCGCCGTGGTCCCGTGGTAAGCGTGAGCAGCTGCGGAACGAGAGGAATTGCCGCCTGGGTCACACGGATAAATCGGCCGTAGCGGAACATGTTTACCAGGAAGGTGATCATGAAATAAAATTCAGTGAGACGAGCGTCATATCAAAAACCTCGCATTATTATGCACGCTTGTATAGAGAGGCTATCGAGATTGATAAACATCGTAATAATCTTAACAGGAAAGACGAAGGTGTTAAACTGGATAAAATTTGGATATCAGCGTTGCACCGCAAGCGTGACGATCGATTACTTTCAATCGAGAATGTTGGCATTACCAGAGACAATCTCATAGCCGACGCCACGTGATCGACAGTGGCGCCCTCTGTACTGCCTATATAATCAGCACTTCCTCGAGATCTCTTCGCAGTTCGCCGCTTTACCTCCGAGGATGTCTCCCGCAGTCGGAGACGAAACGTCAGGAGAGATTTTTCTACTTTGACCACGGCCTATCAGCCCGGAAGTTTTAAGTGAAGAGAATTACAATATTTTTTTTAATTTTAAAATCTAAAAAACTTTCGATCCTATACTGTACAGGTACCTCCTTTCTGGTCAATTGCTCGTTTCATTCCTTCTGTATATATCCACGTTGCCCCAAAAACACCGATAAACTTTGGAGACAGGTTCCTTACAACAAAACAAAACAAAAATTCTCGTAAACGGGGGGTCTAAAGCATAGACCTTAAGACATACCACTTGTTCATCATCGATACCACAAAACACATCTCTCCTACTGCAAGCTGTTTGCTTTTCACATATTGTGAGGTGGCTGAATGGACCAAAACAAGAAAAAGGTGTCTAGTAAACATGGGTTCTAATCTGCGTACCTTAAGAGCTATGAGCAATTGTTCAGTAAAAGAGATACGCTTCACAGTAGCAAAGATGAACTAATTCTCATAGCTGTTAAAGTATGCATTTTAGACACGATTTTTAGTAGACATTATTTTCCTCTTTTGATCAATAATCCCTCCTCTCAAAACACGGAGAACATAGATCTTGCAGCATAAGAAATCTGTTTTCATAGCATCGAAGATGAACAATTGATCATAGCTGCTAAGTTATGCATTTTAGAGGCCATGTTTACAGATATTTTTACGTATTTCTGTGTAAGGAACCTGTCCATAAAGTTTATCGGCGTTTTTTTGAGGGGTTGGGGTAGGGTGGGGTAGTGGGGGTACATCGTGTATATCTTTTCAGTGTGGTACCGGAAAATGGCCAAAGGCCGAAATCATGATTGTGCAATAGAATAAACAGTATATACAGTCAAATTGAGGAACTTTCATTCAAACACTGTAAAATGCGATCATATTGTTCAACATTCGGCGTTTTCTTAAGCACATAAGATGAGCACATGCTGACTACTAAAAACTCTCCCACACCATTGCATCAGCCCCTTCGTATTCCATTGTTGACTGCTCGGCCCTTTACTTCTCAACACAACCAACCACTGTTGGCTCTACATTTGATCGCAGGTAACGTTCTCCAGGCATTCACAATATCCAAATCCTTCCATCGAAATGCCACAGGATATCACTCGACTCATCTCCAGTCATCCAGTGCTCAGTTGTGTCACTCTTTGCTGCACCTCACGTGTGTCGTTTAGCACTGGCTACTGCTAGCTCGACTCCTCGCAGCAGTTTGGATCTCACCAGTTATACCTTCCATTGATTTCGTGCTATGTTTTACAGCCACCCATTGCAGTACTCGACTGTTCCTGTTCGTCAGTACACGTCTGTCTGGTCTTGGTTTAGTTGTGGTCGTCCTTCCGCGTTTCTACCGCACAATCACATCACCAACAGTCGACTTGGACATCATTGCAATTGTTGTAATGTCTCTTATGGGTCTGTTACTCTGTTGACATGCGATAGCTAGTCCGCATTTGAACTCGCTGAGCTCTCCTGAATGACACATCCTGTTGTTACTGCTTGTCTACTGACAACACTATAGTCCCCGCCTCGTTTTACCCTCGCGGGTCCGCCTTTCGTGGCATATAGTGGTCAGCTAGCTTAGAAACCGATGCTTCGCTTGCGTAGGCTGTATGGTCTACACAGATGTCTTTTGTTTTTCTTTAATCGAATTTTTACGTTTCTCACAAATTGTAATACCTTCTAAGCTTTTCAGGCTTATGAAGGACATAGTTCTGCAGGGTTTCCAGGAGAGCTTCTGTAAAGTTTGGAAGGTGGGAGACGAGATATTGGCAGAAGTAAAGCTGTGAGGACGATGCGTGAGTCGTGCTTGGGTAGCTCAGTTGGTAGAGCACTTGCCCGCGAAAGGCAATGGTCCCGAGTTCGAGTCTCGGCCCCGCACACAGTTTTATTATGCCAGGAAGTTTCAAGGCCATAGAAGCGTGGTCTTTTCCGATTGAACGTCTGGCTAAAAACCGATTCTGGTAGCTGTAGACCAAGGACTTTGTTAATTATGCATTTTGCGTTCTTGTGGTGATATGCCCATAGATGATATCGAACCGAAAATTGAAATACCAGTTTTCAGAGATTTAACTTTATAACTTTTAAATATAAGGAAATATTTACTTAAAATCAATGTCAGGTTAAACAGCCAACAGGTTGGCCATAAACGTTAGGTACATTGACCAGGTTTCGATGTCTACTAGGGGTGTCTTCTTCAGAATGAACATTTGCTAAATCGTAAAATTACATTGCTAAAAATTTTCATATGTTGTTCCACTCCTTATTTTAAACAAGAAACCAAATACCAATTTTTAAGTAATTATTTATTTTAAAAAATACTACCGCCCACTATTACACCCCAATAGGGGCTAAATTTCCAAAAATACTGAAACACGTATTTCATTATTTCTGACCGAGAAACCAAATACCAATTTCCATAGGCCTACCTTCAAAATTGCCTTATTATTGACGCATTTTCGGAAAACCTCTCAGCCCCTACTCACCCCTTAAGTAGTGGAATTTCGAAAAATCCCTTTCTGAACGATGCCTACATTATATGCTCAATACCTTCGCAAATTTCGAATTTCTATCCTTAGCGGTTTGGGCTGGGCGATAGTAAGTCAGTGAGTCGAACAGTCGGGGACATTGCCTCTCATATGTAGAGATAGTCCGCCCCCGGTAGCTGAGTAGTCAGCGCGACAGATTGTCAATTCTAAGGGCACAGGTTCGATTCCCGGCTGGGTCGGAGATTTTCTCCACTCAGGGACTGGGTGTTGTGTTGTCCTAATCATCATCATTTCATCCCAATCGCCGAAGTGGCGTCAAATCGAAAGACTTGCACCAGGCGAGCGGTCTACCCGACGGGAGGCCCTCGTCACACGCCACTATCATTATTATATGTAGAGATTCCGCGCCACATAAGGTGTGCCGGAATACTTTTTATTTGACAATGCATTTGGTACGTACACGACGGTCATACTTTCGTGTGGCTGTTCCAGAATAATTATCACAAATCTTCGACAACGTCCGTATCGGTCGTAGCTCCCACTCTCCAGACTTGACACCATTGTAGGGTTATTTAAACGCTACGGCGATCAGTTGATAATGTATACCTGTGCAAACGCATTAGCGATGGATGTTTACACATTAAGTACACGCCTGGGATCTTTAAACGTTTGTGGGTATTCATCATAAAACTTGCTGAAGCCTGCCTTCAAGTGAACTGAGGCCACGTGAAACACTTGTTGCAGTTTGTTTGTCCTGAAGTGTCTGTCTGTTGTTTGATTCCCCAGAGGCTCCGTTGCTCATGTACTCAGTCGTAATATGTCGTATCACGGATATTAACGTAAATGCAAAACAACCGCGGGTAAGTCTAGAAATAGAATTTCATTGATGTCAGCAAACTTCAAGAGAGCAATTTCGTAATAATTGATTTTTCAGTTCGGTAAATCCAGAACCAAAGAAACTGAAAACGTACAGGGAAAGTTGTGATATTAAAACAGGCAATGGCTGCGTTCAGAGTCGAGAAGAAAAATGACGAATATGAGGACAGCAAATAACAAGTTCCACTTTTCTGCACGCCCATGATGATCGCGACACAAGAGGTGAACATGGAGACCCGTGTCAGGCAGTGAATATTGTGCTACGTATGCAGCTGCATGACGTAGCTCGTCGTAGCAGGACTGCTTACGCTACCCTCCTCATCCATGACGTAGCGCTGCTAGTGGTGTGCTTGATATCTGAGGCATCTGATGTCTGTATCTTTCTTCGATGAACTTACTGACAAATGAAAAAGCAAATTAGCCAAACTGTTGGCGTTTCGCTTACCGTCAATTGTCTATTCGTCAAAACCACCATCCATATTAGGCCAGTAGCGACGGCAGCACTGTATGTTTGCTGATTTTTCTATACAGCTATCTATTTGCATACTCTTATTCGTGCTAAACGCCTGTTGACATTTTGCAAGAATACAAGTACCTCATATCCTGGATACCTTCCGACCGGAACGCAGTTCTGTTCCCGTAGAGTGCAGATGGTGACCGTCACGGTGATATCAACGTCAAACAGAATGATCAAACACTCGGTGCGATACAGTGGCACAACTACGCTTGCATAAACTAATACCTGAGTGCGAGCACATGTTGACCGATTGCGTTGTAAAAGTTCATGTGTCTGTGCACTGCTTCGGAAACGGTGTTTGCTACGAGCAACAGTTTTTTTCTCTCGCTGCACGGTTAAATTTAACTCCATCCTTAAAACCGCGTTTATTCGATTTTGTTATGAGGTACAACGTCGTCGTTCTGTTTCTTTACAACTGCGCTACGTGCATTTTTCCTTACAGATCTTAGCGAAGTATGCTCAGTCCCGTGAGAAAAGTCCTTTCGCTATAAAATGTTTATGCAGTTTTTGCCTGTTAAAACCCTGGCATGTGAAACCAAGTATAATATGACGTTACTTTGTTAATCGGCTTATGAACTTTTAAATCTTATTTTTTAAATGTCTGTTTGCGCAAAGAATTTTTATATCTTCTCAAATGCTATCATCTGACTGTTAAAAACGTTACAGAAAGCATCTGCTACATGCAAAATTTTAATTCTGATCACTGAAATCTGAAAGGATAAGTCAAGTGATTTGTATTTCGTGTTATAGATGCTGTTTAAAATATGTAATCCAATGACTTTTCACGGCCAGAAAAGGCAGACTTAGCATATGTCAGTTATTTCGATGAAAATGAACAAAATGCTATCTTTCAGTTTTTGTAAGTTATTCATCACTTGTTTTTATATACCTCTCCCTCTCGCCGGTTTTCTAGAAACGCACACATCCCTCTCTCCTGCCTTGGCCATTGCCTATATAAGCATTTGCAATTTTCGTTAATAATAAGTATGTTAACGTAAAATTCCGTATGTGTTTATTTCAAAGAATAATAATCACTGTTTTCACGTCCGACAGACCAGGTGTGGAATTTTTGTAAGTACTCGTAACGCCTTCAGGAATGACGACTTGCCGACAAACAATTACACTAGTGTCCAAAATTAAAGCAACTCACGGAAAGTTTGCATGGTTGCTTTTATTTTTCACAAAACAGTGTAAATGGGTGATAGTAAAGGAGAACAAAAATTGCTCTGAGCACTATGGGACTTAACTTCTGAGGTCATAGTCCCCTAGAACTTAGAACTACGTAAACCTAACTAACCTAAGGACATCACACACATCCATGCCCGAGGCAGGATTCGATCCTGCGACCGTAGCGGTCGCGTGGCTCCAGACTGTAGCGCCTAGAACCGCTCGGCCACTCCGGCCGGCTAGTAAAGGAGAATCAATGTAGAGAGTACAGAACGTAAAAAACTGCAACGCACATAACGGTAGAAAAAAGTGTTCTACGCACTATCCGACTTAACGGATTTGCACACATTCCGACAGCTGGTTAATGTGTTCAGTATGGGGTGTGACCATCACTGGCAGCAGTACAGGCATGACAAACGACAAGGTATGCTGTGAATGACGTCATCAATCACATGTTGACCCAGTAACGCCCATTCTCCCTGCAGAGCTGCTCTCAAACCTTGGAGAACGGTTGATGTATGCTGAGCTGACGCAACCTGTCTCTCTCTGGTGCATCGCACACATGTTCTATGGTATTCAAATCGGGAGAACGAACAGGTCACACCATGCATGCAGTATATTCCAAGAAAACATCAACCACCCTTGCTCTATGAGATCGAGCATTATCATCCATCACTACGAAGTCTAGGTCCACAGCACCTCGCAACAACCGCACATGAGATCCCAAGGTCTCGTCACGATACCTGACTGCAGCTATATCTTGACGATCCACCCATACCATTTCAAGAAAAGGTGTTCGAATGATCAACATAATCCCTGTCCACACCATTAAGGATCCTCCTCGATACCGGTCTCTTTCGACAATGTTTGGGTCCCGACTTCGTTTTTCCCACCTTCCCTCCAGACACGAATCCGTCGAGGATCACTCTCCAGACCAAATCAGGACTCACCTGTGAAAAGAACACTGGCTCACTGTAGACGAATCGACACTTGTCGTTCCCTTCTGTGAAGACGTGTCAGAGGTACAACCACAGCAGGTCTTCGACAGTAAATGCCTCTTTTTCCTGCGTTATTAAAGCACGTCCATTGGATACTGCGAGGACAGATGCCAGTTGCCGTCGTGCCCTTAAAGCCACATAACGGTTCTCTCTTTCTAATGTCATACATGGTCGACCCCGCCCTGCTCTTCGGGATACAGTTTCGATCTCACACGGCGTTTGTGAGTGTGAGAGTACCCGGTAAACACTACCCCATTTGACGTCATCGTTGGCGTGGTTGTTCATGGACCGTAATGCCATCTTCCGAGCAGAACACGAACATACGGACATCCGATGACAGTTTGTATGATTACATGTGAATCAGACACAGGACGGGGAAAAACCTGTTTGTTGCTTTAATATTTACTCTGCCGTAAATGCATAAAACCTGTTTTACCTTTTAGATGACGGTGAGCTCAGCGTGGTGCATCGATCTTTTCTTGAAGTTATTTCGTTTGTAAGTGACTGAACGAAATAACAGACCTACGATTATGAAATAATAGACCTACAATATATTCTTTTTGAGTTATCACTTAAGATTTCCATTATGTTGTTGTTGGCATCATATGCTATCAAACAGCTTCACCACTGACTGCAACACATTAGTTCAATCTGTTCAGCACTTTGTATACAGAAAACTCGTTGAAAAGTTTTCTTATTCAATATTTGCCCGATCTTATGCTCTCAGTACACCGTCTTTTTTTTCCTTACGTTCACCTGCTGAATGTATTACAATCTCTGTCTTCCTCTATAGTTTTTACCCTCTACAGCTCATTCTAGTACCATGGAAGTTATTCCCAGATGTCTTAACAAATGTCCTACCATTATGTCCTTTCTTTTCAGTCTTTTTCATACAGCCTTTTCCTTGACAATTTTGCTGAGTACCTCCTCATCCTGTACCTTATCAAAAAAAAAATGGTTCAAATGGCTCTGAGCACTATGGGACTCAACTGCTGAGGTCATTAGTCCCCTAGAACTTAGAACTAGTTAAACCTAACTAACCTAAGGACATCACAAACATCCATGCCCGAGGCAGGATTCGAACCTGCGACCGTAGCGGTCTTGCGGTTCCAGACCGCAGCGCCTTTAACCGCACGGCCACTTCGGCCGGCGTGTACCTTATCAGTCCACGTAATTTTCACATCTCAAATACCTCGATTCTCTTCTATTCCGTCTTTCCACAGTCCATGTTATACTGCCATACAATGCTGTCCTCCAAAAGTACATTCTCAGAAATTTCTTTCTCAAAATAAGGCCTAAATTTGATACTACTAGACTTCTCTTGGCAATGAATGCCCTTTTTTCCACTGCTATTCCGCTTTTTATGTCCTCCTTCCTCCATACATCCTGTATAGGTAGCAGGACTCCTTAGTCATTTCTGTTACTTCTCATTACGTTTGCCTTTCTTCGATTTACTCTCAGTTCTCATTTTGTTCTTACTGGAATGTTCTTTCCATTCAACAGATCTTGTAATTCTTCTTTAGCTTCACTCAGGATAGCAATGCTATTGGTGAATCTTATCACTGATATTATTTTACCCTGAATTTTAATTCCATTCTTTGCTTCCGACGTTGCTTCTTCGATGGGTAGATTGTACGGTAGTGGCGAAAGACTGCATCCCTGTCTTACACCATTTTTAATACGAGCACTTCGTTGTTGGTCTCTGTCTAAAACTGTGAAATATCTCAGTATTTGTGTACCAATCTCGTATTATTCGCCGTCTTGAGTCTCACACGTTGGACTGCCGGCCCCTTCCATTGTGAAGCAACCCGTACTGCTGTGGCGTCCCCCACCAGCGCATTAGGTTGCTCACATCATGCTTTCCGGCGATTGCATCAAATGGCTTCATATAATGCGACTGTAAGTACAATATTGTATTATACCATTTCATTTTCCTAAAGGCACTTTTTCTTATCAGAATTCTATTACATAAAAACAGAACTAGTTCAGGATACATTAATTTACATATACAATAGTTTTTACGGTTCAGTAATAAATAGAAGTGAGTTGGCAAGGAGGTTTCAGAAGATGTAGTCACCTTACACCTGTTCTGCCCTACACAGATTACGAGGAACAGAATATTGTACATTTTACTGTCTTGTTTCAGAATTTTCTTTTCTGTCGGATCAACGTGCCTTTGCTAAGGAGAAACCATATGTGGTGTTTTGATTTATAATCGATTAGAGCTGTTGTTATTGAGAGGCATGGCGTTACAAGCCCACAGATTAGTTGCGACAAGATTACTCATAACACTATTAGCAGTTATAGTATACGAAACTCTCCACCTCTTATTTAAACGGGCCATTTAAACATTATCGAATCAGGCGGCAGAATGGTTAAGACTCCAGATTCGTTTCCAGTAACAGCGGAATTTAAATTTCCGTTTCACCATCCCGATTTACATTTCCCATTTCCTAAATTAGTTCAAAAGCCTGTTCATATGGTACCAGCGAAGAGAATCCCTACCCCACCTATACTGTATCCTAGTCTGCGCTCCTTCTAACAAGCTGTATGTAGAAAAATATTAAACCGTCTACTTCTCTTCTCTCCAGAAAACCTACAGAGATATAGCTGAGTCCCAGTCGACCACCACACCTGGGAATAAAATTCTGACTCTCACTTGAAGGATACAACACAAAATACTGATACAGGTAGTTGAGAAATCTTTAGGTTTGACTAGAGCATTTAACAGAAAAACAATATAATGTATCAAAATAAGAAAATTCATCTTCTGTGAAATCAGACAACACTTCGAGGAAAACTGAAAATTACACAGTACGTACCTTTCTTATAACTGATGCTACCAGAAAACAGTTTGTATGAGTAACTAATGATATTCATTCGAATATTAGTGCGTCAGCGCAAGTCCCCATATTAGGAAAGGCCAGGCACATCGGCCACATGGGCACGACAGCCTACTGGTGTTATTTGATTAAACTGCCGTTAGCATACGCCACAGTCCAATGACATTCATGGCAACAATATCGTCGTGTTTCCACAAACGCGTCAGTGCAGATACATTATGAATCAAGCGAGGGTACGCATTTCATACTGAAACACGTATGTATTCATTACCAGCGATGGCGAGGCATGACACAATCTCTGACCAGAGAGTTATTTATCGTTGCTCGTCTGCGCTTGACCGCGCGAGACGACAGCAGTTGCGTGTAGCGAGTCGGCAGGAACAGTAGTTGTACTCTGTCTGTAGTAGTAGTGAGTCGGCAGTAGTAGTAGCGAGTGGACGGTTGTACTGAGCAGGCGTCGGCATGCGTCGACGGCGTGTTCTTCTTGCGACTCTGGTCAGGATTGCGGTGGACGATGAGTATTGTTGTAGAAGGTAATGAAGCAGCATTGTAATTAATTTGTTGAAAATATGGCCCAATAATAATTTTTTTTATAAAGTAACTCTTTTAAAGAAAAACATTCATTTCAATTTAAAGAATATTTCCTATGCATTTCCTCCAAGAATCAAAATTAAATATACGCCAGCATTGCACGAAGCTGTGTCGATAAATAAGAGCAGATATAGTTGTAGTTTTTATTGAGGTAAGAATTTTTGCTTTTTTATTCAGAATACAGGGCCGAAGGTCAGCGCTGCTGCCCTTATAAAATTTATCAGGTTTAATTATTTCTGTTCAGATGTTACATTCAGTTCATGGTTCATTATCTAATTAATATTATTGTGTGGTTTTTGGTCAATTCTCATTTATCAATTTTGTGGGGAGTTCACGCATGGTTCCATTTCCAATTTTAATTTAACATTTATTCGTGTGGAGAGGTTACACTTAGCTCAATTTCCACATTTATTTATTTTTGTATTTGTGCGGGGAGGTTACACTTGTGCAAGTCAATACAATAAATTTTAATAGCTATACAGTCTGTTGATACATCAATTCTTATAAATTATAATGCTTTGTAATTAGGCAATGAGTGCCAATGTTCTCTGTAAAACGATTTATGTACATTATTCTGTAATACTATGTCATTTAATAGCTCCTATTTTCAATGATGACTTCTGATAGTTTATAATTGGCAATGAGTGCCAATGTTCTCTGTAAAACGACTCATGAACATTATTCTGTAAAACTATGTCATTTATTAGCTCCTGTTTTCAATGATGACTTCTGATGGTTTATAATTAGGCAATGAGTGCCAATGTTCTCTGTAAAACGACTCATGAACATTATTCTGTAATACTACATACATGGTACAGAAATGTTTAATAACTGGGCAATGAGTGCCACCAACTATTAGTGTAATTCTCAATGAAGACTAGTATGTGACTTAATGTCCTTCACCTTCTGACCTAATTACCTGGAACTACTGCAATATCCGTTTGTCCTGTATATCCTCATGTTCATGGAGCACTATATTTGGTTTTTGCACTAATTCTACGTTGGTGTACCTTGCAAGAACGTGGTGTTGACACGACATGCTGTCCACCACCGTGAGCGATGGAGATGCTATTATGGTCCCAATGTTTGGTGTACCTAATGTACCACCAAAAGGATAACATGGAATATTACTACGACATTTCAGTGTCTTGGCTGCGCTGATTAATACTTCTGGGAAAAGAACTTCAGATTGTCTCACTTGGTGTTGTGCTTCTGTAGAAAGATATGGACTTTCAGTGCAGCTGCGTGCAACCTAAAGTGCTACAACCATGATGCAATCCTTCCCTTTCCTATCCTAATTCTTGTAACATAGTGAAAATCATTTTTGCTAACGTGATTTGTATTCATGATCTATACATTTTTTGATTTGCTGATATGATCTGAACTACAGTGCGTGTGCATTTTTGTCATTTTTGAACATGATTTCTACTAATTGCATATACAATTTTGATTTGCTGATATGTTCTGAACTACAGTGCATGTGCACTTATGTCATTTGTTAATTTGTTTTGTACTCATTGTATATATATTTTGTCATTACCTGATATGTTCTGTACTCGGTGCATGTGCACTATATTTACTTCATGTTTACACCTACATATCTGTATATTCTGTGATTGTAAAGTTAGTTAGTTAACAAAAATTTGTTGCTCATGGCAAGTCCAAATGACTCACTATCGCCGCCAAATTTTTGCCACCCCCCCACTGGAGGGTTATGAAACACGTATGTATTCATTACCAGCGATAGCGAGGGATGACAGAATCTCTGACCAGAGAGTTATTTATCGTTGCTCGTCTGCGCTTGACCGCGCGAGACGACAGCAGTTGCGTGTAGCGAGTCGGCAGGAACAGTAGTTGTACTCTGTCTGTAGTAGTAGTCAGTCGGCAGTAGTAGTAGCGAGTGGACGGTTGTACTGAGCAGGCGTCGGCATGCGTCGACGGCGTGTTCTTCTTGCGACTCTGGTCAGGATTGCGGTGGACGATGAGTATTGTTGTAGAAGGTAATGAAGCAGCATTGCGCACATCTAGTAATGTATGTTAATTGTAATTAATTTGTTGAAAAAATGCCCCAATAATAAGTTTTTTATAAAGTAACTCTTTTAAAGAAAAACATTC
The DNA here is from genome assembly GCF_023898315.1 of Schistocerca nitens. Taxonomy (NCBI): domain Eukaryota; kingdom Metazoa; phylum Arthropoda; class Insecta; order Orthoptera; family Acrididae; genus Schistocerca; species Schistocerca nitens. The sequence continues at coordinate 499,164,432 of NC_064620.1, read as the reverse complement.
ATTTCAATTTAAAGAAAATTTCCTATGCATTTCCTCCAAGAATCAAAATTAAATATACGCCAGCATTGCACGAAGCTGTGTCGATAAATAAGAGCAGATATAGTTGTAGTTTTTATTGAGGTAAGAATTTTTGCTTTTTTATTCAGAATACAGGGCCGAAGGTCAGCGCTGCTGCCCTTATAAAATTTATCAGGTTTAATTATTTCTGTTCAGATGTTACATTCAGTTCATGGTTCATTATCTAATTATTATTATTGTGTGGTTTTTGGTCAATTCTCATTTATCAATTTTGTGGGGAGTTCACGCATGGTTCCATTTCCAATTTTAATTTAACATTTATTCGTGTGGAGAGGTTACACTTAGCTCAATTTCCACATTTATTTATTTTTGTATTTGTGCGGGGAGGTTACAATACTTTCTACTTCAAATGGTTCAAATGGCCCTGAGCACTATGGGACTTAACATCTGTGGTCATCAGTCCCCTAGAACTTAGAACTACTTAAACCTAACTAACCTAAGGACATCACACAGCCGGCCGAAGTGGCCGTGCGGTTCTAGGCGCTGCAGTCTGGAACCGCGAGACCGCTACGGTCGCAGGTTCGAATCCTGCCTCGGGCATGGATGTGTGTGATGTCCTTAGGTTAGTTCGGTTTAACTAGTTCTAAGTTCTAGGGGACTAATGACCTCAGAAGTTGAGTCCCATAGTGCTCAGAGCCATTTGGACCATTTGACATCACACACACCCGTGCCCGAGGCAGGATTCGAACCTGCGACAGTAGCAGTCGCGCGGTTCCGGACTGAAGCGCCTAGAACCGCTCGGCCACCACGGCCGGCAAATTTTCTTCGTAGTGAAATTAAATTTTTCTGCTCAAGATATCTTGTTGTGAACTTCAAGACACCCGTCTTACTAAACAAGTAAGTACAACGATTAATGTATAGTAACAAGGACGATCTTGACACTGTATACGATGATAAATGCTTAAAACGTTTTTGTACACGAACTAAAATAACTCCAATTGGCCCACTTACATAGGTGCACGTCAGCTGACTTGGCCTACCTGCCCGCTTTCTTTATGTAAGTGCTCTTATTATTTATAATAGGCCCAAGGTAATCCAAATCTAGATCATATCTAACGCAATTTTTACATAAGCAAATTGTGCTCAGCTCTGACTTCAAACCGGTAACACTTATACGGTGTTTGATTTCATTTTCTTTTTTCCTCAAAAACTCATAACTTGTGTTCAGCTACTCATCTAAAACGACTGTAATATAAATTCTAAATTATTGCCGATGAGACATTGCACAGATATATTTTCAAGTATCAAATCTAAATGTAGCTTAGAATGTAGTCATGTCTGTACTCATCGTCGTTCTGACGCTTTGTTTTTAGGATGGTTCGATATTATAATGTTTTTTAAAAAACTATGAGATTATCAGTGATAGAAGCAAAACGTAGAGAACTGATTAAAGGGCTTAACATTCCTAAGTGAGAAAGTGCAACAGCTTCAAAGATTTAGAATGGCATCAGAATTCTGGGATAGATGTTCTCACAAAAAGATTTGAGGTAACATAGTTTTTGTTTTGTAGTGTTGTGCATAATATTGTCTCTCTTTTAAAGGTATCACCAAATACTGTATAATGAAATTAGTATTAATATAACTAATGTAACTTATATTATGGAAATTAATATAACTAAGTTTGCTAATAATTTTGTGAAGCTTTTATTTATTCAAGGATAATTTAGATACACAACAAAGACAAATTCAGTTTTCCATGTGTTTTGAACCTGAACAAGAAAATATGCTTTTAGAGTACTGTACTAAAGCTAGTGATATGTACTATGGCCTTCCTCCGAAAGAACTTAGTAGTTTGCCTACACCTGTGCAGTTGCCTGTCAATGTACGTCAATCTTGGAGGAACCTTGGAATGGCAAGATCAGTTTGGATTTCAGGATTTCTGAAACAGCACGGGAGACTCTCCCTCCAGACTCGTCAGGAAACTACTTTCTCATCAAACAACATTGATTTTTGACAACATGAACAATCATCACTTAACACTTCCGGGCTGAGATCTCGTGGTCCATACATAAAATTCTCCCCTGACGTTTCGCCTTCGACTGCGGAAGGCATTCTTCGAGGACAATGGGCGAACTGCTCATTATTTACAATTAGTATGACAATACATGCAATCAGTATTTGATATATTTTATTCAAAGTGGGTTACTTTCTTTTCTCAGTGCATATTTATCCTGCCTTTGGTAAGACAGATACATAGGCAGTGACTTAACTGGCATACATATTTTTTTCAGAACCAATTAGAATAGCGCTGGGTACAGCAATTGTCTGATTTCTCACTAATTTAAGGGATCGGTGATTCTAAGCAAATAAGGATCAGAAAATATTTATCTAGGTTGACAGTCACCACACGTCGCACGTTGTGGCTTCCTTGGAGCTGAGAACGCTCTCCAAACAGCTTTTAATATTTTATCCAGCTAAGTTATATACTCTGTTTGTATGCTCGAAGAACGTATGCTTTCACTGGCCAGGAGACAATTGCCAGCAAAATAATAATAAATGATCCGGAAATAGAAAGAGTAAACTCGTTCAACTTTGCAGGAAATACTATCTCATTCATGACAGAAGTTGGCATACAAAAGAAAGCAGACAGATTTAATATTGTTAACAGGACAATCTATAGATCAGTCAATAAAGTAAGAATGCCTACCTAAGCTCTACAAAACGACGTCAGTACCAACTATTACTTTTGGAAGTTGGGAAGTGAGTCATGGGCTGTAATAAAAGGAAACGAACAAAGAACACAAGCGTTGGGAATGGGATTGTTAAGAAGAGTAGCTGGGTGCCGGCCGCGGTGGCCGAGCGGTTCTAGGCGCTTCAGTCAGGAACCGCGCGCCTGCTACGGTCGCAGGTTCGAATCCTGCCTTGGGCATGGATGTGTGTGATGCCCTTAGGTTAGTTAGGTTTAAGTAGTTCTAAGTTCTAGGGGACTGATGACCTTAGATGTTAAGTCCCATAGTGCTCAGAGCCATTTGAACCATTTTTGAGTAGCTGGGTTACACACTATATCACAGGTGGATGAATGCTGACATCGGTGAAGAACTGGGAGTGGAAAGCCTAATGACCAGATTAAGGAAATCATGAACAACTGAAAAGTGTTATGACACATGAATGGAAGACGACAGAATACCAGAATTAATGACGAAATCTTATCAAGTGAACAGAAAATGTGTAGGAAGACTGAGGAAATGGTAGTAAGATCAATAATTTCAACCAAGAGGGCAAAACAGACAAATGCCTAATACACGCAGAAAGTAGAAGTTGTCCCACATTAAAAAATAGTATGATTTTTTTAGTAACTATGATACATTGTTAAGTTTGGAAATTACGTATAAAACTATGGTCTGATGTAGCAGAGATAGTGAAGTCAGAGATCCTATCAGATTAAATAAATAAAAAATATTATATACATTCATTAGCATATATATATATATATATATATATATATATATATATATATATATATATATATAATTCTGTAAACATATACTGTTGTTGAGCAGTGTTGGGTCCCTTTCCTTTTACGAATTGCCCACCGTGTCTGCATGAGTTCGTAGCCAATGTATAGAGTGCGCTGTTTATCTGGGGGTCGTGATGGTAGTGTCGCGACCGGGTAAGCGAGGCATTGTCATGGAACCAGTGAGCTGGGACCAGTGGCGCCCGGGTGGTGACGTCATCCTCTCTTGCCGACAAGGGGGACACGTGGCCCGATTTGGTGGTGCGGCATACTGACTGTGGGCAGTTGGAAAATTGTGTGTGTAAAACGGTTTTCTTAGTGTAGATCTCACTCAAGTCATCCCGACCTGATTAAATTGCCGTGTGGTAATCTAATTGCGCACGGTAGCTGAATCATGATCGCAGAATGAAGCTCCCTTGTGGCTTGTGCACCTAGTGTGAATTTTGTCTCCCAGAAACCCACTTCTTCTCTAAAAGGGTAGGTCGAACTTTTGCAACTGAGCGTGATTGTTCCACCCACTGTCCCGCCTGTCTCGTTCACAGTTCCTTTGTAAATCGGAGAGCAACAAAGTTGAGTTGAAAATTCTGGCTTTTTAGGTTTCTTAGTCCACGTTTGACAGTACTTCTGGAATTATTTTTCTGTTCTGCCACCTCTTCTGATACCCACAGTGCCGAGCACTGTTTCTGCGGCAGTGTTGAGTGTGTAGTGGTGGTCCTGACTTAGACGCGTCTTAGTCTGTTCCAGCGTCATGAACAATGGATGCCACATTATGGGACTCTTGGACCGTAGTGCTTTCGCTTCTAGATGCACGATCTCCGCTGAGGAGACCGCCACCCGCCAAGTAATGCAACTGTGATCAGTTAATTGTTCCATGCAACTGCGGTTTTCCTCATTCTAAAGGCCTAAGCGGTCATTGAAGGTTGCATTTTTTAATTACAATGGGAAGCTACTCCTGTTGTAAACAGCTTATTCCTTGGTTTAATAGTTTATTTAATGTTTTAATGTGGCAGCCAACACCCAACCGCCCCCCACCCCCCCCACCCCCCCACCCCCCGTTTCTTTAATTCCGGGGGCTATGACGGCATTGGCCTTGGGACCACGAGCTTGGTTTGGCCACAGTTGACTGTATTCCGCAAGCGCAGTGCCTAGATGCAAACAGATTGTTTTAATAATTCTTTGTCAGGTCATCGCCCTGTTTATTGTTTGGCGTCACCATTCAATCTTGTAAGAGGAAAAGCATATAATTTTCATTGCGTGTCTTATACATTGTGCTTAAGGGAATTATCTCTGCTGAACATTTTGGTCGCGTCTTTTTAATAGTGACCGATTGGCTTGGGGTGGGGTTCCTTCCTACTGACGATTCCTTCAAGAAAGGGAGAGAGAGGAAAGGCCACAACGCCAAATATCAAATATGGAATTTGTTTCTTGACACAAAGTATAAGGTTAGCTAAGATGACGGACTTTTTCTCGCTGGAGATATAGAGACAGCATCTAGTCCTGACATTTCATATTTGTCACTTTTTAATTCTAAAATTCAGGTTATTACACCTGAGCTTCATGGTTGTTTAAATGTTGAATCAGCCTAGTGGGGCAAGTTTGTAACGTTCCTGTCAGAAGGTAATGGAAAATAGAGTATGACTTATTTGCACCTGTTACTATTTTCTCAAGCTGTGCCCTTTCTTAAAACATATACAGTCTGTGGTTTAAATATTATCACATTTGGTCGTGATTTGACATTAAAAGATTTGCAGTTTATGAACTTGTCTAAAAACTACACGGTGTATCATAATTAATGGCGTAAACGCATGCAATTGAAAGTACACAATACTAGAAGCAAAAAAGTCAGGGTCGAAAATGCTTACCTTACGAGCTACGAGCAATTTTTCATTTTCGATACTGTGAAGCAAATCTCTTCTACTGCGAGCTCTTTACTTTCCACATTTTGAGAAGTAGTAGTATGGATCGAAACAAGAAAGAATGTCCAGTAAACATTTGCTCTAAAATGCATACCTTAAAAGTTACGAATAATTGTTCATTAGAAAGTTGTGTTTCCAAGTAGCGAAGATGAGCACGTGCTCATAGCTCTTTAGGTATTCATTTAAGAGCACATGTTTACTGGACATTTTTTCCTTGTTTTGGTGCATTCTACTACTTCCCATAATGTGGAAAGCAAAGAGCTAGCAGTAGAAACGATTTGCTTCACAGTATCGAAAATGAAAAATTGCTCGTAGCTCTTAAGGTATCCATTTTCGACCCTGTGTTTACTGACACGATTTTGCTTATAGTATTGTGTACTTTCAACTGTATGCGTTTGCGCCATTAATTATGATAGACCCTGTATACAATTTGATAAAAGACCCTGTTTCATTTATTAAATGTTGTTCATATCCAAACTATTTTTCTCTTTTTAATTACTGTTGAATGTGAATGTTGCTGATAGCAGAAACTGTTTCACATAGTAGACTACTGGCCATTAAAATTGCTACACCACGAAGATGACGTGCTACAGACACGAAATTCAACCGACAGGAAGAAGATACTGTGATATGCAAATGATTAGATTTCAGAGCATTGACACAAGGTTCGCGCCGGTGGCGACACCTACAACGTGCTGACAAGAGGAAAGTACCCAAACGATTTCTCATACACAAACAGCAGTTGACCGGCGTTGCCCGGTGAAACGTTGTTGTGATGTCTCGTGTAAGGAGGAGAAATGCGTACCATCACGTTTCCGACTTTGATAAAGGTCGGATTGTAACCTATCGCGATTACGGTTTATCGTATCGTGAAATTTCTGCTCGCGTTCGTCGAGATCCAATGAGTGTTATCAGAATATGGAATCGGTGGGTTCAGGAGGTTAATACGGAACGCCGTGTTGGATCCCAACGGACTCGTATCACTAGCAGTCGAGATGACGGGCATCTTATCCGCATGGCTGTAAAGGATCGTGCAGCCACGTCTCGATCCCTGAGTCAACAGATGGGGACGTTTGCAACACAACAACCATCTCTACGAACAGTTTGTCGACGTTTGCAGCAGCATGGACTATCAGCTCGGGGACCATGGCTGCGGTTACATTTGACGCTGCATCACAGACAGGAGCGCCTGCGATGGTGTACTCAACGATGAACCTGGGTGCACAAATGGCAAAACGTCTTTTTTTTCGGATGAATCCAGGTTCTGTTTACAGCATCATGATGGTCGCTTCCGTGTTTAGCGACATCGCGGTGAACACACATTGGAAGCGTGTATTCATCATCGCCATACTGTCGTATCACCCGGCGTGATGGTATGGGGTGCCATTGGTTACACGTCTCGGTCACCTCTTGTTCGCATTGACGGCACTTTGAACAGTGGACGTTACATTTCCGATGTGTTACGACCCATGGCTCTACCCTTCATTCGATCCCTGCGAATCCCTACATTTCAGCAGGATAATGCACGACTGCATGTTTCAGGTCCTGTGCGGGCCCTTCTGGATACAGAAAATGTTCGACTGCTGCCGTGGCCAGCGCATTCTCCATATCTCTCACCAATTGAAAACGTCTGGTCAGTGGTGGCGAAGCAACTGGCTCGTCACAATACGACAGTCACTACTCCTGATGAACTGTGGTATCGTGTTGAAGCTGCATGGGCAGCTGTACCTGTACACGACATCCAAGCTCTGTTTGACTCAATGCCCAGGCGTATCAAGGCCGTTATTACGGCCAGAGGTGGTTGTTCTGGGTACTGATTTCTCAGGATCTTTGCACCCAAATTGCGTGAAAATGTAATCACATGTCAGTTCTAGTATAATATATTTGTCCAACGAATACCCGTTTATCATCTGCATTTCTTCTTGGTGTATCAATTTTAATGGCCAGTAGTGTATATATTATCGTTTCTCATGGTAATAAAGTTTGTCAGATGGTGACTGGTTGTACTTATAACGCGAGTTCAATCCTTTCACCTGTATGGTTTTGGTTGAGCCACACTCTGCAAATTGTTGTAATGAAAAATAATTATATCCAGCAGAGCCGACTTGGATGGAGAGGCGCCGAATCAAGAAAGTGCGCTGCGAGCTGAATCAATCAGTGAGCCAAGATCGTAGAGCGCAGATTGAGTTCTGAGTCACTTTGCGATCCACTCTGTACGAACTGTGCAGAGCAGTAACCCAGTGAGCTGGAGAGCCAGAGAACTATTGGGAGGTGACTGACTCCTGAATCACTTTGCAATGTGATCTGTAGGAACAGTGGCTAAAGATTGCTTCTTGTGTATCTGACATGAGTGACTGTTGCACCACAGTACTGTAGATGAAGTCGAGAAGCCTGCACAAACTGCCTAAGCTACAACACAAGCCTGTCGCACGATATTTTCAATACTTGGAGGGCGAACTATCAGTCCCCTGAGGGAAAATGGATAGAACTTCTTTTAGGAAATTCGGTGTAGATTAATTTTGGATTAATTTCGTTCTGAGATGTGTTGTCGCTACAGGCCAGCTTTCCGACTTATTCCAGTAATACGTGGCAATTTTGGCGTTTATTATTATACTACTGAGTGGTGTCGCTAGTTAGTGTCTGCAAGCTCGAGTAATTGCTTAAAACACTCATGGATTTCGTATATCTTGTGCTCGCAAACTTTGCTCCCCATGTCGGCGCATCTCTTTCCTTATTTTGGTAATAATAAGATTCGTGCAACTGCAGAACTAAGTAGCATCGCCTCCTTTATGAAAGAGCAGTTTATCACAATGTGAAAATCTTGTTTCTAGCTGTGTTACATTATTTTTATTTAGCGTATGGCTAATGGACATATCATGAAATTAAATTACATATACATATGTACATATTGACACACAATAAACTTAAGTTTGTCTTTACAACTGAATATCCAGTCCTTCAATCCAGCGCACTGCATCTGGAGTTGCTAGCGGGAAGTCCTCTTTGGCGCCGTGATAGGTTCGAATGCTGCATTCACTGACAATGTGGTGAACAGTCTGGTATGGAACCCCGCAGTCACAGCCTGGATCAGGCAGTTTCTTCCACTTAAAGACAGCATCCCTGCATCGGCCATGAGAGTGACTGTTTCTGCCCATTTCTGCCTCCGAGACTTGTCCAAGCTGGACAATAGTTCCGTAGCTATCTCTGGGTCACCACTTTGCTGGAAGTGTTGGTGCAGTGTTTCACTTTCATCATTCCATCCTGGAAAATATTCTTTTCGGTATCCTCCTGGCATACACTTTTTAGCTGTTGCTGTTGCTGTTACTGCACCAATGATTAATGATAGTTATTATGTGATGGAGGTATAGATCGAATGTGTCTTATCCAGTTCCGTTGAAAACTTCATCCAGTCAGCTTTCTGGAAATTCCATCGAGCATGCGGAGTTGATCGTATGAGAGGAACCGTACAGCCAGTTTGTATTGTTACGGGTCTGTGTTGGCTGTGAGGAAAGGCATCTATCACTTTCCTTGTGGTGTTGATGGGAAAGCCAGTTTCGTTGCAGCTAACAAAGCATAAGTCAGGATTTGAATCCTTGTCCCAAGCAGCTGACCTGAAAGTGCCTTGATCTTTGGCATCAAACACTTGATGGAGATTATTCTCTTCGACCCATTCTGCAAGCATGCTCCCATTTCCATCATTTTGAGAGTACTTCCAAAGTTCGTGGTGACTATTGAAGTCTCCTATGTAAATTGCAGGATGTTCTGCTGTGTGTAAGACAAAATCGGTCCACGTTGTTTTGAGTGGTTTGTAAACATTTGTAATAGTAATGCCGTGCAATTGTATGACAACTGTATGTACATCTGCCTCCACACTTACAGAAATCAGTGAAGCTTCGTTTATGTTGTTACGGACATACGTAGCAATTCCATACACCTCGTGGTAAGTTACACCAAGTGCAGGATTTCCAGGACTACGACCTCGGCTTAAGAATATTTCTTCGCTGGAAACACGAGTTTCCTGATTGGCGACGACATCGATATTGTTGTCCAGCAAAAATTTTGACAGGTAGTCACACTTTGCCCTGCTAATACTTTCGATATTCAGTTGAAGGAGTCTAATAGTTGGTCCAATGTTTCTTGTTAATGAGCTCTGAAAAGAACTGTTTCTGCTATTTAGTTGATTTGTCATTGCCAGGAGATCCTACGGGTAGTCTGGCTGCCTGTAATCACTGTTGCTCAATTAGCACCACCCAGGAGGCACGTGTACGGTATTTTAAGGTTAAACCTATGGATGTGAGCAACGCTACCTCCCGTTACATTATTATCCAATACTTCGAGGTATGCCTGTTTGTGTTGTAAAGTCAATGGATTTCCAATACATTCATCAATCATTTCAGCTCTATTTACGGAACCTTCAGGTTGCGAATTAGTCTAGCCTTTCGCGAAATTTAAAAAGTCCATCAATTTATCTTCGTTTCCTAATATTTTTATAATCTATGTTTTCTGAGACAGCATTATTACAAAACAGTTGATAATTACTTTTTTCTGAAGAATGTTGAAAATCAGTTCAGTTTTTAAAAATACTTTGAAAAACAGTTAGAAGAAAAAAAAAGTTGAAGTCCTAGGAGGATATTTCTGAAATCCGCAGACTTCTTTAGCAGTCGTTGCACTAGATTCTGAACTGTAAATTACCTCATTTAAAACCGCAATTAGCCCCGGATAGTTTTCGTGAATGGTAGATATTATTCTTGCGTTACTGTGCCATCTCGTTTCACTGTTCGAAGGAATGTGTTTACCAACAATACCGTTTATAAATGCGGTGAGTTTGAAGGATCGGTGGAAGAAAGCAGGCATAAGCGTAGATAAAAGATCCTTAGATACTGGTATTGTACAAGAACAGCTCGGGTGCAAAACTAAATCCAAGCGACGTGCAAAACAGTAAGTTAAAAAACCTTTGGGGGTAATTTCACGGACCTGTGTTTGCAGGTTATTTAATTCTCCTGCCGGAGTGAAAACACCATTATTGGTTTGCGCCACCAGTTCGTTCTTCATATCATAATTCTGAAAAACATCTCTTACCACAGCGAATAAAGCAGCCGCAGTTGTAGCTGGAGTAACACCGCGAAAACCAAGAAAATGTTCTCCAGTGTTGGCCGTTGGAGTCCACTAGCCTCACAGCACTAGAGCATTGTGACGTGTCTGAAATGTCT